>NW_027468664.1:21826980-22354480 GCF_046254945.1 Alosa pseudoharengus | reverse complement strand
ACACACGTAGGCACATCCACACACACCACACACACACACACACACATGCAGGCACGCACTCCATGAAGTCCTGAGCGACCACAGTGTGTGTGTGTGTGTGTGTGTGTGTGTGTGTCTGCATCGAAAACATTACCTTCCCAAGCTGTTGCTCAGTGAGGGAGAAGGAGTCCATGAAGGCCTGAGCGACGACAGACAAGCAGCCATCCAGGTGTGGCGTCTTCTCCAGGTCGAACACAAACTGGGGGTTCTTCAGAATGTTCACCCAGAAGCGCAGAGGCAGGCTGGGAAGGTGGAGGACCCAGAAAGAGAAGTCAAGTCAAGTCAGTTTTATTTTTAAAGCGCATTTAACATGCACATAGTGCAACCCAAAGCGCTCCAACAAACAAGATACATAACAAGACAAAAGATGCCGGATGGAGCAGCGTAGTCGCCAGCGTGCCCATGACATCAAGACATGACAAATACATTTAAAAAATAACAAATACAAAAAATGCTGGACGGAGCGGCGTAGTCACCAGCGTACCCGTGACACCAAGACATACAAGACAGACAACAAAACAAATAAACAAATAAAAAGTGAAAAAAAAAAAGAAAATATATTTAAAAAGGGGAAAGGTGATGTTAAAATTAGTCCAATTTCCAAACCAGCTGAAAATGTCCAAGGGCAATGATGACCAAAGTAAACCAGGGAACAGTGAAAAACAAGGGTATGAAAACTATCCCTCACAAAACACCCTGGACTGGCAGACTGCATCTCAGGGTGAGCCAGTGATTGAGTGACAACATCATCTATGTGCAGAGATGAACAGCTTGGCTTCAAAAGCAATATTTGATCAAACCATTTACTAAACCAGGTGAAACAATGTTTCAGCCAGGTAGATCAGAAAATTAGTGAAATCACCTGTGTTAAGTGTACAGGCAGAAGGACACATTTTCTCAAGCAGGGTTGTCCACATGTACATGTGCACCCAGATATTGCTGAAGTTACAGTGCAGCACTGAGGTTCACACATTTTAGGCGGGGATCACATTAGCCAGCGGCAAACAGCAGGTTCCCTATTGCCTATTGTTCTCTATGGTTCTGCAGCAGAATGGTGGCAGCGCTGGAGTAACGCTAGCGTTGAACAGGCTGAGCTTTGAACTTGGTTCAACTTTCAAAGCGCAACGCGAGCGTATTCAATTGACAAATCATTTGTGTTGCTTAGGAACAAGACAAAACGTATCATGGTCTGAGCGTTGCGTTTGCCGCTTGCCGCTGGCTAATGTGATCCCCGCCTTAGAGTTTAATTAAAGAGCCAAAGAATGAATGTGTACATACTGCAATGTAAGCAGTTACCACACTAAGGATATTCACTGTGTATGTAAGACTTTATCTTCATCTATTTGTCTTTATTTTTTATTTATTTGTCTTTATCTTTATTAAATTGTCTTAATCTTTATTTATTTGTCTGACGCTTTTAATCCAAGGGGATTTACAGATGCCAATTAAAGCTGCAGTTGGCACGTCTGACAGATTGAGGGGGCTTAGCCAAAATTTTGAATGTTGAATGAATGTTTGAATGTTGTTTGAATGATGAACTCTCATGCCCCTCCCCCACTACCACCAAGTGCCCTCTCATCGAGTTTGTACTCGTTGTGCGCACCAGACTGCACCAGACTGTGATTGACAATCAGATCTCACACAGCCCTGCTGTGATTGAACCAGAAGAATTGGGAGCTGTGGATTTTTGCAAAACAAATAACAGGCTGTAGGTGGAGGTAGAAGTGCGGGTTTTTCTAAAACCGGCCGATTTATGTTTTTCTGTCAGTGCATAGTGTCGGTTTCAGTGAATATGATCAAAAAAATCTTGCCAACTGCAGCTTTAATTGTAGGGCCAGTCTCTCAACCATGGTTTTAGGGGGCACTGTGGCGCACCTGGCTACAGTGCCCGAGTCCAAGTGTCCACGGGACTTACACCCCCCACCCACACACATAGACACACTCCCCTCGGACGCCCCTCCACCCCTACCTGTTGGTCTTCCAAATGTGCAGCACATCAGGGTCACTGATCTTCTTGCTTTCTGCCTGGCTGTCCAGGAAGTCGAAGAAGTGCTTGACAGCATGCAGCGGCCGGTTGTTGTTGGCCGTACCCCAGATGGTTCTGAAGAGATTCTCCACATATGAATGCACAGCCACCTGTTTGGATGGTGAATGAATTAATGCATGAATGAATGAATCAATCAATCAATCAGTCAATCAATGACTGGATGAATGTATTGTGTGTATGTAGGCATGTCCTGTATGATGATTGACCTTGGTAGAGAGCAGCTTGGTCAGATAAACCTCTTTGACCTTGAGTTTTTTCCCCTCTGAACTTTTGCTGTCCGCTAGCTCAGGGTCGATCTGTGGGGGAAAGACAATGTTTTCTGTTTTTATCAAGACTGTTTTTTTATCAGTGTAGGAGGAACGGTTTCCAGGAATCCAGCTCATTTGTAACATTCCAGGGACTCATTGACAGGCACAGATTCACAGAAATACAGGCCAGAGGTGACTCAAGTGAGAACATTTAAAAACACATTGTTATGAGGTAGCCTTGTGGTCTGGGGTAGCTGCAAGGGTGACCCTGGTAAGTAAGGGTGAACATTTACAAAAATCCCCAAACACACTGTTCTAGTTGTTTCTTTTTTAGTTTGCTCCTTTTCTCTTAAACTTGTGGGTTTATTATTTCCTTGTGTACTGTTATTATATAGTCCACACTGGTCTTTTGGGGATTTTTGTAATTTTTTCACCCTTACTTACCTCAGGCTTACAGCTACCCCAGACCACAAGGCTACCTACAAAACAACAACTAGAACGGAGTTTTCAGGTGCCATACCACAACCTATAAATATAATACAATAGAAATACAACCACAACCACAACCTAAGATTATGATAACCCGTGTAAATTTGGCCTCACGGGTCGCAGACAAACATCGATATAAACTCGATGGTACTCACCAGGTGATAGTACTTTGTTTCAAAGTCAGGTTCCTCTGTAAATCACACACACACACACACACACACACACACACACACATAAAGTCAGGTTCCTCTGTAAATCACACACACACACAAACTTTTCAGTGAACATCTTGTTTTTTCTACAATACATGTTTGTATTGTGTACAGTAGTTCTTACATTTTATAACATGTTTACCTTATTATGACCTGCACTAGCGTAGCTATATAGGTTTAGTCAGAGGTTTTTTTGTCTTCCGGATTTTTATTTTTTTTCCTTCAGTAATTTTGTGTCAACAATTTTGTTTTGTTTTGATCCAAAAAGAGGGACACCCCCATTATCCCCCCCCCCCCACACACACACACACACACACCCTATTACCCCCCACAAAAACTCACAAGCGAACACACACACACACACACAGAAGCATACATATAAACAAAAGCAAACACATACATGCACACACTTGTTTACATACACAGAAGTTGCAAGAGTAGGAGATTGAGTAGGAGGGTCCGTGTATCATTAGTTCATTTGATATTCAATTGAGAATCAAAAACGAAAAAATAAATAAAAAATTACTTGTTATTTCATTATTTGTTTATGAATGTGATACAAACAAACAAATAACACGTTTTTCAGGATTTTGATTTCATGGTCAAATCAAAAGTATAACGTTTAAAAAATGGTTTCAGGGCCAAAACTGATTTTGATATTTATTTGTTCCGATTTCTGTGACCTCGAAATCTATCCAAGTCACTTTCTTGGTCTAGACCTGTCAGTGCTCAGTGTTTTCTCACAATTTAGTGACTTTGTTGCTAGATCTAGCGACTAATTTTGGCCATCCCTAGCGACAGAAAATATTAATTGTCTAACAACTATAGCAAGAAATTGGGCGACTTGCGCAACGTTGGCAAACTCGGTTTCGTTGAATCGACAGAAAATCATCTCCCTTCTCATGCCTGTTTCGTATATGAACATCGCGTTCGCCCAAAGCGTTGCCCCATAGAAGTAATGACTGGCCTAGGCTATGTAGTATCAGCCCATGTTAGGGAAGTAGGCCTAGATGTTAGATCTATCAGCTCAGATCATCATTTGTCGCCAACGTCATTGGAAGGCAGTCAGCTGCAGTAGCCTTCTGGTGAAATTACACCAAAGACAGTAGCTATGACAGGGAAACTAGGGACACACATCGTTCAACAAGCACATTGATCAAAGGAAAGAGGGGCTACAACTTCATTCACAAACAGAGCAAATAATTCAAATTGAGCCATAGGCGTAGCCACAGCCGTCTACTTGTCAGTCTTGCCCGTCCAATTACGTTCACCATCTAAAAAAAGACGCGCAAGTCAACACTGCTCTGAGAACTCAAGAATCAGTCAAATCAGACAAATTCTGCCTAATTTGTCAGCTGTGATCAAATGCGTTCAATAAATTCCACTATGTCATAAATATAACATGCCGATTAATGTTTGTATGGTGTATCTCATCTAGGCTTCTCTTAGCCTATGTTCAATCAAATTGGCTTTGCCCACAATTTTCTTTCTGTGCCCACCCATTTGAACATTTCTGGCTATGCTACTGAATTGAGCATAGGAGTAGAGAGATTCTGTTGCTCTGTTCGAGTGGTCATTTAAATATAGATCTTTAGGTTAAATTGTGTGTGGTAAAGTTATAATCGGACTGGTAGGCCTAGTCCGATTTAACACTGCAAAACAGAAGCAGCAGCTGACAATGGAAGTCAATAAATAATTTCCGGGTCAGAGCAATCGGAAAAAATAAATATCAAAATCAGTTTTGGGCCTGAGGCCGTTTTTTAAACGTTCTACTTTTGATCTTTGATCATGAAATCAAAATTCTGAAAAACAAAGCATTATTTGTTGGTTTGTATTACATTCATAAATTTGTATCACATTCATAAATAAATAATGAAAAGTCCTTTTTTCATTTTTTCATTTTGGATTCTCAATTGAATATCAAATGAACGAATGATACCACGGACCTAGGAGGACTGAGCGGCGGTCATATTTTTACATTTTTTTACAAATATTTTTTTTTTTTTTTACAAATAAATTGCCTGATATTCTTCAGGATATGTGCAAGTATTTTATATCTGGAAACCAGGGCGCATTCGCACTAGACCGTTTGGTCCGGACCCGAGTTTGTTTTGGAACGATGGGTCGAGTGAGGACCCAGGACCGCTAGAAAACATGGGTCTGGGGTACGGTTCATTAGAACTCGTTAGAACAGTGGTCTGGGGTACGCCTACAGTACGGTTCGTTAGAACTCCGGTGCAGTTTGAATGCTATCTGTACCAAAACCAGGAAATAAACTGCTGTTTTTGTGAAGTTGCCAGACCAGCTGGGTCAGGGCTAGGGGGGAGTAATCACTCTACAGTTAAACGGACCCAGTGTGAAGGCAACCTCAGGGTTGCTGAGAATAAAGGCATTCTATTCTATTCCATTCCATTTTATTCTAGATCCCAGTAGTGCTTAATCAGAGAGGTTTAAAGCGGAGCTAGTAATCAAGGATATCTGGCTTAATCATGGCAAGAAGAGAAGTCAGAGAGTGCTGTAGTCTCTAGGAAATGTGTTACAGCTGTATTTGATATGGGTGAGTGGAGCAAAAAGGTCGTTTGAGTGCGTGGGAAAAAGGACTTTTACTTTTTCGGATGAGTGGATCACGGCAGATTAATAATCTCATGTGGTCTAATCTGGGGAGGCGGTGAGGTTATGGAGCTCTGCTCTGAGGGCTTCTTTGTACTGTGGGACTCGAGGGCTTATCCCCTGGGGTTTCGCTCAGACGTTAGGTAACAGCACGGAGCCGAAGCCAGAGCCAAACCAGCGTCTGAGTGGCCAACACTCGCCACTCGCCTTGTGGATGTTTTCATACATAACAAGGCAACATTGACAAAAAATATCAAAGGTCTCCGATTAATGCCAGATAGTGTGTGCCTGTGTGACGGAGTGTTAGTCTAGTGCAGTGGTCGCCAACCCGTCGATCGCGATCGACCAGTAGATCTTTAGAACTTGCCCAGTAGATCCCGAGAATAACAGGAAAATTAAAAACACATTCACCAAATTCCCACATGTTCGCCAACGTTTACAGGGCCTACATTTCAGCGTGGGATTGCGGGTATAGCGCATGATTTATTCAAGACCTAGCCATCATAATGCGAGAAATTCCTGCATACATTTACAGTGCTGTCTGATAACGTTAATCTAATAATGGAGCAGCGTGAATGCGGGACCGGACGGACCAACTTCTGACTTGAACCGAACGTAACGCGCACAGCACCACTTTGCAGGTGCGCTCTCTCTCTTTCCCTCTCTCGCAACAGGACTGGTCACCGCTGAAGTCAAATTATGCTAGGTGCTACATCAACTGCTAACTGACAGAAAATGAAAACAAAAGTTTAGCGATCAGGAATTTGTTCTCCATTTGAAGAATGTAATCGATTGCGGACGTGCACAGACAGCTACAGACACCGAGTGCATTGTAGGCCTATGCTTAGGTTACTTTCACTTTCTTGAGTGTGCATTCATTACGTGAAAGATGCTTCATACCAAAACAGCGAATCAAATTTATCATGACGTGTTGTCACAAACACTTACTCCAATTAGAAAATCAAAACCAAAATCATATCTCATTGACGCCTGTATAAGGGGGTGGAGGATGTGATATTGTTGACCTGATACATTTGCCTAAATAAAAGGCCTTAAATTGGAAGTATTTTAGCTTTGATTCTCTTTTGATGCTTCAAGGTAGATCTTGCCTTTGTTCAGGGCGAGGTCAGGGATCTTCGGCTCAAAAAGGTTGGTGACCACTGGTCTAGTGTGTGTGTGTGTGTGTGTCTGTGTGTGTGTGTGTGTGACGGAGTGCCATTACTATGGGTGAGTATACGCTCTGACTGGCTCTTTGCCGTTGCGGTCAAGCTGTATGTTTAGCACGCCGGAGACCCTGGTTTGAGGCCGCGTAGGGAGACGGCTCTCTCCCTTCACTACACCATGCCTCAGAGGCAAAGTGTGTGTGTGTGTGTATGATGACAGAGGGGCTCACCTTTGAAACTGAGTGTAGGGCTCTGAGGAACTTGGACTTTCCTTGTGATGACCTTGATGGTCGACCCATCAGGAATCTGTGGAGAGCGAACATATATTTCTTTATATACATCTTAATTGACACATTTTCTGACAGATATTGCGATTGATTTCCTTTACAATTTTTGGAAGTTAAGCTTCAGTTCAATATTCCAAATTGCACTGGATTTTTCGAGTTGGGCCATTTCTAATAGGTGAGCTACACTGTCTGTCACACAAGGAAGATGACATGAATATGAGAATCATAGATGTAACAGGGATGGGCAAAAGTACATCAAAATGTATTTTAAAATAAAATATCAAATACCCTAATTTTAAGTGTATCTACAAAAAAAAACTACAAAATACAGTAGCCACACCATATATTAAAATAAAATTCTGTAGGGAGGGAGGAAAGGGAGCATGAACTCACTTTGCAAACCTTCCATATCTGTCTATTTAATCTATTCCTTCATCACTACACTGACTCTGTTGATTAAGTGGACAGTGTTTGAGACAACAGATTTTCTCTGCCTATGAGACATGCTATGCTGACCTGCCTGTTACATCTCACAGCCTAAACACTGTATCGGAGATGCACTCAAAAAGTCACAACAAACTTGTCAAGTGGTACAAAGTGGAGACAAGTCCTGACATTGTCAGTACTTGCACAGATTGTTTAATATTGCATTGTGTAACGCTGTTGATCAGGAAGGACCCTTTTAGTTGTTTTTTAACTAAATGGGTACCCTGTAAGTTATTTCCTAAAGTGTTGCTTTAGGAAATAACGGTACATGGGGCAACTTTTTGAGCAATGCTGCGGACTAGTCACACAGAAACTATACCATGAGCTCAGTTTCTTATATAACAGTACACGAGAGATAACATGCACAAGCCAAACAAGCACATAACTGCTCTCCATCCATTTCAAACGTACAACATAAATTCACACCCATTCACACAAACATGCCTGAAGGAGTGTGCATGCACACACACACACACTCTCTCTCTCTCTCTCTCTCTCTCTCTCACACACACACACACACACACACACACACACACTCTCCATCTCTCTCTCTCACACACACACACACACAAAGTGGGTAATTATCACCCTGGTGATAGGGAATGGAAGTGCTTACTAGGGATTTGATCTAATCTGAGTGTGTGTCTCAGATTCCTCTAAATCCCTGAAAACATTTTACCACACACACTGCAGACTTGAGAGCAGTCAGCAAGCACCTCTGGGCACACACACACACTCTAACTCACACACATGCACACACACGCACGCACACACATACACACACACACGCACACGCACACACACACACACACACACACACACACACACACACAGCCAGCACAGCAGAGTTGAGAGCAGCCAGTAAACCCCTCAGAGCACACTCACACTCCCTCACTCACGCACACACACACACACACACAGACACACAAGCTTACACTAACTCTCACACACACACACACACACACACACACGCTCACACTAACTCACTCACACACACACACACACACACATCACACACTCAGCCAGCAAGCAGCTCCAGAGCACGGCCTTGTCAACTACTAAATCAGTGGTCCCCAAACTTTACATTACATTTAATCATAGGCTACTGCAATTTAATACCATTGTTAGCTGTGTTTATATTGCCATCATACCATGTAAAATGTAGCTCAAATGATACTAATAAAAAGACTTTAGCATTCCCAAAAGTATTAGCAGGGAGTCCCAAAAGTATATTTTATTTAAAATGTGTGAACTCTGTGTCTTTGCATACACAGTAGAGGGTGACACGGGAAGCAATTTTCACTCCCGTCCCATCCCGAGCCTGCACAAATACTCCCGTCATATCCCGATCACGTGACAGCCCCCCCAAAAAAATTCTGTCCCGCAAAATCCCGAGAGAAAGACTCCCGAATCCCGTCCCGCTCCCTATGTTGATGTCTAAAGTTATCCGACTGTTAGGCTACAGTAGCGTGCGGTGACCATACATTTTGGTAGGGCAGAAAGCCTTGTCTAACTTTTCTTTAATAGCCGATCATTTTGGGCTACATTAAAATTACATATTTTACAGTACTTTGCTGTAGGCTATGCTTAAATCATTTCATAGTTAGATCTCATCCCATCAGTTAAGTTTGCACCGTTCTCATCACGTTAAACCAGCGAAGCATAGCAACGTGGCTATGAGTAAACAAAACTATTTTTTGTGTTCCGTCAGGGTTATGCGATAAATATATTGAGGAATGCGATCGTCGAGGTGCCATGCCCCAACATTGCATTACACATTAAACTCAACGAGAATCGCTTTCCCGGACAGCTCGTGCAATTGAATAGAGTTGTCCTTTGCTGATACTTTCGCCTGTAACTGTTTCTTTGCATCCATTTTGCCTTAGGGCCTATCGCTGAAGCTGATTGATTGTGAACAGGGCAGCTGCTTGTCTTGCTCTGATAGGCTACCAATCAACAACAAACGTATTGTGATGAACGTAATGATGTAATTGATTGCCTGCTCACGTGGTTAGGGACGTGTATTGATTGAGCGATGAGAGACACCTGTAGAGGAAGAAGTTTAAAAACAGTACACGGTGCTTGGTGGGGAGAGAGAAAGGAGAGGGCAGACGACTGAAGACGGGCAGAGATGATGTGTTAGCGTGGACATAATTAGTGCTATATGGACAGGACATCTGAAGTGATGCTATTGAACTAAATCGGAAGGCCAGAATCAACGTGGGACGCTATATTTTTTTGTGACTCTTTTTTGTGGGTATCCTGGACGCCGGTGCTCGCGGACTGAACGTACAACCATACGGGAGGGTCTCGAAGGCTGCCGGACAAGGGAAGTGGCGATTGTTTTAACCGTGTTTCATGAAGTGTGTGTGTGTGTGTGTGTGTGTGTGTGTGTGTGTGTTGGGAGGGGAGGGACAACTACTATGATTGAATAGGCTAGGCTATTGGAAATCGCGGGTGGTTCTTTGGGGATGTTTTTAGGATGTGTTGATTTAGTTAAGCCATGAATTTAATGATTGCTGTGATACACTTGGAATGCCTAATTATTACATAGTTCAGCTCCTAGCGTTTCTATGTGTGTTTATCCCCTGTTGGGCCTTTAGGTGTGTGCAATAATTGGCCTATGGTATGTGTGCAATAATCGGCCTATGGTGTGTGTGCAATAATCGGCCTTTGGTGTGTGTGCAATAATTAGCCTATGGTTTCTGATTTGTAGTGGTGTTAAGTGGCTTAGTGCAATATATCTGATAACAGACCTGGACTCCTGCTGACTGGCTTCAATCTAGTACTTTTATAAATGAAATATAGCTGCAAGCAGCAATGAGGGGGCCAAGCAGAGGTTCAGCAGTCCAGAAGTCCAGATTTGCCATGCAACTCAATGCCGTGGCATCAGGCATATAGCATTAAGCAGACACAACAAGTTCCATGTCAAACAACCCAAGATTGGCTGAGTTACAAGGTCAAGTTTCACATCAAAACATAACTGATTTTGTGTGGCTGAACCAGGGCTGAGTGTCGCCGCCCCCTCACCCAGCCAACCCACCGCCGCAATCGCCCCTGCCCGTCCCACCCCGCCCCACCCTTGCACGCATGCATTAGAATTAACTGGATGGAACTCGCTGTCAACAGTTTCACATCAAAAATAAAAGATCGATTGAGATATGATCATGCTTGCTGCCATTGACCTCCATTGCAGAATAATGCAACAACTACAGGCCAAAATACATTTTTGCCAATTACAGAGCCCCCTAAAGGTCAAAGGTCACCAAATTTCTTGAGCGTCCTCCTGGTTGGTCCTGAGGACCATGTACTAAGTTTGGTTTCGATACATGAAAGCGTTGCTGAGATATGAGCTCACTTCCTGTTTGGCGGCTTCGCCGCAAATTTCAATTGGCTGTTACAGGCGAACGCTTCTGTCAATTGTTCCAGAAAAAAATACACTGATAAGGCATGGTCTGAAGATGGTCTCTGCCAATTTTGGTGAGGATCAGCTGAAATTTGTGACATGCGAATACTTATTCATGTTTTTGATTAAATCCAATATGGCGGCCGAATCAATTATGATGACATCACAAGTTGGCTTGGGTCGGCCTAAGGACTTCCAACAGTATTACCAGACACCACTAGTGCGTTTTTATTCTAAGCACAACAGCAGCTACAGGCCAAAATGCATTTTCGCTAATTACAGCACCCCCTAGAGGTCAAAGATCACCAGATTTCTTGAGTGCCCTACAGATGGGGATATAAGTCCAAGTACTAAGTTTGGGTATGACAGATGAATCGGTTGCTGAGATATGAGCTCACTTCCTGTTTGGCGGCTTCGCCGCATATTTCGATTGACTGTTACGGGCAAACAGTTTTAGTTCCGAAGACGAAAATCGATACCTTTTGTGCGGCTTGATCTGAAGATCATATGTACTAAGTTTCGTGAAGATTGGACAAACTATGTGAGGCGTGAAACTTTTTAAAGATTTTTGAAAAAATCCAAAATGGCGGAAAATCCATCATGGCGGAAATTGACGTCATAGGATGCGTTGAACTCGGCTAGGTCCAAGGATTCCAACGATACCACATTTTTGACAATTGGGTCAACAGGTCAAAAGTTACGTGCGTGAACGCAAGTCCAACTTTGGCCTGTTGGTGGCGCTAGAGCGCTTGAGGTGCCGGCATGAAACTTGGTGAAATGAATTATTGGACTGTCCCCAATTAGTGTGCAAAATTGCATAACTTTTTACCAGACGTTTCTATGGGCTGCCATTGACTTCCATTGCAAAATAATGAGCATCAGCAACTACTGGCCAAAATGCATTTTTGTCAATTACGGAGCCCCCTAGAGGTCAAATGTCACCAAATTTCTTGAGCGTCCTCCCGATGGGGTCGGAGGTACATGTACTAAGTTTGGTTTTGATACATGAAAGCGTTGCTGAGATATGAAATCACTTCCTGTTTGGCGGCTTCGCCGCAAATTTTGATTGGCTGGTACAGGCCAATACTTCTTTCAATTGTTCCAGAAATCAATGCACTCATCAGGCATGGTCTGAAGATGGTCTCTGCCAATTTTGGTCAGGATCCGCTGAAATTTGTGACCTGCGAAAACTTGTACGTGTTTTTGATTAAATCCAATATGGCGGCCGAATCAATTACGATGACATCACAAATTGGCTTGGGTCGGCCTAAGGACCTCCAACAGTACTACCAGACACCACTAGAGTGTTTTAATTCTAAGCACAACTGCAGTTACATGCCAAAAGGCATGTTTCTTAATTACAGCGCCCCCTAGAGGTCAAAGGTCACCAGATTTCTTGAGCGTCCCCCTGATTGGGTCCTGAGTCCATGTACTTAGTTTGGTTATGATAGATCAATGGGTTGCTGAGATATGAGCTCACTTCCTGTTTGGCGGCTTCGCCACAAATTTCGATTGGCTGTTACGCGCGAACGGTTTTAGTTCCGGAGACAAAAAGCAATGCATTAATGAGGCATGGTGTGTAGATGATATCTTTGAAGTTTGGTGTCGATCGGACAAAATTTGTGACCTCTGATACATTTTAAGTGATTTTGATGAAATCCAAAATGGCGGAAAATCCATCATGGCGGAAAATGACGTCATAGGGTGCGTTGAACTCGGCATGGTCCAAGGATTCCAGCAATACCTCATTTTTGAAAATCGGACTGACGGGTCAAAAGTTACGTGCGTGAACGCATGTCCAACTTTGGCCTGTTGGTGGCGCTAGAGTGCTTGAGGTGCCATCATGAAACTTGGTGATATTAATCATGGGACAGTCCCTAATCAGTGTGCCAAATTTCACAACTTTTTACCAGACGGTTCTATGGGCTGCCATAGACTTCAATGGCAGAGGAAAGATGTTGAATAATAATAAGAAATCATAGAAACACAATGGGTGCCTTCGCAGCTTCGCTGCTTGGCCCCCAATTATAATTAATAAACAGATTTACTTATACTAACTTCTGTCTGTGCTGGTTTTGTGTGGAACTTTGGACGACAACCGGACCATACCGGTAAAAAAAAAGGTGGTGGCAGCTAATTGATAACCAGCTGTTACATTACACTGGTGGCAGCGGTGGGATCTGTTTAAAAATGTCGTCCCCTGATTCCATACAAAATCCGCCTGATATGCCAGACCCGCAACCTGAGCCAGGAACACAACCACCTGTACCTGTATTACAGAGGCCAATTTTTATGCCAGAAACTTTTACGGGAATGGGGAGGGATTGGTCTGACTGGTCAGAACAGTTTGAATTGGCATCAGAAGTTAATCGGTGGAGCAGGGAATTAAAATTAAAATTTATGTCTTTGTTATTTTCAGGTCGAGCTAGGGATATATATGCAGGATTGAGTCCAGTTGATAAAAGCACTTATGAAAAGTTAAAAGTGGCAATGGGGAAATATTTGGAGCCAAGTGGGGAGGAGTGGCACAGAGTGAGTTTCTCCTCTAGAAAAAGACTACCAACTGAAACCGCTAGGGAATTTGGAAATGCGTTGCGACGACTAGTGTCTAAAGCATACTCATCTATAGACCCACTGACCAGAGACCGGTTGGCACGTGACCATTTTATGGCTAATGTGGGGAGTGGGGAATTGCGGATCCAGCTGAGAAGTGCTAAACCACCCACCCTAGAAGAGGCAATTAATATTGCAACAGAATTAGAGCTTGTTCGTGATTTGGAACGGACAGAAATTAAAGCTGAATCTAAAGTAATGGGGGTGAGTGGTAGACCTGTTACAGAGGAATCACAGATGGGCGTCTTATTGGGAGTTGTGGAGGGTTTGAGGCAAGAAATGAAAGTTCTACAAGCCAGTGTATCTGAAATTAAAAACTCGCAGACAAACTTGAGACAAACTCCTAGTCAGTGGAATCATCCACCTTTACGATCTGGCCAAAACCCCTCTCGAATAGACCCTATTCAAAATCAAAATGGTGAACAACGGATGGAAGGGTGCTGGGAATGTGGCTGTAATAGACACATTAGAAGAAATTGCCCCTATTTAAACTAGAGGAGGCTGGTACAGAAGGCCAAATGCCCGCCCCTCGTCGTGTTTATTCTGGCCTAAGGATGGAGCCCTTAGGGCAATCATGTGGTGCTGGGGTTTATTTGTTGGCTAAAGTGGGTGGTGTAAATTGTTCCCTCCTGGTGGACACAGGGGCTCAAGTGTCTATTATATCTCATGCATTCTGGTTAAGAAATAAACCGGGGGATGCTCAGCTAACAGGTTATAATGGCAAAGTGTCTGTGGCTAATGGGGGACACATGGACATATTTGGGAAGTGGCAAACAGTGTGTGAGTTTAATAATTTAGCATTGATAACTGATTTTTTAGTAGCTGATATCTCGCCAGAGGAGGGGTTGTTGGGAACTGATTTTCTATGCAAGTTTGGGGCGGTAGTTGATTTAAAGGGGGGCTTTTGTGTGTTAATGGGAAAGAAATTGCCTTTACAATTCGTCCATTCCTTAAAGGAGAACAGGCCAGTGACCATCGAAAAGGACCTTGTCATTCCCCCCAGGAGTGAGGTGATCATTCCAGGGACTGTCAGCGGGGCCTTTTTAGAAGGTATGGAAGGCATGTTGGAACCCTCAGCGTCTCTATCAAATCACTCTGATTTACTAATCGCTAGAGTGGTGAGTAAAGTGGATAAGGGCTTGATACCAGTTAGACTCATAAACATGACTGAGAGTGCACACAATTTGAAACAGGGAATGTCGTTGGGCACCTTCTGCCCTGATGTTTGTGTAGAGGAAGAACATATAGGCATGGCTGAGAGACAGCAAACTCATGTGGGGTGGTCTACGGAGTCGTTGGTGCGGGCCCTTGGTCTACACGATAGAGGTTTAAGCGAATCTGATATGCAGGGTATCCATAACCTTTTATCAGCTCATTTGTCTGTTTTTAGTAGAGATGACGCTGATTTAGGAAGGACCCATTTAATCCTTCACCAAATTGACACTGGACAAGCCCCTCCCATTAAAATGGCTCCCCGCCGTGTGCCGTTGCATCTACAGCAGGAAGTCACTGAGCACATTAGAGACATGCAAGACCGTGGAATAATTCAACCCTCTGTAAGCCCTTGGGCAGCGCCTGTTGTTCCTGTTCGAAAAAAGGATGGGGGATTACGTTTTTGCGTAGATTATCGCAAACTTAATGATGTAACTCGGAAAGATGCTTATCCTCTCCCCCGTATAGATGATGCTTTAGATAGCGTGACGCATGCCAAGTGGTTTTCTACCCTTGATTTGTCTAGTGGTTACTGGCAAGTCGAGGTGGATCCTAAGGATCGACCTAAGACTGCCTTTGCCACCAAGAGTGGTCTTTGGGAGTTTAATGTTCTCCCTTTTGGCCTAACTAATGCGCCCAGTTCCTTCCAGAGGTTAATGGATCTCGTATTGGCTGATTTACAGTGGACTACTTGTCTAGTGTACCTCGATGACATCATCGTCTTTGGTCGCAGCTTTCAGGAGCATTTGAGTAGATTGGGAGAGGTCTTGAATAAGTTACATATAGCAAATCTGAAAGTTAAACCATCGAAATGCAATCTCTTTTCTACTGAAGTACAATACTTGGGCCATGTTATTTCAGCTGAAGGTGTAATGGCTGACCCTGCTAAATTAGAAGCGGTACGTTCATGGCCAGAACCCACAAACCAGACCGAGGTGAGGAGTTTTCTGGGTTTAGCCTCATATTATCGCCGTTTTGTTAAAAACTTTGCAGAGATTGCTCGGCCCTTACATTCACTGACAGAAAAAGGAAGGAGGTTCAAGTGGGATGAAAGATGTCATGATGCGTTCATTGCTTTGAAGACCCATTTGATATCAGCTCCAATTCTGGCCTACCCGGACCCTCAAAAGACCTTTATTCTTGACACTGATGCGAGTGATTGTGGGATAGGGGCGGTTTTGTCCCAAGAGGATAATGGGTTTGAAAGAGTTATTGCATATGCTAGTCGTGCATTGACAAAAACAGAACGTAAATATGCAACAACTAAAAGAGAACTACTTGCAATGGTGACATTTACAAAGTTTTTTAAACATTACTTACTTGGGAGAGAGTTTGTTTTAAGAACTGATCATAATTCCCTTCGCTGGCTACACAATTTCCAGGGGCTCGAGGGCCAGTTGGCTCGCTGGCTTGAACAACTGGCCAGTTTTCAGTATTGTATTGTGCACCGGCCGGGTAAACAGCATGGAAATGCCGATGCGTTATCTCGAATGCCCACCTCGGTGACTAGTATGGTCAAGCAGACACCTGATCAGTCGGTAAGCCAACCAGTAACTGCTACCTCGGTTTGGACATTACAAGAAATGCATCAACAGTGCCCTCTGCAGGGGGACTTTGGGGAGGTGGGGGCTGGATCTTCATATGAAATTGGAACTGTGGGGGTATTAAGGGATGTAGATGTAAGTGGGGTGGAGCTTCAGAAGGCTCAACAAAATGACCCAGATATTATGATTACAATTCAACTTAAAACCTCTATGGGGGGAGCGGGGACTGAGACCGATTGCCCAACAGAACTGAGAAAGTTTTCAGGGGTGTGGAGAGAGCTCACAGTACGGGACGGGATGTTGGTGCGGACACCAGTGGTACAGGGGGGTATGAGCCCTAGGGTTCAAGTGGTTCTTCCTGAAGTCATGGTACCCTATGTCCTTTCTCAGTTACATAATGAAGTGACTGCAGGCCATCTAGGGGTACAGAAATTGAGAGGCAAGGTAAAGGATCGTTTTTACTGGTCAGGGTGGTCTGCGGATGTGAAGAGATGGTGCTTGGAATGCAGGGAATGTGCTTCACGCAAAAGTGCAGGCCAAGCACCCTGTGCGCCCTTACAACCTTCTATCACATCACGCCCACACGAGCGTGTGGCATTAGACATTATGGGACCCTTACCTGAAACTCTTTTGGAAAATAAATACATCTTGGTCATTAGTGATTATTTTTCAAAGTGGACTGAAGCCTTCCCTATGAAAAATCAAGAGGCGTGTACGGTGGCAAAAATCCTGACAGAGCAATGGGTATGTCGGTATGGTGCACCTCGTACCATTCACTCCGATCAGGGTAGAAACTTTGAGTCACACCTATTCAAAGAATTGTGTCGCTTGCTGGGTATGCATAAAACTAGGACTACCCCATATTCACCTCAATCAGACGGGATGGTAGAAAGATTTAATAGAACGTTGCTATCCATGTTGGCTCTTTTTGTAGATGCGAATCAACTTAACTGGGATGCCCTATTACCCTATGTTATGATGGCCTATAGGAGCAGTGTACATGCAAGCACCGGATTCTCTCCCTTTCGGGTTCTCTTTGGCCAAGAAATTATTTTGCCAGTGGATGTAATGTTGAACTTGGATAATCAGGAAAAGTTTGCATCTGTTAATGATTATGTTACCAAAGTGAGTGAGGTCTTATCTACTGTCGTAGAAGCGGTAAAGAAACATCAGGCGAAGGCCTCCGACAACCAAAAGAGGAACTTTGACTTCAAGGTTAACTTCCAGTATTATTCTGTGGGGGAGTGGGTCTGGTTAAGGGATAAAACAAGACGACGGGGCGTATGCCCAAAGTTGCAGAGGAAGTTCTGTGGACCCTATGAAATTCTGGAGCGTATGTCAGTGTTGTATAGAATACAGCGGGAGGGGGGTGGCGCAGAGGTGACTGTTCACTTCAATAGACTGAAACCATTTGTGCCTTTTACCTTTCCAGGAACCCCTCTGTCCGGTGGTTTAGAGAACCCCCCTGCAACAGCAGCCAGACCCTCCCATGCAGAACTCAGACATTCCAAACCAGCTCCTGGACCCTCTCATCCAGCATCACAACCACAGAGATCCAGGGGAAGGAGGTATGGAGCTAGCTGGGTTTTCTCACGATCACGGCCAGCTACGGTGACGCCTGCTCCTGCCCCTGCTGTGCCGCCTGCTCTTGCCCCTGCTGTGCCGCCTGCTCTTGCCCTTGGTACACAGAATCAGAACGGGGGACATGTGATGCGGTCTGGAAGGACTAGTAAACCCCCATCATGGGTTAGAGATTATGTAGTGTAAAAGAGACTCGGGACGAGTCTTTTGTCAAAGAGGGGGGTAGTGTGATGAACGTAATGATGTAATTGATTGCCTGCTCACGTGGTTAGGGACGTGTATTAATTGAGCGATGAGAGACACCTGTAGAGGAAGAAGTTTAAAAACAGTACACGGTGCTTGGTGGGGAGAGAGAAAGGAGAGGGCAGACGACTGAAGACGGGCAGAGATGATGTGTTAGCGTGGACATAATTAGTGCTATATGGACAGGACATCTGAAGTGATGCTATTGAACTAAATCGGAAGGCCAGAATCAACGTGGGACGCTATATTTTTTTGTGACTCTTTTTTGTGGGTATCCGGGACGCCGGTGCTCGCGGACTGAACGTACAACCATACGGGAGGGTCTCGAAGGCTGCCGGACAAGGGAAGTGGCTATTGTTTTAACCGTGTTTCATGAAGTGTGTGTGTGTGTGTGTGTGTGTTGGGAGGGGAGGGACAACTACTATGATTGAATAGGCTAGGCTATTGGAAATCGCGGGTGGTTCTTTGGGGATGTTTTTAGGATGTGTTGATTTAGTTAAGCCATGAATTTAATGATTGCTGTGATACACTTGGAATGCCTAATTATTACGTAGTTCAGCTCCTAGCGTTTCTATGTGTGTTTATCCCCTGTTGGGCCTTTAGGTGTGTGCAATAATTGGCCTATGGTATGTGTGCAATAATCGGCCTATGGTGTGTGTGCAATAATCGGCCTTTGGTGTGTGTGCAATAATTAGCCTATAGTTTCTGATTTGTAGTGGTGTTAAGTGGCTTAGTGCAATATATCTGATAACAGACCTGGACTCCTGCTGACTGGCTTCAATCTAGTACTTTTATAAATGAATTATAATTAATAAACAGATTTACTTATACTAACTTCTGTCTGTGCTGGTTTTGTGTGGAACTTTGGACGACAACCGGACCATACCGGTAAAAAAAAAGGTGGTGGCAGCTAATTGATAACCAGCTGTTACATTACAGTATTGTGGGTTGTAATTGATTCTCTTTTCTAAAAGGAAATCCCTCACGTCTTTGGGCGCACTCACTGCATTGCAGCGTAATTTTTTAAGTTGATAATCTCTGGCTTCCCGCCAGCTCCCGTTTATTATTTCCTGTCCCGTCCCAATCACGTTACCAACAGTGAAATTTACTCCTGTACTGCGGGAAACCCGCGGGAATACCGTGACCCGCGGGAGTCCCGAAAAATTGTCACCCTCTAATACACACAGCTCAAGTTGGGATTGAACAAGCAATATCCTACAAATAATTTAAAGTTCTCAAACTATGAGAGTTGCTGGCAAAAACATCTGAAATGACCACCATTCTAACTTTCACTCACTTGATGAGAACTTTGTGAATTTGTATGAACATTTGAAGAGTGAATACAAAATAGAAATAATTATCCCAGAAAGTCCCAGAAATATGACTTGAATAGAAGTTAGTTAGTTATTAACAATTAATTGATAAACTTTTAGAATACTTTGAGCACTGATGCAGTCAGCATAGGCCTCTTACATTGTTTGCAGGTTCATAGGTTGATTCCGTTTTCGATGGCAAACGCGAAACGGCGCCAAAACAACCACCAGTGGACAAAAATAGTATTACATGTGTATTGTTAGACTCGCCATAGAGAATGAATGGGGGAAACTACGTAGGTTATAGTTTGACGATGTCGTACTCCCGTGCGGGGCAGATGCTATATACCACAGACATGTTTTGGGGGGCCACCCAAAATGAGGTGGCGGGCCGTATCCGGCCCGCGGGCCGTAGTTTGGGGACCACTGTACTAAATAGATAGATAGATAGAATAGGCAGTGCCACCCTACTGTACACTGATACTGATACTGTACACACACACACACCACACTTTCACATCACAGCACACACACATACGTTTACTTCCTTCCTCTCTCACATACATATGGGCAGCTGGACACACACAAACACACACACACACACACACATACACGTGAACACACATTTTCTTTCTTCCTTTCTTTAACACACACACACAGCTCTATTTCTGGGCTGTTTTACCTGCCACACTTCCTAGAACACTAGATAGAACACTACATACAAGCACACACACATAAAAAAAACACACACACACAAAATTCCCCTATCATCACACACACACAGGGTAACTTTTGAGTGTGTTGAGCAAAGTGGCTTCCCCACACATGCAAATACACACACACACACACACACACACACACAGTATCTGGATACACTGTCCCCAATCAGATAAAAAAAATCACACTAACACCCAAATCAACATACTGTTTGAGGGTGTGATTCATTTCAGTTGGTATCACTCCAATTCCAGTGTAAGAATGAACGTGCTGGCAAATGTGGCCGCTGGAAACCGTCATTTAGATATCACGCCCCAATACAGGCTCATTTTAGAGGCCTCGCCCCTAGAATTTACGACATTACGGTGCATAATACGTCCAAAAGAGAAATATTTCTGACCGGGAGACAACCCAAGTGACGTTGAAGTCCAGCTGAACCTTGTTCATTTTGACAGCTAGAAAAGTGTCATGAAGAAAGCCGGGAAACGATAGATAGCGGTTTACACATTCTGGCATGTGTGGTTCTCCAGCTGCACAGAAAAGAAGGAGGGACCTGCAGTGGGTGGTTAAGGCTGCTGAGCGTGTCATTGGATGACTATTGCCTTCACTCACAGACACCTCCTTCGGTAGACTGCAGAAGACAAGAACATTCCACAACCTGGTCCCTCTCTGTTCTTCACCAGGCTTGTGCAAAATTCCAGAATTGAATTGAAACTGGCTCTTAAATTCCAATTCAAATCTTGAATTTCACTTGCATTTCAATTGAGGTAGCAAACAGGAAGCAGAATTGCAATTTGAATTGTGCACAACCCTGGTTCTCACCACTGCCCTCCGGAAGGAGATTCAGGCCTAGTCCACACGTACCAAACCAATCTTTTTTTCCTTCGTCTTCCCTGGAACCGTATCAAGAATATTTGCGTCCAAACGGATCCATCTCAACACGACTCAACACGTTACTTCATATTCCAGGCCTATAGGTGGCACTGTTTCTTTACAGAAATTGACCAAAGCTTGCACGCTGTAAGCTTACAAACAGACAGAATAGGCTACAACGAAAATGGCTAGTGCAAGGAAACCAGAATTGTTTGTGTGGACTGATGGTGAACTGTCAACTTTAGTCAACTGTAAAACTAATAAACTTCATTTTTACGGTTTGTGAAGGGTGCAGTCCCGTCCTTTATTTGGCTAATGCAGGTAGGCGTACAAATAATCTCCTTTACTTTCTTTGGTTGTAGGATAGTCCGCGATTCACATTAGTGCGCTACCATCATATCTGACTTCACTAGACTGTGAAAATGTATGTATTTTTGTTGTAAGACATGTAAAATCAATGAATGACACCGGCACTACACACAAATTAATTTTAACTTACACCGCACTTCCCTAATAACTTCTGACTAGTTCTCTCGCGTCACTGACAGTAGCTAGAATGCATAAAAAAAACACTGGGAAAAACACTGTTCAGTTCACCAAGTCATAAGCTACTGGCGCTGTGCACCACCAGTTGTGATATAGTTATCCTACTGAGTGTAATCATAGGTAATGTCATGTATGAAAACTAGTATTGTTGGGCAATACTATGTCAAGTCCAGGGCAGCTGAGGTGTGGCGATGACATCATCAATACGCAAGTAGGCTATGCGTTTTCACCGTCCAAACGAACTCACAAGGGCTACGGTTTCAGATTTTTCCACCCTGGGACCAGGTTTCAAAAAAGTGCGGTTTCGGGCAGTGCTTTTTCGGGATTCGTTTGGA
This sequence comes from Alosa pseudoharengus, assembly GCF_046254945.1. Classification (NCBI taxonomy): domain Eukaryota; kingdom Metazoa; phylum Chordata; class Actinopteri; order Clupeiformes; family Clupeidae; genus Alosa; species Alosa pseudoharengus. The sequence continues at coordinate 22,332,516 of NW_027468664.1, read as the reverse complement.
CGATCGGCCAAGACGAAGCAAAATCGGTGCTTTTAACCCAAAAAGCGTCTCCGTGTGGACGGGGCCTCAGGGCCATGAAGTCAACATCAAACAGGTTAAAAAACAGCTTCTATCCACAAGCTGTCAAATCCATAACCCCAAATGCAAACTGAAAGAACTGTAATCTTACCTGGGACTGTTCTGTTTGTGCGTGTTGCTGGTTTGTCTGTCTGTTTAGCACTGTACGCACTTTTCATCTTCTGTACCTAAGGGTGTCACGATTTCGATTTTATTTCGAAATCGATCGAAATCACGCCTCAGCCAACACCTACCTTGGGGCATCCGTCTTGGGGGCCGACTGATCTCATGCAGCGGCTTCAGGCATCCCAGGGGCGGGGTACCTGCCCACAAGCTGGCCGGGGGGGGCAGCGTGCTAGTGGCCGTGGCCTCTCCAGGCACCCTTGTCGTTCCTGACAATCTCCAGGCCAGCCAGCCTCACCTCTCAGCTCGATCCATTAAGGCTTGGCTGGAGCAGATCCATGGGTGCTCCACCATGACCCACGCTCAGACCTTACGTGCAGAGCTGTCCACCCTCCTGGACAAAAGGGCGATAAGGGAAGTGAGGAGTTCAGACCCCCAAGCGGGGTTCTTCTCCCGTTATTTTCCTGTACCCAAGCACACAGAGGACCTTCGTCCTATTTTAGACCTCAGGGCTCTCAACGTACACCGGTCTCTGAGGTGCAGGTTCATCACAGTTCCGAGGGTGCGGCAGGCCATCAATGCAGGGGACTGGTTTGCTACCATCGACCTACAGGATGCTTATTTTCAGATACCCATGGCCAGGGCATTGGCAGTTCCTGAGGTTTGCGTTCGAGGGTCAGGTCTTCGAGTTCTAAGTCCCCCCATTTGGAATCTCTCTGGCACCCCGAACCTTCACCAGGTGCATGGAGGCAGAGGGGGCTCAGGATATTAAACTATCTAGAAGACTGGCTCATCTGTGCAACCTCAGAAGTGCAATGCCGCCTACACGTGGCCTTGTTGTTGAAGCACATTCAGGACTTGGGCTTGCGCCCCAATCCCAAGTAAAGCAGGCTCCAGCCTTCCCAGGTCACCACCTTCCTGGGCATGGTCCTGGACTCCAGGAGGGCAACCGTCTCAATGTCTCAGTTGCTTCACGTTGCACGCCCAGGTGGAGTGGAAACTCTGCCTTCGCCTCTTGGGCTTTATGGCCCACATGCGCCCAGTCCAGAGGTGCCTGTTGAGCCTTGGTCTGTGCCCCCAAAGGCCCTCCCAGGCCAAGGTGACTGTGTCCCGCAGGCTTCACAGGGCCCTACACTGGTGGAGAGATCCCGCCAACACCGAGAAGGAGAGTGCCATGGAACCAGAGATTCGTGACTGGGTCGTATTTACAGACGCATCCCCAGTAGGCTGGGGCGCCGTTCTCGATGGTCAGGTTATCAATGGTCTCTGGACGGACCCTTGGCTATCCCAGCACATCAATGTCCTGGAGCTGAGGGCTGCTCTCCTTGCCCTCCGACACTATCTGCCGTGGCGAAGATGTGATGGTGAGGACCGACAGCACGGTGACTGCGGCCTACATCAACAGACAGGGGGGCTTGGGGTCTCCAGGTCTTTGCAGCCTGTCGACAGACCTGTGGCTCTGGGCTCATCCCCTGTTCAGCTCTCTCAGAGCAGTTCATGTGCCGGGGGCCTTGTATGCTGCGGCCAACATCTTGTCAAGAGGGGGCCCACATCCCGGAGAGTCGAGGCTCTAGTTAGCTTCTTCCTATTCACAAAGGCTAACTAGCTAACGTTTTTTTAGTTTCTTACGATATATTAATTATTCAGTTAGCCTATACATAATCCTCACGTAACAATATTCACATGCTATTATAGATGTATTACATGGTCCTAAACAAATTGTTGTGATATTATGTTATAGTTTACCTGCATCATGTGAGAGGAGCGACATAATTGCTAAAAAGTGCCTCCTCAGTGTATAGGTAGAGGGTGTGGCCTCATTCAGGGTTACATATGGGTATTTGTGTGTGTAGGGGTACGGGCAGGGGTGGGATGGGCAAACATGTCATCATAGCACACTGACATCAAAACAATAGGCTCAGGTACAATATTTCAATAGTAGGCAAATCTAGTAGTAATAGCTTAAGAGTTTCAAGCATTTTCTTCAAATACTAAATAAATAGTTAAAATACAGATAAATAATATAAATAGATAGTTAAAATATAAAAATATAAAAATAAAAAACATGTTTCAAGTAAATTCTTCAGAAAGCCATCAACCTGTTTCATGGTCCTCTTTTTTCATGAATTATTAATTATCCGAGACAACAATTTTAACCATGTACATTCATTTCAAGCATTTTCTCTAGTCTTGATCTTAAATCTGAGCATGGCATTGAATTCCCTATATGTGAAAACCTATAAAAGCACATTACATTCAGGTTTTTACCTTGTACAGTCCTAAAGATAAGTGATTAATTAGATTTTGACCTGGCGGAGGCGGCCATATTGGATTTCTCCGTTTTGAGGCATTATGGGACATTTTTGAGCCTGGCATACAGAAGATTTGAATTCAGCACCCTTCAAAACCCCTAAAAATGTTGTATGCCAAAAATTAACATGATTTGCCTTCAGGGTTAATTTATTTTCAAAATTGACCTAGACTATTCTGTGTTGTTTCATTTTACTATGTTCACGTCTCTGTTTTAGCCTAAAATTAGTTCTGTTTACATTACAACCTCGCGGTTGGAACGGTTTCAAAGCGGTTTCAAAATAAAAGCCCCCCGAAAAAAAAAAGGAAAAGGCCAAAAAGAGTAAATAACATAAGGAATGCATTAATAGTAATATTTAAATTAGATCGAAAATCGAATCGAATTGTGACTTTAAAATCGAAAATTACATTGAATCGAGGATTTGGAGAATCGTGACACCCCTAACTGTACCCTAATCCCTTATGCAACTTTTTAAAATCTATTTATTGATTTTATCCTGGCATGACTGTTGTTTTTAATGATGCGTTATGCTGTCAATGTGGAGCTGCTTAACTGCTTTGTAAAGCAATGACAAATAAACTATTCTATTCTATCTATAAAGGGTAGGCCTAACATACTTTTTTCATGACTGTTGCACTTTCCAAAGCGATAGTAATGCACTCCAAATATGGCTATCCTAACCTATCAAATATGTCAACATAACAGGTTTCATTAAGGAAAGTAGGCTACAAATGTGCAGGAAAAGTCTTAGGTCCAAGATATTCCATGAATTCAACTCTTCAACTTCACAATCCTCTGCCGAGTTACTGCTTCGCCGTGCTATGCCACCTCAAAATCTTGCGTACGTGAGTTGAGACTTGACGTGAGATTCCAGCGTAGCCACCACTCATGTTCAAACTGATAAATGCCATGCTTTGTGTGGAAATGAGCGTACGCTTGTCCTGCGCCTGTTTTAGGATGTTGAGCATGATGGCTTTTCTACACACACACACACACACACACACACACACACACACACACACACACACACACACACACACACACACACACACACACACACACACACACACAGTCTGTATACCTTGTCATGTTTGAGGGTGTTGAGCATGGTGATGAAGGAGACATTTTGGATTACTAACATTTTTATGAAATAGAAGTGATTATTAATAATTGCATATGTATTAGAAGTGAATACTAATCTACATTTATTACATAGAAGTGATTAACATTTCATTTTTATATATTCTGTGTATGCTTTCTATACATTCAATACTGTGCATCAACTTTGCTTTGTCTGTCATTTGCTCTCTCCATGTCACGACTTTCTAATAAAGGTCATGCGACCCCCTTTGTCACGAGTTAAAGGTATTCGGCCTGAGGCAGTAATATTAGGAATATCCCGACAGGAACTAGACTATGGCAAGAAAATGCTGAAGGATGTATATGTATTGTATTGACCAATTATGTACTTACTTGGAGTAGCCACATGACTTGCGTATGGCGCATGGATCGCATGCTATGTCCAAGAAGTGTCCATGTATTGTTTTTCTGCATGTATGGGGATTTTTGGAAAATACCACTGTACTCATGAGATTTGTATTACCAATGTAACTAACATGCATAAGATGGGGCCTCGCCCTAGAGAACTTTGAGTAGTGTTACTGGAACATGCTGTTGCCAGTGACATTGCTCCCGGTATCGTGAATAAACCTGCAGTGGTTCCTCACACCTGAGTGTTGCCTGGATATTTTTGACCACAGTTACTTTTCTACACACACACACACACACACACACACACACACACACACACACACACACACACACACACACACACACACACACACACACACACACACACACACACACACACACACACACACACACACACACACACAGTCTGTATACCTTGTCATGTTTGAGGGTGTTGAGCATGGTGACTTCTTTACACACACAGACAAATATTTTGACCTTGTAACATACACACTGATGAAGGCCGCAAGGCCGATAGTTTTGTAACTGTTACCCCTGCTGCAATGTGAAAATAAATCAGCGAAAAGAAAAGATTTTGGAGTGCGACCAATTTTTGATTTTCTATAAGTTCCCTGGATCACGCACCCACAAGAACAAACGGGTGAGCGCGGTGTTTGCAAAAAGGACTTTCTTTACACACACAATCACATTCACACACACACAGTGTCTGCGTACCTTGTAATGTTTGAGGGTGTTGAGCATGGTGACTACCCTAACCACACAACACACACACACACACACACACACACACACACACACACACACACACACACACAGTGTCTGTGTACCTTGTAATGTTTGAGGGTGTTAAGCATGGTGACTTCCCCCATCACCTCTGAGCTGCTGTCCACTTCCTGTAGCGCCTCATACCGCCCATCCCGCTCATATTCTGCAGAAGAAGAACAAGAAAAGAGGAGGGGGGAGAGAGGGAGAGAGGGCATTGCAAAAAAGGAGAAGAGAAAAAGTAAGAAAGAGAGGGGAGTACAGAGAAAAAAAGAGAAAATAGAGGAAGGGAGTGAAAGTGAGAGAGAATCAGAAATTTCACAAACACACACACACACACACTGGGGTGCTTTAGTAATGTAATACTACTAATAATATATCTGTTCCAAAGCACTATTGAAATATACCTCAGGTTCAGACATGTATCTAGTCCCATATACTGTATACCTCAGATTAAGACATGTATCTGTCCCAAGCACTATTGAAGTCTGCCTCAGGCTCAGATTAAGACATGTTAAATTGTCCAACCCCTGTAATTCAGGCGAAGTGCAAATAGCATTAAAAATCATAAAAAACTCCACTGTGTACGTGTACTGTGTAGCATTCATTAGAATGTATTTCTGTGTCCCAAACTTTAATATCAAAATGTTAATACAGGTATTATATTAAGCATGAATGTGTTAAAAAGAGTGTGTTTTTTGAACAAGCTCATTTAAAAGAACTTTAATTTGTCTGTGGACGGCAAACTTATAGCGTAATAATAGTTGCAATTAAAGAAAGTGAATTTGAGCTAGTAATCTATTTTAGCCTGTGTGAGATTCTGAATCCGTGTGCACTCCCTAATTAGAACCAAACAAAAACGTCAACGTTCTGAAGTTAAGGCTTATTTTAATAAGGAAGAAATGAACTGGAACTTGAAGTATTTCCAAATGGAAATTCACTAGTTCGCCGTCCGTATGATTGCTATGCTTTGAGTGTAAGTTAAGCACCTGTTTGGCAAGGTAGCAGGCCGTGGTCTTGGAATGCCTGAAGCAGAGATTGCGATAGAGTGATGGCCGCTTGCACCCCCTGTGTAAGGAGGATGAGTAACTGGGCTATCAGTGAAATAGAGGAGTAGGGGGAGGAGGAGGGATAATTTCACAAATGCTGGAGCGTGTGACGTAAGGAAAGGAGGCCGTCTTAAATACCCTGGCAGCGGTAGGCAGGTGGGTTAATTGCTGTCAATCATCCCTAACAAGGCCGTAGTCATGATGTCAACATTGGGGGGGACCAAATCTGTGGTGTGGTCTGAGGGACCCCCAAACAGAATTTCAATACATTTCCTACCATGCAAAAATATTATTAAAAATCACAAACAAGGGGTTAGTTAGGTCAGTCAATTAGGTTATTCCAAACTTTTGACGGACACAGATGACCCCCCCCCCCCCCCCCCCCCCCGTGAGTTTGGTGAAAAGAGAAGGGTGGAGAAGAAGCAACTTCACTGGTCCATCCCTGGACCTGTGACTCTATGTGGTTCTTTGACATATTACTTACACCTGAAGATTTTTTTAAACTAAGGCTTAGACTCATAGGTTTGGAGCCTAATAAGATTTTGTCTTTTAATTTAGATTTTATTATGCTGGCGGCTAATCACACAACTAATCACACAATTTTAACATAGTTTGAAAGGGACAGGATTCAGGAATAGGCTACTAAGACAGGCCCCTCTTCTGTCTGACTCACCTCGTGTTACCCCTGTATGTATTATAGACTGGCTTCTGACAGAAATTACGTTTTGTGCCAACATGTAGAAACACTAGGCCTACTACAGCCTTTAATTGGTGAATGGAGGTGCAAATTCCTTTCTTTGGTTATTGTCCGCGATTCACATTAACTGTAGGCTATCACGTATTGTAAACGTCGCCACATTTGATCACGTTTTGCCTGCATGGATGCGCGATTGAGTGCGCATCTAAATAATATGCAAGATGCAACAATCATTTCTAAGAGGCCTATACACGGTAATTTCTGGCATTACTACTAGCATATGAATGCATTATTTATGTTGAAAGACGTGAAAGAAATGACACAGGCTTGCACAAATTCATCATTTAAAATAAAACGTTTCACTTTCGCTATCATTGCGAGAATAGGCTACAATATGGAAAATGTTCCCTTTCAGTCTGATCGGCTCCAAACATGTATGGGATTTCCTTAGCCTGTGCTACACCTTTCCAAGAGGTTTTGTGAAAATTGTACCGGTAGCTTTTGCGATATTGTTGACAGCCCTACCTCACCACAGTAGGGTGCAGTAAATGAAAGATTTTGATAGCGCACGCCACTAACGAAAAACGGAAAATCACCAGGACAAACCACTCAGGGGTGTCGGCTACTCTGGAACCATAGGTCACTAATTTGTGCGTTATTTACGTTTGATTACATTTCAGATACGTGTTGGTTTCCTGTAGGCCTAGTATAGCGCTTTATTCTTTCTTTCTTTTTCTATGTCCGAATATTGGGGGGGACATTTTGGTCATATTTGAATATTGGGGGGGACACGTCCCCCTCAATGTCTATGGTGACTACGGCCCTGATCCCTAAGCTCCTCCCGAACTTTGTTTAGAAAACATCATATAACACAAACCTATTAATTTTAATCTGAACGAACAGAGCTGTCAGCTAGCTCTTGTGGAGTGTGAACTCGCTCAATGCTGCAGGCTGGACTCGAACCTGTGTCCCCTTGGACACTGAGCCCGTAGAGGTGGTACAGGACTGTGCTCTCTTCCTGTCGTTAGCCTGCGGTACTCACCGATGTCGATGTTGCGGAGCTGCTGGGTGAAGTGGAAGCCGAACTTGCGGTGGAAGGTGAGCAGGATCTTCTCCTTCACCTGCTCCACAGTGTCACAGTCCAGCGCAGAGATGTCCAGCGGCTCACTCACCTCGCCCTCCGTGCCCACCGCAAACAGCACTGTCAGCTTCTACACACACACACACACACTTCAACATCACCGCAAACAGCACCGTCAGCTTCTACACACACACACACACACACACACACTTCAACATCATCACCGCAAACAGCACCGTCAGCTTCTACACACACACACACACACACACACACACTTCAACATCATCATCGCAAACAACACCATCAGCTTCTACACACACACACACTTAAACATCATTACCGCAGACAGCACCATCAGCTTCTACACACACACACACACACACACAAACACACACACACACACACTTCAACATCATAACCGCAAACAGCACCATCAGCCTTTACACACACACAAACTTGAACCATCACTGCAAACAGCACTGTCAGCTTCTACACACACACACACAAGATATACACACAGACACACACACACACACACACACATACAATCCTATACTATTACCAATACAGCTGCACTGAAACATAGAGGGGTGAAGTTTTACTCTACATTGATACACAGTCTTATGATAACTTCAGGGACTGATTAATGAAGTCCAACGACTCTTATGACTGACTGAAATTCAATTTAAATTATAAAACAGCAGGTAGATGCACAGGCTGATGCACATCGGCACCAACATAAGCGTGGTGTCACTCTTTTACGACTGACAGCGACCTCATGCCGGCACACACGCACACACACAGAGCTTTAAGACCTCAGACACACACACACACACACACAGAGCTTTAAGGCCTCGGACACACACACACACACATACACACACACAGAGCTTTAAGGCCTCAGACACACACACACACACACACACACACACACACACACACACACACAGAGCTTTAAGACCTCAGACACACACACACACACACAGAGCTTTAAGGCCTCGGACACACACACACACACACACACACACACAGCTTTAAGGCCTCAGACACACACACACACACACACACACACAGAGGAAAGACGTCACTGCTGTTGAAAATCTCTTTCACTTTGACTTGCAGAACAATAATTTGCACTGAGAATCCCTGCAGAAACCACACCAATCACACACACACACACACGCGCATGCACGTGCACACACACACACAGACGCACACACTGATACACAAGTGTCCTCCGTTCTATTAGATATATAACAAGTTCCTACTGGCCAAAGGCCCAATATGTTGTTAACACCTGGTATGTGTGTGTGTCTATGACTTCAGCTATGAATATTAATATATTATAACGTTTTTATGTGTTGTTTCTCAATGTTGCATGAAACAACTTCAAAGAGGGATTCTATTTGTTTTTCTACAGTATAGCACTATTGCTGAAGCTATTACTGTCCTTTTAATACCATTTACCATTTATCCTTTTATTATTATTATTATTATATATTTTTTCTCTTTCCTTTCATTATTTCATTTTATCTCTATATCAATACTTATGTAAAGTTGATTATTAACATGTTATACTTGTAGCTTTGACAACAGTGACTTTACTCATTCATGCCAATAAAGCACCATTTGATTTGATTTGATTTGAGAGGAGAGAGAGAGAGAGAGAGTATGAGTGTTTTTGTGTGTGTGTGTGTCTGGTGTGTGTGTGTGTGTGTGTGAGAGAGAGAGAGTGAGAGAGAGAGTATGAGTGTTTTTGTGTGTGTGTGTGTGTGTGTGTGTGTGTGTGTATGTGTGTGTGTGTGTGTGTGTGTGTGTGTGTGTGTGTGTGTGTGTGTGTGTGCGCGCCTAACAACTCTGCCAACGTGTCAGCCAGCTAACTGAAAGAGAAGGATATGCTTTAACCGTAGCTCTGAAGTCTCGACTTCCTTCCTCTGTTGTGAAGCAGATCTGAGGTCTGAAGCCAGGGCAACACTTTTTTCGTTTTATATGTTTATTTGTTTGTGTTATGTACTGTGTGTGTGTTGTACTAGCTGTATCATTGTGGGCAGCCATTTTATGTTATTGATTTTGTGTGATGTGTTGTCTAGAGAACAATCTGATTCAACACCACGCACACACACATACACACACACACACACACACACACACACACACACACACACACACACACACACACACACACACACACACAAACACATATACACATACACACACAGATGTCTCTTTTCCTGTCAAACCCCACCCAGGTGGCGTGTGGATAGTGGTAGATTAGACAGTGGAGATTGTGGTAGATTAGAAGAAGGAAAAAAAGACAGAGCAGCGTTTGGCAAACACAAATGTCACAGCATAGCACTATGATATTGAACATACAAAAGTTGCAACATCACAAGGTTATCACCCCCACCCCAGCACCACCACATTTGAATTTTGACACATGTTTTTGGGAGGCTATGTGTGAACCCATAGCTCAAGGACTCACACGCAAATTAATTAAATCTTTTATTACTTTTTCAGGTGGAGCAGCCGTGGCCTACTGGTTAGTGCTTCGGACTTGTAACCGGAGGGGTTGCCGGTTCGAACCCCGACCAGTAGGCCCTTGAGCATTGCACCTAACCCCTCACTGCTCCCCGAGCTGTTGTTGCAGACAGCTCACTGCACTGGGATTAGTGTGTGCTTCACCTCACTGTGTGTTCACTGAGTGCTGAGTGTGTTTCACTAATTCACGGATTGGGATAAATGCAGAGACCAAATTTCCCTCACGGGATCAAAAGAGTAAATGTACTTATACTGTGACACCTGTGGTCCTCGATAGTTTGGATGTCAGTGCTGTGTGTGTTGTCAGTTGTGTGTTTGGATGTCAGTTGTGAGTTTGGATGACAGTGGTGTCTGTGGTTGTACGTGGTGCGTTTGGGTGTCAGTGGTGTGTTTGTGGATCAGTGGTGTGTTTGGTTGTCAGTGGTGTGTGGTTGTACGTGGTGCGTTTGGTTGTCAGTGGTGTGTTTGGATGTCAGTGGTTTGTTTGGTTGTCAGTGGTGTGTGTGGTTGTCAGTGGTGTGTTTGGATGTCAGTGGTTTGTTTGGATGGTGTTTGTGGTGGTGAGGGTATCGTTGCTGGACACGGTGTAAGTGGTGTGTTACCAGGGGAGACACAGATACACACACACACACACACACACACACACACACACACACACACACACACACACAGAGCTAGTGGTGTGTTACCAGGGGGCTCAGGGTCTATACACGCACACACACACAGACACAGAGCTAGTGGTGTGTTACCAGGGGCCTGAAGTCTACACACACACACACACACACACACACACACACACACACACACACACACACACAAACACACACACACAGAGCTAGTGGTGTGTTACCAGGGAGCTGAAGTCTACACACACACACACACACACACAGACACAGAGCTAGTGGTGTGTTACCAGAGGCCTGAAGTCTACACACACACACACACACACACACACACAGAGCTAGTGGTGTGTTACCAGGGGGCTGAAGGCTTGGGCCTGCCACAGCAGCCAGTCTTCGTTGAGGGTGTAGAGGGCCTTCCCTGTGACCGAGTCCACCGGCCCTTTACTGATCTGCTCCATCAATGCACACACCAGCAGGTACAGAGGCTGCCCCACACACTCCTGATGGACACACACACACAAGATACACACACACAAGATACACACACACACACACACAAGATGCACACACACAAGATACACACACACACACACACACAAGATGCACACACACACACACACAAGATACACACACACAAGATACACACACACACACACACAAGATGCACACACACACACACAAAAGATACACACACACAAGATACACACACACACACACACACAAGATGCACACACACACACACACAAGATACACACACACAAGATACACACACACACACACACAAGATGCACACACACACACACACAAGATACACACACACAAGATACACACACACACACACACAAGATGCTCACACACACACACACATACACACACACACACACACACAAGATGCACACACACACACACACCACACACACAAGACACACACACACCACACACACAAGACACACACACACACACACACGATGCACACACACACCACACACACACACACACACACAAATACAAGATACACACACACACACACACACACAAGATGCACACACACACACACAAGACACACACACACACACGATACACACACACACACAAACACAAGATACACACACACACACACACACACACTCACACAGAGACAAACACAGAAGGCTTTATCAGAAAACCCACCAACATAACTGACCAAGTGCCTCTTAACCACTAGTTGTAAAAGTGGTCATGACTATACATGTTAAAGGGATATCCTAACTTTTAGCTATAGGCTAGGAATAAGCTAACTGGTGTAACCCTCTTACAGTGGATTAAGCTACGCTAGGCTAATGTCAGACTGGGTTATTGCACACACACAGAAGAGATCTTTCCTCTTATATTAACTCTAGGAAATAAGGAAAAAAGCTGATTTCCCCAAAAAGTTGATATGGTCATTTTAACAGACATAAGTCTGAATTAATATAAAAAAAACACAATTCCTGACTGACCCTGAGAAAGCCGTAGAGGCAGATGGACATCCAGTTGGTGAGCAGCTTCTCCACGATGGACTCGGTGCGCCGCAGGAGCAGCTTGGGCTGGGCGTTACTGGGCTGGTCCATCAGGGACACCAGCAGCTGCTCCATCACCTGCGTCAGGTACGGCAGGTCGTCATGCAGCGCCAGCGTCAACAGAGACGCCACCATTACCCTGGGGGGGGGGGGGGGGTTAAAGAATCATGGATAGAGGGAAGAAGGAGGAGGACGAAGAGAAAGAGAGAGGAAGGGAGTGAGAGAAGGATTAGAGAGTAAAGAAAAGATAAGATGTAAAGAAAAACAGAGAGAGATGGAGAAGGGAGGAGTTTGGTATGAGAGATAGAGAGAGAGGGATATGTAGAAATGGAAGAGGTTAAGGAGAGAGAGAGAGAATGGGAGGTTGGGAGGAAGATAGATGGGAGGAAGATAGAGGAGGGAGAGATGCAGAAGTAAGAGCAAAGGGAGAGAGGGGGGGGGGTTGAGATGGGAAGAAAGAGCGAGAGAGAGAGGCAGAGAGAGATCCATAGGTAGAAATGAGGAAGGATAAGACGGTAAAGAGGCAAAGAGAACAAAAGATAGGAGGAGAGAGGGGGGGTAGAGAGAGAGAGAGAAAGAGAGAGAGGCGGAGTTGAAATATGAGAGGAGGCATGAAATGGGGAGAAAGAGGGGGAGAGAGAGAGAGAGAGCAGAGTGTAAGAGGAAGTGAGAGGTTGAGTTGGGGAGAGAGGGGAAATGAAGAAACAGAAAAGGGAAGGAGGACGAGTGCGTCAGATGGGGCAAGAGCCAAACAGTTCTGAGAATCAAACAACATGAGCAGCAAACTCTCCCTTTGACTAGACACCGTGTGTGTGTGTGTGTGTGTGTGTGTGTGTGCGCATGTGTGTGTGTGTGTGTGTGTGTGTGTGTGTATGTGTGTGTGTGTGTGTGTGTGCGCGTGTTATGCAGTCTGTGTGTCTAGCTTTGCCAGCAATTTCGCTCTTCGTCCAAAGAGTCGGAACAAGATGTGAAATTGAGTATCAGACCTCACTGGTGTCATGGGGTCAGGTGACATATGTGGGGGAATAACTACAGAACTAAATTTAATTCCCTTTTTATCCTTTGTTTGAATATTTACATTTTATATCTAATCATACTTACAACAATGAGGAATAACATTAAAGCTGCGTTGCAGAGACCGTAGGTAACAGGTACAACTGGCATTGCCTCAAGATACCCTATAGAGCCCAGTGCCAGATCCAAACACTCGTGTGTGTGACTACATCCTGAGCTGCAGGCGGGGCGGACATCTTTGCCATTACTGTCGCAACAGTGGTGATGATTCAATCAAGAAGAAACGCATTGCTGTGATTAGGCTGGCGACTGGAAAGTCTGACATTTCGCCACCACATCGCCCTTCTCTCCCGATATTTCGCCACTACACCGCCCTTCTCTCTCGACTTTTTGACACGGTGTCACCTCACTCACCACCACTGCCTTCAGCAGGGACAGAGGCACATGTTCGACCTTCTCAGACTATTTACATGGTGCAGATTTCTCAGTAGTGTCATATTGGATCCTACAGTTAGAGGCACAATAAGCCCATTTCACAGTTTCAGAAAGTAAAAGTCCTGCCATGTATTCCTTCTGCACAGGTCACACTGCTAATTAAATTACCTATCTGGCCGCTAATTAGCTAACCTACCTGGCCGGTAATTAGCTAGCTTACCTGGCCGCTAATTAGGATCAGCTGGTTTATGGTTGTTATCAAATGATGTCTGCCTCTGCATAAGACCCTCTCTGACTAGCTCCAGGCTGTGTTCTAATTAGCATACTTCTGTACTTACAATACCTATTATGAGTGGACTTGTGCAGTTATATTAGGTATTGTAAGTACATAATATTGAAAGCACACTATTTGGATATTTGATTTAGTTTATATAGTATATTTAGTATTTTCTTATTTTCTACTGTCTCTATTGTACAGTGGAGTTTTTTTTAGATGCATATAATTTTCTGCTGTAAGTGCATGTTGTGTGTGATGTCTGTATGCTACTGAGACCTTGAATTTCCCTTTGGGGATCAATAAATTATCTATCTATCTATCTATCTATCTATCTATCTATCTATAAGTATGCGGATTGGAACACAGTCCCAGAGTCAAACTTAACCCTCTTAGGACCCTATTACAGGGGTTAGTCAGCTGCGACACTCGTGTGGGGAGAAAAACACAAACCTACTGTATTTAACATGTTGCTTAAGAAAGGCACACACTTTGCCATTAAAATGAGTTTCTTTGGCAAAAACAACGGTTCCTCCGTGCACCTAGTGTGAAGTGAAGTTACGGCAGAAAACTCTTCTAAACACACTGAACTTGAACTTCACGCTACAGATTTTCTCTGTATAGAAAGTTCCGTTATCAGTGAGAACATCAGCATGCTTGCAACCTGATCATGTGAGTGTTTGGATGCGGGGAGATTAAATAGCCACTCACACTCAAAATTAACACTCACATTCACACTCACACACACACACACATACACACTTTTCACAGTTCTCTCTTTGCCAAGACCACTTCCTGGAAACACATACAGATAAGAAACTGTGATCTGTGCTGCTGTTTTCAGTTCTCTGAAGCCAAAAGCTTAAGGTTAAACTGTTAACCATGTTGTTAGTTGCTTTGGTTAAAAATGTGTCAGCCAAATGTAATGTAATGTAGTGTAAAACACACACACACACACACACTGTGGTGCTATGCTGGTACTTTCAAAAACTTTTGCTATACCACTAAACATGCACATTATCTTTTTGTTTTCTGGGCTATCAAACTTGGCTGACTAATATATATTTTTTCCCTTTGCAATACAGTAGATTCCTGCCTTAAACGGAATGGTCATCATTTCTAATAAATTACCAATACAGTAGATTCTTGCCTTAAACGGAATGGTCATCATTTCTAATAAATGACCAATACAGTAGATTCCTGCCTTAAACGGAATGGTCATCATTTCTAATAAATGCTGAAAGCATCATGCTGAATAAAACAAGTACATTTATCTGCCAGTGCAGTAAGTAAATTTACCTTGAATTGTCTTAAATCTTCAATCTTATCTTCAATTAAGATAAAATTACTTACTCCACTGGCATATAAATTTACTTGTTTTTATGTCTGAATTTAGGAAGATAATCTTACAAGAAAGCTCAAAGTAAGTATCTTTATACTAAAAACATTTTTTGGGAAGATATCATTTTTCGCAGTGCACACACACACACACACACACACACTGACTTGTCCTTGACGAGGAAGTTCTTCTGCTCTTCCAGCGTGTGGACGAACGAGGTGAGGAAGAGCTGATCTCTGATCAGACGGGAGAGGGCCCTGCATCTCTGGTCCTGATGCTCCTTCACTGACAACTACAGGACACAGAACAGTCACGTTCACTTTTAGGGTACATTCACACCAACAATAACAGGACACAGAACAGCCACGTTCACTTTCAGGGTACATTCACACCAACAACAACAGGACACAGAACAGTCACGTTCACTTTCAGGGTATATTCACACCAACAACAATAACTACAGGACACAGAAGTTATGTTCACTTTCAGGGTACATTCACACCAACAACTATAACTCTGACGATAAGGGCAAAAAAGTATCACTTTAGCTTATATGAATGACAACGTCCAAATATACAGTTTTTCTCGATCGCTTTAATGCCTGTGTCAACTCTGACATTATGTTTTCAAAACAATTAACACTCCGGTCTAAATAAAAGCACTCTGGACAAAATGACATATTTTGCTTGCAAAAGGCTCTTACAAAACATTTAAAACATGCACCAAAAACAAATTATCTTGTAGTCAAATCACTGTGTGATTTCAATCAATCATTACACACTGGACAACAAAATGCAAAATACAGTACTCAAAATGAGGAACTCTCATTTTTGCTATGTATGTGCCATTTCTTAAATTTTTTGTCTGATATTAGAACAACTACAACTTGTGTGAGAAATGTTTGAACCCAATGCAACACAACGCAAGAGATGACTCAAAGCAATCGAGAAAAACTGTCAACTATTTCAATAACAACATGAAGAATTATAGTTGGGGATCACTTTCAGGGGTGCGCTTCTAGAAAGCGCAGTTGGCTAACTTCCGTCACAATCTTTGTAGTTAGAACCGTGGTTCTTGGATTTGGTGTTTTTAGAAAGGGTGGATCGAACATTCAAGCACAAAAAGTTTGTTGGTTGGAACTAATGCCCCTGAACAGTCGCACTTGTCTCGTTCCTTGGTAGTTCTGGTTGGTGATGTTGTCAGTGTCAAAGGATAGGACAGGAGCCTAACCAAAAATCACGATCAATGACACAATGGGTAAAGCAGGTGACTTGATATTAGGAGGACGTTATAGGTTCGATACCCTCATTAGGCGGCATTGCTCTCTTGCTTCTGACTACGTGCGGTTGAACTAGTGTGACACGTGGAAATATTAAATAAAGCTATGCAACTTTATTTTAAACAATTATTTTTAACTTATGTCAATAATGGTTTATCTACATAGAGTAATATATAAATACATATATAGGGTCAAAACCTTTTTGTTGTGTCTCGTAAAAGGAGAGACAGGAGATTGTTATAGTTATGTTTATAGTCGTGGTGTGAACGGCCCTTTAGGCCTCTTTCACAGCTGGCTCATTTGGAGCCATTGAATAGGAACTTGGAGCGTTCCCTCCAAAGATCGGCCCGGTTGGGTATATATGAATACAGCAATCACACTTCGTTTCAGAACAAAACAAATGGACCAAGCCCGCCGAGAGGAGGTGGCCTTGGCTCATTTCCAATCGAACTGTAAAGCGGCATGTTATGTCTAAAATATCTGTCAAAGTCGAAGCCAAAGTCTATGTGAAAGACAAAATTTATATTGATTAGGCCCATGAATCCGAAACAAAATAGGTATGGAAACACCCTTATTCATTTTGCTGACACTTTAATACAAAGTGGCTTACAGTTAACGTTGAATACACAGCAAAAAAAAAGGAACAAAAATCTACACTGAGCGAAACTCCAGGAGAGAAACAGAACCGGATCAAACTCATAGAGTCAGAAAGATTAAGGAAATAGAACCTCCCTTATGAAAAAGACCTACAGGAATCTTATACGGTAGTAATCTTATAGGAGGAAATATTATAGTAATCTTAAAGGAATACCGTATATATTATAGGAATCTTAAAGCATTTTGGGACTTACTATAGTAGCACTATAAGACTGTACACTACCACTTTGCTTTGGACAAAACATCTGCTAAATTACATAAACATAAATACACACACATAAACATAAACAAAACATAAACATACCACAGAACTACTATAGAAATAATATAGTATTGTTATAGTTCTTTCTCGTAAGGGAGAACCTAATGAGACACAGAACCAGGGCCAGGAAGGCCTCTTTAAAGGAACTTACAGTAAGAGATGGAACTGCAAGAGGAACATGGGTTAGCGTGATAGACGTGCAGGAAGAATTGGTCAAAATATAACCAAAAACGGAAGAAACCACACCACACCACATTTCTAGATGCACTGGATGTTATTATTGCGCTAGTCTCGGCTGTGCAGCATTTGTCAAGTCCTGCCAAAACGTTGGGCAATTAAAAATGACCACTGCATCTAGAAACAGAGAATGCGGTTTCTTCTTTTTTTATTTTAGAATCACTTAGTGACCAGCACCTCACTGAGAAGTATTCACGGTGTGTGTTTGCTCTTTCCGAATGAAACTAACAGTGCCAGAAAAATAACATCTGTTAACATTAGTGACCATGAAAAAGGTCAGTGAGGTGAAGTCGGGTTAGAATTCAATTTACTGAACACCAAACATGGCCAGTAATAGAGGTTGGGGTGGAAGACAAAAATGAGAAATGGGCAAGTTGTGTGTTGGCAACAACACTCTTCAGACCTTTCTTTCTAGATTTGCAATGTTTGAACGACTGGTGATTGTGCATTGATGCAATTTAAGTTATTTAGGTGTGTGTGTGTGTGTGCGTGTGTATGGGGGGTTGTGAGAGAGAGTGTGTGTGGCAGGGCTGGGGTGGGTACCCACTCATATGGGCCTGCGCATGTATGTGTTGGAATTTATATTTACAAGACATGTGTCTGTCTGTGTGTGTGTGTATGTGTGCAACTATTTTGCTGTTTCCTCTTGCATATCATCTACAATCGCTCACCTGAGTTATGTCTTTCATTATAGATGTTGCCAAGGGTCCTCCCTAAAATACACAAGTCCAAAAAAAAAAAGGTTTTGCCATCAACATACTATATCTCTATATTGTATTGCATGCATTATATATGCATTAATCTGCTAGTGGTGTAGTTTAGCTACTTCAGGAAAGAAGATTCTAGAAGCAATCTGCTAATGGTGTAGTTTAGCTACCTCAGGAAATAAGATTCTAGAAGTAATCTGCTAGTGGTGTAGTTTAGCTACCTCGGGAAAGAAGATTCTAGAAGCAATCTGCTAATGGTGTAGTTTAGCTACCTCGGGAAAGAAGATTCTAGAAGCAAAATGCTAGTGGTGTAGTTTAGCTACCTCGGGAAAGAAGATTCTAGAAGCAAAATGCTAGTGGTGTAGTTTAGCTACCTCGGGAAAGAAGATTCTTGAAGCAAAATGCTAGTGGTGTAGTTTAGCTACCTCGGGAAAGAAGATTCTAGAAGCAAAATGCTTGTAGTCCAGAAACGGAATGGCTCCTGTGCTGGATATCAGCTCCAATCTTTCAGTCTGCATATCCACAAAACCTACAAGCAACAAGAGAGATGTGTGAATGTGTGTGTTGGGGGAGGGGGGTGGGGTGTTGTGAATGTGTGTGTTGGGTGGGTGTTGTGATGTGTGTGTGTGAGGGGTATGTAACAAACAAAGTCACAAGGCAGCGAGACAGCATCCATAAGTAATTTCTCGACCCAAACCCCGTCACGCTCTCCCCACAAAAAAAAAACCCAAAATATATTTCTTTTAAAAAAAGAGGCATGTACTTTTTCTCACTTTATGTGTGAAAATAGTTAATTCAGAAAGATTAAGGACCTGCAGACTTTCACACTCACACTCACTCACACACACACACACACACACACACACACACACACACACACACACACACCATCCAATAATCCAATAATCCAATCAAGCATCTATTCTGATGTTAATTAGTAGCACACTCCAGAAGACTCCAGCAGAGATGATTTGATTGGTTGTGTGAGATGTGTGTGTCTTGAGGGAAGTGACCATGGCAGATCAGAGCTAGACGTGAGTTGTGTGAGGGGTGTGTGTAGAGGGGTATGGATGTGAGGCGTGTGTGAGTGTGAGTATAGATGAGTGTGTATAGAGGGGTGTAGGTGTGTGTGTGTGTGTGATGTGTATGAGTGTGAGTGTGAGGGTTGTGTGTAGAGAGGTATGGATGTGGAAAGAAGGGTAGGAGGGGTAAAGATACGTGGTGTGTGTGTGTGAGGGTTGTGTGTAGTGGGTGTTTTCCTGAGGAGACTGACCTTGGCGGATGTCATTGCGGATCTCGCATTCGATCGTTTCAATCCGCCTTTGCATCTGATCTCTTAGCATTCTCTGCTTCTTACGATGGAAGTACAGACCCACCACCACCATCACCGCTAACACACACACACACAAACAGAAATGCACACAAAAACAAATGCACACAAAGAACGAAATAATTAATAGAGCATAATGCTCTTGCTAAACACTTATTTTGGTGACTTTGGTCTGAGAAAAGCACTCCACAAAAAGCGCATTAGTGGCTTACTTACTTAACCACACACACACACACACACACACCACACACACACACACCACCAAAATTGTGATCCATATCAGAGAATAAGACATCATGTGACTGAACTCAGCTGAATTACCATGGCAACGCTGCAGCTAGTATGAACTTAAACTGCCATTTACATCCAGAAACCTGTTGCTCATAATGATTTTAACTAAATAATTTACTTTTCATGGTTGCTATACAGTATATGTCTATTTTGTCCAAGGTGATTTATAAACATAAGTTCTGTGACAAAATGCAGATACATACAGTATGATAGATAAAAGTATCTGCCAAATGAATCCATGTAAATGCAATGTAAATTATATGATGCCCCCCATAACGGTCCTTACCACAGATGACTATAGTGGTGCTGGTAGAGATGGCAGTGACGTAGAGCAGGTTGCGGCTCTTTTGAAGGTTGAATGAAAACTTTCCAACAGTGATCTAGAACAAAAAGGTAACAAGTCATGATACTGATGATGATGATGGAGCTATCCTATAATTAACGACTAACATTAAGCTATGTTCAGTAAGATCTTGCATTGATGATGATGGAGCTATCCTATAATTAACGATTAACATAAAGCTATGTTAAGTAAGATCGTGCATTGATGATGGAGCTATCCTATAAGACCTTGCATTGATACTTTTAAATGTAAAGTAAAAAGTTGCTCACCTTCAGTGAGTTTATGTGGATGCCAGGCTGATTTTTGATATCACAGAGAACTGAGGTGGTGTCATTGCTGTTCTCGATTCGGTCTATCACACAGACATATGACACCTCCCCCTGCATGGCCTGGACCTGGATCTCTGAATCCTTCAGATTCAGGGAGTCTGCAGTTTTCTGGACAGAGGGAAAGATACTAGGGGTGTAAAGGTAGGCTACAAATATTTGTACCAAACCGTTTAGGTACAGAATGTTAAGTTCGATACAGATGTGTACCAAATGTACCGAATGCAATCTTAAGCAGTAACCATGTTTCAAATTTGAGTTCCCACACAAACATATTAAGTGGCGGACCTTTTGTCTCAGATTAGTTAATTAACAAGAAAAACATTTGACACCTTTCCAAAATACTATTCCTCCTATTGAGCATCAGCAATATTGTCAGTGAATGTTAGAGTACAGGCTTACTGAACCGAAAATTAACCAAATTTCAAAACTGATGTTGGAATCGGGATTTTTGGGTACCGTTAAATGTCTACAGGCTACATGTGCGCAGTTGTACCTTGCGTTGACTATGAGTCGGCCCTTACAGTGTATGTGCTGTGTAAAGTAAGGGGGCTACCTGTATGATGACGGACATGTCGTTGCCGGTGCGTGTGGTGGTGAAGCTGGTGAATTGTGGGTCCGGGTGGTAGGTGAGCTCCTCTCTGCAGGTCACTGAGGTGTTCCCCACCACCAGCTCCACAGACACCTGTCTGGACCCAGAGGAGTCCAGTACACCAGCAGGGGTGGAGTAGACAGTCGTCTGGAGGTGCAGATGACCATGATAAATACACACACACACACACACACACGCACCTACAGCATGTATGTCTATCAACACCAGGAAGGATGGAATAGACAAATGTCTGGAAATACAAATCTCAAAGTCTTGAGATTGAACTGAGTCCAGTTCTCACAGTACACTAAGCAGGTGGGTGGAGAGTTGTGGAAGGGCTGGGGGCTTAGCAGCAGAGTGAGACAGAAGTGGATAACCAAGCCAAGTCGGTTGGGGAGGCAAGAGCCACAGAAAACTTCTGCCGTAAAACCACTGCGATACTTCCGTGAAACAGATGTCTCATTCTTACCTCATTCTTTCTCTTGAGGGTGATGTCCTCAGGCTGTTCTTTGTGCTTCACCTTTTCCACAAACTTCATGTTAGAGCCCTCTAACACAATCTCTCTGCCTCCACTGCAGACCACAGAACATAGAACCCAA
Organism: Alosa pseudoharengus; assembly: GCF_046254945.1. Classification (NCBI taxonomy): domain Eukaryota; kingdom Metazoa; phylum Chordata; class Actinopteri; order Clupeiformes; family Clupeidae; genus Alosa; species Alosa pseudoharengus. The sequence continues at coordinate 22,310,561 of NW_027468664.1, read as the reverse complement.
CGTCAGGTCACGTGTGTGGGAGCACCTGAGGAAACTAGTATGATCTTCCTCTTGTCCCAACAGAACCCAGCATCAGGTCACATGTGTGGGAACACCTGAGGAAACTAGTGTGATCTTCCTCTTATCCCAACAGGTGCCTGACAGTAGTCAACACACCAATCACATGGTACAGAATAACATAGAATAAAACAATAAACTAATAAATAAATAACATTAATATAGGCAAAAAATATTTCCTCTAGCTCACAAAACCAACACAAGGGTTGGGCTCCTGAGTAGGACAAACTACAACTACAACAACAACAACGATTAAAATAATAATAACAATCATCATACATGTTGTTGTTATTACCATCATTAGTAGTATTAGTATGTAGTATATGTGATGAAAACATATACTGTATACTCATTCATGCGAATACATGTGAAAGTTCAGTGAAGTTCAGTAAGCACAATGAGGGAAATTTTAAGATGCTGATGCTCACAGTAAACTAAATATGCTGAGATAGCTGTTTTTAAAACAGCCTGGTAAGAAACAGTGAAGTGACGCTAATGTGAATCCCCCTTATCAGTGACCGGCATCCTATACAATCAGATACGAGAGGCAAAGTTGTGACGGAGAAGCATAGTTTGTAATGGAGACAGCCTAACTCGAACCCAAATCACGCACAGTCCCAAAACCAGAAGCAAAGTTTGTGACGGAGACAGCCTAACCCAAACCTAGAGCTACACAGACAGAGCAAGGAAGAGAGAAGTGAAATGGTTGTGCTGCTGGCAAATAGGCTGACAGCTGTGGTGAGATGGCTGCTTTCAACAGAGCCTGGTGAAAAACAGTGAAGTGATGGTAGACACAGGCATGATTGTGCTACGGTGTGAAATGGGGACACATGGAGTGCAATGACAGAAAGACAGACATACAGGCAGGCCGACACACACACAGGCAGACAGATATGTAGACAGACAGACAGGCAGGGAGGCAGACAGACAGACAGAAAGACAAATATGTACACAGACAGACAGAAAGACAGATATCTAGACAGACAGACTGACAGACAGACAGCTGCAGGAGAACTTATTACATGTAAGTAAGATGTAGATTTGCACATACAGTACAGCATATGTAACGGATGGCAGCTAGCACAGCTGTGTGTGTGGAATGTTGGTAAACCTCACTCCCCGACGCCTTAAGAGTAGTGCTGGCATGAAAGCTAGCAGCCTGGGCTTTTATCTCAATTGTCAGTACGCTCGACTTACGTTTCGAGGTGCTCATATTCGCAGGTTCGAGTCCAGGCCTGTGCAGGGCTGAACTCCGCAGGTTCAGCACAACGCAGGTTACACATGAACAGGTTGGTTCTCTATCACACGATGGGATGGTGTGTTTCCTTAGGGAGAACGGAGCTGAATAGCCTATATCATATGCCATTTTAAGGACTCTGTATATGCTGTACTGTGGAGATGCTTTTCAGGATAGATGCATGAGACTGTACCTGGCCCATGTGGTCTTTGGTTTTCAGGATAGATGTATGAGACTGTACCTGGCCCATGTGGTCTTTGGGTTCAGACGGCTGCAGATCGGTGGGGAGTCGTAGGTGAGTTTGGTGTTGCCATGACACTGGCCATCCATCGTCAGTAAACAGACTCTCACGGTTCCTTTCACGGTTCTGCTCGGAATGTGGAATGTCAGAGACTCATGGGAACTGGAGTTTCTAGAGTGGGACAACACTGGGGACCTGGTCATGTGACAAAACAGGAAATTAGATCACACATTTCACACACTCAGTTTAAATGTTTTCTCATGGCAAGGAAAGGTACCTACTCTTTTGGATTGCAGTCCATGTTTCCTTGGAAACGGACCTTCATGACTGATTCCAGGTTCCTTCCTTTAATGACTGCACGGTTTCGGCCATGTATGGAAACCTCATCAGGTGTCATGGATAGAATGTCTGGCTTCTTAGATTACGAGCAAAACAGAAGAAAAACAAGAGGGAGTGAGAGAGAGGGGGAGAGAGAGAGAGAGAGAGAGAGTGAAGAAGAGATAACAAGAGATAGAAATATACAGATACACAGTGTGCGAACAGATTGATGCAGTTAACAGCAACATTGTCAACAGGTCAACATATTTGTCTACAGGTCAAATGTCTAAGAAACAATGAGTGTCTTGAAGGAGAGCAGGGAATCCTTAATTCAACACAAAAAAATATGTCCAGACTCCAGACTTAGCAATGTCTGAATCAGCACGTAAAAAATTAACACTGATCGGCCCCAGCCGTGGCGCAACTGGCTGATGCACCTGCACCATACGCTGGCGACCCGGGTTCGATTCCCGCCCCGTGGTCCTTTCCGGTTCCCACCCCGACTCTCTCTCCCACTCACTTCCTGTCACTCTCCACTATCCTGTCACATTAAAGGCATAAAAAAGCCCCAAAAAATGAACTCAAAATGAATTCAAAAATGAACACTGACCACATTTATTTTGCTATACTGTTATGCTACGCCGTTCCTTTTATTTTTGCTTGGTCTAGCAACTGCTGTCTGTATATGCAGGGAGAGCTATACAAAGACTGTGCATGTCTGGTGGAAATACAGGTCTGGCAAAAATAACCTAAACTCTTAAGATGGTTTCACTCTCACAGCTGGGCTCCACCGGGTGCTTAATTGAAGACTTCTGTTTGTGGAGTGTAAAAATAGTTTTAGAAGACTTTTTCAAATGTACAAGCCGCAATCACGTCTGGTGTAGCCAGTTCCACTGTTTATGGAGGAAGCTAATTGTTGCGGCATACGCTCCGTGAACGGAACACTACAGTATACGTGCCTACTGTAGCCTGCCTGTTAAGCATGTAAACACATCTGTCTGATTATCCTAAAGATTAATATCACAGCACAACATCATTATGCTGTACTATTAAATGGACGGAACGATTCAAAGAAAATAAAACAGTAAAAAGCAATGCTATGAACTAACTGTTATACATCTTCAGAAGTTAATGATATGGTACTGTTTATTTATTTATTTATTTTTTAATGTCATCAAAATGCATTTTAAACCAACACAACGTTGCTCCTTTATCTCGTAGTAACAGCATCAAATTCAATTTGATGCTACACTGATTTACAATACAGACAATGAGGTCTCTGACATTACCAATGTGCGCCTGGAGCCCTACTGTAGTATTGCACTATGTAACGTTGTTGTTGATAGAAGGACCATGATCCTTTTTCTCAGTTTTACACAAACCCCCTTAGCGCTAAACGAGTACCCAGTACAAAAAAGGGAATTCTTACATTGTGTAACTTACAGGACATGAACACATACAAAGAGCTGAGAGCTAAAAAAGACAAGGGACATTTCTCAATGGTGAGCAGTTTACGGGCAGGTTATTAATACAACACTATTAAGCAACCACATCCCGCAACACTGGGTACTTCCTTTGTGTTTGGAACACATCTTCACTGGTCTGAATAACAAAGAGAAATCTGCAACTTACTGTGTAGTTCTGTCCCAGTGTTATGTTTTTACATACATCCTAAAGGGAGAGAGAGAGGCAGAGAGAGAGAGAGAGAGATGAGAGAGGACAAAGCAAGTAAAAAAAGTCAGATATCACTTGTAGACTAGTTCTATTAAAAACCCCTATAAAAAGTTCTAGTGGTAAATTTGAGGAAAATAAGGTACACAGGCTACTTCCTGGGGTGCTGATTAGATTCAACCTTTCTTGTTTAAATGTATTAATTGTAACAATTAGGACTGAGTGTAGTCGTTAAGGAGCTGGGCTAGCATGCAGTAGCCAGTAATAGTTGTTGGCCATCGTTGCGATTCCCGGCTGCCATCGCTGTGCCCTTGAGCAAGCCACTTAACCCCGAGTTGCTCTGGGGAGACTGGCCCTTGCAATAATAGAATTGAAAGTCGTTTTGAATAAAAGTGTCAGTTAAATTAAGTATAAGTATAAATACTCTTTTGATCCCGTGAGGGAAATTTGGTCTCTGCATTTATCCCAATCCGTGAATTAGTGAAAGACAGTCAGCACACAGTGAACACACAGTGAGGTGAAGCACACACTAATCCCGGTGCAGTGAGCTGTCTGCAACAACAGCCGCGCTCGGGGAGCAGTGAGGGGTTAGGTGCCTTGCTCAAGGGCACTTCAGCCGTGCCTACTGGTCGGGGTTCGAACCGGCAACCCTCCGGTTACAAGTTCGAAGCGCTAACTAGTAGGCTACGGCTGCCCATTAATCAATAATAATAATACCAGGCCTGATTTGGCAATCTTAGCTGGCTAGACGTTTACGTTAGTGAAATTGGGCCTAGAGTATTGGACCCTTAGCATTCATGAGTTCTCATCGCATTGTAGCTACTTAGCCATTCTCGCTGCTAACATTATAGCTACTTCAATCTTGCACCTATTTCTTTCCTACCGACAGTATGCAAAGTCTAACTACAGGGCTTTAAGTATAACATGCCAGAGTTATCATTTAACCATTAAAGGCTGTGAGCAATATTTGTTGTTGTTGCTGTTGTTGTTGTTGTTATTAATGTACCTGAAGGTTGTCTTACCTGTGAGGTTTCTAAACCCTTTGTGGATGCTGTTTTCCAGGTACAAGCCTCACCTGAGAGAGACCACACACATCCTGCAGACATGCACTCCGTACACCTGTGGAACAAACACACACACACACACACACAAGCAACACCTTAAACAAAAACTTAAATTAAGTTAAGTAAATCAATATTTTCTATAACAAATTTGTGCTATACTGTGAACATCTTGAGTCAATGTTCATTATCTTACACAGTGGAATGTGATTCATCTCTTGATAAGTGTGTTAAAAACAATGTCTGTATGAAGGTAACAAGAGCAAGCAACACCACAGCTCTCACAAAGCAGAAGTCGGCCTTCCTCTGATGCTGGAGCAGTTTTTCAAAAGCACATCTTTAGTGAGTGTCTCCATCTGGACTGTGATCGTAACTCTGAGGCTGAGTCCTGCACACATGAACACACACAGAGGCTCTCTGGGTCAGACACACGACAACTGTCCACTGTGGTTTACTGGAGCAGTAATAAGGAGACATGTGCCCATTCACAGACCTTTAGCAGGGAAGCTCTCAGTAGAGAAGGTGCAGGAACAGTTGGAGGGGCCCGGACTGTCACACTTCTCTAAAGCACATGAGAAACGTATGCCTCTGTTCAGGTTGGGTGCAGCTGTCACTGTGATGTCCTAGCAGGGGAGAGAAACACAGACTCACACCAGGATCTGATAGGAAATGAACAACAACAACAACAACAACAACAACAACAACAACAACAACGCAAATAACAACGAAATGTAAACCTCTGTACCTGTCCAGTGCTGTTTCTGATCATGTGGACAGACATAATGTCCCTCTGCTGGGACGTCCCAGGAACCGAGACCCAGTCCGAGTTGGAACAGTCATGCTGGAACATACACCTGGTACAGAACAGAGAACACTGAGGCCCAAGGGTGAGGAAAGACATGGTGCTAACCATAGATATAGGTTTCTATACAGCATATGGTGCTAACCATAGATATAGGTTTCTAGAGGTTTCTATTTCTATTCTATAGGTTTCTATATCTATGGTACTAACCACCAGAGCTATAGTGACCGTGTACTGCCAACCAGTGAGTGTGAAGAGGACAAAAAGTGACAAGAGGGCTGATATACACAGTAAAGGTGATTTCACTAGTTCACATTCTTGAATTTGCATAAAGACATAAAAGCATAATACATAAAAGCATAATAGAAGAGCATGTTTGCCGAGGTCTCTGGCCATGGTCCTGAAGGGCTTCGCGGAATCGTGTCGGAGTCGACTGCGCAGGCATGAGTCGTGCAGTACATACACCCATTTATTCTTTAACTATGGAAGACGGGAGGCATAAGGGGGGGGGGAGGGCCTAAGATATTTTTTTAAGCCTTAGGGGAAGGCCCAGGAGAAATGTTTTGGCCTGGGGGGAGGGCCGAGGAAAATTATTTTTTCCTGATCCATGATATTTTTTTCCCCTGATCAATGATCCGTTTTCGATATTTTAAAAGGTTTGTAGGGCAAAACATGATTCACGTCTCTTTGACAGAGTGGGCGAGTCCAAAAAGTCGCAACCCTACCTGAATCTCCCACAACTCCCCTCGTAAGCTTGCAGGTCACCCGCGGTCAGTGGCGTGCACAGACATTTTGGGGGGCAGGTGCTCAGAAGGGGGGGGGGGGGGGGGGGCACCTTTTAGCGCACGTGGAACACTTAATTAGGGACCGTTCGTTATTTATGACCGCCGCGCAGCGAAGCGGCGGTCATATAGGTTTAGTCAGATTCTTTTTTTTTTTTTTTTTTTTTTTTTTCTTTTTCGCATGCCCAAATTTCTGTCAATGAGTCCCGGGACACTGAAAGACCGGGGTAGACGAAACTTGGTGGGCATGTAACCGCACATGGATAGCATGGAACCATCGTTTTTCGTTTTGATCTGTAATCGCAGGTATCTGTGACCTAACATAGTCAAAACTGCACGAAATTGGAAGTGTAGGATCATTATGACACCCTCTGAATGCACGCCAAGTTTCGTGGAATTCCGTTCATGGGGGGCCACACAATAAATTAATTTATGTTACTATACACCAACTGGCCTGTAGGTGGCCGGAGACAGTTTTCTGTGAATATCTCGAGAACCGTAGGGCCTAGGAGGTCCACCTTTTTTTTGTATGTTGATCTCAAGGGGCCATGTCAACCCATCCCATTACCACTTATTTCATGTATAGCGCCACCTAGTTAAAAATTAAAAAGCAAAAATGTAGGTGTTTTCATCACATCACATCTCTGGCTGACATGGTCAAAACTGCACGAAATTGAAAGTGTAGGATCATTATGACACCCTCCGAATGCATGCCAAGTTTTGTGTACTTTCGTTCATGGGGGGCCTTACAATAAAATAATTTATGTGTACATTTAGTGACGTACACCAACAAGGATTCCCGGGACACTGAAAGACCGGGGTACACAAAACTTGGTGGGCATGTACCCCCACATGGATAGCATGGAACCGTCATTTTTCGTTTTGATCTGTAGCCCCCCCGCTGGACTGGACCCCCCGAAAGGAGGGTAGGCCAGACACAGTTCTCTGTGAATATCTTGAGAACTGTAGGGCCTAGGATGACCATTTTTTTTCCGTATATTTGCCTCCAGGGGTCATGTTAACCCATTTCATGTGCACACATGTGCACAAACAGATACACACGCACACACACACATTCACAGTAATCATACGTATGACATATACTCACACAGTAGACATATGTACGCTTCCATGCACAGGCACATACGCAGGCACACACACAAGCACGCACACACACACACACACACACACTCACACACACACACACCCACACACATAACATAAACATAACACAAACAATCAAGAATTTCTCAGAATTATGAACAGGCAAGATGGAGGTGGGGTTGTATAAAATGAATTTTACATGTGAAATCTATGAACTAATCATGTTTTGGGACTTGTTGTCTAGCAGATACCAGTGAGAATTGAGTGTGGATAATGCAATTTAGTGAGACAGTTAGAATCATATAGGCCTTTCAGCGTGATTTCTTTTTGTGGAAAAAATGTGCTGGACTGGGCGGCGGTCATATTTTGTACCGCTCTGCGGTACATCTAGTTATAAACGGGGTCACCGGAGGAAAATAGGGGAGGGTCATGTCTTTTTATTCTTTGTTGAGGGGAGGGTCACCTAACTTTTTTTTGTCTAGGAGGGAGGGTCACCCATCTTTTGTATTAATGAAAACAGCAAAAAATCAAAGTGGCTTGCTTGATTGTTGATTTCTGTCGCCATATAACGTTCTCTTTCGTTCCATAGCTCTGTCAACATTGAACAATGAAAATGAGGGAGATTTCCCGGGTTTCTCACGCAAAGTACGGAAAATGTCAACATCCGTCCCCATTAACGTTGGAAGGGTTGGAGCAACAAAGTAGCCTACTTTATTCACGCCTAACAGCCTATATCCATTTGGTCAACTTTATCCAGACCTAAAAAAGCTAAATTTAACTTTGGTTTACTTGTAGTTTACCGTGTAGCCTAACTTTAAACAGTGTGCATGCTTAACACAAAGCATACTTGTGCTTCATTCATCCACACATCCAGCTCCTAACGTTTTGACAAGCATTTCTACCAATTGACCTTGTTCCTGCCCATCTCAAGCTTTGCTGTCTCCATCCTTTCTGTTTTTGTTGTTTGCAAAAATATATATAGTATTTATTGGTAACCAGCAACAAGTGCAATTTCTTAATCGCTGTCATTCTCTCTCCTGCCAACAAAAATGTGTTAGGCCTACGTTCCAAGTAGCAGTGCGTAATTCTGCTTCATAAAGTTGAACAAATACATTTGGTCATATAAATAGCCAGTTTATGGTCTACAGTGTAGTTGGTAAGTTATGGTAGGCCAACTTGGAGTGAATATACAAGGGAAATTCTTTGTCTAGCTGAGTAGCCTGGCAGGTGCGCACGTAGGCATAGCCTACGGCCGAACACCGCAAGCGCTAATGAATCTGGCTCTCACGACAACCACGTCGTTAACTAGGCCTAGGTTAACATCACTCTGAGTTCGCATTCAAGCAAGCAAAACGATGATTTGAATACATCTGTTTCACTGGAAGGGCAAGGGGTAACGACAGGACAACACAGAGACAGTGCAGAATGCAGGACTAATGTTATGAGTATTACAGTAACATGGGATATTCTACGGGAAAATATTAAAACGGCAAGACAGCAGGGAAACGTTAAAATGATAAACCGGGAAAAAGTTGGCATGTTAGGTATTTTTCGGTCCCTGTGATTATTTGTGAAATTGTGCAAACGGCCTTTTCAAGTCATTTGAGAAGGAAGGAGTGTAGCAAGCTCCCAAATTGACGCTTGTCTGAGAAATTGAGTTTTGGATAATGTTCAGCTTCGGCAGCTTTACAATGACTGAGGAAGCCTAGAGACGAGTCCATAGCAACAAGTTCATGTGTTGAATTTGTTATTACCCAGTGTGCTTTGTTGAATGGTCTCAATGCTTTATTGTTTTATTTCATGTGAATACTTACTAGAGGAGTAACTTTTCAAGTAGGCTAATGCAGTTGCAGGAAGTGTGTATTTAGTTTCCATGCTTATTGTGTTTCCACAACAATGTTAGGGAGTAAATCTACTGAAATGGCCACCATCTTGGTGAAGTGTGAAGTGTAAGATCAGAAAGCAGAGGTTGATTTTAGGACGGTAGCATATGTTGATGTGTTATCATAGCGCGTAAGAGCGTGGGCGGACGACATCGACAATTGGCCCGGGAGGGTCATGTCATTTTTGAAAATGCTGCTGGAGGGTCGTTGAAAATTATATTGCAGGCAGGGGAGGGTCATGCAACTTTTGATCGAAGCACTCCGGTGATCCCGTTTATAAATAACGAACGGTCCCTTATAAAAAAAAATTACACGCACATGTTGAATTAAATTTGACTTGTGCTGCAATTAGTAAATCAATATACAATCTAGACAATAAAGACACCAAAATGTGTTAATTTATGTTGCCTAACAAAACCTATACAACAGAAAACGTTCGTCTTAACACATAGATTTGCAATGGCAAACTCTACCGAAATTATTTGTAGCCTATGTGGTCGTCGGCACGTTATCTGTCATTGACCTGGGCTACAGCGTAAAACTTTATCAGGTGACCAGTCGGCTAAAAATGCTTAGTTGTTTGATGCTGTATGAGCATTTTACTGCACAACAAAATTATTACACGTTGGGCTTAGAGGACAAACGGTACGACTTTACTTGATCTGTAAGACAATAAAGAGACCAAACAGTAGGAGAAGGAGTTATAGTGGGCTACTGATTGTTGTCATTACATGAATGCAGATGGGCATTTTTCACAGGTAATGGGGAACTTCCCGTTTCTTCTGTCACAAATGAATGTGTTAATACATGTTGCCTAACAAAACATATACAACAGAAAACGTTCTTCTTAACACATACATTTGCAAAATCTACCGAAATTATTTATATGTGGCCGTCACGTTATCTGTCATTGATTTGGGCTATAGCGTAAACCTTTATCTAGCTTTATCTAACTAGTTTATCAGGTGGCCAGTTGGCAAAAATGCTTGTTTGGTGCTGAATGAGAGATTTTACTGCACAACAAAATTATTACATGTTGGGCTTAGAGGGAAAACTGTAAGATTTTGCTTGATCTGTATGTTACCTGGCTGATGGGGCACGGGAGAGCAGCCTGTCAGCGACCATGCCTGCGATGCCTGCTATCTGAAGACGCTAACTGAACTGCTACGGTGCTGCGCATCTGGCGTGCCCTGCGCGCGAGTTCGCGCGAGTTCACGCGACAAAGGAAGAGAGATAGGCTGGTCGGGTGTGCGCAAGGAGGTGGCTCATTTCGGGGCATTGTTTCAGTCGTTTCTCAGTAAAATCTTAATAATATTAATAATTAAAAAAAAAAAAACAAGTTTCAAAAGGGCATTTTCGTTGATAAAGGGCAAACTTCCTAGTGCTTTAGCACCACCTAGTGTCTATGTATGCACGCCTATGCCCGCGGTTATGAGTTATAAACCAAATATTTTAATGATATTCGGGTCATTTGCGGGCGGGTCAGTTAAAATTAATTAAATATATATATTCTACAAATAGGCCTACTTAAAATATCACGAGAAGGCTAGCATCAATACAGTAAAGCATCAATAAGTCAACAGTAAAGAAGCTGAAGACGCGAGTTAAAATAATAAAGACACCCCTTCAGGAAAAGCGATATAGGCTATGGGAAATATTGGGAAAAGTTCTTAAAGAAGATGACAGTACAAGTTATGGTCTATGTAGGCCTACTTCTTGCGAAGCCATTTAGCCAAAATGGGCAGCCTGCAGGAATAAATCTTATGGCACAGACTACACAGCCATATCTACCGGTATGTATAGGTTCGCGCATGCATAAAAGTTACCTTAGTTCGTTGTGTTTGTGACTTTAAACAGTGGATGTGCTTTAGTAAAGCTTTGTGCTTCATTCAGCATTTTAAACCAGTTCTTACGCTAACGTTTTGACCAGCAATGTATCTCTCTTGCCTTGCCTCCCCATTTCTATTTTCGAAAGAAGTATGTCCATGGCCAAATCTTATCCTAGTGTTCTAATCCTTGGTGGTTGCGTGCGTGCTTGCGCTCTTATTCTCATTCTCTCTCCTGTGCAAACATTATGTCCTGCATGCCTGCGTGTAGTTCTACTGCATAAAGTTTTGCAAATAAATTAGTTTGTTTTACAGAAAGGGACTACTGCATGCAGGCTATAACCAAAAGCACACATTTTGTAAATAAGCGGGTCGGATCGCGGGTCGGGTATAATTTTGTCCTAATTAATATTCGCGGTCCGAGTTGCGGTCGGGTTGATTAAAATATCGGGCGACCGCGGGCCGCTTGTGACCAAACCCGCGCAACACTGGTTTGTAGCCCCGTGTGTGTGTATGTGTGCTTATGACATATTCTGGCCGTTTTAACCTTGTAAACGTAATTTTTCGACCAGTTTTATTTGATTCACGTAGGGGGGAGGGCCTAGGAGACATTTTTTGAGCCGGGGGGAGGCCCCTGGGAAAAAAAATTTGACCAGGGGGGAGGGCCAGGCAGAACATTTTTAACCCGATCGTCTGGCGACCGCCCCCCCCCCCCCCCGCTAAATATCGTACAGTCCCTAAAGTTAAAGTTGACACTCCATTTGAGTTGTTTGTTTTAAGAAAGAAGACATGGGCTTGCAAGTAACGTTATTGCATAGGCCTACTATAAGGTAGCCTAGTTTATAGCTAATCCGTCATAGGCTCCTGTCCAGTCAGTTAACATCCAGCACAATGCATTTTGTGCATTGTAACGTTATTTCAGTCAATCGTTCAATGTGTGGCCAGCATAGGCTACTTTATCAAAGTAATTATCCTCTGACCTCAGGGGGAAATGATTGTCCACCCCTGTCATTATGTACCCTTTGAGTAGGTAATGTTCTCACTAAATCTAAACTAATTGTTTCTGCAGTCGAAGCCCTAACGTTAACATTAGCTTAAGCCTAACCTAACTTTACAGTGACTGGCCACATGTTTATCCTACCTTCCGTAAAATCCGTTGCTTTTTCATAGGTAAATCCGCTACACCTCTAGATGAAAACAATCCAGACTCGGCTACACCGAAATATTTTGGCAATATGTTTTTATTCTTCATCTTATATCAAGTTCAGCCAGCTTGTTTTCTATGCGCTGTCAGTGTAAACAACTAATGCTTGTCCTCCAAGTTCGTTCTTGACTACGGTTGTTAGGGACCTGAAACCGGTCTATAGTGGTGACAATAACACTTTGATTGTTAGTGTTAAGTGTTAAAGTGTTAAAGTGCAATGTGAATGACAGATGTGTGATATGTGAGAGCGTGTTCAAGTGTGCAAGTGAGTAATTTTAGGTCATTAACGCAAGACCACAGCCGTGCAGCTTCAAGTGTTCTCACCGGCTCTGAGACACACACCAGCCACAGAAGGGGTCCAGGGCCGACCAGCAGTCCCCCAGAGTCTGAGGATACTCACCACACCGGGCCACAGGTACCTTTATCATCTATACACACACACACACACACACACAGTGTTGTGGTTACTCATGTCATTAAAAGGCTAACATCATGCCATATACTGCCATATTTGATCACAACACACACACTTCACAAACTGTATTACTATTTAGCTGACTCACCTGGTTTCCCTGAGCCACGTAAACATCTGTGGGATTCACTGGAACAAAGTGCATCTTGGGTAAAAATGTCCGATCCTCATCTAAACTGTACAACACACTAGGGCAGCCAGGTTTGAGAGACTCGTCTAAAGCAACCTGGAATGTAAATAACCAAATGATGGAGGCCATTTCTCCAGTCCAAATAAATCTGCAACCAATTTGAATTCATAGAGGAACAGCTTCATTAACAAAACCACATGGTGGTGATCTCCACAATTTATCTTTAATGAACAAACCAGATGAACGTTCAAATAGTAGGAAGGTGTTGTGATGTGAAGTAGCCTATATAAGATATCAACACAATGTAGGGGAGAGCGGGGTTAGATGTCACACGGGTAAGTTGTCACGTGTTAGATCTCAGCCACTCAAGGGCACTGGTCAAAACTGTTAATACAGAAATGATCAGAATTAGTGTCAGAGGTCATCTACGTTGGAATTTAAAATGAAAGATTTATTACCTTGATGTGAGACAACTTTAACTGTTTTTCATGTCAAAAAGTAAATTTTGAGACATTCAGTCTTTTTCTTCTAACTCATTACACAATGGGTTGACAATAAAATAATTAGTACCATTTAGAAGTATAAAGAGAGAGCTACAATTCAGTTACCTTTCATCATAGCTACGCTAAAACATGTGGCTGCTGGCCATCAAAAGAGCTAGCAATGTCAGTTGGGGTTGGTTGTCACATTTTTTGTGGGGTTAGTTGTCACATGTTGGCCTATGGACTCTTCAGTATTTCATTATATCATCATATTACCTTGGTTTCAATAGGGATTTAATCTAAATAGTCTAAAAAACAACTTAAAACATAAAATACTAATGAAAAGAACATACCTGATGTTTCCTGTTCATGTTCTCAACGCATAAGATGTATGTAGTTTTGCATTTCAATGAAATTAAACTTTTTACATTATTTTTAAGAATGTATCCATTTTTCATTTTTATCCCATTGGAATAACATTGGGACAACTAACCCCATAGCGTGTGACAACCTACCCCGTGATGGGGATGGTTGTCACATTTGCGCAAGGTGCATTTGACAGCCCACATCCTTCTAACTGACTGGATTCAAGCAGATCAAGGTCCCTCCATTTGTACCTAACACATGAGGCTTCCTTTGTGTCCTGAAAGGGAATTTGTGCAGGACACGGTTTTTGTGGAAACTAATTTTAAGTAAAAAGTGTGACATCTAACCCCGCTCTCCCCTACTTGTGAAATTATTACCAACCTTGATCAGCAGTCCAGTTCCAGTGCCAAAGAAAAGAACAATCCAGGAGTTGCTCCTCAAGGCTGCGACAGATGTGATGAAGCTGTTCCTGAACATCACAGCAGCTGGCCTGAGAACTTTATCCGTGATTTTACTGGACTGTAATAAAAAAATATGCACAATACATGCGGGTCACAGTTTATCCACTGAACATTTCATAGCCTATCACATAACTAATTACAAGTTATTTTCTTACCTCTTCCTTTTCTTTCTGTGCACACGCGTCTGTGTTGATACAGACACCTGATACGGGTCCTGTGCGTGATCGGCTGATGTCGAAAATCGCCACCACGGTATCTCCGGCATTCGTCTCGACCTGAAAGACACCTGCCCAAAGGATGGGCGACTCTCCTGGAATAACAGCGGAGGACTGAAGCTTCCACGGTGTGACTACGTCGCTTTCACAGCACTGCAGGACCGCACCTCGGAGGGTTGTAAATGTGCCCGCTTTGGTATATGTTCCGTCCTTGGTGTATTTACTGTCGAGGCTCAAAAGCTTCACTGTCGACTTGGAACCCCTCTTTTCATTCAAAAGTAGACAAACATGTGAGGATGCAGTATGCTGGAAGCCATCTACAAACTCGACTTTTCTGTCACCAATATGTTGAATGCTTGAGGTTGGCGTACCTCGGATATCTGGTTTAGAGAATATCCCCCCAAATTGTCCATCTCTTGTGTCCCGCAATGTTACCCAACCACTGATGTCACATTCAGACTTATTTATGTTTTTCCCCACCAGTAAGTATTTGTTATCTCCGTGGCCAATAATAACCGCTATGTTTGGGTATGTTCCAATGCCGATGTCTTCCTTGTGTATCGTGTTGGAAATATTGTTGATGTCAAGAACTTCACAGTATCCGCATTCGTATGATCCACATGTTATCACTGAGCCATTACTGATGAAAGGCAGTAGAATCTCTACTTTGTTTGAAGTTGTTGCATTTGATATCTCTTTCCGCGTCTCTGGGTTGAGGTCGAGCCTCATCTGGTGAAGCTGAGTATCCGTAAGGACGTACAGTTTATCGACCCCAACAGCGAAATTAACGACATCCCCATCAAATATGTGTGCCTCTATACAGAGAGCGCACCTGCAAACAGCTAAAACAACTGCGAGCAAAGTAAATTCCATTTTGTGCCAAACTTTGGCTACATCTGTCTGAGCGTAGGCCTAGTGTCTGTTTGAGCGTGATGCCCATGACTCGCGGTCACTTGCGTCTTCTCAAAGGCGTACAGGAGTATACCGTTTTTTAGTTCCCCAATTTCGCAGAGAGAAGCTGTAACTTCCGCATGCACTGGTTCCTTTGCCACTGCAGTGACTACTGTTTAAATCACCTAGCTGGGAGAGAATAAT
Source organism: Alosa pseudoharengus (assembly GCF_046254945.1). Taxonomy (NCBI): domain Eukaryota; kingdom Metazoa; phylum Chordata; class Actinopteri; order Clupeiformes; family Clupeidae; genus Alosa; species Alosa pseudoharengus. The sequence continues at coordinate 22,295,154 of NW_027468664.1, read as the reverse complement.
TTTGGCGAAACTCCTTCAGTCGTTAACACTCCATCGGCGAGGAAGGTATATGTGACAGCACACAGGTTAACATAGGCTAAGAATGTGCGAGCGTGTGTGTCTGTGTGTGTGTGTATAGAAAGAATATTGGAAAGAATAAGAATAGAATGTGTAGCCTTATATTGAATAGGCTTGGTTGTTGATTGGCCACTGAGGGAAATCCTCTACAGCGCACGGACTTTAACACCCTGTCGTGTGTATCTGAAATAAAAAAATATTTCCTTGGAAATGTTCTGGAATGTTCAGTTTTCCAGTGACAATGTTGCCCTTCATCGCCACTCAAAGGCTTTAAAATACACTAGTGCTGTGCAATCAAATGAATCGATTAATCGTGATTATGACTTCCAACAATTATGAAAACAATGTAATCAAAATATAATGAAATAATCAGTTTTATAACAATGCTTTCCTTTTGTCTTGAGCCATTTTGCATGTATTTTTTCTGTTGGATCACATTTAAAATTCAGTTTAAAAAAAATTGAAAATGATTGATAGTTCCAAAATCACTGAGTAATCATGTTTAATAATCGTGATTTCAATATTGAACAAAATTATAATGATTTTTGCCATAATCGAGCAGCCCTTTCACTCTCCCTCTCTATTCCTGATGCATTATAGTTGGTAGACTACTGCCATCTATTGACTAACATGTGAAATACGCACATGTATTAGACTTACAGGGAGAGCATCAATCTCAGCTCTGACTTCACTTCACCCCCCTAAAACAACGTGCAAGTTGTTAAGAAATAAGAATAAAAGTGTCTGCTAAATAGAAAACACAATAATATTATGACAGATGCATAGTAATTCTTAGCTAAGGTCTCTTCTACGCTGTAGCTTGAATATTATTCTCTCTCTGTAAGTCACTTTGGATAAAAGAGTCTGCTAAATGAACACATGTAAATGTAAATAACCTAAACCAACATGACTGCTGTTGATTATGCAAAGACCACAGCAGGATTTTAAAAACAGCTTTTGCAGTTTTTGCCTCTTTTGCCTTTTATTAAGTGGAAACCTTTACCAGAGTTACCTCACAAGGCCATTTATTCTTCAGGGTGATATTTGCAAATGATTTTGGTTGAGTCTGATTTGTATTCCATCACATAGTCTGATTTGTAATACAACCCCAAAACAGAAAAAGGTGGGACGTTGTGTAAAATATGAATAAAAACAGAATCTAATAATCTGCAAATCTCTTAAACTCATATTTAGTTGCAAAAACAACACAGACAACATATCAAATGTTGAAAATGACAAATTTTACTATTTTGTGGAAAATATACCAGCAGTGACGGACTGGACGGTCTGGCATCTTTGGGCCGGCCAATCACGGAGCGGCAGGCTCACTGAATATACCACCAGCAACATGTTTCAAAAAAAGTTGGGACGGGGTAATAAAATGCTGGAAAAGTTGTGTAATGATAAAGAAAACAAAAGGAAGAATGTTTCACAACTAATTAGGGTAAGTGGCATCACAATTGGGTATGAAAAAGAGCATCCTAGAGAGGCAGGGACTCTTAGAAGTAAAGGGGGTATTCATCACTATGTGTAAACCTGCGTGCACAAATAACATGAAATTGTGAAGTGTTTGGGGAGTTAATCATCTACAGGACATAATATTATTAAAACATTCAGAGAATCCAGAGAAATCTTTGCGAACAAGGGAAAGAGCTGAAAAACACATTGGATGGCAGTGGTCTTTTGGACCTCAGATGGCACTGCATCAATACCAGACCTGTTAACAGACCTGTCATTGTATGGGCTCAGGAAAATCTCTGATAACCTTTGTCTATGTGCACAGTTTAATATCAATTCAAAAACTGCAGCCAACATTGTAACAGCTAAAATTTTTATTGAGACATGATACAGAAAATACCACCCTCTTATCTGGGCCTGAACTTGTTTAAAATGGACTGAGGTAACGTGGAAAAAGGTCCTGTGGTTAGACCAATCAAAGTTTGCCATTCTTTTTGGAAATCAAGGACTCATCTGGGCTAAAGAGGAGAGGGCCTATCCAAGCATCCAAACCTATCCAACTTGTTTCACTTCGAAACCCAACATCTATGAGTGTGGAGGAGCATTAGTGCCAACAGCATGGGCATCTTGCACATTTGGCACAGCACAAACAATTCTGAATGATGTATACAGGTTTTGAGCAACATATACTGCCATCCAGGCAATGTCTTTTCCAGAGACGACATTGAATATTTCTGGAAAACAATGCCAAAATGAATTCTGCATATATTTAAATAGTATTTCTCCATAGAGGAAGAGTCCAGGTGCTAAGATGGCCTGTCTGCAGTCCTGATTTGTCAAATTAGGTGCATGATGAAATGAAAAGTATGACTAAGAATACCCCATACTGTTGAGCAACTGAAATCCTATATTGTGGAGTAATGGGACAACATTCTCAAAACTGTAGCAAATGGTCTCCTTAGTTCCTAAACATTTACAGAATTGTGTTAAATAAAGAGGTGAAGCAGCACAGTGGTAAACATGCTCCCGTCCCAACTTTTTTTGAAACATGTTGCTGGCATCAAATTCAAAATTAACATAAACTTTCCATGAAATAGTCCAAATTTTAATTTTCAACATTTGATATGTTGTCTATGTCCTTTATGCTTCTAAATATGGGTTTATGAGACTTGTATGACATTCTGTTTTTATTTGCATTTTACACAACGTCCAAACTTATTCTGTTTTGGGGTTGTACCTCACAGTCTGATTTGTAATCCATCATAGAGTCTGATTTGAGTGTGAAGTGCTCAAAAGGTCTGAAAAAGGTCAGTAAAATTGGAAAAAGCTATTGAGAATGATAATTCACCCCAAAATACAGTGAAACCAATATATTACCCTGCAATGGAACCACAGTACAGTAATATACACCTGGTGCATTCTTTGTCATATACCAAGGTGCACAAGGGGGCGCCATCACCATAAGGAAGGGAACAACGCTGATCTGACTTTGGTCACAGTGCCTAAAAGTGGCTAGATGGGCTCTCTGCAGAGCCCATCTATGGAGAGCCTTGGCACTTCCTATTAGGCCCATTGTATCGATCTTGGTTGAAGTTCCATTAGAATTCCACTGGAGGTGATCGCGGACAAGCGCAGATTGAATGGGAGTCTATGGAGCTAGATGGCTAAATGTATCTCTTTCTCCTGCTTGTCGTTGAATCAACATTGATTTTATTGTTGATTCCGCAAGTTCAATATAGATTATAGTCCAAAAGTCGAATTAATGAGTACTTATGTCCTTTCGATTTCTTACAGGTTGGGCCGTTGTTGGCCGGAACACGCTAGCATTCAGCTAATGAATGCTGATTGGTCAGTGACGGACTTGCGACCAGGGGGTCAAGAGCGTGCAGATTAGCTTCAGCATGTTAGCATACGCAATTTTCAAATATGGCGCTGTATGGATCATTTAGAACCAGCTCCAGTAGGAGCAGTAGGCCTATGCTACTACATTTAAACACAATTGTTGCCGAGAGGTAGCCTGGCGGGCCATCCTATATCATTGAAATGTATAGTCTGGAATCGAACCATTCACCTCGCTTAATCCAAGGGGCGGGCAGAGAATTGTCTTTTAAACTGCCTAGACATGCAATAGGCCAGCGCTACGACCATATCCGTATCCGGTCGGCAAAACGGCAAATACATCCTTCTTCGAAAGGAATGACTTAAGTGCATTGTGTTGCTCAACTTTCAAAGTAAAGCACAAGTCCAACTCCTCCAAAGTTGATGCCAACGCCGATTCAAACAACCGCTCTTCGTTCGCCATAGCCACCTTCCTTGTTGTTCACCGTCGCAGGACTGTCGTTATCCTGTTAAGCCCGCCTTAAGACTCTCTAACAAAATAGAGCGCTGTGATTGGATGACGTCCACGGCGTCAGCCAATAAAAAATCCCTATGGTTTGAGCAAATTAATTTGCCGCCGCTAGGGTGCGTCTAGATTTCTAGGCTAGCCGAGAGGCATTCCAGCCTACGAATTTAATAACAAGTAGGCCTACACCATGCATAATTAAAAAATAACTCAACTTAGGCTACACAATAAGGTTTCCATTACAGCACAGCGCACATTCAATGAATGAGTGAAAGCGGCTGCCTTGTCTCGCAATAAACAGCTGGAAATTCCGACACTTTTGAGCCTCACAGTGAGCCATCAAACACCCCCTATATTTAAGTGCCTATCAGTCTCAACATTTAGATATATAATAAAACAGTCCTAAAGTAAATTAAATCCCAAACCAAACCAAAAATCGTCTGCTTTTGATAGCCTGGTATGCCACTCCAAACGAAACACACGTCTCACAATACAACGCACAATGTAAGAAATAAAGCTCTGCCTCGCATACAATCCTGCCCCAAACATACCAGCCTAAGCCTAAGTAAATAGCAGACCCCGGACATAATTTGAGGATTTACGGAAAGTGTGCAATCATACATGGACGCCTGGCGATGCTCTGGCCGTCTGTGCCTGACTCTGCTGCCTCATTTGGATGGTAACTCGACACGTGAGCGCAAAAATGGGATGTTGTGGATGCGTAAGTAAACTCTTTTTTGCAGAGTCCGCAGACTACATTCTCTTTAAGGGTTACTTTACCATCTGCGGTGTACAACCCAAAGTATTTCCAGACACCACATTTTAGATGAGTTGGTGACGAAATTGTCCGCTCAGGCTGGTGGTTATCTTCCATTTTCGAAACAGGGTGGCTATTGAGGGCTCTGGCTAGAATATGTTTAGAGCACCCGCTATGAGATGGCAAACAATAAAATAAAAAACAAACTAATCATAGACTAAAAATGCGCTACACATGGCACTAAAAACCGAATAGTTTATTTATAGTTCGACTTCGGCTAGGACGGTAGGCAGACTGCTCTTCGTTAGAGCCGCTATTATCCAATGAAATTAAGTTGCGCTTCAGGGCGATGTGGTGATTTTATCTAGACATGATAACTTGTGTGTGTGTGCATGCTGGTTTATTAGAAACATTCCATCTTATATAAGGATATTGTTTGTGCAACTGTTATGCAACATTTACTGGAAGTCATGAGACTGAGCTGTCGGGGACTAAGAGTGAAACTGGCAGTGAAAGTAGAACCAAACAGGGCTTAGGAGAAATGGAGGGGTTTACAAGAAAAGGAGGCAGAACCAAAAGTGAAAGTACACATAGAACCAAAACAAACACATACTCTGCCTGGCAACAGATTACACATACACTGCAAAAACTGCTTATCTAACAAAATTTAACCAAGTGTTATTAATCTTATATCAAGATAAAAAAGACTAGTTGGTATTGTTTTCAGTATAAAGAGACTTACCTAGCGCTTTCTTGTGAAAACATTTGACTTAATTTAAAAAAAGATTGACTTATTTTAAGACATCTCATCCTGAAAACAAGCAAATTTGTCTGCCAGTGCGTTAAGCAAATTTGTCCTAAAAACAAGCAAATTTGTCTGCCAGTGCGTTGAGCAAATTTGTCTTGATAAGACTCCTTAAAATAAGTCAAAGTCTTCTTAAATTAAGTCAAAATGTTCTTTTGAGAGGGTGCTAGGTAAGTCTTTTCATACTAAAAACAATACCAAATAGATTTTTTAATCTTAATATAAGATTAATAACACTTGGTTAGAATTCATTTTTTGCAGTGTAGGACCTGGTCACATGTATTCTGCCTAGTAACACACATTTTTTAATGTTTAAGTGGGAAGGGTTTTCCACCAATATCTCAAGTCCTAAAACGTTCTGATTGGCTAAAAGGGGCCTGGTGACGTTCCTGGTGATAGGAACGCCTCTCAGGCCCCTGAGAGCATAAAAGAAAGAGCTCAGGCACATTCAGATCAGATCTCATCGGGGTGGCAGCTGCGACTCATCACTCTATTGCCTGACGGTTCAGTCCTGACGCTGTTTGGATTGTATTCTCACTACAATACGGTGAATAAAGGATCAACAGTCTTCAGCATTTCTCGTCTTGGTGTTCTCCTAGGGTTACATCAGAGTGCTAGTTGGATTGGAGGTTTCGGGAAGTGGATCATTTCCACGACAGATCTGGAGGTCCTACCGAGATTTGAAAGGATTCAACAAGGGAAGCAGTTCCGTCCCGGGTGAAGCAGACTTCTCCAGTGCAGTTCTCCGGGCCTAAAACAGGTAGGCATTTTTGCTTATTATTAGGGAGAACTGTACTGTGGGAGTCGGTGGGTAGGCCAGGAAGGGGTGTTAACCTGAATCCTCAAAAGAATAGTGGAGACACAAGACAGAGGTTGGGTACTGTTGATCTTAAAAAGCGTGTTGTGATTTTGAAGACCGGTTAAAAGTAGTTTTCAAGGAGAAAACTGAGTTAAATGGCCATGTGATAATTTCCAAGGAGGAAATCTAGTTTTCAAGGAGAAAGCTAGTAATAGTGTTTTAATTTCCAAGGAGGAAATCTAGTTTTCAAGGAGAAAACTAAAATAGTATTTTGTGTAAAGGGAGCACGGGCTGCCCTAAAAAATGTATGTGTGTTTCAGAGAAAAGAACTCATATTATCGAAGTCGCGGCTGCGATATTCATAAGAAGGTTGCACAACAACCATAGTCTGAACATAAGAAGATTGTTGCAGTTGTTGGAGGTTTATGCTGATGCCCCCCCCGAGCCCCCTGTTAGAGCAGCGGTGCCCAAGCTTAGGATTGTGAGAGACGAGCCAGGGTCCCAAGGAGAAGTCCTCTACCGCCTTGAAGTTTCTGACGATTCAGGTGAGGGAGAGCCCGACACAGACTCCACAGAAGAGTTCACTCCAAACAGTAGCGTGAGGGAGGTAGAGACAGACATTGGACAGGGGGAAGTCAGTGCCCCACCAGAGACAAGCTACAGCAGCTTAGGGTCTGAAGAAGAGGGACGCCAGGAGTCAGGTCAGTGGGGTCCAGTGAGAGCTCCAACTCCCTATCCAGGTAACACCGTATCCCACCGGCTAATCCACAACCCATTCCGTGTAGTTAATAGCCCAACCACCCCCCGATATAGCCCACCACCCTCTACAAGCTACAGCCCAACCAGCCCCCAGGATAGCTCAAGCTACAGTTCAACTGTGCCTCAGCAGGAGGAGGTTCACGGCCCGGTTGAGCCCCAGCCAGTGCGGGACATACAACAGGAGCTAAGAGAAATAGTTGGCCGAGACAGAGGTAGGCTGGCCAGTTTTATGAAAGGGTCTTTGTCAGTGTCAGTATTCTGGAACAAGGAAGGGAACAGTAGGGATAAATATTCAGTTCACACCGACCATTTTGACAAATACGGAGGAACCCACTCGAGGCTAGGCACCCGCATAGCGCCATTGGCCCTGCAGACAGTGATAGAGCAGGTAGGAAAGTTTGTGGGGGTGAACACAAGGCCGGTGGTTGACCAGCTCTTTGCCCCACCTGAGGGCAGAAAGTGCAAGTTTGAGAGAGATTCCCCAGCTGCAAGAAGAAGAAGGACAAATAGAGATTATAGATAGAGAACTAGGGAAAAGTAAGAGGGGGAGGTACTGCTGCAAGGCCTCTATAACGACTGCTTAGCTGAATAAACTTCACAATAACTGCTTAGCTAAAACCTGTAATCTGCTAACCTTGCTTAAAGTGAAGTTTTGTACTTGCTTCAATAAAATAAAAAGAGAAAATAAATCCAATAAATGTACTTTGTGAAAAAACAAAATAAAAGGTTAAAAGGTAATTTTGAGTGAAGAAATATTATTGAAAAGAAAGGTAAGGACTCAAAGTCCCCACTGATAAAATAACATTGGTAAAATAAGGAGGATAGTTATAATAATAAAATAAAAGTAAGAATTTAGAGAGAATAGGCAGAGTGACGCCCACAAATGGCGAATGAACTTAGAAAGTAAGTGGCATATCACTTTCATTCGACAGAAAGATAATAAGTGGTGCATATTTACAAGAAACCGAGAGGGCCTTGTGAGCGGAGCATATAAGTGCCATAGTTATATGGAACTACTAGAGAAAGTAGAATACCTGATAGGGAAAGAAAATGGTTCTTGAGATACAAGGGAGACCACACAGCATGGCCAAAGGAAGGGTCACTCAACCCGACAATAATTGCTCAAATGAGGGGAAAAAATCATGAATTACAAGGGCTATGACAAAAGCACACGGAGGCAGGAAAAAAGAGAGGGAATTGAACACTCTGGAGGCCTTCGCTAAAATATCTGAGAGGAAGAGAAGGCAGAGGGCTGACCAGAATGACACGCCGCCCACAACGCCCACTACAGAAAAATGCCCCCAGTTACAGCCCGCAAGAAGAGAGCTGGACCCAAACATCAGAACCCGGGGCTCCACCCATGGAGGAGCTACGTCCTCCCCCATACAGGGAAAAGGACAAACTATACCCGGATGTGCCACGAGAGGAAGATAACGTGCGGGAGATATTCCGACGCTTGGAAGAAAGAGACCCGCGGGCCCTGGCGATACAAGCACCAGTGTATGGACCACAGGCCCCAACAGTGCACTTGGCAGTGCAGGCCCCACTGATGGTGAAGGGAGTCACACTGGAAGGAACCTGCGCGGAGGTGCTGAAGGAAATAAAGAGGATAAGAAGAGAGCAGGCTCATCCCCAGCCGAGACCACCAACACCTCAGCCGGCGTCTGCACGACCATCTCCACCATCATCCCCCACCGGGACGACGATCCCAGAATACCTCCTGGAGAGCACAGTGCCGGATGGAAGGAAGGAATGGACTGAAGGAGAAGAGGCTACAGAAGAGCAGGTGGTAAGTGACTTCCACGCAAGCACAAAAGGACATTGGGAGACGAATGGACCTCCAGTAACCGGCCCCCAAAAGCCCTATTGGGAGAGCCAGAAGACGGGTGCGGGTGACCCAGAAGCTGGAAGAAGTGAACCCCCACGCCTCCCAGGCCAAAGGAGAGAGCAGGCCCCTGGGGGGGGACAAAAGGAACAGAGACAGTGGTATGCAAATCTGTGGGACCACCTGGACGCAGTCATGAAAAAATGGATCAAGGCCACAAGGGAGGAGGAGAAAGAGGCCCAAGATAGAGAGGCCCTGAAAACCCTGGCCTGGGTGAGGTCACAGGTGGACAAGGAACCTGTGATGGAGGGGTGCAGGGAGCTTTGGCGGGAGCTCGAGGAATACATCCAGGTATGCTGGAAGGAAGTGGAAGAGGCCATTAGGCAAGCGGAGGAAAGATACCGAAACAAAAGAAGAGAGGAACAAGGGATTGAAGAATCGTATGAGAAAAAAATGATGAGAATGGAAGAAGGTCTGAAAAAGTTGAAAGCCGCCAGGAAAATCGGATCAGAAGAGGGAAAGCTGGCCGAGGAGATTATGGAGAAAATAACAGAGGTGGAGAAGTGGGGAGACAAGGGGGCAGGCCCAGGGAGCACGCCGGAGCATGTCAGGTATAAAAAGGCCTGCAGGGACTGCGGCGAGAGCCTGAGAAGGGAAATGACAGAAGTCCTGAAAAGAATGGATGCCATGGTAGCGCAAGAAGAAAGAGAAGGAAAGCTCAGAGAGGAAGAGATGAAAAAGAGCGAGGAACTGAGAAGAAAACAGGAAAACCGTCAAGGACTCAGACGAGAGTCCTCCGACAAAAGGGGGGCCCGCCGACTAACCTTCGAACTGACCTGCGGTCCAAGCATGATAGCGGAAGACGAGGAGGAAGACACGGACGGGGCAGACAGCCAGGTTGGCTCAGGAGAGGACTATGAGTCAGCAGAAGACGAGGAGGAAGGACTGGGTGTCTTAGAACAGCTCCTCGCAGAGCAAGTTCAGAGAGAACTACCACAGGTCCCGAAAGAAGCGGACCCCGCAGTGTGTCTCGGCTGCGGAAGAACGTTCAAAGGAAAACAGGGTGTGAAGACCCACCAGCGACAAGTAGAGGCATGTAAAGGACGGGCCGGAATGCTCCCATTGATGATCCCACCCAGTGTGCTCGCCACAGGACTGTTTGGAATCAGCAGAGTAAAAAAAGGAGTGGAGAAAGGCCTGGACGAGATCAGAAAAGGAGTGCGAAAGGGACTCAACGAGATTGAAGGAGGAGTCAAGAAAGGCCTAAAGGAGAACAAGAAGGAGCTGGAAAAACTGGAAAAGGAGGGAAAGAAAGAAAGAGAGAAGGCACGAAAAGAAAAAGAAAGAAAGGAAGCCATCCCAGAAGAATCGGATGAAGAAGAAACGGTTGTGATGGCACCATTGATAACAAAAAAACAAACGGCCCACTACCAGCCGTGGACCCACTCAGATGTGAATGGCCTCATTTCACGACTCCCTGTCCTGCATGAGGGTGCGGGCCGATGGATAAGTCGGCTAGAATCGGAGACTCAAGGCCGAAATCTAGCCGTGGGAGACATAAAGTATCTACTCGGCCTGATATTGGGAAAGGCGGACACAGAGGCTGTACTGGAGAGAGAGAACCTAGGGCGGTTGATGAATGCCAACAGGGATGCCCTGTGTTTCGACAGCGTCCGGAATGATGTATGGAAAGCCTTAAGGGCAGCATACCCCAACCAGTACAGCCCCTCAGCCGTCTGGATAGAGAAACTCAAAGATAGTGATAATCCCGCAGCCTTCGTGGAAAAGGCAGCGCAGGAATGGACGATAAGGATGGAACAAAGGCCAGAAGATTCAGGACCCCTCACCATGCAGTTCAGGAGAGCGGTCATGGACGCTCTACCCAAGGAAGTAAGAACACAGTTGGAAAATGACTGGCGCGTGGCAGCCATGCCCAAAGAGAAATTCAGGCTGGCAGTAGTGCACCATGTAACTTTGTACAGACAAGGGAAAGACAGGGAGGAGCAACAAGAAAAAGAGACCATAAGGAAGCTGACCCATGTGCAGCTCCAGGAGGCAAAGGGGGCAAAGAAGGCAGCCACCCAAGCTCCAGTGATGCCCACTACAGCCCCTGTCCCACAGCCGCAACAACCGGCGGTACAACAACCCATGGTGCAGCAGCCAGTAATGATGCAACCACAGCCGGTGCAGCCCATGGTGCAGGCATGGCAGCAAGCGCCATATGGACCCCCACAACAACAGCAACAGGGACAACAATGGTACCAGCCAAGAGGCAGAGGAGGATTCCGCCAGGGAAGAGGAGGACAAGGCAGAGGAGGCTATGGAAGAGGACAATACCAAGGCCAGCAAAATCAAGGAAACAACATTGAATGTTGGGTGTGCGGAGGAACAGGGCACATCTCCAGGAATTGCCCAACAAAAGCCAGAGGCCAGAACAACCAAGGAGGACAGGCAAATCAAGGACAAATGCAAAGGGGAAATTATGCTCCCCCACAAGGGGGAGCCCCCCAGCAAATGCAGGCACCCTCTGGCCCAGTCTCCCCTTACGGGGGAAACTGGAATTGACGAGGCCCAGAAAACCCAGGGGAGGGTCAGTTCCCCGCACTGACAAGGGGAGCTGACGCAGAACCAATGCTGCAGGTTCTAATCGAGGGCATGGAAGTTAAATGTTTAGTGGATACAGGGGCAACGTATACTTGTCTTCACCCAAAAGATGCCCAACACCTCCCCAGGTCTTCAGGAAAGTTTATGAAGACAGTGGGTTTTTGGGACATGTGCCATTCAGCAAAGAAGATGCGGAATGGAGCACATACATGCAACATCTGTCATGGTGCCCCAAGAAGAGGGCAACACAACCAGCAATACATCCCCCGGAAGGGCATCAGAGCGGACAAATGGCCTTGAAGGAGGTCCATGACATAACCTATGTTAAGGGATGCCCCTATGGCAACCCATACTGCATGCATGGCCTATTGGGAGGGATAGGATATCGATGCTGGGATAAGGAGAACCATGTGCCCCTAAACAAGTCTGACCCAGAGTGGGAAGAATACAAGAGGTACTACAAAGACAGCGAAACGGACAAGAAGACAGGGAGGCCGGGACCGACCCCCTGGAAAATGATGATGCTACAGGAGGTGACAGAGACAGACGCCGAACGAACAGAGAGAATATTGAGACAGGTGCCACCTGTGGTATGGACAAGGAGATGGCGACATAGGATTGGTCAAGTCAGCAAGCCCTGTGGAGTTCAGACTGAAACCAGGAGCGACGCTGCCTTTCCAACCACAGTACCCCATTTCAGCAGAAGCAGCTGAAGGAATAAGAGGGACGATTGAAGATCTCCTGGGAGCAGGAGTCTTAGAGGAAGTCCCAAGCGCGAGATGCAACACACCCATATTTCCTGTACTGAAGGCAGACGAAGTGCGATGGAGAATGGTCCAGGACCTCAGACCTGTTAATGAACGCATTGAGGACTATCCCGCGGACGTCCCACATGCTAACGTGCTGATGACTAACATCCCGGCGAGTGCAACAACGTTCTCCGCCATCGATCTGGTTCAAGCTTTTTTTACAATACGAGTGGCCCCTGCAAGTAGGGAGTTCTTTGCATTCAAATATCAAGGCAAAACGTTCCAGTACACAAGGCTCCCACAAGGGTTCAAGCACTCACCGCACATTTTCAACCAGGCGCTCAAGGAGGACTTAAAACACATCGTGTGCCGGAGCACGATTCTGCAGTATGTTGACGATGTCTTGGTATGCTCAACGGACCAGGAAACGTGTGAGAAGGACACAGTCCACGTGCTGACCGTTCTGGCCGAAGGGGGGTACAAAGCATCAAGGAAGAAGCTACAATTTGCACAGCCCCAGGTGATCTATTTGGGTCGCCGAATTTCGCATGGGCACAAGGGCATCGCCCCTGAACACATTGAGGCAATCACCAAGGCACCAAGGCCAAGGCAGTTCATTGGACTCATAGGTTTCAGCAGCGACTGGGTGGAATGCTATGAACAAAAGATAGCCCCACTACGAGCCATGATCATGCAAGCTGGAACCAGCCACCTGAGGAACCGTCTCACATGGACAGTGGATGGAAATGAGGCATTTGAACGCATCAAAGGAGAAGTGCAGCAAGCACCCTTCTATCTGTACGTGTCGGTCAGGAAAGAGACAGGAAAAGACGCGTACATGACCGCAATTGTGGCACAGACACAGTGCCATGGACGCGGCAAACAGGCAATTGCCTACTACAGCTCAAAGCTGGACGCGGTAGCCCAAGGCTACCCACCATGCTTCCAGGGTCTTGAAGCAGTATATTCGGCATACGTCAAAACTTCCAACATCACCATGGGATGGCCAGTAGTGATACACACCTGTCACGCAATCGCACAGTTGGTGGAACAAGGGAAATTCTGCGTGACGCCTCAGAGGCAGTTGAGGTACTACAGTCTGTCACTCTGCCCAGATGTCACTATAAAGGCATGTGACACAGCAGGAAACCCAGCGGATCTCATCCCACTTGACTATGAGGGCGAGCCACATGACTGTGTGGCGGACTCAATCGCCTTCTCCAAGCTGAGGGAAGACCTGCAGAGTGAGCCATTAGGACAAGGGATCACTTACTTTGTGGACGCATGCAGGGTTTAGCGTAGTGCAAATGAAAGGTCCAGAAACCTTTGTGACAGTTATGAGTGAACCCTGCACACAACCATGTTCAGCGCAACTAGCTGAATTAAAGGCGCTGACAGCAGCATGCTCTTTAGCGGAAGGACAGGACGCAACCGTACACACAGACAGCGCCTATGCCCACAACGTCTGCCATGTGCATGGCGCTCAATGGAAACAGAGAGGGTTCAAGAAATCAGATGGGAGCCCGATCCAGCACCTAGAGCAGATTCAGTTGTTGTTAGCGGCCATGATGCGTCCAAAGACACTGGCAATATGCAAATGCAAAGCGCACTGTAAGGGACAGGACTACATTGCCCTAGGGAATGCACAGGCAGATGAGGCAGCAAAGGAAACGGCGTTAGAGGCTAGGAAGTCGAATACAGCCCCTAAATCCCCACAGGATAACGAGCCACACAAAATACTGCTCAACAGGGCGGTGCACAGCATGCCTTGCCCTACAAAATGCCCCTATCCCTACAATACATGTATGTGGTGCTCCCAATGGTGTGATGACGGCCACGAGCACCAGATAGATCCCGTTTGTTGTGCGCTATGCCAGAGGGCGTGTTGGGACAAGCCCTGTGAAGCCAGGTACTCGCCGAGCGTAATTGACCGCTATTTCACTGCAACCGACACAGTGATACAAGCCCCAGTGGTCCGAACCTTGCCTGACGGACGAACACTTAGAATTGTGGATCCTATGCTCACAGTTAGCGCTATCAAAGACGCGCAAAATACAGCACCGCATGCTGCAAGTTGGCTCCTTGATCTCCTCATCCATGATGCGCATGATGTAGATCATTGCGCAAGGGGGGAGGTCAGGCGGCAGATACTTGACAAAGGGTTCTGGGCCCCATACCTTCAAGATCGCATCAATTACGTGCTAAGAAATTGCCACACCTGTGCCACACACAATTACAGAAACAACATAACAATAGGCATAGGACCACGGCCCCTGGGACACGTGCCACTCCCAGAGGGACCGTTCAAACACCTGGTAATGGACTACATCGACATGGGTCGAACGGTGAACACATACAAACACGTACTGGTGGTAATATGTCGCTACTCACGATGGGTAGAAGCCTGTCCGAGCCGAGGGCAGGACGAGAAAACGGTGATTCGATTCCTAGCAAGGGAAGTGATACCCAGGTTTGGGATCCCAGAAATAATCAGCAGCGACAATGTTCACAGGTTCACAGGGCAGTTTTCAACGACTGGGACGGTTCCCCCGGTGCCCACTGGATTGGAGGCTTCGAAGAGGCCCTTGACTGGCCTATCCAGGGCATCCCAGAAGACGACGAAAGCGACTGAAGGAGTACAGACCATCACCCCCAACGACGTTCTGCGAGAAGATGGAGAGGAGTTGCTCGACAACAGTGCCCTAGACACGGACAATATTCTGTACATAGGAGGATCAGGAGATGAGATATACACACCAGAACCAGAAGCATCGAGGAGTAACGAGTACATCCCGGTGCTGGACAATGCAGTGACTCAAAGCAGAAATGAGAGTAAAAATGTAAATAGTACGAACATGCTCCCCGCAACCCTGTCAAAGAACCAGACTAGCGAGGCCCAGGCCAAGAAAGGAAGAAAGAGATCAACCGGCGTGCTGAGCGCCTGGGAGGACAATTCATGGATGCAATGGGCCAAATACACAGCAAAGACAGTAAACCCGGAAGGAGGCTGTTATGTGTGCTCAGCAGTAAGGCCAAAACTGACAATACTGCCTGCACCCGGGACAGGAGAAAAAGATGCAGCGTATCAAGAGTCAGGAAAGCAATACCAAGAAGACAAGTTCTCCCCCTTTTCGTGCTTTATGAAACTAGGAGGTGATACACCGAGAAGAGGGTGGACCAGTATAGGCCCCTACTCTGCGAAACAAAAGGAAACGGCACACGCCTCGCAACAGAATAAGGCGAGATGTGGAAAGAACTATCCAGGTATGGGAAGGAGAGTAGCAAAGAAAACCCACCGGATCTACGAGATTCCAGAAGATGTAGAGTTTGAGTGCTTCGAGGTACTCCCTACTGAGAAAACAGTCCCGGGAAGTGCGCAGGACGTTGGAGCATTCAAAGGACGCTGCGCAGTGAAGTGGGTTCATGAACTTAGTGGCTTCCTGTTTAGCCTGAAAGAAAGGAGCGAGAATGGGAAACGAATGGGGGTTGAACTAAACACCACGATAATGGACACAAGTTGGGCGTATGGACAGGACATTCCCATAGCAGACCTATGGTGGGCATGCGGAAGGAGGTGGGGACTGCGAAATACCCTTCCGAAGTACTGGAGAGTAAAATGTGCCAGGGTGATCCTGGCTCAGCAGACCTACATAGTCCCCTGGTCAGAACGCAACTCAACAGCGAACTCAACGAGCCCAGGGAGTGGCCAGCAGACACCCACAAAAGGGAACTTGAAGAGAAACCGAAGAGGCACTGACGAGAACGACAGGATATACATAGACGACTTTGGCCAGCCCCACAACATCCCGGAACAGTTCAAGGTACGGGACGAAGTGCCGCAGGCACAGGCGTCTCCAAGAATGTTCGATGGATCAACTACATCCATTATAACGCCCTGCGGTTTATGAATGACACCATAGCCGCATTCGACGCGTTTGATAGAAGACTGAACGCTACCACAAAAATGGCAATAGAAACTAGGATAGCAGTGGACTGGATATTGGCAAAAGAAGGAGGAGTGTGCGCTATCGTTGGGACAGACTCATACGCTGCACGTATGTCCCAGGTGCAGATGAGAACATCAATGTTGTGGAAAGGTTTGCTCCAAGGTGGTTGCTAGACAACTGGTGGTCCAAAATGTAATGATGTCCTGGGGCGAGGAGGATGAAAGTGAGAGGATTCTTTTAGTACAAACTAGTGTGGGACGAATAATGGAAGACGAGTTCAACGAGGGGCGAATAATGGAAGACGACTTCCTCGCTCAAATGCTGGAGCAGGAGCGGGAGCAGGAGCTGGAGTTTCCTCCCCCGGTCATATACGAGTAGAGGTGGGGTCCTGCGAGTCGCCCATCTCTACACACACACTGACTTACACTCACATACACAACACTGACAGGTAATTCACAAGACACATGCCTGCACGCCCAGGTGACAGAGTCAGAAAGTAGGGTTATGGGCTGTGACCTGATACGAATAAGTTGCCTTAAGTAATCTTAATTCAATTTTATATCTTTAATGTTAGTGCTTCGCTACTCATAGACGGTAACTTAAGATTTGTGGAGGTTTAGCCCTCAACTGCAAGACCATCCAAACCTGGATAGATGTAACCAAAGCTTGCTACTAGAAGTGCTCACTTCGCCCCAACTTACCGTACGTCGGACCTGGCCCGCCTAGTGGTGTGGCAGGTGTGTGGCGCGGTCAGTGCTCAAGGACGGGTACGACCCCATTGGCCAGCAGAGGCAACCTAAGGCAGAGCATGGCGGCCCGTCCCCTCGGTGTAGCACACCTGCGGCCGGTGCGCTCACCCGTTCTCACGCTAGTGTGAATGCCCAGAGGAATCCGGAGGAGTAGGGGGATGACGTTGCGAGTAACAGAGGGGGGTGATGCATAAAGGCCAGAAAGAGGCCGTATACACACCATTTATATACTCCATATAAGGGTTTGCTTAAGGAGCCATATACCTGGAAGGAGGATGGGTGAGTGACGAATAGGATCACGAAGTTGTTATGTAACTCCGATTTGGCACCAATGGCCGTTGCATGAAATTTCTTTTATGCTCAAAGTGACTAGCACATTAGCCGCTTTGGGGACAAGTCCGTCTCGGGTCCTAGCCATGTGTTAATAACAAGGAATTGATCGTTCTGTCACGTGACCTGGGCGTCCAGGGCTCCTGACTTATCATTTACTCTTATATGTCAGGTTTGCAGAAGAACTGTGCGCCCGAGTGGGGTATAGATGAGTAACGGATTAGACCGCACCAATGCCTAATACTACACCTAATGCATTAAGTGCCATGAAGCATGGGGTTTTACTTAACCTCGTGTGCAAAAGGTGACTGGTTGAAATATATGAGGTTTCAGGCCACTTTGGGGACATGTCCGTTTCGGGTCCCAGCCATTTGTTTTACTCAATAAATGGGGAGATTTCACAACTCGCTCTTAACGAGTAATTGGTCTGTCTGTCACTTGATCTGGGCGCCCCGGGTTTGCTTACTGATGTCATATTACTCACTTTTAATGCCGCAATATATTTTAGTTCTGATATTAGGTTTAAGATTTTGCGTACGCTATAAGGTTTGTAGTAGTAGTAGATACTATTCCCCTGTGTAACTCGCTCATGTGCATATAGCCTGAGGTGTCATGACAATATACAGGGTTATATTGCTTATGCTGCATAGTGAGGCTGATTTAGCCTCAAAGGGGGGATTATGTGGTGATTTTATCTAGACATGATAACTTGTGTGTGTGTGCATGCTGGTTTATTAGAAACATTCCATCTTATATAAGGATATTGTTTGTGCAACTGTTATGCAACATTTACTGGAAGTCATGAGACTGAGCTGTCGGGGACTAAGAGTGAAACTGGCAGTGAAAGTAGAACCAAACAGGGCTTAGGAGAAATGGAGGGGTTTACAAGAAAAGGAGGCAGAACCAAAAGTGAAAGTACACATAGAACCAAAACAAACACATACTCTGCCTGGCAACAGATTACACATAGGACCTGGTCACATGTATTCTGCCTAGTAACACACATTTTTTAATGTTTAAGTGGGAAGGGTTTTCCACCAATATCTCAAGTCCCAAAACGTTCTGATTGGCTAAAAGGGGCCTGGTGACGTTCCTGGTGATAGGAACGCCTCTCAGGCCCCTGAGAGCATAAAAGAAAGAGCTCAGGCACATTCAGATCAGATCTCATCGGGGTGGCAGCTGTGACTCATCACTCTATTGCCTGACGGTTCAGTCCTGACGCTGTTTGGATTGTATTCTCACTGCAATACGGTGAATAAAGGATAAACAGTCTTCAGCATTTCTCGTCTTGGTGTTCTCCTTCGGGTCTTTGACATCAGAGTGCTAGTTGGATTGGAGGTTTCGGGAAGTGGATAATTTCCACGACAGCGACTCCACTCGGACTCCATGCGCGTTCCCGAGCAACTTTTTCTTCTTCTTGTTACGTGGCAAGCAATGTATGTGCATTGTCGCCACCCTCTTACTGGAGGACGACTCTCTTTTTACAGAATATCCAATAAAAATCGACGTTGGTCCATGCTTCATTTCCAGCTTTGGAACTTGGCGCATGGTCAGAGCCGACTGGCGCTGGATCCGAACCCCAGTGTTCAATATGGCGTTGACTATGAATTGGCCGGATTTACTAGCCTAGCCGCCACCATTCATTTGTATGGAGGGCGGGACTTAGTCACTCTCCAGTTATATATAATACCTCCATGCTTGCGACCGATTACGACCAGAGACCCCGTTTGATGGCACCTGAAGCTAAAGCAGAATCAGAAACATTAACTTAAGGAGGACTTTCTGTCAAAGTTAAGTTCTGTGTAGGCCTACTGTAGCCTATTTATATTTTCCTGCGGGCACTTTTATTTTCATATCCTAATATATGTATTGTAAAAAGTACATGGGCATATAAACTCTTATACTACATCTACAGTACAAACATCAGAACTGTAAAAAAAAAAGGGGTGGGGTAACAATAAAAACATAATAACCAATAGTAAATTAACAAACATGAGAAATGATAGGATACTATACTACAACAATACTGAATATTCAAACCCCTGGCAACGACTCGGTGCAGGAAACCAGGTGAAGGAGAACTTCCTGAGAGAATGCATCAGTTGGGTGGCAGGCTGCTGGAATGAAGTATCTATGCACCTCAAAATTGAGTCAGGACTGCACTGAGGTAGTGCAACACACAATTAATTTTCAAATAAAAAGTAGCCTGCTGAAACTAGGTGTTTTGCCACCAGTTATTTTTTTTGTTGGTGGAATCTATTCTTCTTAGTTCCTTAGACACAGCCAACAGTAAATAAACAAAAATTATAGGATAGGTTACTATACTACAACTAGACTAACTACAATTAAAGAATTCAGGATGTATGTGTGTGATAATGTAAATAAACTCCATGAAGTCTGTAACACAAAGGTGGTTCAACAATAAAAAGGAACAAACTGCTAGTGAAGAACCAATATGTGGATAAGGGAAATTATGATTCTGATCCAGGTTTCAATTTTCAGGAGTAAGAAAAGGCTCATTAACATGAGACGAAGTGACCCCAGACACTCCATGTCACACAAGGACTTAATGCAGGGGGGATATGTTGTATGTGAAACGCATTTTGAGGAATGCTTCCTTGTAAAAGTGAGTTGTGCATTTGGAAGGAAATGACAATTTAAATAAAAATAATACAATAAATAATACAATTAATACAATTACTGATGCATTGTGTTGTGTGCTTCAAATAGCACAATGGAAAGGCGGAAAAAAACTGAAGGTAACAATGACAACAGAGGCCAAGACCATACAAATAATTAAGACACAAGACCATGAAATTACATTTACATACATTAAATGAATGAACTTTAACTGATCCTTTGATATCAGAGGGCTTGTGCCAAGTGTGCATGTGCACAGGGGCCCTGAGTAGGGGTTGGCGATATATATCGTCTGAGATAATATCGTGATTGTTGTTTTAACAATGCAAATTGACATTATCGAGTATTTAAATTACTTATGGGGGAAAAACACTCAAAATCATGCATTGAAGACTCATACATTCCCAGGAGGTGTATGCGGTAGAAGCCCCTGGCTGCAGCAGAGCAAGTGTCACGTGATCACTAGTGGGTCACAACGTTGTCACACGCACGCCTAATGTTTATTTTGTGCAGCGAGAGTAGTCAACTTGGGATTTTATGCGGCTACTTCTGTTCAAATAGCATTGATGAAACAGTCAGGTTTTTTTCCTACACGGTATTATATGGAGAGAAAACATTAGCCTTTGAGTATTTCAATAGTCAGTTGTAAACAAAGAACTATTCTCATGTAACTCTTTTGTAAATAGACTGAAGTTCGCTAAATATCTATGGTTACCGATTATGCTAACAGTTAGCATCTCTATGGGATTTCTCATATACATTAGCCATAAGATAACACATTAATTTCTATTCTGTAACTTGGAATGCTAGCCTACATGTAAATGGTGTAAAACAGTGATTTATTTGCATGGCTAGGCCAATGCCCGAGGCACCCCCATCGAAAAACTGTTTGTAGCATCGGCTAACTATAGCGCCAGATTTCTGAGTGCAGGGGACAAGCCGAGATGAGCTATGAGGCAAACGTTCACACTCTGTATCATGTTTCAACACACTTTAGGTCAATATCACACCGGAATTCTCCTTTAACTTACACACATGTTGAAATAACCGTTCTGAAGGTCTGGAGTGGGGCAAGATAGTTATTATTTCAGATTCTTTAAAAAGTTTATACTTTTTGAGAAATAGGGGATTAAAAATGTTGACAAACCATAGCCATTTGTTGTGCATCTTTTTAATATTATTTGGACAACGCATCCCCTTCAAAAAGACTGTTGTAAACAATAGCTATTTCGGTGTACTTGTGTCTTGCCCCAGACAGATTCAATGTTCACTACACGTCGTTTGTGCGGCTCCTCATTTTTTCCAAGAGATTGGTAGCACAGTGATCTCACAACAACACTACCATCTAGGCCTACTACGTTGGAGACTATACAAAAACAACATGCACGTAATAATTACAAAATAAAATACTGGATCATTCCGTTAAACCGCTTTATTGAAGTGCATTTACAAGCTGTGTTTGGATCTGACGTTAGCCACCTAGCTAACTGACATCAACATTACCTTCACAAAACATAAACTGTTCATGGAACAATCCATATCTACAATCCAATTCTGATGGTTTAGTAGAAGTAGGCTACAGGATAATTTTGTTACACTGCTTTATTGAAGTGCATTTACAAGCTGTCTTATCTAGTATTATCTATCTAGCTATCTGGTATTAGCCATCTAGCTAGCTGACTAACTTTACCTTAATATTTATATATAAATTGTTCATGGAACAATTTATATCTCTGATCCAGTTTAGATCGCTTAGTTTTCGTGTGATGTTCCACAATATCTGCCACCTGTGATAGATCAATATCCGCAAATTCCTTGTAAACTTGTAGATAGGTCCGATAACGTTAGTTTCTCTATAAGACATTGTTAACCGGAAGTGAGTATACGGCTTATCGATATTCAAAATGGCGGCGTGAAATAGGTGAGTTGGATTCACAGGTGACACCTGTGCCAGTGTTCTGATTAGCCCGGGAACTACTCTGGGAGCTTAACAAGCGCAGCTGGCTTTAGGCCATTATGACATCACAGCCATTCAAGTCTATGGGGAAATGAGCTTTTTAACATTTTTAATCCCCTATTTTTCAAAAAGTATAAACTTAAAAAAAAAAACTGAAATAATAACTATCTTGCCCCACTCCAGACCTTCAGAACGGTTATTTCAACATGTCTGTACGTTAAGCGGTTAGAGTCGCATTCACTCTTGAAAAGGTAAAAAGAAAATGTTATAAGAAGAAGCCAGGAGATTTCAATATAGTGGATTCCATCCACTATGAAAACTAGAGATCAATAGGCCTACACTTATTAGTCCAACAGCATGACGACTAAGTCAGCATCAGTTGGGCACCCCTCCTCCTTTAGCTCATGCCAGCGAGCGAACGCTGATATTGATCCTCGTCCGGCCTTTGATTCTGGCACTCTCCCTTTCTCTTCCTAGTCTCCTCCGACAAAGCCTATGTCTTCTTCGGTTTTGTTACTGCTTCGGCCATGACAACATACACGCGTGACTGCCGGCAAACAAACGCTAGTTCTCTCACCTCCGAATTTGAGGAAATGGGGGTGGGGTGGGAGTGAGGTATGCCGTAAAGCAGTCGAATTTTGTAGTTCTTTTTGTGCTCGGGTTACTACCCGCACCCAGAAGTTCCGTAGTGGCAGTAAAAGCAATACAGACTCCATCAGGCTAAGGCATACATGTCATTCAACCTATTGTAAGTCGATGTACCATCACAATGGTCTTGGAGGTTGAAAAACTCCATAGTGTTGCTTTAAAGCAATATCACAAGCTCCTGTCAAAATCTAGCAGTAGGCCGCCTAACTGCACACGAGAAAAATGCTATGAAATAACATCAACAGTATACTTTACACCAGTGCAGAGCTGTGTGATGGTTGGCGTGAGGGAGGACACATCCACATGGAAGGGGTTTTCAATAAAATTGAAAATCTCCTTATGTTCCGTCACATCACTGAATCTGGATTCAAACTCACCCTTCAGCTCCTCCAAAACTTGTTGCTCTGAGTTTAGGGAAGTGGATGAGTTCTCTGTCAGGTGTCCACAGAGCAGTTATTTTGTTTTGGAATGCTCTGACTGCCCTCAGCATGTCACTTGGAAGCTTGTCTCTCCCTTGGAGCTGCAAGTTGAGAGTGTTCAGGTGACAGGTAATGTCAGTAAGGAGGGCCAGCTGTATGATCCAGTTTGGGTCTTTCAGCTCTGACTGGTGTTTCCCCTTGCTGTCCAAGAAGCTGTTGATTTCAGGAAGGAGGCTCAGGAACCGCTCCAGCACCCTTCTACAGGACAACACTAAATCGCTGTACTCTGTGTCATAGTCCTGGATTAACAGTCTAAACTGTCTGTTTAGTGCTCTTTAAACAATGTAATTGACCACATGCACAACCCTTTGCATCACATTTTGGAATTCACTGTTTCTGAGCTTTGATACCAGTGCCTCCTGATGGATGATGCAGTGGAAGCTGATGAAATTTTCTCTTTTTTTCATGAGGCCAACAAGACCCTTCTCTTTGCCTCGCATGTTTGGAGCACCATCAGTACACACACTTGCAAGTTTGGACCAGCTGAGATGATTTTCCTCAAAGTGCATTCAGAATATCCTCACCTCTTGTTTGGACATGGAGTGGTAGTAAGCACAACATTTCCTCTTGAAAAGAGTTTTCTTTTGGGAATCTCACCCAAGTGCACAGCTGAGCAACGTCAGTGACGTCTGTGCTTTCGTCCACTGCGATGCTAAAACAAGGTGCAGCGCGCAGATCAGCCAACAACTGGTCACGTATGTCCTTTCCGATGTCTTCCATTCGCCTCATTATTGTTGAATCAGACAGCTGTAACCCTTTTATTTGTTTAATGATGGCGTCCTTGTTGTCAAAGTTGGTGAACAGTATTTCTGCTGAGGCCAAAAAACATTCTTTCACTATTTCTGAGTCTGAGAAGGGTTTTTTAGCCCACGCCAAAATCCATGCTATTTCATAAGACGCCTCTGTTAAACGATCTGCAGTGGAGGTTGTCCGGTGGATAAGATTTTGCTGCTCACAAAGTGAAGCAGTGAGTTGTGCTATTTTCTTCTTTCTTAATTCACTGCCAGACGGGTAACTTTCATTGAAATTTGGATGCGCCGTTTTGAAATGGCGCTCCAAGTTGCTTCGTTTGAAACCGGCACGGGTTTGTTTGCATATTAAGCACAGAGGGTTCATGCCATGCAGAACAAATAAGAATTCGTCTGTCCACTTGTCTTGAAATTTTCTGTGCTCATCTGGTATGCTTCGTATTAGAGGTCTGCGCGCAATATTCTGTCCTGCTCCCGCATTAATGTGTCATTTTTAGTCCCACTCCCGCCCGCATCTGTAACATGATGTCCCGCTCCCGCCCGCTAAAGTCCGCATGCAGGAGGGATAGCCTATTCAGTTTTTCTTTCTGTCTCACGAAAGGAGCACACACACCTGAGAAAGACTCCAGATGTCAGTTTCTTGGTTCTGAATGTAGGCTAACAACTGAAGTAGGCCTAGTCTGGTGCCCTCTTCCTCTGTCATGCTTTCGATTTTTGACAATGAAAAGCCTAACAGAACATCCAGCTGATTAAAGTACTTTAATCATTTCCATATTTAATTTTACGCACATATTTAATTTGCGGGAGTGCAGTGAATCATCGGTTTGTCCCGCACCCGCTGTCACGACACCACCAGGTTCTCCACCAGTCTCTCCTCCTCGTCACTCTGCTCCAACGATCTCCCAATCTAATTCCCCTGTCTACTGATTACCCAATCATCCAATCTCCCGTTTGCCACTCCCCAGCACCTGTAGCCAATCTCCTACTGCCCATATAAACCCCTGTCACTCTGCTCTCTTTGTCTGGCCTCTTCAACGGAGACACTTACTCCAGCGCACGGACTGCTCCTTGTTTCCAAGCCCAGCTCCTCGTTTCTGGAATTTCCTGTTACGTCCCAGGTTGTAGAACTTTTATGTTGGACATTTTCTATTGGACTCTTTCTGTTGGACGATTTACTCTTGCAAGAGTGGAGCCTTTATGTAGGACTGCCTTGTTTGTCAAGTCAAGATCTTCTGAGCGTTAACTTCACTTCAAGACCTTGTTTAAATTCTCCTGCCTTGGTTGCTGTTTTATAAATTAAAACGACTTGATTGATCCTAACCTTGTTTCCTGAGTCTATGTGCCCTGACACCCGCAAACGCACCTCTCTCATCCTGCCCGCTCCCGCAAAGAGCTTTCAAAAGTTGTCCCACGCCGCACTCTTTTTGCGTCGGGACCCGCGGGAGTGCAGACCGCTACTTCGTATTTTCCGTTTCTTACTGGGTACCGTTACACCTGCCGTTTGTCTACTCGTCCCCTCTCCGGTGTCTTCGTGCTGATTTTTGTTTGCTGCTTCCTCAGATTCATTTTCCTCATCCACTCCACTGTTCGTTACAACACTGTGTGTCTGTCCGTCTGGTTTCTGAGCTCGTTTCTGTCCCTTTTTTTAATTAAAAACCGGTCCATCTTGAGTTTCACGTGGAACTAACGTCGCCTGCCTGCAAACGTGCGCTGCGGTCAAGTTTTGTAAACAATGCCACATGGCATGCGCGCTGTGTTGCCAAGTTTGACAAAAAAAAAGAAGTATAATTCAGATGTTTGCGTTTTTGTTGTGCAGTATTGTATGTTTTTGAAGCACATTTAAACAAATGTATTGGCTGTGTTACCACATACAGTGGGTCTCATTTAGAAGAGTCCACTTCATTCGCGCTTTCTGTGATTAATGCAGCTGCGTGAAATGTATTACAACGCATCGCCACGAGGTGGCAGTTAAAGTCCGCTGTAGCATTGCCGGTAGCAGGGCAGTGGATTGCATTCAAAGGCATTGCAAACAGTGAGATACTGTAAGCAGAACGAAACTAAATCTCGTTGAAGTCATACAATAGACTGGGCTAAATCAGAGCCTACTTTTGTTTTTATCAAGCTGGGGCCAGAGATCATGGCCTTTGGCGAACAGTTTAGGCCTACTCAAAATGAGTAAAAGCAAATTTACCATGCGAGCCGCCAATTATAGCTTGATGAGCCGCGCAATGAGTAACACTGCTTTACACAATAACCATGCTAATGCGCTAACTGGCACTTATTTGAAATGTTATCAACAAAGTTGTAATGTGAAAGAACAACATGACATAACATTAATCTTTCATGTGCATGAGGCCCATAAAGCATCACAATGAATATCATATAATGAAATTCTGCTACGTTTTCAAACCGGAATTGTGCATATGTCATGGTTGAAACGTCATGGTGATGACTGTGACGAGCTCAGACCCGCGGTAGGGGTCATGTGACCGTGGTAATGCGGTTACCGTCCCAGCCCTAGATTAAACCTCATCTCTCTGCTGATAGGCCTAAAGAGCTTGATGACGCCACAGGGAAGCCATTTTCCTCCGAGCAGACAGCAGATTACATCAGCAGTCCAGGATTTGAAGACAGCATAAGTGGTACTGATACTGCCTTACAAGCATCTGAGACACCTGTAGAAAAACCCATCTCATCTTCACAAACTGCACAGCAGGATGAGAGCATACCTTCTGGCAGAACAGCTGCCTTGAGGAAGCAGATGGCGATAGTCCGTCTTCGTCTGGAGGAAGAAGGCACAACAGCAGACAAGCTCAATGTCCTGATGTCAGACAGAGTCCTTGGCCCACTAGTTAAACCTATGGTGGTTCAGGTGATGGACCACACAAGCATCAACAGCAGCTCACCAGCCTGCAGCGGCCCCAGCAGGCTGTAATCGGAACCCCGTCTTTCTGAGACGGAGGGGAGTGGACTAGTTGTGGAGGGCAACTTAGAGCTCCATTATGCCTTAGCAGAAAGGATTGTGGAGTATCTCTTTCTACTGTTGCTGGGGATCCTCCTCCCTTTTCAGGGCAAGCTGCTGATGCCTCTGAAGGTCACGGAAAGGACATGGCCACCAACATCGTACCAACAGAGGTCATCGAGAGAGTTTCAGCCAACACCAGGCACTCTGCTGTGGAAGACAGCACCACGATTAAGTCTAAACTGCTGATATTTATGCTGTGTGTGCATGTGCCTAAATACTGTATGCAATATAGGACTTGAATGGGTGAATGTTATGTAAACTACAGTATTACAGTATGGATATATGTACAGAGTGTGTAAGATAATGTTGACTGAGCTGATGGACCTGCCTGGTTTTTCTATAGGCACGGCCAAAAATCGCATGCCTACAGTTGAGACTTGCGTCTGAGAAACCTCTGCCACATTTGAGGCTCACGCTTGCGCTCCTGCAAAATTTGAAAAAGTTTGGATTGGTCTGTATGTGTGTGCAAACACACAGTAAATAAAACCCTCTAAATGACCAGATGGACTGTTTTTAAAAAGAAATTCAGTTACTTTGGTGCATTTCTCAGGGTGTACAGTGTAAGATAATGTTAACTAATTATTCTCCACTAGCACTCCAGCTACCATGGAATTAACGCTAATCATTCTCCACTAGCACACCAGCTACCATGGAACTAACGCCAATCATTCTCCACTAACTGGTCTCATATACAGTGTAATCTCCTTCCTCTCAGGCTGTCCAACCTAGAACAGACATGCTACATTAACGCCATCCTGCAGAGTCTGTTTGCACTGTGGCCCTTCTGCACCCAGCTGCTCCTGCAGGAGGAGACATGGAGGCAGGAGCCCTCGGCACTGCTCCTCAGGTAAGTACACACACTCTCCCTCAAAAGGTCCTTTGTGGGTCTCCTGAGCCTTAGGAACTCCAGAGACAGGGACCTGAAGGTGGCAGTGCTGATGGAGCTGAAGCACACACATAAGCCCTCTGTCCCTCTCCTCCCCAGGAGCATTGTGGGCAGGGCATGAAATTGGCACCTGCCCACACGCCAAATGCGGGTAACTTTTGTGATTGGCGGGTGAAACTGTCAATCTACCTGCCACGTTGGCGGGTAGCCAATAAGACAACACAACACTGAGCAAGGAGATGCACTGTCGGGATTGCCGTAGGAAATGTACTCTTTACTCCGCTACATTTTGAATTGCCTTTCGTTACGAAAACAAGTTTATTATTGGAGAAAGTATCTCAAGGGAGAAAAGAGCACCTCTCGCCGGTACACAACGGCGTGGTAGAAAAGAAACAGGGCTTCAGAAAGCATTGCTACGTTTCCCCGTGATTATAAAAGTAATGGCTGGCCTATGCTTACTACACAGAAGTAGATGTTCTATATAGCTAACAACTCAGTTAACGCAATGACGTCCTGCCAGTTGCTGCATCTTCTGGTGAGGCTGCCAGAGTGCCAACGAGACTAGAGGTATGACATGACAAGGAAACTTCCACCTATATTCATTTCTGGCCAGCATCGTTCAACAAGCACATTGGACAAGGAAAGTAGGCCTACAACTTAATTTACAAGCAAAGCAAATGCACTGGAAATCGAGCATACAAGTTAGAAAAAGCCTAGCATTCATTTATGTAGCCTCAATGTTGCAGGACATGACATGAGACGGTCGGATAAGAAAACAGATAGCCTGCTCTGTCGCTCTGCCCGAGTGGATATGCCTAGGCTATTATAGCCTAAATATAGGTCTACCCATAATATAGCCATTGTTTTTAGGTTACATTGTCTGTATGGTTAAGTTATAAACAGACTTCTAGCAATGCAAAGCAGAAGAATCAGCTGCAATGTATTGGAAGACTGCTTTTCAATCCATAGCCACGTAATGCTTATTCTGGCTATGACAAAGTATATTAAATAAAATATATTTGAATTGGGCTTTTAAAATATGTTTGACTATATGATTAGCCTACAGAGGAGGAGAAAAGCAAATAGGCATAAAGGATACTTTTGTATCCCTTTAAAGGTCCATCAAAAATATAAAAATGAAGGCCTACAAAAAAGTAACTTGTTAGGCCTACTTGAGTAATTTATTAACAAAGTACTTTTTTACTTTTACTTGAGTACTGTAATGTGTATTCTGTACAAGTTCAAGAACCATTCTTATGCATTTTCTGAGTCGTTCACCTTTATTTTGGGCACAAAATAATTTTGGCTGGTAAAAAAACACTGTGGCAGGTGGATTTCAAAATTCACCTGCCACAGTGGCTGGTGGCCAAAAAAGTTAACTTCAGGCCCTGATTGTGGGTATCCAGTGCCTTTCAGCAAGAGGGACCAGAAGGTGGAAGTGCTGATGGAGCTGAAACGCTGCATCGCCCTGCGCAACCACGAGTTCCAGGGAGACTCACAGAACGTTAGAAAACACACATGAAATAAGACAATTTGCTTAAAACAATGTCATGCATACTGCAATGGAAAAACAGTTCATGGCATATGACGTACACTGACATGTCATTCTGGGTGTTTTCTGTTTATTTATGGGTATGTGCCTATATGTTAGTATGTGGTTTTCTCTGTGTGTTTGTGTAGGAGTTCCTGTCAGAGTGTCTGCTGAGCCTCAGGGACATTGGGCACGTCCTCCAGATGGGGGGGGGGGGGGGGCGTGTCTTATCAATACCCAGTAGACAGGACACTGAGCTCTCTCAATTGCCTTTCACCCCCCAAATCAGACTGGATGCCAAGCCTATTGGGGTTCTCCTTTCCAGTTCTTGTTTGTTCTTTCGTTCGTCGCTGAATCACACTGACCTAGTGCTGCTGTGAATGCCTATGGCCCAGCTTCCTAAGGCGAGAGCCAAACCAATCATATGCTGTTATCTGTATTGTTTCTAAAACTTTCTCATCGAATTCACCAATGAGGGGCATGAAAGCATAGCAACTGTTTCTATGGAAAAAAAAAAAAAATGGGCTAGTGAGACTAGTGGGAGAGGATATGATAAAAAATAACAATAATGGTTTATATTAACAATTCCATTTTACATTTCAATATTGGCATTTACATTTAAATATCTGTCTAATGGTAAATGCATGCCATCTTTGTATTTTCTGTCATGCCAGGTTAATAAATATCTCTTCAGTCTGTCTCGTTCGTTCATTCTCATGCCAAGACCCCCCACCTGTTTCACTTTGGTCTGTCGTTCTCGTTCAGCTCTGTCGCACTCATTCTTGGCTAGAAGCAGAGTGAGTATGGCTCTGTAGCATAGGCAAAATGCAGTGATGCCAGTAACGCGTTACTTAGTAATATTTTTACCACTTTTTTCAGTAACGAGTAATCTAACGCGCTACTATTTACAAACCAGTAATCAGATTAAAGTTACTTATCTAAGTTACTGTGCGTTACTATTTTTGTCATGTTCCTTAATAAAAAGATATATTCTTTGCTTTCTTCTTGTCTTGGGTATTAATGTCATGTAGAGGCTATGCTCACGTTTTCAGCATGAGGACAATTCACGACACAGCGACACAAACGTAAACAACAATGGAGGGAGAGAGAGAGATGCACATTTCATCAGTGATTACTTTGAGTTTGTGTCAGTTAAACATGACAACATTAAGGTACATTGTACATTCTGTGCTGGCGACAAAGTGCTGTCTAGCTAGACATCCCAAGTCTCCCGAAGTTTTGGGAGTCTCCCACATATTGATAGCGGCTTCCTGACGCCCGCAAATTACATAAAATCTCCCGGAACCTAGAGCGAACAAGAGCACGCAAGCCAGACCGGACTTCAAATCAAATATTCTAGAATCTTTGCTTCAAATCGCGTGTGCATAGCTTAATGCGCACACAACGGAGAGGGAGAGAGAGAGGAGGGGTGCGTTTGTGCCTGAAGCGCATCCAAGACAGAGAGCATCCTGGTCTGTTTTGCTAAATCAACCAATCCATTTTCAGTGTAAGTGCTTATATCTCTTTTCTCCCAAACATAATTAATCAGTTCAGTGTATCTAGGAACAGAAGCGTCATGGCAGCGTCAGTGCCCCTCAAAAAGGAAGATTTAAGACCCATTTCACATCAGACTACACAAAAGTGTACCCAATTGTCTCAAAAGATTAAAACATAATGATAATCTTGCACACTGCACTGTTTGTAACAGCAACTTTAGCATTGCTCACGGCGGGTTAAATGATTGCAAAAGACTTGTTGAGGTTAGTTTAACAAGTGTAATTTCATTTGCATATTATTCAGGCCTATAGGCTACAAGATGGCTAGTTGCCAAGGCTACATGAAAAAAAATCTACATATTTTACTATAACAGTTTCTATCAATAGGCCTTCCTTATTTGGTGTACTTAGACATTATTGAACAAACATCTGAATTTCAGTATCTAAGTAGGTTAGGTTGGGATGTCTACTATACATTGCTGTTAAAATGCACTTGCCACTTCCTATATTGAGTATTGACAAAACCGTTATCATTTTTATTGGGGGTGTTGTCGGCAGCTGCTGAAAGTAACTAATAAAGTAACTTGTAATCTAACTTAGTTACTTTTAAAATCAAGTAATCAGTAAAGTAACTAAGTTACTTTTTAAAGGAGTAATCAGTAATCAGTAATCAGATTACTTTTTCAAGGTAACTGTGGCAACACTGGCAAAATGGGGACTTGAAACCTTTTCATCAATATAATCTTTCTGCCAAGCCTTTAAACATGTTTCTTGGCATTGCCTACTCGGTCTTTGTTCCTTTATGAATGAACACATTTTAAAAAAAGAAATTAGCTGATCTAGCCGTAGTCTACTCTATTTACCTTCAATACATCAATTTAATGTCAAGGTGAATGAACACATACTGCTGCTTTGTCTAAAAGTACACATAATCATGAAGTTGCAGCTATACACACTGCTCAAAAAAAATAAAGGAACACTTTGAAAACACATCAGATCTCAATGGGAAAAAACTCATGCTGGATATCTATATCTGGATATGCACTGGGTAATGTGTACTGGGTAAAGGATGCCACATTATTTTTTGGTAATGAAAATGGATCAACCTACAGAGGGCTGAATTCAAAGACCCCCACGAAAATCAATGAAAAAAGTGAAAAAATGATGCGACAAGCTAGTCCATTTTGCCTAAATTTCATTGCAGCAAACTCAAAATGGTACTCAGTAGTTCGTATGGACCCCACATGCTTGACAATGAGACGGCGGATGGGGTCCTCGGGGTCTGCTCCCAGATGTGGACACGGCCATCATTGAGCTCCTTGACAGTCTGTGGTGCAACCTGCCGGTGTTGGATGGACCAAAACACAATGTCCAAGAGGTGTTCTACTGGATTTAAGTCAGGGGAGTGTGGGGGACAGTCAATGGTATCAATTCCTTCATCCTCCAGGAACTGCCTGCACATCGCCACATGTGGCCGGCCATTGTTGTGCACCAGGGGAAACCCAGGGGCCTCTGCACCAGTACAGGGTCAGACAATGGGTCTGAAGATTCATCCCGATGCCTAAGAGCAGTGAGGGTGCCGTTGTCTTGCCCATAGAGGTCTGTGCGTCCCTCCAAGGGTATGCCTCCCCAGACCATCACTGACCCACCACCAAATTGGTCATGCTGAATGATGTTGCAGGCATTAGAACATTCTCCACAACATCTCCAGACCCTTTCACGTCTGTTACATGTGCTAAGAGTGAACCTGCTGTCATCTGTGAAAAGCACAGGGCGCCAGTCGGACCTGTTAATTGTGAATTCTATGGCAAATGCCAATTGAGCTACACAGTGCTGGGCAGTGAGCAGAGGTCCCTCTAGAGGCCATCGGGTCCTCAGGCCACCCTCATGAAGTCTGTTTCTGACAGTGTGGTCAGAGATATTCACACCAGCGGCCTGCTGGAGGTCATTTTGTAGGGCTCTGGCAGGGCTCCTACTGTTTCTCCTTGCACAAAGGAGCAGATACTGGTCCTGCTGCTGGGTAAAGGATCTTCTACCACACTACCCAGCTCTCTTAGAGCAACTGCCTGTCTCCAGGAATCTCCTTTTGAGACTGCGCTGGGAGACACAGAAGGCATTGGAACGTATTGGTGTGCTATTCTGGAGGAGTTGGACTACCTGTGCAATAGGGGTGGGCGATATGGACAAAAAATAATATCTAGATATTTTTTGTGATTTTGACGATAACGATAATTAGTCGATATCCTTTTTAAAAAAATGTTGTTACTTTACCGCTAATTATTTATGAATAGCATCATTACAATAATAACCAATAACCTAACCTGTGACTTTTTAACCAAATCAACCAATATGCATTGTCACTCTATGACACATTTCCAATTCTGCCCCCACTTGGGTGTGTGGCAATGACATGGTCTAGCCAGCTACATTAGAGAAGATAAATAGATCCTTTCAAACCTTTACATTAGCCTCGTGAGACCATCCTGATCTCGCGAGCTTCAGGGTTTCACTCGCAGATCAGTCTGGATACTTTCCGTTAAAGAAAATTTGGAGCAGTTCACCAAACGAACGTCCAATCAGCGTTGGCTTTGAGGCGGGTTGAGGTGTGACGCAACGAACAACATGACGGCATCAACAGAGATGAGCATAGCTATCGCGCAAGTTTTATTCAAATTAGAAAGGTTTCCTGGGTAAACTGTGAAGCTATGAGTCTCAGCCATGCAGCTGGGAGGAATGAACGACACAGACATCCTCCACGGCTGATTCCAGTTCATAATGGAGGAATATACTATCTTCAGAAGTGTAGGGCCTACCGTGAAAACTTGATGGGAATTGTCGTTGATTAGGTTCATAAATGGTAAGTTAAAACATCTTAACGTTTGTCACGTTACCTAACTTAATTGTATGTTAAACGGCATTAGAAGAATACTTTGTTCATCTAATTGGTTGATTTGGCCCGTCGATAACCAACAAAGGTGGTGATAGACAGATGGTTTATCCAATCAGCTAACCAGTATGTCCGCCCCTTCCCAAAAGTTCTTCAATGAAAAGTTCCCAGATGGATATGCGGAGCAAATCCATCTGGCGGAATCAGGTTACCTTTACATAGGGTTCACTGTAAAATTAAGCAGACCAACAGAGTACATATCAGTTATTTCCTTCTATGTTTTGTTTAAGAGCACTAGCCTTCCAAGAGGCTACCATTCCAAGTTACAGAATAGAAACGAATGCGTTAGCTTATGGCTAATGTATATATGAGAAATCCCATAGAGATGCTAACGTTAGCATAATCGGTAAACGTAGATATTTACAGCGAACTTTAGTCCATTTACAAAAGAGTTACTTGAGAATAGTTCTTTGCTTACAACTGACTATTAAAATACTCAAATACTCAAAAATTACAATGTTTTCTCTCCATATAATACCGTGTAGGAAAAAACGTGACTGTCTCATCAATGCTACTTGAACAGATACTTGAGGGGTCATCCCTATGTTCCCCGGGTCCTATGTTCCCCGCTACCAGGGAACATTTCTATCACTGGAGCTGTGAATCTTCTGAACGTTTTGGCCTGCGTGATACTTTACTTGCTCGTAAAACTCTCCTCCAGAGGCACATTTCTCTAACTACAGACAAGGTAAGTGGTCCGATTTTTGGTATTTGACTCATTTATGTCGTCAAACATTATGTTATGTATCGATAGCATTCTACTATAGGCCTGCTATTGCTGCTATTGCTGCTACTTGCTGCTGCTACTGGAAGAAACTGGAATCCATGCATTTCCACTGAATTATTTTTGGAATCTGATCCCTTATCATACCTGTTCATTCTTACTCGTCGCTCGACTTATCGTGACTAAATTCAAGATGGCTGCAAACGCTAAACTTCGTGGAGATACTGTCTGTATAAATCGTCTTGTAAGTAAACTACCAGTGCTTTTTCAAAGTTCTCAATGTCTCGTTTTAAATGTCAGGGCCTACGGTAGTCTACCAATGAAGTGTGGAGATACATTGAGCCTCGTAAATGGTGTAAAACACAGGGTTTCTACACATTTTCCATTTCAAAATTCCATACTTTTTCCATACTCAAATTTTCAAACTTCTTGGTAATTTTTTTTTTTTTAAGTATATATTTTTGGGCTTTTATGCCTTTAATGCGACAGGATAGAGGAGAGTGACAGGAAGTGAGTGGGAGAGAGAATCAGGATGGGATCCGGAAAGGACCACGGGGCGGGAATCGAACCCGGGTCGCCGGCGTACGGTGCAGGTGCCCCAGCCAGTTGCACCACGGCTGGGGCCATGGTACATTTTTCTGACCATATTCTAGACATTGTCAATGGAGCGTTCTACTAGGATTGTCAATGTTTATTATTAACTTGGTAGCCCTTGGATACTTTTTGTTGGGGGAAGTGCTGTGTTGGAAGGTGCACTCACATTTCCTGCACTGAATACAACAGGAAAGCCCTGCAGCGCATAGTGAACACAGCTGGAAGGATTATTGGTGCTTCACTCCCCTCCCTGTAGGACATTTACACCTCCCACCTCACCCGCAAGGCGACCACAATTGTGAGTGATGCAAGTCACCCCGCTCACAATTTGTTTGATCTACTGCCCTCTGGGAAGAAGTACAGAAGCCTGCGCTCCCGCACCACCAGACTCACCAACAGCTTCATACACCAAGCTGTTAGGATGCTGAACTCTCCCCCCCCCTCCCCCCTCCACCCTCAGCTACATAACATCCTGGACTTTGGACTCACAATGGCTGCCTTGCACTACTCCACTTGCACTACTCCACTTGTACACTTGCACACTTTGCAACTTGTTGTTGTTGTCCTGAAAACACAACACACTTCTGCTGCTCTTACATAACTTGCACCACTATGCCACTTGCTTACTTAGGTCAAACAGAACTACCTCAGCCATTTATTGGCCTGACTTTTGCACTATTATATTGACTGTCTATGCACAATTGCACAATTTCAATTTTGCTGCTCTTATTTCTTCATTGTATGTGCTTTCTTATTTACTTTTTATTGTTTACTGAATGTTATGTTTGTCTGTGGACTTAATTGGTAAAATATGTCTTGTCTCCACCGTGGGATAGTGGGAAACGTAATTTCAATCTCTTTGTATGTCTTGGCATGTGAAGAAATTGACAATAAAGCAGACTTTGACTTTTTACCTCCCCCACAAACACACACCAACACCTCACCCGCACGCACACACCATTTCAACATCCCCCTCCTACACACTGCATTTCTCAAACCCCCCCCCCCCACACACACAGGCACACTACCCTCCCTCACACATCCCATGAATCCCCTCATAAATAACATATGCATTACCCCCTCCTTCCTTCAACCAACACACACAAACCATTACACCCCCCCCCCACACACACACACACTCACTTACCATTACACCATAGCCTCCCAAACAAACACCATAACCACACACCACGCCCCAGCCAAACACACAATATACCCCCTCCCCACACACGCACACAGGTACACCCCTCAACCCCACACACCCCATTACCCCTGACACACACACACAGACACACCATTTCATCACCCCCCACACACACACCATATCATCCCAATTTTATCCTCCCCTCCCATCTTAAGCGGCCACAGCAACAAAGTAAAATGTCACGGACCAAACCTCAATCCACAAAACAGTGTCTTGAAACAGCCACACATCCAGTGACAAATCGTTGCTGACTGGATCTCATGCGGCCACAGCAACAAAGCACAAAGTAAGATGAATGGATATCCAAAAACACTAAAAGGGAATGTTCATTTTCCCCACTAACACTGATTTGTTCTCTTGTCTTACTAACACCCCTCTGTCTACATGGTATGTATCAAATCTTGTGTTTCTTAAAATATTTTCTTTAAAGATCATTCATTCAGATAAGAAAACTATTTTATCTAAGCAGGCGTGTCATAAGATAAGAACCAAGTTTGAATTAAATCCACAGGGTCCAGAGGTCAGTGCACATAGACTCCAGTGGTGAAAGTTGCATCTGGGGGACACGTCCATTCTGACCTGTAAAGTCAGTGGTGCTGTGTACAGGTATAGTTTAAATAGAGACTACCTTCAGTGGTATCAACAGAAGCCTGGAGGAGCTCCTACTTTTGACTAAATTTGCAAGCAAACCACATTCTGGAACTCCATCTAGATTTCAAGGGAGTGGATCATACACAGACTTCACTCTGACCATCAGTGGAGTCCAGACTGAAGATGCAGGAGATTACTACTGTCAGAGTGTACATATCCCAAGCAATCTTGTGTTCACACAGTGATACAGAGCCATACAAAAACCTCCCTCTGTGAGAATACACATGACTGCAGTGCTGCAGCAGAGACGATCAGCAGGTGTGTACTAGAGTAGTACATTTGTAATAGTTTGCACTATTAAAAATACTATGTAAACATAGTGTAGTACATTTGTAGTACATTTGCACTAGTAGGTAATACATAAAGTAGTA
This sequence comes from Alosa pseudoharengus, assembly GCF_046254945.1. Lineage (NCBI taxonomy): Eukaryota > Metazoa > Chordata > Actinopteri > Clupeiformes > Clupeidae > Alosa > Alosa pseudoharengus. Next base: position 22,258,069 of record NW_027468664.1, on the reverse strand, counting down.
CATTACCAAGACATTTACAAGGTTACAAAACATCAACTTGCATTGTTTGTTTTTTTTCTCCAAATGCATTTATGATGCATTACTTCACTGTGATTCATTTTCCACAAAAACACAAAATGATTATATTGACACCACAGTGTCATTTACCAATTTTACTTTGTGAAATAAGAGTATAGATGCCTAAAAGTTCAATATTTCTATTAGTAAGTCTGCAACAATAAGAACAATTGTCTTCTCTGTGCAGGGTCGGTGCCAGATAGCAACGGGTGTGGGGGGGGGGGGGGGGCGACGCTGTCTCTGTGTAAGGTAGGTATCTTCTAAATCATCTATGTTTTCCTGAATTATGTTTTTTAAACTTAAACTTTTAAACTTATTTACATAACAAAGCTATTTTATCTAAAAGTGTCATAAAGATTAGAGGTGTACAGTAAACTAATTTGAATGTATTTTCACAGGATCCAGAAGTCAGTATATAGAGACTCAGGCAAAATCTGCACCTGGGGGGGGTTACGGCCATTCTGATCTGTAAAGTCAGTAGTGATGAGCACAAGGATGTTCATGGAGACTATTTTACTGTTATCACAGGACAGGACAAGCTCCTAATGCTTTCCCTGGGTTGTTGTGCTGGAAAGTACCCCTTGACATTATGATGTCATAATCATTGATCATGTTGTGATGTAGCAGGAACTTGCATGCAACATTGAAAGCTAACTTCACCAGAACAAACACTGAATAGGATACAGTAGAATTGCAGAGCAAAATAATTATTCACAAGTAGACTACAAGAGCATCAGTGATATTTGGTAAGTCTTGTAGTTTTATACTTTGCCACTCAACTCAGAGAAACCCACCCATCTCGATATCAGTGCCTAGGGGTAGCCATTGCTTTTTTTGTCTTTAATGCCTGATTATTGAATTCTCAGATTATGTTTTACACTGGTTGGGATACAAGTCACCAAACAGGCACATTTTTACTAAACTAAACTAAATAATGATTATTGCATGGTTATTTATAGCAGATGGTCTCATTCAAATCAACTTACAGCAGTTTGACAGAAAAAAGCAAACAGGTCATATAAAAAAAAAACTATATAAATCATCGTTTTGGACCAATGGAGAGCTAAATCGTAGTGCTCCGATAGGAGTGTGCTGATTCAGTGGATTGTATAGTAATTCTGGCAGTTCAAATAAAGAATAGGACCCATTTACAAGGATACAAGGAAGTTTATTGTCACATGCATATTGACTGCATTTCTTACTTCCAGTAACTATATGCATGTGACAATAAACTTCCTTGTATCCTTGTACATGCATATAGTTACTGGATGTAAGAAATGCAGTGAAATTATGTCTGGTGTCAGCCTATTTGTGCATTTATGGGGGGGGGGGGGTAAAAAGTGCAGTAGAAGAGGTGTTTAGTAGATTAAGTGGCAAGGGCTGCATAAGAAAGGTGGGGGAGGATTGGGATTGGGGGGGGGGGGGGGGACCAACAAGGAGCACCCAAGAGCAACAGGAGCAAGGAAAAACTCCCTTACTAAGAAAGAAACCTTGGGCAGATCCACGGCTCAAGGGGCTAACCCAACTGCCAGGGGTCTTGGTGTACTGTATGTGTTGGGGGGATGACAAGGGAGATGGGATAGTGTGCTGTGTATGTGGGGAGAGGGCAGTGTGCAATATGTCATGAGAAAATGTGCTGTGTATGTAGGGGGGGGGGGGGGGGCAGTGTACTGCAAGTATGGTGAAGGGACTTACTTAAAATGTGTGTGTGGGCAGGAGGGGAGTGGAGCAGTGACTGTGTGTGTAGTGTGTGTATGGGTAGGTGGGGGCAGTGTGCTATAAGTATGTAGAGGATGTGTGTTGGAGAAGATCCTGAAGACAATGTGCTGTGTATTTAGGGGGGGGGGGGGGGCAGTGTGCAGCAAGTATGTAGAGGAGGCTTACTGTAGCAAGCAGTGTGCTGTATGTATGTGAGGTGATGACAGTGATGATGTAAGTGTGTGTGTTTTTTGTGTGTGTGTTGGGGGTGGGGCAGAAAGGCTAGGCAATCAAGGACATGGGTAGATAGATGGAGGAGAAATAAAAAATAATAAATAAAAAGTTCTATGGAGATGTGCAAAGGTTGGAGAAAGTCAGATATGTGTGTGTGTGTGTGTATGTGTGTGTGTGTGTGTGTGTGTGTGTGTTTTGACGTGTGATGAAATAAGAAAATAAATAAAAGGTCTGTAGCATAGGGAGAGGGATGTAAAAGTGCTAAAAGTCATGTAGGTGTGTGTGTGTGGGGGGGGGGGGGGGGGTCATGAGTGCTGAGGAGTGAATGAGTGCAAAGTCAGTATAGTGTGAGTTCAGGGTTGGGAAATGTTTGAGAGTGCTGAGGAGTGAATGTGTGCAAAGTCAGTATAGTGTGAGTTCAGAGTTCGGATGGCCTGGGGATAAAAACTTCTTCTGAGTCTCTCAGTTCTGGCTTTGTGACTACATAGGCGTCTTCTTGATTTCAGCGGTAGGAATAATCCATTGTTAGGATGAGAAGAGTCCTTCAGAATATTTTGGGCTCTTAGGAGTACTCTTCTGGAATAGATATCTTGTAGAGCAGGGAGTTGAGTTCTTATAGTACGTTCAGCTGAGCGCACTACTCTCTGCAGAGTACTACAATCTCTTACTGTGGAGTTCCCATACCAGGTGATGAACACTCTCAACCGCGAACACTCTCAAAGTGTAGAAGGCCTTCATGATGGATGTAGAATAGGTTACCATTTGGCAACCTATTATAAATGCATAGAGCAATGAATGCTATTAGACAGCCATTTCACTTGAACACACTATCACACATTATGTCATTATGATGTCATAATCATCCAGCACTGTGTGATGGAGCAGAACCTTGCTCACTTCACCAAAACAAAGATCCTTAATATATCTCATTAACTGTTCATCTGAAAAACGCCATGTCGATGTCAGAATGTAAGGAACACATGTGAATTACAGAAAATGCATTAAAATGCCCAATCTCGAGCTGTATAATTAAGGGCTGGGGCATAATCCGAGAAAAAATGATTTCTTCCATAGGGCCACAGTGTAAAGAATCTCTCGCTAGTCTCCTAAAAAGGCGTGGCGCTAGTGAACCCTACGTCATAGGGGAACAGGAAGAACCCTTCTGTGAATCGTCTCGCTTTATCAACCGTCTCTGACCAAAACAACCACTGAATAGGATATGTAAGGGATAACGGCCGCCGAGGTGTCCTGTTATACGGAATTAATGGACGAGGGCGAGGGGCAAAAACTCCCCGACGCCCAAGTCCATTAATTCCGTATTAACTGGACACACCTCGAAGGCCGTTATCCCGCTTATCACCCGGTTGCCACTGTAAACACTGGAAACACGCGGTTCTGTTTAAAAAGCAGCTCACTAGTTCAGCTTGTTGTACAACTTTAGCATGGACAGTTAGCTTGTTTACAGTTGATTCCATTGTTGGGAAGCCTGCAACCAAAAGATTCTAGAGCGCTGCAACCGTCGTCCTACTATGGTTGTTATAGTTACCATTCATAAGCATTGATATGGAACGGTGTCCTGTTATTCAGAATTAAAGGCCACCCGCCAGCCAATCAGAAAAGAGTATTTCTTCTCTCCGGGTGATAAAGTACAGTGATATTTGGTAAGTTTGACAGTGGCATTATTTGGGCTAGGCCTATTTGTTTATTGCTATTGCTAATTCAATAACTGGCAAAATCAATTCGCTAATTAAACACCAAATTTAAGACCAAACACTCATGAGTAAGTTCAATACTCCCAAGTTCAAATTTAAGACCAAACACTCATGAGTAAGTTCAATACTCCCATTTACCATTTGATTTTTATAGCTCATGCATGACAACTTTGCTGTTTGATAGCCATTGGACTTTCTGCCTTAAATTAGGGCCCAGTGTGTTATATCCATGTCATAATCATCCCCCGTAATATACCAGATCACCACACAATACCAGTAAACAAAGATCTATCTTGGTGCTAATTAATGTTAAATTCATTTCTGTACAACAGAAAGAAACATCCTGATATGAAGAATTTTACTACTTTATAGTCAGAAAGCCTGAAATGTTTCTAGGACCCATCAAACTGACATTGATGACCCTTGTGTTACACCTTGAAAGTTGTTACTAAGTACTAACTAAGTTCACTAATACTACTAAAAGCTGCTTGCAGGTGGTCTGGATCATTTTAACACAGGTTACCATAGTGTCATTATGATGTCATAAGGCAACAATATGTCATGTCAGAAGCTTGCATTTGAAACTACTTTATAAGCTCATTTTACCAAAGTAAATGTGAGAAGAGGACACAGAAATCTTCCTCTCTCTCTGAATATTTCTGGAATTTAACTTCTTCTCCTCCTCAGACCTTAAGATGACTCGCACACGAGTCCATCCTGAGCCCGTAAGTGTCTATGGCGTTGTTGATTCCTACTGAATATTCTAGAACTAAGTTACTGCTATTGCTACATGAAAATTAATGCAGTCTGATGCATTTTTGCAGCCTGATGAAGGAAGCGGCCCTGAACCAAGATGGACACCTGTGGTATGTAAAACGTCAATGTAGAAAGTGTTGGGTGATGTACATGATATGTAGATGCTTTGGTTGATCAGTAGTGTATATAAAGAATACACATAAACTGCATTAAAATTAATGGATTAAATAGAACTAAATTTGATCCTATGAAACACAATTCAACCGAATGGAAAAGAGGCCCAGGGTATTGCATTGCGGAATCTGGTTTTAAAAGTGTTTGTGGCATGGCAGGTGGAGAGAACCCAATCGGACAACCGTCTTCTCGGTATCTTCAAAACCAGCTTTCTTGGAGCAATGGGAACGCATCGGAGGAGTGAACAACAAGTACGTAGAGAGGCCTCTGTGTGCAGAGGGACATGATGTCTTGCAGTATGATGGGGGGGGCGGCATTTGGGATTTGGGCTTTGCCAGTAAACACTTATTGACAACAGTGTCACACATAAATCTGATTTTCATTTTTGTCTCCCTGAACAGATTAGAACACATAACGGTAGTACATCCTCATCTTCCCCTAGTTCTATTCTTGAGCCAGTGTGGGAGCTGTGCCCTACAACGAGAGCTCTACCTCGACCCGCTCCACCTACGCAGCGTGCTCCACCTACACAGCCCAGGTTGGCTTTTGCCGTGGAGGCTGCTGGCACCAACACACAAAATGTGACATGTGGATACCAAGCAGTAGTCCAGCTACAGCTTGCACAGATATTCCCTGGACCGTCAGCCCACTGCTCAAATCCATGCCCGGTGATCATCCCGTTCCCAGTTGTGCCATGTCATCACAGGGCATCCCGCGCTGGAATGGTGGGAGAAATGGAGGACAAAGAGAACAAACACAAGAAAGAGAGCCAAGCAGGAGTGAAGGAGAGGGACAAGGAGACGGCCGATGCTGCTGCTCGCCTGTTACAACGAGGCTCAGAGCGCACGTCACACAGCTGTTCCTCGGCACAAAAATCTAAAAAGAATTCCAAGATGAGCAAAGGAAAAGATGTTGCTGCTCAACCTCTGTCCAGTGGTTTGAAGCGCACATCAAAGGCTCCTCTTCCTCATAACCATGTCACTCAGTCAAGTGAACAGGTCACATGTCACACGTCGAACAACACTGTCCCATCCTGCCAGTTATCACCACAAAGCAGACAGGAGAAGCTGCCCCCCTCCAAAAAAACTCTGGCAAAAGGCTCACCATTGTCCCATGGAGGCCAGTCAGGCTCTGACTCTCTTAACTTAAACTGCTCCTCTATCCAAGGCAAGTGTGCATGCCCCCACAAGTTCATGTCTGTTGCAGACATACGTTTCAGAGACCCATCGGATGAACCACCCACCACCTTGATTTGTGCGTCCACTCTTAAACCTGCGGCCAGCAGGAATGGATCACAGTCACCACCAGTCAGAGTGAGTTCAAGTTGATGAGTTTTGATTTTGTTACATTTTAACTAGTGACAACTTTGGCTGGACTACTCAGTTTATGAAATGTATTTTTAAAGCAATAAGCTACCAACCAGGATAAGCTATATTAAAAAATAGATGCATGAACAACTTATTAAGATGTTCTGTCTTCTACCAGAAGAGCCAACAATAAATGAAAGGTAGTGAAAGTTTGAGGGCAGAATGGTCCACTCTACGTTTAGCCATAGAATCCTGTGTAATCTGTATATGTAGCTTTGACCCCCAAACCATAGTCATGACAAGTTATTATTTAAGACCCAATCATGTTTTTAAATGTTTTTGTTTGTTTTTCAGGCAGCGATGGATAATAATGTGGAGAGTGAAGGGGAGGAGAGTGACAGTGAGGACAGCAGCAGTGATGATGAGGAAGATACAGCCAAACTACCTCAAAGTGACACCAACAGTCACACTGCTCACAAACCATCCCACATCACTGGGAACATGGACGACCAGCGCCTCACGTATTTACAGAATATGGTACTGACCACAGAGAGGAAACTGGAACTGGTGAGAGAACATAAGAAAGATGCAAAGGCATCTTACAAAAAAAACACAGACCAGCTGGGAGTGAGGTGGAGAGTCTACCAACAAAGAAAGAAGTTCCTAGCGCCAGACCTGAAAAGATTGATAAAGGAAGAGCTGAGAGGGCAATACAATGTCATGTGTAAGGACTGGAAGAGGCTAAAACAACAGCTGAAAGAAGAGAAAGCTGATCTGAGAGAACGCTTGTACATGTACAAAAAGGACCTGAAAGAGGAAGAAAAGAAGGAAGAACAGAGGCAGAGGGCTCTGGAGAAAAAACTCCGGGAAAAAGCAAAGGAAGAAAAACTCCAGCAGAAAAAGTTACAAAAGGAAGAGGAGAAAAAGCGTCAGAAGAGGCTCGCGCAGGAGAAAGAAGAGAAAAAAGCAGAGATTGCGAGAGCACGTATGGAAGAGAAAAGGAAGGAACAACTGCAGAAGGAGGAAGAGAAGAAGTTAAAGAGACAGCGTGAATTTGAAGAGAGTATGCACAAAAATAACAGGAGAATGACAGATAGAATGAGCAGATATGACAGAATGTGCTCCTGGATAAGAAGACATAATCCGCTGTGACTGTCTTCGCCCTAGAAGGCAGACGCAGGGACGAAGCGGCAAATGAGGGTAGACCTGTACTGGTAGCAGTGGGAAAAGGAAAGGAGGGACTCTTTGGAAAGGAAATAGAGGAAGGAGAAGAAGCCGCGCAAAGTTGAGGTGCTGCACAAGCAGCAGGTCCTAAAGACTACCACAAAAGAAAAAAAAAAGGGGGGAGAGAGGGGAGGGCATCTTCACAGTAATGGCTGCCATCAAAGAGACAAGAACAGCTGTCATCGAAGCTCCTTTAATGTGGTTTGTATGAGAAGTGTCGGTACAGTGTAACCAAGGTAAGCAAGATGCAGGGCCTATACTACATTTTATGTTTCATCTGAAGCAGCCATCTGAACAGGGAATAATATAACATTTGTATCACCTGGGGCAACATCATTACCGATAAGATTACGTTCCTATAATGCCATCCAGAAGCCAGACTGTGACTAACATGATGGCTATGCTAATCATTGGATTGGCTTCTGTCTGAAAAACAAAACACTACACAAAGTAGACTTTTAAAGGTACCTTGCATTCTCTCCATGTAGGTTCACTCGATATGTATCCCGACCACACAACCATGAGTATCATACAACATGGCATGGCAGCCAGGGAGAGATTGCAGTGGAGACAGATCCTTCAGCCCCAGCGGGAACTCTCTCAACTAAAAGGTAGCAAGTGTAAAGATGAAGTGAATGCGATGAGCGTTTATTATGACATTATTGGTGCTGTAAAGCTAGTTAAGAACCTGACTTTTCCTGTTTCAGCTCCTCTCGAACATCGCTCCATCCATCTGCTGTCCCAGCACCAGCCCAAGGAGGATGGGTTCCCCCAAAAGCCTGGGTCCTCCCAAGGTTTCTTCCAGCTGGGAGTTTTTCCTTGCCACCGTCGCCTACGGCTTGCTTTTGGGGGCATGAGGACAGCATTCATTTCTATTTTTATAGAACATAATCATAATAAAAAAAAAAATATTCAAAAACTTTGAACTGTTTTTGTCCCGGATTTGTCATAATGAGGTAAAAACAGTTTGGTCTGCAGGGACAATGTGTAATAGTCAAATGTATCTAATCCCCTGGATCTGGAAATGGGTACCCTGTGACTGAGACTACAGTCGTGGCAGTTGTGGGTGAAGTCAGTAGTTCTGTGTACAGGGATGTAGTGGAGACTGACTTTACTGGTATCATCAGAGGCCAGGAGAAGCTCCCATATATATATATATATATATATATATAAATACTGTATATAATAAGGGTGTGGACTGTTGGGAAATAAAATTCTAATATAAGGAATCATAGAATTTTAGAACCTTGAATAGAGTCCCGAAGCCATGACGCAGCGTTGCCAAGGCAGCAATTTCACTGGATCTAAACAAATCAATCTACCATTAGAAATCACCATAGCGGTGGCTTTCTTAATCTATTTCAATAGTTTTACAACGTTTCTAAGACGTTAGTATATTTTTTGTACACTTTAGGAATCACATACTACAACATATATTCATACCAACACGATCAAATTCCTGACTACAGAGTTTTATTTTAGCATGGGTTTCCTCCGTAAAAGAGACCCCCCCCCCCCCCCACATACACAGCACATTGTCTTCAGGATCTTCTCCAACACACATCCTCTACATACTTACAGCATACTGCCCCCACCTACCCACACACACACTACACACACACACACACAGTCACTGCTCCACTCCCCTCCCGCCCACACACACATCTTCACTGTCATCACTCACATACATCATACTTGCAGTACACTGCCCCCCCCCCCCCTCTCCCCTATATACACAGCACATTATTTCATCAGGAAGCTTCTCCAACACACATCCCCAACATACTTACAGCACACTGCCCCCGCCCCCCAATACACAGCACATTGTCTCATGAGGAAGCTTCTCCAACACACATATTGCACACTGCCCTCTCCCCACATACACAGCACACTATCCCATCTCCCTTGTCATCCCCCCAACACACACACCAAGACCCTTGGCAGTTGGGTTAGCCCCTTGAGCCGTGGATATGCCCAAGGTTTCTTCCTCGGTAAGGGAGTTTTTCCTTGCCCCTGTTGCTCTTGGGTGCTCCTTGTTGGTGCCCCTCCCCCCCCAATCGCAATCCTCCCCCACCTTTCTTATGCAGCCCTTGCCACTTAATCTACTAAACCCCTCTTCTACTGCACTTTTTTCCCCCCCATAAATGCACAAATAGGCTGACACCATACTTAATTTCACTGCATTTCTTACTTCCAGTAACTATATGCATGTGACAATAAACTTCCTTGTATCCTTGTATCCTTGTATGTAACTTCACAGCATGCGGTTAAAATCCTTAAATTCACGGACGTGTTTTGGCTTTATTTTTTTGGCAAAAAACGTCGCTCTTAACAGCCGCCAGTCTTTGAGAAGACGTGAAATATCCACTGGAATTTTGTTTCTTTCTATTACACCTGCCAGGGAATCCGTGTTATGTGGCTAAGCTGCTGCCTAGCAGGTAAACCACGTTTAAATGGATATATTTATTTTTATTAGCTAGAAATGATGCCACATGTCTACATTCAATGCTATTTATGCCACTTCGAAAGTTTGTTTAGATCCAGTGATTCTGCCGTCATGGAAACGCTACGTCACACTTCGGGACTCAATTGTAGCAGAATGGAATCTTATGTTAGAATGTTCAAAAACCCACACCCAGAGCCCTAGAGAGAGGCTCTGCCCACACCTTTAACAAAGATCTTTGATTGCTAACAAGATAGAGCAACGCAGTTAGTTTCTATGGGAGCAAAACGGGACAGTTCTGGTATGGATAAGTTGTTTTTGTTTTTCCCCAATCAGAATATAGAGACAAAACGACAGATTTATTATGAATGATATAAAATTCAGAGATATGCTTGAGAAAGAATGAGGAGAAATATGAATTTAGCAAGTACATACTGCAGAGCAGGTGTGAATGCATTAGTAGGGGAGGCTAATTGATGGCACTAATCAATGGTAATATTTGCTTCAAGTCAAATACTTTAATATACATATCTGAAAATATAGCTCCACAGTCTGCGTTTCAAACATTAAAAAAAAATGTCTTCGACAAAAGACATCAGGTTCCTTTCATAAGGGGAATGGGGAATGGCAGGACGCTGAGCACTCAATTGGACACACATTCTTGTGACTGCGCTCTCTGAGCACATGTACGGTTCTGTAATCTTCTTAGTGTGCCGGGTAACCTTCACCTCTTTCTTGTCTCTCTTCAGCACTAAGTGCACGCGCTGTTTTGGAATTACTTTTGTGCGCTTGGTGGCCTGTACGATTGAGCTTAACCTTCTTAACACTGGAACCAGGAGGCAGAGGGGGCAGAACCGGAAGAGAGACGCCCTTGTCCATTATTTGGGAGACCCATTCCACAATGTTAACTGTACTCGCCTTCTTGCGAACAGTTTTAGCGGAGTGACCTTGCATTACACAAGGGGAGGAGTGGACAATGGCGGAACCCGGAAGTAGCACAGGATCTTTGTGTCGTTATTTACAGCATTTCTCTGCAATACTTCCTCATGCTTAGACACTTGTTCTCAGACCCTCGTGCAATCAGCCAGATGACGCAAGAAGAGGTCTGTCTGCTGCACTCTGCCTGCTTCTTCACATGGGCTGTCGGGGCTAGACGTCTCCCTCTCCATCGTCTGCCTGTCCTCATCCATTGAAGCCTTCTCTCCATTTGTAACACGTGCAGGTCCCACAGAACACTGAATTTGTGCTATGGTTGGATTACTGTGTGTGTCACTGTCACCGTCATTGTTGTCATAATTGTCATCATTATAATTTTCATGACTATCTTCAGCCAAAGGAGGGGTTGATATGGCAGCTACAGCTTCCAAATACACGGTATGAGAACTTCTAGTATGACTATGGACAGACGGCGTGTCTTGTTCTTGGTCAAGGAAGGCTGTTTCATTGGGAATTGGTGTTTCTGATGGAGGGCCATCTAAAGAATCTATAAAATATAAAATAACATGGGTCAAGGTAAAGGTATAAACCTGTTCTATGACTTTCAATTACCAGTTTGTTTGTGTGTGTAGATCGATGTCATCAGACACAGACTTACCATGCATACTACTAGTGCTAGGCTTACACTGGTTATTACACTGAAGCAGATTCCTCAAACCTTCTGGATTATCAAGAGGCTGCAGATGTCCACAGCAGAAGGGACAGCACCTAGCCAAGATGCTGTTTGTCCATCAGTTAAAAAAAAAGCAGAGATGTATGGTCCAGTCATATATGGTCCAACCATACTACTTCATGATGGAATAAAAGAAATGAAAGGGGAATTCTGGTGATATTTCATTTTAGCTATATTCTGCAAATACCAACCTGCTCTAAATCAGGTGCTTGCCAGAGTCCATCTACTTTGGTCAGGAAATCCCATATAAGGCTTTGCAATTCAGCATCATAAAGCGGCCCAGATTCCCCTGAATGTGCATGCTGAAGAAGTAAATGGAATTGGGCAAAATCACCATAAAATAATAGCCGACAAAGAGCCATAAAGACAAAATGTTATTTTTAAACTATTTTTTTGAAGGGTTTCAAAGGGAACAGCAGCACATTCAGTGTGTAATGGATTCATGATGTCTCAGTATGATATAGGAAACAAAAAAGAATAAATAAACAAAGATATATGATTATGTTTTGCTAGCAGCAGCGGTCTTAAGTGAGTGTGCATTGTGTTTAAGCAACATACATGTTGAATTTACATTAGATGATGTTCTACTTATTCTTTCACACAAACTTTTGTCACAGACCACTTGGAGGTACAAACAATATCGGACTTTTGGTTGATGTGACCATCAGTTAACTTCCAAACAGGCACTTTACTTTGGATAGACAATAGCAATACATCATAGGTGTGATGATAAATAAAGTCTCAGACTCAAGTGCAGTTTGGTTCTGTTTACTTAGTGAAGGTACAAGTCCACAATCCAAAGAGTAGCCGACAGCAAGCCAAGGTCAGTACACAGGGAAATCCAAAGACAGGCGAAACAATCCAAAACGTAATCCAAAAGGCGTTGTCAAAACAGACAGGCAAGGTCTAAACTGGAAAAGGCTAAACAGGTAACTCTCAATGAATAACTACAAACACGGCTTAGTAGAGTTCATACAAACAATACCTCACATCGAGGCAACAGATACAAAGTCCTTTTATAGAGCAAGTCTACTAATTGGATATCAGTCACAGGTGTCAAAACTCTAAGGAGGCCGTGCAAGACTGGAGTGGGCGTGTCTGTTGCTGTCCCGAATGCCGCAGCGAGTCAGGCCTTACAGTATCCCCCCCTCTACGGGCGGCTCCAGACGACCCTCTAGTTGACGGACGACCACGTTGACGAGGTGCGGGGCAATCTGGATGGGTGCGATGGAACTCTCCAATGAGAGATGGGCACAGAACGTCCCGTGCCGGGATCCAGGACTGCTCCTCCGGGCCATACCCCTCCCAGTCCACAAGGTACTGTAAACGGCCCCTCCGCCGCCGAGAATCCAGAAGGGTCTTCACCGCATACGCCGGTTCACCACCTATGTCCAAAGGTGCCGGAGCGTTCACAGGGGTCACTGCCGGTGGATTCATGGGACTGTAATGGACGGGCTTGAGGAGAGAGACATGGAAGGTCGGAGATATCCGATATCTCTTGGGGAGCTGGAGACGATAAGAGACCGGGTTAATACGTTTAATGATTTTAAAAGGACCAATATATCTGGGACTTAGCTTGTGACAGGGGAGACGGAGTCTGATATCTCGCGTGGACAGCCACACTCGTTGTCCAGCCCGGAACTCCTGATGAGGGCGACGTCGTCTGTCTGCAAACCGCTTCTGGGACTGGATAGCTCTCTGAAGATGCACATGCGCATACTCCCAGACTCTCCCACAGCGATTGAACCAGTCCCCTACTGCCGGAACATCAGAAGAAGACACCTCCCAAGGAAACAGTGGCGGCTGGTATCCTAAGATGCACTGAAATGGTGTTAAACGTAGGGATGTATGACACAATGAATTTTGAGCATACTCAGCCCAACCCAGATAGCGCCACCAGTCCTTCTGATTGTTTTGACTGTATTGTCTTAGATACCTCCCCAGTTCCTGATTCAGTCTTTCCGTCTGACCATTAGATTGTGGGTGGTAACCCGACGACAAACTGACGGAGATTTGTAGACGCTGGCAAAAAGCCCTCCATACTCGGGAAGTAAATTGGGGCCCCCGATCGGAGACAATATCCTCCGGAATCCCCAAAAACCTGAAAACATGATTAAACAGACACTCCGCCATTTCCATGGCGCTGGGTAAACCAGGCAAAGGGATTAACCGGCACATTTTAGAGAAGCGATCAACAATCACCAGGACGGTGGTAAAACCATTGGACAGATGGAGGTCAGTTACAAAGTCCACACCGATATGAGACCAAGGACGATGTGATACCAGGAGAGGCTCCAACATACCTTTACGGAGGTCTCGTGAAGCTTTAGATTGAGCACAGACAGGACTGGACAATATATAGTCCCGGACATCATCCTTTAGAGAACGCCACCAGTATCGTCGTGAAATCAGCTCAGTTGTCCGGGTGATTCCTGGATGACCTGAGCTGAGGGAGGAGTGTACCCATTGTATTAATTGCGGTCTCATAGTAGCAGGCACAAATACCTTTTGAGTCGGGGTCTCGGGTGGTGCTGGTTCCCTTCGAAGGGCCTCTCGTATTTGGTCCTCGATCTCCCATCGCACAGGAGCCACAATGCAGGATGGTTTTACGATCGGCTCTGGGGTCGAGCGTACAGGTGGACTGAACTGCCTGGACAGGGCGTCCGCCTTCCCGTTCTTTGAACCTGGGCGAAAGGTGATAGAAAAATCAAACCGGGTAAAAAACAAAGCCCATCTTGCTTGTCTGGAGTTGAGTCTCTTAGCCTCACGGATGTATTCCAGGTTCCGATGATCCGTCAACACCACAAAAGGGTGCACTGCCCCCTCCAGCCAGTGTTGCCACTCCTCCAGAGCCAATTTCACTGCAAGTAGTTCCCGATCACCGACATCATAGTTCCTTTCTGTGGGAGACAACTTATGGGAAAAGTAAGCACAAGGGAACAGCTTTGCAGGATTGCCATGCCTTTGAGATAGGATAGCGCCCACCCCAACCTCAGAAGCATCAACCTCAACCGTAAATGGGAGTGAGGGATCAGGTTGTTTCAGTATGGGAGCCGAACAAAACAGTGTTTTTAATTTGTCAAACGCCCTCTGAGCTCCCTCATTCCACGTCAAAACCCCCTTTCCTTTCCTGACGAGAGCCGTGAGAGGGGCTGCTAACGAGCTGAAACCCCTAATGAACCGCCTATAAAAATTGGCAAATCCAAGAAAGCTCTGGAGATCCCTCACCGTTCTCGGTACAGACCACGTCTGTACTGCCGCCACCTTGTGGTCATCCATCATCACCCCTTCTGGTCCAAGGACATACCCAAGAAAAGCAATGGTCCTCTGGTGAAACTCACATTTCTCGGCCTTCGCAAACAGTTGATGCTCTCTGAGGCGCTGGAGAACCTTTTGGACATGTTGAACGTGCTCTACTGGATCAGAGGAATAAATCAACAAATCATCAATAAACACGACTAAAAACTGTCCCAAAAACTCTCTAAAAATGTCATTCATGAAGGACTGAAAAACGGCGGGAGCGTTAGTAAGCCCATAGGGCATTACTGTGTATTCATAGTGCCCCCTGGTGGTAACAAAAGCCGTTTTCCATTCGTCGCCCTCACGAATTCTGATTAGATTATAAGCACTGCGAAGATAGAGTTTAGAAAAAATTGTGGCCTTGCGCATTTGTTCTAAAGCAGCAGGGATCAAAGGCAGAGGATAGCGGAATTTTACTGTGCCGTCGTTGAGTGCCCTGTAGTCGATACAAGGACGGAGGCCTCCATCTTTCTTCTTAACAAAGAAGAATCCGGATGCGGCAGGAGAAGTAGACGGTCTGATGAAACCTTGACTCAAGGCCTCATCCACATACTTCTCCATGGCCTCAGTTTCTGGAAGAGACAAAGGGTATACACGGCTACGAGGTAGTGGAGCCCCAGGTAACAAATTGATAGCACAATCCCATAGCCTATGTGGTGGTAATTCAGTTGCTTTAGATTTAGAAAAAACATCAGAGAAAGTGTGATACTCAGATGGTACCGTTGCAGCGATAGGCACAGCCTCAGAAGGACTTTCAATAGATGTAGATCGGCTGGGAATAACGAGACAAGAGGCAAAACATAGTGGACTCCAAGATTTTAATTCACCATCCCTCCAAGATATAACAGGGTCATGGAGCTGTAGCCAGGGATACCCCAGCACTAACTGGTCATGGGGAGAATTAATAACCAGGAGTTGCAATTGTTCTTGGTGAAAAGCACCAACCTGCAACGTCAGAGGTACAGTCTGGTGCGTGACTCGTCCAGTGCCCATAGGCCGTCCATCCAGCGCATTTACCGTAAGCGGTGGATTGACACACTGCAACGGAATTCTTAAATTAGCAGCCAGTGTGGCATCGATGAAATTACCAGCTGCCCCTGAATCAATCAACGCTGGAACAGACACAACATTGTTAAGGTAAAACAGTTGAGTAGGTAGAGTTAACTGCTGATGTGATACATTATGCAAAACAGTCACTCTTACCCCTGTGCTGACAGCTGAGGGGTTCTTGGGACGTGTAGGGCAGTTTCGAAGTTGATGTCCTGCCTCTCCACAGTACAAGCACTGCAGCCCGTGGCCAATCCGGTGGTAAGTATTCCAGTCTTCAGGTAAGTATTCCAGTCTTCAGGTAAGTATTCCAGTCTTCAGGTAAGTATTCCAGTCTTCAGGTAGAAAGTGCCACTTCGACCTTCTGTAGCTCCTCTGAGAGCACAACTTGAGCTTGTCTCTCAAATCCCACTCTAACACCAACTGTGTCTCTGGGCCTTAAAAAGCCCTTCAGCTCATCAGGCCCTGATCGGTCTCAGGTGTGTTGGGATATCGTGTGTTTGAGGGGTGGAGTTTCCAACTCCCCCAGCAGATGGAGCCAAAGCTGTCCGTGACTGCAGCCATCTCAGGGGAACGTAGCGGCCCTCCAGAACGCAGCCTCTCGTGACATCACACATCCCCCCCTCGAGACCGACGTCCTCGTCGGGGTGAAGGAGGCGAAGAAGGCGTCGCGCCGGGACAGGGCATCCGCATTGCCGTGGCGCTTGCCCGCCCTGTGAACAACAGAAAAGTTAAATGCTTGCAAGCTTAAAAACCATCTGGTAATCCTACTGTTAGTCTCCCGGTTCCTGGCCATCCACTGTAGAGGGGCATGATCTGACACCACCGTGAACCGTCGTCCCAGGAGGTAGAACCGCAGGGATTCCAGGGCCCAGGTCACAGCGAGGCATTCCTTTTCCACAGTGGAATAGTTCTTCTCCCTTGGAAGTAGCTTCCTGCTGAGGTAGAGAACGGGATGTTCCTCACCGTCATGTGCCTGGGCGAGTACAGCACCCAGACCCACCTCCGAAGCGTCCGCCTGGACAATGAAGTCCTTCTTGAAGTCCGGCGCCACCAGGATCGGACTGGAACACAGGACTTGCTTCAGGTCGACGAAGGCCGCCTCCGCCTCGGGAGTCCTCCTCACCATTTGTGAGTGGCGTTTGGTTGTCAGCTCTGTTAGAGGTGCAGCAATGGTAGCAAAATCCGTAATAAACCGTCTGTAGTAGCCGGCTAGGCCCAAAAATGACCTCACCTGTTTTTTGGTGATGGGCCGTGGCCAGTCCTGTATGGCCCGCAACTTGGCTTCCTGAGGCTTGACCAACCCCCGCCCAATGGTGTACCCCAGGTAGTTCGTCTCGCTGAAGGCCAGCCTACACTTTTTTGGGTTTGCCGTGAGCCCTGCTTCCCCGAGTGAATCAATCACAGCCTGTACCCGGGGCAAGTGGCTGGCCCAATCGGGACTTTGGATGACTACATCGTCCAAGTATGCTGCAGCGTACGTGGGGTGTGAGGACGCGGTCCAGCAAACGCTGGAACGTGGCAGGCGCTCCGTGGAGACCAAACGGGAGCCGGGTATACTGGTAGAGCCCCCCTGGTGTGGCAAAGGCCGTCTTCACCTTCGACGCCGTGGTCAGGGCCACCTGCCAGTAGCCTTTGGTGAGGTCAAGGGTGGTTATGAAGCGAGCATGCCCCAAGGAGTCTATCAAGTCATCCACCCGAGGCATGGGGTATGCATCAAACTCGGACACTTCATTTAATTTCCGATAGTCATTGCAAAATCGTACCGACCCGTCTGGTTTGGGAACCAGTACAATGGGACTTGCCCAGGCACTTTGGGACTCTTCGATCACCCCCAGCTCCAGCATCTTCCTTACTTCCTGGGCTTGGACCCACCTGAACCTCTTCTCTCCCTGGTTCCTTGGTCCCTGTGGGGGGTAGACAACTGAACAACGCCTCCCTGGCGTGCCACTTCTTCAACAGGTTAACATGGTAAATCTGCTCAGGCTTTCTTTTATCCGGTTGCCTCACCTTGTAGTTTACCTCTCCCACCCGTTCAATGACCTCATATGGCCCCTGCCAGGTTGCCAGGAATTTGCACTCCACGGTTGGCACCAGGACCAGCACTCGGTCCCCGGGCTTAAACTCTCTGGGTTGAGCAGATCTATTGTAGGAGGCTTGTTGTTGCCGTTGTGCAGTCTCCATGTGTTCACGCATCATGGGATAGACAGCCTTCATTCTCTCTCTCATGGCCCCGACATGCTCGATCAGGGTCCGCTGTCGGCACAGTTGCTCCTCCCAGGCCTCCTTGGCGATGTCCAGCAGTCCTCGGGGTCTGTAAGACAGCAAGAGCTCAAAGGGTGAAAAACCAGTAGACGATTGAGGTACCTCTCTCACCGCAAACAGTAGGTACGTTAGCAGCTGATCCCAGTTGCGCCCATCTTCCCCGATCGCCTTCCACAGCATGGATTTTAGGGTTTTGTTAAAACGTTCGACGAGCCCGTCTGTCTGGGGGTGGTAGACCGACGTTCTCAGCTGTTTGATTTTCAGCAGAGTACAGAGTTCTTTCATAACTTTGGACATGAATGGACTCCCTTGGTCTGTCAATATCTCCTTCGGGAGCCCCAGACTAGTTGACAGAAGGAACAACTCCTTGGCGATCTGTTTGGACGTAGCCTTCCTCAGCGGGATGGCCTCCGGATATCGGGTTGCATAGTCCAGGATGACCAGAATGTACTGATGTCCCCTGGAACTCTTCGGTAAGGGCCCAACGATGTCCAGTCCAATTCTCTCAAACGGGGTCTCGATAATGGGCAAGGGAATGAGCGGGTTTCTATATGTGGGCTTTGGCGCCACCCGCTGACACTCAGGGCAACCACGACAATAGTTCTCTATCTCTTTGTGCACCCCTGGCCAAAAGAAGCGTCGCAAGATCCTTTCTTTCGTTTTCTCCACCCCTAGGTGGGCCCCTAGCGGGTGGGTGTGTGCTAGGTTGAGTACGGTGGCCCGGTGGGGCTGTGGTACAAGGAGCTGTTCATGCACCTCACCATCTTTCTGTACCACCTGATACACTAACCCCCGGTTTACTGCAAAATGGGGGTAGGTAGGGCTTGTCCTATCCCCTAGCACCACTCCCTCTATCACCTGCACATTCTTCAAAGCATTTGTAAGAGTGGGATCCTGTAACTGGGCTGTACCATACTGGCCTGTGAGAGGGGGAAGCTCTTTGGTGCCATGGACGTCTTCCTCGCTGGAGATTGGAGCACTTCCTGGGACCATGTTCTCTTCCTCCGTGTCTGGACCAGTCTCTGAGTCAGCCTGGGCACCTGCCATCCCTGCAAGAGCACAGGCTGGAGTTAATGGTTCTGAGGGTTGTATTTGCGTGTTCTCCGGATACGTCTTACCTCTCCGCTTCCGAGGTACTCGGGTCAGCCTCTCCTGAGTCTCCCTCCACAGTTGGTGAAAGGCTGGGCAGTCTCGCCCAATTAGGACAGGAACGGGTAGGGAATCAACCACACCCGCTGTCGTGAGGATGGTTCCCCTGGTGGTGGTCATCGCGAGTTCAGTGGTGGGGTAGTCTCTGGTGTCTCCATGGACACAGGAGACCGGGAGGATTTTCCCTGGGGTCAGATACGATGAATCCACCAGATCCTTATGCACCAGGGTGACCCGGCTACCGGAATCTAGCAGAGCCTCCACATCCTGGTGATTCACCGTCATCGGGCAGGTGGGGGGTCGTTCTTGGGCGCCATCTACGACTCCCACGAGCGAAGCAAAAAGGTGGGCGGGTGGTGAGCTGGAGGACTCAGCAGTGGGCATAGGCTCATCCGCTGGTTTCCCACACTGCCAGGAGATGTGTCCCATCTCCCCACACCGGTAACACTGGCGGGTTTCACTCTCCCGGTGTCTTCTTCCTGGTGCCGGCTGGTTTCGGGCTCCCCCTGGAGCCTGGACAGCTCCTGAAGTGGCTGGATTGGATCCCTTGGGGTTCTTTGGACGGGCTCCTCCCGTCTGTGGCGGGGACGCACTCTGGGGCTCCTTCCTGGAAGCCAGAAGCATCTCTGCTGTGGCTTGGTACCTTTCCACGGCTTCCACGGTTAGGTCCGCTGTCGTCAAGGCCTGTTGACTAATGAGCCGTTTCGCCTCATAAGGCAGGGCCCGTAAGTATTTGTCCACCACCACGGCCTCCACTACTGCAGCTGTCGTACTCTTCTCCGGGTCCAGCCATTTCCTCGTGATCCGGACAAGTTCATGCATCTGTGCACGAGGGGGCTGGTCTGGTTGGAAGGTCCAGCTGTGGAACCGCTGGGCCATGCCAAACTTGGTGAGTCCACCTCTGCTGAGGATCTCCGCCTTCAGTGCATCGTAGTCAGTCGCCCTGTCAGAGGCCAGGTCCCGGACGGCATTCAGCGATTCCCCCGACAGAAAGGGGGCTAACAGTCCAACCCACTGTACCTTGGGCCACGCTTCCCTCGTGGCTGTAGCTTCAAAGGCGTGCAGGTACGCCTCAACGTCATCTGTGGCCCCCATTTTGGTTATAAAATCACTCGCCCTTATTGGGCGGACATTACGAACGGCCAACTGTCTCTGCAATTGCAGTTCCTCTGACTTCAGGAGGTTGGCTCTCTTTTGCTCCTCCAAGAGAGCCACGTTCGCTTGCGTCTGGGCTTGCTGGCCAGCCACCAGGGCTTTCAAAATGGCCTCCATTTTGTTTGGCGGGAGGTCTACGGCCAATTTAGAAAATTGGGATATCAGATGTTCAGTGTCCTCCTCTGACATGCACTATTCACGTTTGAACTGTGCCCGCATTCTCCACCATATGTGATATCATGAGAGGCTACACGGCTCTTGGCGGGACAGTTCAGCAGTGCAAGGACACAAATTTAGGGTATAACGAAGGTTTTTAATCAAGTTCTGGGGAATTAACAAAAAGGTAACTAAGGATAAGGTTGATCGTTCAACCGTCAAAACTTAAACAAGGTCTCTTCAAACGAAAAGTCATAGTCCCGATTCCCTCAGGTAAATCTCTTTGTGAAAACTAGTCTTCAGCCTTACTTTAGACAGCACTGCAGCCCGTGGCCAATCCGGTGGTAAGTATTCCAGTCTTCAGGTAAGTATTCCAGTCTTCAGGTAAGTATTCCAGTCTTCAGGTAAGTATTCCAGTCTTCAGGTAGAAAGTGCCACTTCGACCGTCTGTAGCTCCTCTGAGAGCACAACTTGAGCTTGTCTCTCAAATCCCTCCCCCCTTCAGCTCATCAGGCCCTGATCGGTCTCAGGTGTGTTGGGATATCGTGTGTTTGAGGGGTGGAGTTTCCAACTCCCCCAGCAGATGGAGCCAAAGCTGTCCGTGACTGCAGCCATCTCAGGGGAACGTAGCGGCCCTCCAGAACGCAGCCTCTCGTGACATCACAAAACATAAACGCTGCTGTAAGCGTCGTTGTCGCTCCTCCCGGGATAACGGTGTTCGGCCCAGTTGCATCGGCTCCGGAGGAGGGAGAGGCTCAGGCTCAGGAGTGGACAGAGCAGAAAATACAGATGCTCCAAAAGGCCTTCGTTCGCGCAGCAAATTGTCAATGGAGATGGACATTCGTATGTAGCGATCCAGATTACGCACATCAGCACGACAGGCTAATTCTGCTTGCAACTCTGGGTTGCAAGCAGACCCCCGACGATATATGGTCAGTAATGCTACTTCATCCCATCCGCTGCTTGCAGCCAGCGTCCTGAACTCTACAGCATAATCCGCGGCGGAACGTCCTCCTTGACGAAGCTCACATAATAAATTGCCAACGTCTCTGCCAGCTGCGGGGCGATCAAATACCTCCTTGATGAGGGCATGAAACCCACTCTCGGATGTCAAAGCGTCATGATCCTGGTGCCACAATGCAGTGGCCCATTCAAGTGCTTTCCCAGAAAAAAGCGAAATTACAAAATGAATCTTGTCGGATTCCGAAGGGAATCGGACCCGATAATGGGTGAGATACAGAGAACATTGCATCAAAAAACCCTTGCATTTATTTGGATTCCCGTCATATTTCTCAGGCAAGGCAATCACTGCGGGTGATGGATGGCTTGGACTTACAGGTGAAGGAGGTCCAGGTGGTCGGAGATTAGCCCGCATCAGATCCACAAGCTCCTGTAACATTCGGTCCGCACTTGATGCTTCCTGCTGAGTTCCTGCTGAGTCTGTCATTTCTTCGGTGAGGTATTCTGTGATGATAAATAAAGTCTCAGACTCAAGTGCAGTTTGGTTCTGTTTACTTAGCGAAGGTACAAGTCCACAATCCAAAGAGTAGCCGACAGCAAGCCAAGGTCAGTACACAGGGAAATCCAAAGACAGGCGAAACAATCCAAAACGTAATCCAAAAGGCGTGGTCAAAACAGACAGGCAAGGTTTAAACTGGAAAAGATAAACAGGTAACTCTCAATGAATAACTACAAACACGGCTTAGTAGAGTTCATACAAACAATACAAAACTCTGGGGAGGCCGTGCAAGACTGGAGTGGGCGTGTCTGTTGCTGTCCCGAATGCCGCAGCGAGTCAGGCCTTACAATAGGAGTGATTAACATTTAAAAAATCTAGACTAGAGTATCTCAACATTTGACACCTCTGATATGTTTAGTTATAAAGACGTAAATAGCCTGTTATAGTTACCAAAATGATAGCCAAGGAGCCAGAAGTGAACACAAAACTGTGCTTTCATTATACAACTAAACACACAAAATACTTGTATAACCCTTGAGCCAGCTCCTATGTGACCTAAATGGAGATACAGTGTTTGTTTGCACCTCCAACAGCATGGCGTACCTGGTTACCTCCCAAAAACAAATGCCCTAAATGCCCACAAATACCCATATGTTTGTGTGAAAGAATACAGTATACAGTAAGTATAAGTATATATACTCTTTTATCCCAATCTGTGAATTAATGAAACACACACAGCACACAGTGTACACATAGTGAGGTGAAGCACTAATCCTACTGGTCGGGGTTCGGACCGGCAACCCTCCGGTTACAGGTTCGAAGCGCTAACCAGTAGGACACGGCTGCCCCATACCACCATAACCCTTACCTTTGTCCTAAGTCACAGAATGAGCTCAGCGGTCCGGCGGTAACTCAACAGGCTTGGTACTTCTTCTGTAACAAGGGTCGCTCGTTCTTCTGTAACATTGGGATTTATTAAGTTTTGTTACATTTTGTTACACTTTATAATTGGAGAAGACAAAGGGGCCTCTGCATGGATGTCATTGTAGAGCAGTGCGATGTGCTCAATTATTTAGGCTAGCTCCAGAGTAGGCTAATGACGCCGCGAATACAGACACGGCCGTTTATTATTATTGATTATCATTATTATTATTAGAAAGCCCCTCATTGGTCGAGGCCCCTGTAGCTGAAGCCCAGGTAAGCCCCTGCATTAAGGCGCCAGTGATGGCACTTACCCCGAATGATTAGTCAACCAGGCAAGATTGCCCACGTCCCAGCACGGCAGCCGTTGGTTCTGAACTCAGCAGTCCGCTGTCCCTCTCTCTTGTTCAACAAAGACATTAGCCATTTATCCCATTCCTCATTAACAAATGCAGCACAGGTGTGCTGCTGCATCCACCCCAACACCCCAGCTCACAGGACTGGGCCACGCCCTCATCCACAGCAACTATTATCGTAACACACCCGCTTACACTACGCTCAGAGCAGCTGCAGAACAACAGCGAGCAGAAAACGGGCTATGAAAAAAAAATGAATGAGAGCCCTGTGGTTGATGGCTCGCTGCCAGCGTCTTGACGTCTGGACATTGAAAGGTCAATTTCAATCTAAGAGCACCAGAGCTGATCAGGTTTAGGCGGTTGCGATATTTTGACTGCATGTGCACATTGGCTGAATCCCTGCTCGACAAGATGGGACGTGGGGACAAGATGGGAAGTGAGAGAAGGTGAACTCTCTCCCACAACATTCCCAGCACCCCCTTAGGTTGTACAAACGCTCCCCAGGCCCCGTTGAGAAACGCTAGTCTATGGCATGCAAACATCATTATAAAACAGCTACAACGAGCTTGAAAGTGTCACGCTGATATTTTCTGTCTGGATGAAATAGCATACCACCATGCTGTTCGAGAGTCGCAATGGTAAATGTGGCTTTTCTCTAGCTGGTAGCAACTGATTTGTGCATGCCTACAACTAGTTTATCTTACTCATTCTCGCTGGAGTTTGATTGTTGAATATTATCAAAAGCTTGTAACGTTCCCATTAAATAAATCTGTGTTTTAGGATACACTGGCTCACTTTAGTTGTTATCACAAATTACAGTGGTTAATATCCGTTAAATAACCATCTGCTAATCATCTTCCAGACAGGACCTTTCCTCTTTCTTTGCCATCCTTGCGTCTTTTTGTTTCCCCGGTCCGTATTTACAGACCAAGGCCATCGGTCACTGTCCGTGGTGCTGAAACATGGTGCCTTTTGATCAGGGGCAACAAATGAATCTGTAGGACAGTGGGCCATAAATAAGACCATGCTATGTTACTACATTAAATTGAAATGCAGCATATTTTTGTCAATATATCACTGCCTCAGACAACGCACCATGGTGACCCCAGATACTCACTCGTGTCATGGGCCTGGTGATCTCTGCTGTCAGCAGCTACACAGCGCCCCCCTATTGCTACATGTAAAACTGTGGTCACATCATGAACTGCAGCTAAGCATTAAAAAGCTTTGGACAGAAATTCCCAGTGGCTGACATGAGTTTAGGACTAACGACTAAGGCCAAAACAAATGGAGCTCAGGCCCCAAATGAGGATCCCCTGCTGTAGGGATAGTGGAAGAGTATCTGAGCATAATCTTCAATAACTTTCTGAAATTCGCTTCCAATACTGAGGAAATCCTCAGGAAATATCAGCAACGACAGAACCTCTTAGGGCCTTAGTACCCTTTGTGGGTCAGTAAGAACATATTTACTGTACATCTTTTATTATTCCTTTATTGAGGGCACCATTACATTCTCATTTACCTGCTATTTCCATTCTATCAGTATCAGCCTTTCAAATTAAAAGTGCTTACAAAATGCAGGTAAGGTCAGCTCCAAGATCATTGGCCTTCCTAAACCCTTTCTTCCTGTGAGCAGCAGATGATCAGGCTAGCTGGCAGGATTCTACATGACCCCTCGCATGTGCTGCTCTCTGTCTTTGAGTGGCTTCCCACTGGACGACGGCTCTATAGCCCATGCTGCAGAACACAGAGGAGGTAGGCAACCTTTGTTACGGCTGTCCAACTCCGCAACTCTCAACTACCCCTGACCATCTGCCTGCTACTGTTATCTGCACCTTCTCTCACACACTCAGACTCTCCTTTTGGTTGCACCATCTTACCCAGCACCCAGTGACTGTTACTGGCCTCTCTACTGAACTGGTATCATATCCACCTTATTCAGCATACTGGTTTGCCATGGCATCATAATTTTGGTATATTTCACTGCTATGGTTTTTGATATTCATGAGTATTCCTTCTGTGTTTTTTGTGTCTCATTTCACTTTTATCATGCTCACTGAATATGTATGTATTTAATACTGCAGGCACGGATGCACTTTACAGCATATTTATATTTTTACAGCATATATATACATTTACATATAATTATATTTATATTTAAATCTGTGTGCCATGTTTATACTACTCTATGGGACTTTGCAAATTGCCCCTCACGGACACATAAAGTGTTATGAATTCAATTGAATATCCTCCAGCCAAAGTGACTAATGGCTTCCATCATGCTGACTGGATATGTATTTATTTACATTTACATTATTAGAATAAGCAGAATGTGCTTCTGACTTTTATCAACATGTTAAATCACACAAGCAGTCTGGGCAGGGTCAAATGCCTCTCTCCTTCTTCCTTGCTGATTTCACAAGACATCACATTCCAACATGACGTCCTGCCAGGGTTTCAAACACTGGAGGGTGAGAGCCCCTAGTGGTTTGATAGGGTACTGATGGGAGAGCACCAAGAGCTGAGAAACCTGAACACGTGACCAAAAATATGAGCACTTGCTATGTTTTATATGTTATATAAAATATGACAATGTATATGTCCACTGAAGAAAAGCTTTTAGCTTTCTGACTTTTGGAGCCCAAGACTGCACAAGACACCTGCTTCAAACTTTTTTCCATATGCTCAGTAATGCCAACATTACATTTGTATTATTAGAATGAACAAAATGTGCTTCTGACTTTTCTCAATATATTAAATCACACAAGCTGTCTGGACAGGGTCAAATGCCTTCTCCTTTATCCTTGGTTGTTCTAGTAGGATTTCACAGCATGATGTCTTGCTGGGGTTTCCAACATGGGAGGATGAGAGCCCCTAGTGGTTTGAGATGGTACTGATGGGAGAGCAGTATCAACACCTAGAGCTGGGTCTGGTCTAGTTAGACATGGTATATTCATGATCCTAGTTCATCGCCAATCTAGTATAGGCTATCCGTAAACATTCCATTGCATCTTTGTTTACCCGTGAGTGTGACAGAGGCATCAGAACTGACTGAGCACCATTTGCAGCCAATGATGCTGACCCTCTTCCAACCCAACCCTTGACCCAAAACAGACAACCCGGGTTAATCCCTTCAAATCAAGCATCAACCCAGGCTCCACCCTGTTCGGAGCCCTGATTTAAACAGGTATTAGGCTAGGCTATATGTCACATATGTCCAATTAGTTGTGCTTATACTAATTATTTGGGTATCCCAATCACATTGGAATTCTTTTTGTATTCAGTAAAAGATAACAAAGTTAAAGACCAAGTCAGTGAGCTTGTAAGTCATTAAGTTGTCCAGCTTTAGCTCAGTCTCACATTGCAGCACTTATTTATGCAAATAGTGAACAGATAGTAATTTACATTAAATAGAATACTAAGAGATACAGGTTTGGACAGTGTAGGTCTGAGGAATGTATACAAATTATTAGAACATGCCACTGAAGAGCTGCACATCATCACTGCTAATAACTTTTCGACAAACAAGGTTATCAGTGTTATTAATGTTATACAAAATATGTGATCAAATCACATCTGTGTATGCTTATGGACTTAATTATATGTATACATTTTCACGCAGCTGGTGATGGGTGGTGTCTAGAAGGGATACAGCTAAGGGTTAGGGTTAGGATTAGGGTTAGGTTACTTCCTGTCCTGATACTGTTTATTTCTATGGAGATTTCACTGGAGATTTCACTATCTGTTACGTGACTTCCGTTGTTAGCTGTATCCCATCTAGCCACAACCCTGGTGATGCTCCATGTATAGACTCTTTTTAGATCAATTTGCGCCCCTAGTGGATGATACGTGACATTGCAAGGGAAATAACAGGCCTCTGTTCCTCATTCAGCATTGCATAATGTGTATGTCCATTCTGAATTTAAAATGGATTAGGCCAATTGATTCCTTTTTCACTTATTCATTTAGAATTATTTTACACAACACAAGACCGCACATATCGTGAAGCTTTTGGCTTTGGCTCTCCACTTGCAGGGAGAAACTGTGACCTCTCCTGAGCAGCCACTAAAGACTTCTTAAAAAAAATTTCGAATTGCTATCATTATTACCAAACACACTTTGGAAAGAAGAGTAGTGTAAATAAGGATGCACACATTCTTCATTCTTTTACATTCTTCCGCATGGTAAAATATACATCTATATTTTTTTCAAAACTATTCTCAAGCTCATGTTGATCATGTTTACGGTTATTGACTGACACTGTTTTGCTTTGGCAGGAGCAACAGCTCCTGTTTACACACTGTATGCCACCTGCACCCCCCCCCCCCCCTCCAACAAGCACAAATCTTTGGTAGGTGCAGTGACTTCCTGACCACAAGGATGCGTCTGTGTGACTTCAATGATGAGCATGCACAGGGGGTGGGCTGACTGTAGAGACGCGCTCTCTCTATCTCTCTCTCTCCCTCTCTCTCTCTCTCTGTGCTCACTACCAGTTTGACATATATGGAGCGCAGTCTAAACAGCGTCTTCTGATTTGCCACCGAAATGTTTTTGATGATTTCCTATCGCTCTGCTAATATGGTCACATCGAGTGTGATTGGCGGCTCAGGGATACGCATAGGGTCTAGGTGAGGAGAGGAGAGCACAGCTGTGTCAGTGAGTCTGGGAGAGCAGAGGTGAGGGTTGTGCAGTCTGCTGAGCCCCAAACTCAGAGCTTCTGCTGGGGGAGATGAAGATGGAGGGCTGCCTGTGGATCATTCTCTTGGCCTCTGTGGCTCTAACCAACCAACAAGGTAGGATATGATTTATTCCACAAAATCAAATGATACTTTCACCAAAATATGATCAGATTTCTTAATTTATGTAGTCAGTCTCTTAGTTATGTTGAAAGGTTTGAAGTCTGAAATCTAAACAGCATTCTGTCACAGTGGTGTGCTTGCCTATGTGCATACATTTTAGTACTAATGTATATCAGCCCATTCTACATATTGTAGAGCAACTTGTAGAGCGACTTGTGATTGTAGCTTTCAGTAGTTATGTCAATGCTTTAGGAATGTTAGTTGTTTTTATTGAGAATGGCAGTTCCTCTACAGTATGGAGTTTACACTGAGCTTTTAAATAATGATGTAGAATTTTAGGCAAGCATACCATATCTTGCTTATTTTTATGAAGAATATTAATTTCTGCTGCTTTATGTGTGGACGTGTACAGTATTTGAGTAATTGCATTGTTCCCAATAACATGTGGTTGCTATACAAGTAAAGTGAATTCAGCAGCTATGTGTTGTGTGGTATTAGGCCATAAGTGAACTGTTGTGTTGTGTGTTGTACCTTGCTTGGGTCGGATTTGAATGTTGCTCCAGCAATTGTTCATATCCATTGCGGAGCACGTGGTGGTAGGAGGCCATTTTATAGCCATTTGGTAGGTGGCCAATTAGTGATGCTTTAGGTGTGTTTCAGTACCATTCAGTGAGTTGGGCGCTTATTTTGGTACATGGCTGTTGTGCCTCGGTCTTGTTTGTGTTGGTTACTTTGTTGCTGTTTGAATTAAATGATATCAAATTGGTTTGTTTCCTTTGATCAGCTCATATGGTCCCTTGTGTGACATGGGCTTGTTACCCTCTCTTGAAGTCACCATCTTTTCCTCTGTATCATGATTTCTTTTTCTCTCTTGGTATCATTCTTTCTTTTGTGTGGGTGCTCATCTTCACATTTACCTCCGTTTTTAAATCATTTATAGATATAACTACTATATACACTATCTATAGATATAAATACTTACTGTAACTAGATGTACCGCAAAGCGGTACAAAATATGACCGCCACTCAGTCCTACATATTCTCTCCAAAAAAATGAATCACTCTTGTCAGTTTGTCTTTATCTCCTACTCCTTCATCTACTCTTGCAACTTTTGTGTATGTAAATGAGTGTGTGCATGTGTGCGTTTGCTTTTGTGTATGTGTGCTTCTCTCTATGTGTGTGTGTTCGCTTGTGAGTGTGTGTGTGTGTGTGCGTGTTCACTTGTGAGTGTGTGTGTGTGTGTGTGTGGGGGGGGGTAATGGGGTATGTCTGTGTGTGTGTGTGTTTATGTGTGTGTGTGTGTGTGCGTGTGCCTGCATTTGTGTGTTTTTATACATGTGTGTGTGTGTGTATGTGTGCGTGTTTGTGTGTTTATGTGTGTATGTGTGCGTGCTTGTGGGTGTGTTTGACTTGGGTGCGCATACGTGTTTGTGTTGATTTGTGTGTGTGTGTGCATGCCTGTGTGTGTGCATGTGAGTATTTGCATGGTCGCCTGTGTGTATGCATGTTTGTGCATGTCTACTATGTTTGTGTGTCTTTATGTGTGTGTGTGGGTTAAGGTGGTTCACAATATGGTATAAGTAAAAGTTTTCCAAATTTTGCCAGATCGCATTTTGCCTTGTTCCTATTGACATTTTGAACATCTGTACCAAAAATTGAGCCAATAGGACGCCAGTAAAGGGTGGCACACTTTTTCACAATTGCTCAACCTAAGAATGCATAACTTTTGCAGGAACCAGAAACTTGAACGATATAAAAGATAAGTATGGTCATTAATAATCTCTCCCTGTACTTAATAAGTACTAAATGAGCAAGAACATTAGAACAGTTCAAACACTATTCGCAGTATGATGACTCCTCTCTCTGCGCTGTCGTTGATGACCTTCAAGGAATTAACTTTTTGACGCAGTTTCTGATCTGTGATAATGGACCTCACATCATCAGGGTTACTTTTGCCATCCATTTGGCCTTCAGTAAGAACCTCAAAGAAGTGGATTGAGCAGCAAGTGATGAGGCAAGAGATGGCAGCTGTACTGCTCTTGTGGAAGAAAGACTTGGCATCAAATCTTTGAGCATCTTCCCAGGGCGTCTTTCAAGATTTCTCAGCATTGTCTCTTTTTTTCAGCATCAACGCAAGCATCAAGAAATGCCAGGGCGAGGAGTTCTTCTGATAGATACCACAAATGTCGTCCAATGCTATTCAATGCAGCATCTGCAATTCTTTTATCCATATACAGAAGACTTATGCCAATACATCATGTATTGTGTGTGTGTCAATATTGTGAAAAAGTGTGCCACCCCTAAATGTGCAG
Organism: Alosa pseudoharengus; assembly: GCF_046254945.1. Taxonomy (NCBI): domain Eukaryota; kingdom Metazoa; phylum Chordata; class Actinopteri; order Clupeiformes; family Clupeidae; genus Alosa; species Alosa pseudoharengus. Next base: position 22,227,875 of record NW_027468664.1, on the reverse strand, counting down.
CAATTGACTCCATTTTTGGTGCAGATGCTTACAATGCCAATTGGAACAAGACAAAATGTGATCTGGCAAAATTTGGTGAAAATAAATTTTGTGAACCACCCTAGTGTGGGTGTCAAAAACGGATCAAAAAACAATGGTTACGTGTCATCCTTGTGGGGCTACATGCCCACCAAGTTTCGTGCACCCCGGTCTTTCAGTGTCCAGGGAATTGTTGACACAAAATTACGGAAGAAAAAAAATATGAAAATAAATAAATTAATTAAAAAATCCAGTAGAAAAAACTCTATATATAACTCTATATGACTGCTGCTTCACTGTGCGGCGGTCATAATAAATCATGCTTGTCAATTGGTCTCCATCTCCTACTCTATTCCCTACCTTTGCAATTTATGGTATGTGTATCTAGGTGAGTGTGTGTGTGTGTGTGTGTGTGTGTGTGTGTGTGTGTGTGTGTGTGTGTGTGTTTGTGTGTGTGTGTGTGTATGTGTGTATGTGTGTGTGTGTGTATGTGTTCATTCCTGTGCTTGTGTGTCAATTTCTAAATGTTAAATGTGTGTGTATGTGTGTGTTTGGGGGGAGGGGGGGTACCTGTGTGTCTGTGTACAGTATTTGTGCTACTGTGTGTGTGCTTCTGTTGTGTGTGTGTGTGTGTTTAATGATTTGTTTAATGAAAGGTTCTTGTCAAGCAAACAAAAGTCAAAACAATATCAGAAACAAGGTAGAGTCCAAGAGGTCGCAATAACTTTAAAAACACTAAACAGGGATTAAGGCGTTTGTCAATGTTTTGGCTGTTGTCCCTACAGGATTCACAATAAGTATTTTGTTGCTCTGATTGGTTAGGTCTGCTTAGGCAGAGGCATTTTTCCCTGTATCGGTTGAAACACGCCCCATAATCACATCCCAGTTCTCCAATTCCAGGCTCATATTCTGAATAGAGATATAGATACATCAAGTTAGTATGACTGCCTAGCACTAACGCGCTAACTAGGGTATAAGTATAGTATAAGTATATATACTTTTTTGATCCCGTGAGGGAAATTTGTTCTCTGCATTTATCCAAATCCGTGAAACACACTCAGCACACAGTGAACACACAGTGAGGTGAAGCACACACTAATCCCGGCGCAGTGAGCTGCCTGCAACAACAGCGGCGCTCGGGGAGCAGTGAGGGGTTAGGTGCCTTGCTCAAGGGCACTTCAGCCATTCCTACTGGTCGGGGTTCGAACTGGCAACGCTCCGGTTACAAGTCCGAAGTGCTAACCAGTAGACCATGGCTGCCATGAGTGACCATTTCCATAACACCAAAAAGCAGGACATATGCGGCATATCAATAAATTACTATGGTGTACATAGGACTCTGGTATACTCTCATTTACAATACAATTTTGTGTGGTTTAAAGATGATGTTTGTGTAGCTGAATAGGAAAAAATATTAATGAAAAGTCAAAAAGTGTTTGTTCACAGTATTTGTATTTATTCAATACCTTGTGGTGTTCAAAAACTTACCACTGAGATTAATCATTTAAAGTGCAGAGTGCCACAAAGCATAACATGTGTGGACTTAAATGTAAAAACAAATAACAGGTAACATACATAATAAAAAAATGTTTTTTTTTGGAGTGAGTGAGTGAGTGTGCAGCAGTCCACCTAAGCAAACTCCACATTCACCCTCTGTAGCAGCTCAGGAGACAACAGCGCCTCTGTTATCATGGCTTCCAAGCCCCCACTGCCCCTGGGCCTGTTTACAGTATAACCTGCAGGGACTGGTACAAATAACAACATAGCAACTGTTGTTTTCAAGCCAATAAATATAAATATTTCATGTAGCCCATCAGTGAAATCATAAGACTAGTGTACTCACCAAAATAGTTGATTATCTATCTGCAATACTTCTGTTCTTTCCTAGCCTGGCAATTTGCCATCCCCTTGGTAAGCTTCGCTTCTACAAGGGTCTGGGATCTCGGCTATTGACGAACGTTTGCAAGCTGGATGCGTGGACTCTGTAGAAGTTTGAAACGATTGGATCTGATTTCACCCAATCGCTAAAGTTTGGCCGTGACGTATGTTATGCGCCAGCTCGATCGTGAAGTAAGCTACACTACAACACTCAGAAATTGCCCACAACAATTATCATTCCCCACCAAAGCGAACAAGATGGATGTAAATGACCATGCCAGCTTTGCGATACAAATGTAAGAGTTAGTGGAAGAATAGCAAATAACTATTCAACAGTAAGGTTGAAGATAACATATTGTAACGCCGATGAGAAGTTAGGAGACGGGGAGGCTGATATATCGTTCCAAAACTCCGGTAGTTTATTTCCTATAGATGTACAGGCTAGTGCACGGGCAACAGGAGGTGTCCACTACAAAACAACAAAATGATCGCTGATAAATCACGGTCTCAATCACTCGTCATTCACACTCATCGGCCAACAACACAACGCAACACAACTCAGTCGCACGTAATCCACTTCTACTCTGACTAAACTTAGATGTCTTAGAACCCCCTATTCTATTCCCTCCCCTTAGCAATCGCTAACCTATCCACACACCTAAATATTCCCTCCCGGACACCTCCCCCCAATCAAAACACATCAGCACTCATTGACACATTCCATGACACAGGAGGGAGAGGGAGACACAAACACTCGCGCACACACACACGCACACGCCGGGAACACAGAAAGCCCAACACTGGGGCAAATAGCCTCAGCGATACAATATCATCACAATTGTCAAAGCTAGATGTGATCATTGAAAACACGCCGCTTCATTCATACCGGGTCTGCCGCACATGCTGTAATTTAATATCGAGGCTACTGCGCGATACAAATCAAACGTTTCCCAAATCCCATAGAGTAGGGCCACGACATCTTTGCCCGAAATAAAATGTGTTAAACACTCTTTTTGTTCGGAGTTCAGGTCCTGAATATTTGGAAGCGTAGCCAGCACGGACTGAATTGCTTCATTAACTTATGCCATTGCCAAACTCCTCGAGGACTACAATTCAAACACAGCGCAGAATCTCGACGTCGTCTCTCACAACTCCCGCCTCCTGCTCGCTGATTGGCACGGAGTCGAATCTACCGCTGCAAACGCGGCCAATGGCCGGAATCCCAGACGGAGTGGTGGAGGGAGATTAAAATCGAGCGGAAGTACGTAGGAAGGCAATTAAGCCAGGCTAGTTCTTTCCTGGCTGTATCCAAGAGTTTTTTGTTTCCAGTGAACTTCTTGTTCAGCACATTTTATGTGGAGAGCTAGACCGTATCCCTACTTGGCCGATGAGGCACTGAGCCAGGCAGTCAACGGCCGTGGAATGGACGGCCGTTCTGGACTTTTCCAGAACACACAGATTGCCAGTCCGCCCTTGTGTGTGTTCTTTAACCAATGATATCTGCTCAGATATTTATCTGACACCGCTTTTAGCCAATCATTTGTTAGACTTTATATGTTACGGCATTGGACATTGTGCTGCGACCCAGCAAAGATTCTAGAACTCCGCTCTTCAAGCCTGTCTCAAAAAGGAGGACAAATACGGACAAATACTTGATGTTGCGCAGGACGCAGGACAGGGCATTGAAAATCAGGACTGTCCTCCCTAAAGCCTGAAGTCTGGCCACCCTAGCGCTAACGTTATAAGAGTTGATTTATCATATTTATCTCTTTGTCTCTGTCTCTCCTTTAGGTACTGTGAGGTTGGTGAATGGAGGCAGTCGATGCTCTGGGAGAGTGGAGGTGTATCATGCAGGAGAGTGGGGCACCGTGTGTGATGATGAGTGGGATATGACTGATGCTGAGGTGATGTGTAGAGAGCTGGACTGTGGTGATGCTGTACAGGCTCTGATAGAAGCTCACTTTGGAGCAGGATCAGGGACCATCTGGATGGATGATGTGAGCTGTAAGGGATCAGAGTCCACACTGAAGAGCTGTGGCCACAGGGGGTGGGGTAGCAGCAACTGTGGACATGATGAAGATGCTGGAGTCATCTGTTCAGGTAAGCAGCATAACCATGCACCTAATTTAATCTAATTCATATATTCATTATTAAATCATTAAATTACAAAAATTGAATTAATATTAACTATTAATTAAATATTAATATTATTAAATAATATTAACTCCATTATTATTATTATATTGAAATGGTACTACATGGCTGGTATTATAACTGCAGTGTGAATGAAATGCAATTAAATGGAACTAGATCTATGACCGCCGTTCAGCTCTGTATGACCTGTCTGCAGAAAATAAATGTAGCCTAGCTGCTCCATGTTTTTGTATTTACTTTGATTCTGTCTGTGTGTGTGTGTGTGTGTGTGTGTGTGTGTGTGTGTGCGCGCGCGCGCACTGCATGTGTTGAATTTTAATAAAATAATTTCAGTACACTTGAAGTTTAGGTGATGTTTATTTACAAGGTAGTTAAAGTGGATTTAGAGGCTGTTTTCAGATATAATGGGTGGATAACACGTGTGAACAGGCATGGTACTGAAATGGATCTGTGTGTTGAGACACAGGCACACGAGTGGACAGAACTTTTGGTGAATGTGTCCTTACATACAGTGAATACTGTGGGTGGTGAAAGTTAGTTTACTATAGTGCCACACAAAACTATTTATGTTGTAAGTGTGTATGCTTATTCATGAGTGCGTGTGTGTGCTACACGTGTGTTTGTGTATGCGTTTGTGTGTGTGTGTGTGTGTGTGTGTGTGTGTGCGTGTGTGTACGTGCGTGTGTGTGTGTGCGTGTGTGTGCGTGTCACCTGAGCCACCTGGTGCAATTCATGCCCAGTGCACAGAACTTGGTTGTGGACGTGCGGTCCAGACGCTGCCCGCAACTGTCAGAGTGGCACCTGAACACAGAGGTGACACTTTGGTGCTGGACAAGTCAACCTGTTTACATAGAGAGAGACTGCCTAATAATAGGCGTGGTTCTCGATTCTCAACGACAACCTATCACTGGGCCTGGATACGTTAGCACACAACTGACCGAAAATGCTCCTCTATGCCTTTCCCCCACTCGAGCTCATCCCAGCTCGAGCTCATCCCAGCGTGAAGACAGAGGGCCACTCAATCATACCTTTCACCCCACACTGATCAACCCAAACCTGGATGGGCCTCAGGTTAATGCTGCACGGCCAGTCTATCTGCCTGGTCCCTGAGTAGGCGAGACCACTGAGAACTGGGATACCGCCCTCAGTCATTGAAACTATTCAGACTGCAAGAGAACGGTCTACAAAGTCTCTCTACTCTATGAAGTGGCAGCAGGGGCGCAGCTACCCATTTTTTGAGGGGTATGCAACAACAAATTTGCACCCCCCCCAAAAAAAAAAAACACAAACAAGTAAAGTCAAACAAAAGGCCAATAATTTACACTATTAGTGTAAATCATTATTTTTTAAGAAATTCTACCAATTTGAACTTAACCGAAGTATTGTTAAATGGTGTGGTGCATTGTGCATTGTCACTTTAAGAGTCTAAAAGGTTCTAATAACGTCCTTTTGCCAGCTGTTGCTCACAAAGGATAAGGCTGATCCAACTCTAGCCTTTGTTTGCCACATTGACAGCACAATATTAAGCTATTAATATTAGGATTGTTAGGAAATGGAAACATGTAATGAGTTGTTGCTAGCGTGACATTTCTGTTTGCAGTTTGCCATTAAAAGTTCAGTATGAGCATAGCCACCTAGATATCTTAATGGAATTGGTTATGTTTCAATTGGCATATGCTTAGCAAACGCTAGTTAGTCTGGTAACATGAATAACATGAACATGAAACATTTGCCTCCAAGCACAGATGTCACACTTTAAATCCTACCTGTTGCTTTTTACCATCCACTTATTTAACTACTGTCGCATCCATTGACATGCCATCTCATTTTCCCTTTCTTTTTCTATTTTTAGCCCCCTACAGCTTTCATGCATTATCCATCCAAACTCACTACTCGTAGGCTACCTGCTCACTCAGCGCTCACGGCGCCCCCACTCTCTTTTCTATGTCAAAATTCTATGATGGAATCTTATGAGATAGGGCGCCTACTCTAGCCTGTTAGTCCTCTAAAATGTTATTTAACATTGAGGAAATGCAGAAATTATGTAGAAACGTAAAACAGTGGCTACATATAGAATATACCAAATATATTATTATTATTATTTATTTATTTATTTTACCATCGCTTTGGCGCCCCCACGGTGCTGCGCCCTTATGCGCCGCATATAGCGCATACCCACTTCTTGCACCACTGAGTGGCAGGTATTTGCTGACTGATTTACCAGTGTCACAAGAGCTTCAGCTGACTAACTCTACAGCCTGGCTGTAGATGGCATGCTTCATGGGAGCAAACGACAAGGAGCAGGCAGAGTCCTGACAGGCTCGTAGCATCCAGGCTACTCTTGGGCGCATTTTATTTGAGTAGTGGTAACCCGATAGGCAGGTGATGGCATGGTGCTGACGAGTGGTCAGTGTAGCTGGTAGTGTGGCTTCCGCAGTCCGCCTTGTGCACGCTAAGGCCGAGCCGTCAGGCTTTTTCTGCTGTAGACAGACACAGAGTCAGTACGCTGCTTGTGCTAGACTGTCAGCTTGTGGTCATGACTGCTAACCATGCGTGGGCCACCCTGATAGAAATACGTCATATTATCAGGGCTCTATTATGTAGCATCAGCTAGATGAGCACGCCCACCACAGCCAGACACTAGGGACATGTCAGTATCCTGCTTGTGCTAGGTTGTAGGTTTGTGTTCATGAAAACCAACCATGATGTGTGCGATGCACCTTTGTGGCAACTGTTATGCAGGACACATTGTCCATCGTCGCAAATGAGGTGCTGTGGTTCGCACGGCTCGAAACGTCGCAAACAAAATAAAATAAAACTGTGAATGTCCATACCCCCCAAACTCACACACCACATACACACACACCACCCTCCCCCCCATACATACACACAATTTCATCACCCCCAAACCCCCCAATCTACCTTTTTAATTACTACTGAACTACAGATCCGCTACCCTATCTGGCAACTTACAAAGTGCGGTTATAGCTGATAGAGGGCCGCAAAGCCAATGATGCCTCTGCCCACTCTTGGACGGCCTCTCTTGGAGTCTGTGGAGTGTTGAACTCCTGAAGGACTCCTGTTTATGGTGTTCAATACAACTGGAAATGTTCCTGTCACTTTAAGTTGTATTCTTTTTTTTTTACAAAAAAATTTGGAAACATTATTTTAAGGTACAAAAAACTCTTTGGGGTTGCTTTAAAGTTGAGCTGGCTCTTGTGTGTCGACAGCTGGACTGTGGGGCTCCTGTAGAGGTGCTGAGAGCAGCTGCATTTAGAGAGGGAGATGGCCAGATGTGTGACTACGGCGTCTTTTGAAACAATTGCCATTCAGATTGATTGCTTAGTGTCCAGCTCAGGGCAACTAGCTTCTTCTAGTGCTCACATACATTCCTAGAGCGCCACTTGGCGGCCACTCTCAGTCACCACAGCCAGCTGGGCTTATGGGTGAAATGATCAAAGTGCTCTCTTTCGGTCACTCGGAGGCTGGAAGGTCCTGGGCTCAACTTCAACCCCAAGTATGTGATAGCCAATCTGACACTGTTACGATATGCTGTCTGTGCACTCAGGTAGACAGTACACTTTCACAAACACACCTCATCCACAAGGGGACACCAGTTTGCTTTGTTCACCTGGTAGCTATTTAAAGCCATAAGGAGCTTTAATGGAGGATGTAGTTTGGCATAGTGGGGAAGGCCTACCAGTTTCTCTTTGTTTCAGCCCTGGACCCTTTGTTGGATTTGACCTCTCCCCGTTTTGGATTTACTTTGTGTTTGGCTCTGTGATGGAGTGGCGTCAGTACGGTTGAGTATGTGCTCTGAATGCCACACCAATAAGCCTGCCTGCTAAGCTGCAGATCTAGTACTCTGGAGACCTGGGTTCCAGGCCCGATGGGGTCACTGTTCTCTCCCTTCGCTACATATGGTGTCAGAAGTGGGATGGGTTGCCGTAAGGCCATTGGAAGCGTGCCCAATGTGTGAGCTGTATGAGGGACCCCTAGGATAGGTTGGCCCCTGTGTGAGTGGCCCCAGATATGGGTGTAGCACTAGTGTGTGGGGCCCCTGGGATGGGAGAAGTATGGCTGGTGGATGTGTGAGGGACGCCAGTGTGAGTGAAGCTGAAGCATATGGGTATGGGAAGGATCCTGAGTGCTGGTCTGGTACTTGGAGGTAAGCTGGTGTCTTCTTGCATTGCATCCACCATTAGGTCATACACTTTGACTACCACACTATCATACACACCTAAGTTATGGACTCTGGTCTGGACAACACAGTTTCCTTACACTAATTGCGAGTTGGTTGCTGGGCCTTGACTTCCTAACAGACAAGTAATCAAAAGGCAGATATTCATGCTTGCATAGCCTGGGAGAGATCGCCAGTGTGCGCTCATGCCAAAGACTGCTAGGCTTACTGGCCGTCACAAGCTGCTCAGATTGAAAAGACAGTGTTGGATTGCACTGTCCTACTGGCATTGCCTGACATTGCCCAGAGACAGTTAGCACTGGTGTGAACCTGAACAGGGTGAACTGTTGATTAGGAGCGACCCCAGACAGCTCCCTCCACAGCTGGAGGGCCGTGTAAGAGGACAGGAGTGTCAGTGGTGTGTGAATGAGCCTCCACATCAACACACTAGAGATATACGCAGTGTTTCTTGCTCTGAAACACCTCTGCACCCCAACTGTTGGGTTGTCATGTCTGAATCAAAGCAGACAACACAGCGATGGTGGCATTTATCAACCACCAGGGTGTCTTACACTCCCCACAGCTCTGCCACCTGGTGAGGAGACTGTTGTGGGCATGCACGCATCTGTGGTCACTATGTGCTATTCATTTATCTGGTGCACAGAAAATCAGCATGGTCTTGCAGTCCAAAAGCTGCCCGCAACCATCAAAGTGGAGCCTAAACACAGACATGCCTGGACATCAAACACGCTTCAATGCTGGACAGGTCAACCAGTTTCCATAGTAATAATCCTAATAATAAGTGTGGTACTCGATCCTCGATGACAACCCATCGCTGGGCCTGGATAAGCACACCTGACTGCAAACGCCTCTCATGCCTTTCCCCAACTCACACTCATCTCGCACCCTGATGGCAATTAGCACGTCCTATTATCAGGGCTATTCCTATATTCTGTAGCATCGGCTTGATGAGCACTCCCGACATTAGGGACACGTCATTATCCAACTTCCGTTGTCGGCTTGTGTTCATGACTGCCAATCATGTTTTCGATGCATCCTGGTGGTGAGTCGAACCTAGCGTTCATGGGCATCGGAAAAAACTTTTTCCCAGTGAAAACATCATCATTCAACAGTCATCATTCCGCATCATTCACGTCACTTAATGTGTGAGTCAGAGGTCGGAAACTTATTTGATTGCTTCAGAATGTACAGTACATGAGGTCGGACTGGTTTGTGATGCGGCTATTTATAGCCCGCCAAAAAAACTCCTAAAATTTAGCAAATCGTGCGCACAATTTTCTATTTCAATTTCAATTTCAATTTATTTGTAAGGGACAGTGTGCAATTAAAACATAAATGTAAACATTTGATGCATTGCACCAGAGTTAGCTTTGTGCATGTTTTACTAAATAGTGCGCACGATTTACTAAATTGAGAGCACAATTTACTAAATAGTGCGCACGATTTACTAAATTGAGAGCACAATTTACTAAATTGAGAGCACAATTTCGTAAAATGAGTGCACAATTTAGTAAAACGTGTGTGCACGATTTAGTAAAATGAGCGCACATTCTCTCGATACACAAAAATATCTTGCAATGACACCTCCTGGGCTCCGTAGAAATTAGTTCAGAATGGTCACATCATCTGAGAGTGACCTCCCATTTTTTAATGTCTCGTGTTTTCCTTCAAGGAACGGAGGACATATTCATAACCTCACAAACTCAAACTGAAGATGAACATGATTAATATTGTATACAGTTTTTTACAATTGTTTACACACGTTTTCAAAACTCTGTGTCTATTTTTCAAAACTCCACACACAAAACCCACAACTGCTCACACAAAATGCAAAATGCCCCAAATCTCCAGCAAAATGACACACAACATTCAAAATGTCAAAAACACATGTTTAAAGCAAACATTAGCCTCACATTACAAACACTTTTGTCATAATAAGACATTTTGGATACATCATGTACACACTGTTGCTCAAAACCTAAAGCTCTTCTGTCTTAGGCTTTCTATTTGTATTTCCATTAGGGCTGTCAAAATAACTGATTAATTTCGATTAATTAATTTGAGAAAAATTAACTGATTAAAAAAATTAGTGCAGATTAATCGATTCCATATGACCTTTGACCCCGAGCCGTTCTAGTCAGTAAAATTTAGACTGTAATATGAAGGAGAGAGAAGAAAACGTGCTGCCTGGATCATTGATTGGAACATTTACTTTTAAAAAATGGCCTGATGGTGTTGATAAAAAATAAAGTGATGAAAATAAAGTCCTCTGCAATGAAATGCCTTGTATGTGAAAAAAAAACTTCTTCCCGAAGCACTTTTGAATTTGTTTCCTTAGCATATTAGGTCATATCATAGATTATTATGGCAATTATTTGAACAGTGAAAATAATAATAAAAGAGTTTTTGAACTTTAATGTCACTAATGCTGATTATTCAATGATTCATTAGAATTTAAATATTTCAAATACTTTCACAGCAAAAAATATATATGCAATTAATTTAGATTACAGTTTTTTTCAACTGCTTACACACTAAATCTTTGCTTGTCACACAATTTTCTAAACATGTCCTCCAAACATCATAACCTGACACCAAATCTGCAAAACCATACACTAATTCTCAGTGTTTGACTCAGTTTTCAATTGACTAAAACACATTTTGCAAAACACCACACACAATTTTCTACCTAACACACAGAAATCTAACAGGAAGTAACTTGATTTCGTTCTTCAAACACAACCCATCAAAATGCCACACTAAATCACCAGTGCTTCACTCTTTCTCTTCACATGTGCAAACACTCATTACTTTACTGAACACCATCCAATCATTGCCTTAGTATAGGCCTATGAGTAGACATACTGTACTCTCTAGGTATGGATTGAAATCCAATACGGTTGAAGTGTTCAGAACCAATGCAGATACTTTGAAAGGAATGTTCTACAAAAAGTCGACTTTATGTACAGTAAAACTTGTCTTTACTATATTTTTGTGTCTCCCCAAGTTACCCCCCCCCCCCCCCCCGCACACATACAGTAAACACACACACACACTTTTCTTTGGAAAAAGCAAAGTAATTTGATAGTAGTCAGTCATTTCCGTCTTAGGCAAGATCAGCTTTTTCAGAACTCCATGTACATCTGGTGGTCATTGTATTTTGCTTTGCTTTGTTCTTGTTGCTGTAAAATACTGTATTTGCAACAGCAAAATATTTCAATAATTCTGTGTATTTCAACTTCTCTCTGTACCGTAACTTTCACTCTTGTATGGAAATACATAAAGCCTATGAAAGACAGAAGAGCGTTAGGTTTTGAGCAACAGTGTGTATATGATGTATCCAAAATGTCATATTATGACAAAAGTGTTTGTAATGTGAGGCGAATGTTTGATTTAAACATGTGTTTTTGACATTTTGAATGTAGTGTGTCATTTTGCTGGAGATTTGAGGCATTTTGCATTTTGTGTGAGCAATTGTGGGTTTTGTGTGTGGAGTTTTGAAAAATAGACACAGAGTTTTGAAAACGTGTGTAAACAATTGTAAAAAACTGTAATTAATCACAGAGTATGTAATTAATTAGATTAATTGTTTTAATCGATTGACAGCCCTAATTTCCATACAAGAGTGAAAGTTACGGTATCAACAAAGAGAAGTTGAAATACACAGTAACAATGCAAGCAATATTGAAACCAAAAATAGTGATTTTTCCTAAATAATTTGCTGTTGTGAATACAGTATTTTACAGCAAACAAGAAAAAAAGCAAAGAAGAATACAGTGACCACCAGATGTACATGGAGTTTTGAAACAAGTGTGTGTGTGTGTGTGTGGGGGGGGGGGGGGGTTGTGTACAGTATGTATTCATAGGCCTATAGACCCTTTCAACTGCAGAAACAAACAATTCTACAGTAAGCGTTCCTAAGGCATTTCTGGAGGCACAGACAAATGTATTGAGCTAATAGTACTGTAACATGGGGACAAAAATAGAGAAAAAGACAAATTTTACATAAAGTCAACTTTTTGTAGAACATTACTGTAAGCTAAAGTCCGATTACTGTAATTTTCAAAGTATCTGCATTGGTTCTGAATATTTCAACCGGAAATCCTCTAGGAGCAGATTGAAAGGGTCTATACCTATATAGAGAGTATATCTATTCATAGACCTATACTACCTATAAGGCAATGATTGGATGGTGTTCAGTAAAGTAAAGTAAAGAGTGTTTGCACATGTGAAGAGAAAGAGTGAAGCACTGGTGATTTAGTGTGGCATTTTGATGGGTTGTGTTTGAAGAACGAAATCAAGTTACTTCCTGTTAGATTTTTGTGTGTTAGGTAGAAATCTGTGTGTGGTGTTTTGCAAAATGTGTTTTAGTCAATTGAAAACTGAGTCACTGAGAATTAGTGTATGGTTTTGCAGATTTGGTGTCGGGTTATGATGTTTGGAGGACATGTTTAGAAAATTGTGTGACAAGCAAAGATTTAGTGTGTAAGCAGTTGAAAAAAACTGTAAAGTATCTGCATTGGTTCTGAATATTTCAACCGGAAATCCTCTAGGAGCAGATTGAAAGGGTCTATACCTAGAGAGTATATCTATTCATAGACCTATACTAAGGCAATGATTGGATGGTGTTCATTAAAGTAAAGAGTGTTTGCACATGTGAAGAGAAAGAGTGAAGCACTGGTGATTTAGTGTGGCATTTTGATGGGTTGTGTTTGAAGAACGAAATCAAGTTTTGTAGTAGATTTTTGTGTGTTAGGTAGAAAATTGTGTGTGGTGTTTTGCAAAATGTGTTTTAGTCAATTGAAAACTGAGTCAAACACTGAGAATTAGTGTATGGTTTTGCAGATTTGGTGTCGGGTTATGATGTTTAGAGGACATGTTTAAAAAATTGTGTGACAAGCAAAGATTTAGTGTGTAAGCAGTTGAAAAAAACTGTAATTTATACTTTTGTGTAAACACATGCAGTATATTGGTAAGCCTGTTCCTTTTCTTATTCAGTTACTGTAAGCCAAGAGTTCACCTCTGAAAAAAAGACACTTTCAAGCTAACTGAAACTTGGTATTGGTGTTATTTTGGTTGGGGTCAACACTTTGGCCCAAAGTCATTTTTTAACATCATATTATTTATTTATTTATCCTTCAGAATATCCAAAGTGTTAGTCCAAAACAGATTGGTGTTTTTGCACATCTTGTTTCACTTTGTATATGTCATTTTGTAAGTTTTCTTTCTTGTTTGGTGCTACCTGCTCTTCTAAAGCACTTTGTGACCCTTGTGTCACAAAAAAGCAACAACATTCTGATGTTTGTAGACAGTCCTCACTGCTCTGTAAACGGTGAACAAGCCAAGTGGCTTACAACAAGCCATTAACAATTCCAACCAATTAACAAAGTGTACAGTATGTAAGGGCGGGGCAGCATTTCATTGGCTGTTAAGTACAAATATCAACAACCTATTGCAAAACTGAAAATGAATGGTGGACAGCATTGGATGGATTATGTCTCTTATGAACACCACATTTCATGTCGCACTGAAGCACTTTTTAAAGGCCCAAACCAGGAAGTAGTTAGTGCAACTCTGAACACCTGTGCCCAGCTCACGTGTTGGAGACAGGTCCAAAACAGAGACAGGAGGAGGAGCCAGGCAGGGCCGTGACAAAATTTTTTTGAAGGCAGACTTTTCAGTAACTAAACTGGACAATTGTGAAAGAATGTATGAAACCACTGTGAAGCCTCATGTAAATAACACATGGTTTATTTTTTTCTGTCAAACTCAGCTCACCTTGTGCCTAGACTGGCTGATGGTACCAGTTACTGTTCGGGAAGAGTTCAGTTACTCCAAAATGAGACCACCTATACTGTATGCAACGCCACATTTGACCTGCAGGATGCAGAGGTTGTATGTCGACAGCTGGACTGTGGGGCTCCTGTAGAGGTGCTGGGAGCAGCTGCATTTGGAGAGGGAGAGGGCCAGGTGTGGTCAGAGGAGATCCTGTGTGGAGGCAACGAGACTCAGATTCACCTCTGCCCAACATCCCCTATGAACCACAACTGCTCACATGAGAATGATATAGGACTGATCTGCGGAGGTACAAATAAAATATATTGTTATTGGATTCATGATAACTGCCATATTTCCCAAATACATTATCATCTCTTTTTTCCCACCCTAGCTGCTATGAGGTTGGTGAATGGCAGCAGTCGCTGTTCTGGAAGAGTTGAAGTTCTACACAGAGGACAGTGGGGCACAGTGTGTGATAACGGATGGGACCTGCATGATGCTGCAGTGGTGTGTAGAGAGCTGGGCTGTGGAGAGGCTGTAGAAGCTCTCAAAGGTGCTCAGTTTGAACAGGGCTCAGGAGGAATTTGGATGAGTGATGTGGAGTGTGTGGGGTCTGAGTCAACAGTGAAGAACTGCAACGCACAAAGATGGGGTGCAGAAAACTGTAGTCATCACCAGGATGCAGGAGTCATCTGCTCAGGTGGGCTAACTGAAAGCATTGATAATTTAGTTAATCACAGGCCTTATTACACCTGTCCATTATCATAATATGACTAAATTTTTATCATCAAAAAATGCCGAATTGCAGGAGTCCAACTGGTGGGCCGTTCTCACTGCTCTGGGAGAGTGGAGCTGCTTCATAAGGAGACCAGACACACTGTATGCAGTACCACATTTGACCAGCAGGATGCAGAGGTTGTGTGTCGACAGCTGGGCTGTGGGGCTCCTGTAGAGGTGCTGGGAGCAGCTGCATTTGGAGAGGGAGAGGGCCAGGTGTGGTCAGAGGAGATCCAGTGTGGAGGCAACGAGACTCAGATTCAACTCTGCCCAACATCTACACCCTCACACAACTGCTCTCACAAGCACGATGTTGGATTAGTTTGTAACGGTAATCTAAGGGTACAAAATGGAACAATTATTGTTCAATATTCCTTCTATTGATATTTCACTGAGTCAGTAAGAGCTGAGATGTATCTCTATTTTCTCACTCCCACAGATACAGTGAGGTTGGTGGATGGGCCCAGTCACTGCTCTGGGAGAGTGGAGGTTTATCATGAGGGAGAGTGGGGCACAGTGTGTGATGCTTATTGGGACCACTTTGATACAGCAGTTGTGTGTAAAGAGTTGGGCTGTGGTGATGCTGTAGATTCCCTGTCAGATGCCCACTTTGGAGAGGGAGCAGGGAGAGTCTTGATGGCTGAGGTTGGCTGTGTGGGATGGGAGACCAAACTGAAGTCCTGTTCTCATAAGGGATTGGGCGAGCACACATGCCAGCCTAAAGACAATATTGCAGTCACCTGTTCAGGTAAGGTGAAGAAGTGGCTGCAGTATAATTATGTAAATACCTGTTCCATTATTTAAATGAACCACATTATGCATGATGCATGAGGTTTTGGTTTCACAATACAAAGTTCTAATTATTTCCACACAGAACACAGAGTTCCCAGGCTAGTGAATGGTTCCCACAAGTGCTCTGGGAGAGTGGAGGTGGAACATGGGATCACCTGGGAAACAATGTGCAGTACCACATTTAACCAGCAGGATGCAGAGGTTGTGTGCCGACAGCTGGGCTGTGGGGCTCCTGTAGAGGTGCTGGGAGCAGCTGCATTTGGAGAGGGAGAGGGCCAGGTGTGGTCAGAGGAGATCCAGTGTGGAGGCAACGAGACTCAGATTCAACTCTGCCCAACATCTCCTATCAGCTACAACTGCTCACATGATAAGGATGTGGGGTTAGTATGTTCTGGTAAGAGATCATGTCCTTGGACATTAGTTTCATTCTTATTACCCTTATTTTAGAATTATGTATGTATTTACCTACAAATATTTTAACTCTTGCAACAGTTTCTTATGTGGTGTGAGGACAACATGGCTTGTCATCATTTTGCTGCTACAGACTTTTCTGTTTACAAAAATAAATTGAAGCGGTTTGTCACTGTGCCCTTTCCAGGATACACTGATGCCAGACTGGCCAATGGCAGTGACTCCTGTTCAGGCCGAGTGGAGCTCAAGTACCTCAGAGAGTGGGGCACAGTGTGTGATGCATCCTGGGATATGAGGGCCTCCAGCGTGCTCTGCCACCAGTTGAAGTGTGGGAGTGCTGTGGCTGTTGTCGGAGCAGAGAGGTTTGGTGAGGGGAGTGGAAGCATCTGGCCTGATGTGTTTGTGTGTGAGGGGAATGAAACTGGCCTCTTAAGATGTGGAATCTCCTCGTGGCGTCGAGCTGCATGCTCCCATAGACAGGATGCTGGAGTGATCTGCTCAGGTGAGCTCATTAAAAGACAATTAGTTTATTCATTAATTAATTGCACTTGTATGATTAATGATTGATTAGCTGACAGAAAAGTTTGGACCCCCATAGACAGCATACATTCTGCTCAGATGAGCACATGAAGACCATCTCTGGGGAAAAAACATTAGGAATGGCAAATGTTTAGGTTGCTCAGCATAAATGCATTGGTGATTGATAACTGATTGCCTTTAAGTATTCATGTATTATTGCACTTTATAGTTGATAAAAACTGTCTATGCATATAAACTGTATATTAAACTGAAGAAGTTTTGCAGGTTCCTCCCTCTCCCAGTACATTGGGACGGTGCGCTTGTCTGGAGAGAGGCGGTGTGAGGGAGCGGTGGAGGTTTACGTCAGTCAGAGGTGGAGGAGAGTTCTGCTGGACTCCTGGAGTCAGTCTGTAGCCTCCGTGGTGTGCAGACAGCTGGCCTGCGGTTCTGCTGTTAGGTTCTTTGGTTCTACTGCCACAGATGGTGATGGGTGTGTCTCAGGGATCCATTGTTCTGGACGGGAGACTCATCTGGGAAACTGCAGCTCTCCACAGATACTAAACTGTACTTCCAGCCAGCAGGGGACCATCGTCTGTTCAGGTGTGTACATTGCAAAATCTATCTAATCTACGTTCCTACAGTACATCTATAGATAAAACTCTTTTTCTAGTGTTTTCATGCATCTCTATTCCCCATATCAGGCCCTCAGCCAGTCAGGTTGACAGGATCTGGAGGAGACTGTGCTGGCAGGCTGGAGGTTCTCCACAACGGCTCGTGGGGGACTGTGTGTGATGACTCCTGGGACATGCAGGATGCCCAGGTAGTGTGCAGACAGCTGCAGTGTGGCACAGCTCTCAGTGCTGAGGTCCCTGCATCCGTTCCCCCAGGAGATCTGCCCATCTGGCTGAGCGAGGTGAACTGCACAGGAGACGAGACGAGCCTGTGGGAGTGTCCCCCAGCAGAGTGGGGGCGGCACGACTGCTCACACAAAGAGGATGTGCGGGTCATGTGCTCAGGTACAAACACCTTCAGGCTGCTCACTGCGCTACACATGTTCACAGTGTACCTTTCGGGTAGCATGCCCATGTGCTGCACACACACTAGCACCCCTCACACATCCACCAGCTGCACTTCTCCCATCCCAGGGTGCCCACACACACTTGCACCTTACCCATTCTCATTTGACTCTTTCAGTGTGGTGTAAGAATTGTGGTACTGTCATAGACAGAATTACTTTCATATGAGATATCTGTTGTCCACAGGGTTCATTCAGCTGAACCAAACCACAGACAGTCGTGGGCCATGCAAAGGTGTAATAGAGGTCTATTACAATGGCACCTGGGGAAACATATGTGTCAATGGCATGGACACAAACACAGGCTCTGTGATTTGCCGTCAGTTAGGCTGTGGAGGACTAACGATGACCATTGATGCCACCCCAACTAAAGCCAAGCAACTGAGCCCTCCACAGTGTAGGAAGCACGATACACACCTTGAGCAGTGCAAACCTTTTCAATGGAAAACAGACTGCAGGAAGGTTGCTGATCTAGAGTGTAAAGGTCCGTATTGGTACCCCTAAAATTATGATGTAATATTATTATTATTATTCAAATGGTAAGCAGTTGTGTAGTATGTGGGTACTACTTTTATTTTATTTTTTACTTCAGACGCAGGAACTGAAACAAATGTTCATATCATACACAAAGAGTCAGTTAAGGAATGTCCAGGTGAGATCAATGCTGTGTGTGTGTACGAGTGTGTGTGTGTGTGTGTGTGTGCGCTCATGTGTGTGTACGTGCATGTTTGAGTGTGTGTGTGTGTGTGTGTGTGTGTGTGTGTGTGTGTTTGTGCATGTTTGAGTGTGTGTGTGTGTTTGTGTGTGTTGTGTGTTCATAATCTCTCTCCTCTTCCAGTGTCTCCAGAGCTGAGGCTGGTGGGGGGTCCCACTCGCTGCTCAGGGAGGGTGGAGGTGCTCCTGCAGGGAGAGTGGGGGACGGTGTGTGACGACTCCTGGGACAAGAGGGACGCCCAGGTGGTCTGCAGGCAGCTAGACTGTGGGGAGCCCGTTGATGAAGGTGGAGAGAAGGGCCCATTTGGAAGGGGAGGCGGCCCCATCTGGCTGGACGAGGTGAACTGCACCGGCCATGAGCACCACCTGTGGGAGTGCTGCCGCGCCCCTCTGAATCAGAGTGACTGCATCCATAAGGAGGACGCCTGGGTCACCTGCACAGGTGAGGGAGCACTCAGATGATGTAACTACCTCAGCAAAGACAAAAGATATTGTACATGAGGTGCAGAGAAAAACAAGTGAGGGAGCAAAAGATGACCTCAGATGACCTCAGAACCGTTTTCAGTGATTATACTTTGACATTGTAACTGACTCCTAAAAGACATTAAAAACAGATGATATAAGAGATAACATACTTTATGATATAAATACCTTATGCATTTTAATGCAGATGAGTTTATTTTGCTCTCTCCAGGGCCTCCACCTCCCACCACCCGTCCTCCAGTCACCTCTGGGAGAACCACAGGGCCTCCATGTGAGCCTGCAGGGCTTCCTGTCTCTCCAGCGGCTGCAGCCACTTTGGGGCTCCTGCTGCTGCTGCTACTGGGCTCACTGGCGGTGCTGGTGGGGCAGAACAGGGCACTCAGGAGAGGTGCTGCAACAACTTCATTGTTTCATCAATAAGTGTTTTTCCAATTGATTTCTGCTTTATTGTGCCGTATATGTTTGTCTAGAAATAAATTTCAAATTCTGTATCGGTTTGATAATGCATGCATTTGTTATGCATGTGTAAATTAAGCCTTAATGCCATCAAATGCACAACATTAATTTTAGTCAATGCTTTAATTCATGACTGTATATTAAATATGAGTAGTCGGTACTTTACTCTTCCTATCCTGCAGCTCTCTACAAAAGGCAACACGTGGAACTGAGTGAAGCTGTCTATGAGGAGCTGGACCTCAGACTGACCACAGCCGGTTCCTCCAGAGGTCGTCATAGAGGTGAGAGATCATCAGCCTGGGTGTACGTGCTCCTCAGACACACAAGCTATGATGCTCATTCCACCGAGGCTAAGTATGCAGACAAGCATGTAGCTTACTATAAAAAAAAAAAAAATAAAAAAAACATATCACACGCTGAGGAAACAAACACACTATTTGCAGAATGCCTGAATTAGTTCTCGGGTCTGTGAAAAAAAATGTTTTGAGTTTTGAGCAGGTGCTACTGTCCTACTGATAAGAATCATTAGTGAGAGTTGGAGTGAAACTCATTAGCGCTTCGTGTCGTAAGATCAGAAGCAGTAAACCACAACGGCTACACAGCTGCATCAAAACACGGAGGAGCGTATGGGAAAGGGGAGGATCATAACTGCTAAACCACAGTGTGCAGTCGTGGTGTTTGCAAGTAGGCTAGGCTACATGAAAAAATGTAATAGACTGCACGACTTAATGTGTTGGTCTTTGTTTTATAATGTCCCTACAAATGTGGAAACCAGTACACTGTATGGCTATATTCGTTTAGGTCAATGAATATAACAAAGCTTTTTCCATCTGACAGCACGCGTCCTATCTGATGCTCAAAATTCCTGGTACGAAGACGTGCAGGAGGATGAAAGGCGACCCATCTCAGGTAGGGGGAGAGAGGGGGGTTGCTCTCTTTTTGACAAGCTCCTGTCGATGTCGGATACTGATTTCTCTTTACTTCTGTATAGTTGCTTCTCTGAGAGAGCCAACGGAGTACTATGATGATGTCACTGCTGATGACAACGAGACCAACCTCGATGATATGTTGACAGGTTTGTGCTCTGATGGGCTTTAAAAATATACTGTTGTTCTGATCAGTGCTAGTAATAGGGCTATTACTTCTACTACTACTATGTTGTTATTTTGATGTATTACCCCTAACTAGTCTAAAGGGGTTGACAACAGGAGCAGCCAGCAGCCCTCCAGCAATGGCCAATAATTTCGCCCGTCGGATTAGATCTGTCCGATTTTTCAAATATGTTTTATTTTATTTCATTTTTATTTACAAATATCCGATTCATACAGCAGGTGCTTAACTAGGTAAGAGACAGAACACCAGAACACCTTCTGTTGCTCTGTGCAGTCTGCCAGCGCTTCACTTTTGCGCTTCCGTGCGTCTATCTTGAGCGGATAGACCACCTCGAAGGTGCCGCTTCTCGTGGACGGTGCCGTCTGATATTATATTCCTTGCAAATAGCGACAACTTCGTTGCAGATCAGACTCACGGTCTTATGAAACCTGGTAAGATGAACGAAACATTTCCTTTCCTTTCCTCTGTATAGGCTCTATTTTCGCTGTCAACTGTCCTCTTTGAACTTTTTGACAAAGGCATTTTCTCTCAGCTAAATCCAAGCTAATTTTATAGAATTATGTAGTAGGCTAGTTTATGGACAATTATTCGGATAACCGTATTTATTAATGAACTGTTAAGTTAGGCTACGTGAACACATGCCAGGGTATCACACTCATCAAGCTGTAGCTTGCCAGGCGTATTGATATCTTATTGAACTCATCTCGAGCCCCTAGCACCCACAATATATCAATGCGTTAAACTATAGCGCCATTAAAACACATTCAACTCTGCACGGTAATATTATATGATTTCATTAGGCTATTGATTAAATTGACATTGTTGTTTATTATTGCTATTCTCCTTAATGTATTCTGACCTACATTTTAAATTGTTCCCTGTTAAATTTAAGTATTATATTATTTTGTAGGCTATTTGTATGTCGCGTTGGACAAAAGCGTCTGCTAAATCCCATAACCATAACCAAAATTTATTGTAGGCAAATAATAAACATTGTCTGTCAGGAGGTGGGTCAAACAAGTATTTAAGAATACAAGTAATATATACGCTACTATATCCAAAGTAATAATTAGAATAAGTTCTTTTCCGTGTTGAGCAGTCCATCATTGCCCAAATTAGGCTAGTGTAGGCTACACATTCATAACGCTATTCACAATATTGAAAAGGAAGATAAAACATTATTAAGAGTATTTTATCACTCAAGTAGACCATCAATGGACTTATATGCTTTTTTCCGAGTTAGGAAACTTTTTATCCATTCGCCGTGTGCGTGTAGACCATCCACCGAAGCGCGTTTACATAGAATGTGGCCCGCGGCCAAAGTTACTTGCTGACCCCTGATGAAGTTTTGCATTACATATATTGTATTTCATACTATTATATTGGCATGCATGTAAGATATGTTTTGCTTGGTTCAAAAGAGACGAAGACAGAGGAGTACGATGATGTGGATGACGTCACGAGTGTGGAGAAGTCGTCTGAGGTGACTGGTGAGTGAGATCAAACAGAGACCGTGGCAGTAAGTTTGCTCGTCAGTAAAAGGGGAGCAAATTCACACAAAATGCACAAATATTTATAACAATCATTGTCAAATGTCAAATGTCGTTGCATGTTGCATTTGCACACGGTAGCGTTTTTTTTGCAAAGGTGCTAAGCATTTTTAAAAATCGGGATATTGCATGTATCTTAAATTTCTTTGTTTGAGCAACTTTTTTATTGGAGTCTAAACGATTGTACAACCATCCTTCCACAGACTACATAGAAAACACAGGATATGATGACGTGGGAGACAGTGATGAGGGACTCATATCAGGTAGGCATGTCATGAGAGCAGGCTCTGGATCAGTGGTAGACTACTGTTATTCCATTATGCCATGTAGAACTTATGTAGAATTCAATGTTCAAATGAGGGTTATACAACAATTAGTTCCAGTCAAACTATTTAATAATTCTGATTGGATGAGAGGCATTACACAGTGGTGGTATCCCTGGACAGCTCCACTTGGACTTTTCACTGTTTCTAATCACTCAGAACTTTCCATTAATTCAAAAAGAGAGAGCAGTGATTTCATAATGGCATATTTGACCGTTATTGAGTGAGAAAATGGAGTAAATAAAGTAGGGTGGCTTCAATTTAGCTGGATCAGTGGGGCTGGCAGTGTTGTTCTGTTAGCCTATGCCATGTATAACATGCAGCTGAAACGAGAGAAGACATAAAGCCAGTGGCTGGTGGAGTTGGATGATTTAATGAGAGGATTTCTGTCAGCAGAGTCTTTGAGAGGGGAGGGGCTAGAGGATTATGATGACATCACCACTAATGACAATGCCGCTAAAATGACTAAAGATGACCGTATGTATCAGCATTTTATGAGTTTATAATGCCATACCATATTCACAGATTAAATACACACATGAAAAATGTACTGATTTTGTCCTAGTCTTTCTTAATGAGCATGGCTGTTGGATGTTTGTCTAATTTAAGCAGTGGAGGAGACAAAGCATGCCAATGAAAAAGAACAGGAGTATGATGACATCACCAATGAAGACAACCTTCGATTTCCATCAGGTATCGCAGGGATGATGACAGCAGACCAAGATCAAGAGTATGATGGTGTCATCACTGGTGAGTCCATTGTCCAGTTAAATGTGTTGTTGTTGTTGTTGTTGTTGTTGTTGCTGGGTTTACTTAACATTTTAAGATTTCAACTGATTCTGTCACTCAATTTGTATCTAATGTTATTGGACAAATATACTTGTTAAATGCCTTAGATATTACTATAAATAAATGAACACAAATTCCTTGATTTCAGTATTGATCAGTATACATTTTTGTTTTAATTGGTCAGTGTTGTGAGTGCCTGTTGTTGTTGCTAGGGATTGATTATGGTGATGTCGGGGCGGAGTCTGAGGAGTGACACATGAAGAGATCAGCAGAGCAGAGGACTCTCATCAGCTGTGGTGGACTGGAGTTCTGAGCTTATTGATGAGATGCCAAATATATTTGATAGTTTATGACAAAGTATGTGAAATGATTATTTTTACAATGGATATTTTGTAAGTGTTATAATGCCATTTTTATTCCAAAAATTGATTTTTATGTTTTTTATTGTGTGATTTTTAGGCCATGTACTTTTGTGTTTTTTCTTGCAAATAGCATTTATATTTAGCTAAAAAAGTGTTAAACTTAAAACATTAAAAAAACTCAAAATTGTTTGCTGTGAGCGGTAATAATTTCACCATTTCTTTCAATAACAAAGACTTGTAAGCAAGCAATAGCATGAGGAATACAATTATCAGTGAATCATTTTTCTGCTTTGTAGATATTTTCTTTGATATTTAACATCGATGCATTTTTTTTTTTTTTTTTAGTATATTTTTTTGGGCTTTTTATGCCTTTAATTATAGGACAGTGGAGAGTGACAGGAAGTGAATGGGAGAGAGAGCAGGGCTGGGATCCGGAAAGGACCACGGGGCGGGAATCGAACCCGGGTCGCCGGCGTACGGTGCAGGTGCCCCAGCCAGTTGCGCCACAGCTGGGGCCAACATCGATGCATATATTGTATGTTAATCAGTGTATAACAAATTCCTAACTACCATTACACTGTTTTTGTACTGTGAGTCAATTTGGCAGCTGAGACACCCCTAAGTAAATCAAGATTAGCAGAGCAGAAGTAAGCCAATGCCGTTTCCCTTACTAAAACACTGTTGTAACAAGCTCTTATGAGCAAGAAAATATCTAATGCTCAAAGCTTCCCATCTCCATGCTAATATGTGATTGGATGACATGTTTTCTGTGTGTATCTTGACTGGACAAATTCCTTAGTTGGTTGTATGAACCCCCTACAGGCCAAAATGTGCAATTGTTTGAAAGCCAAATACATTTAAAATGCTTCTGGTCCTGTGATGTAAACCTGATAAATAAACAGTATTCCTCAATAATGCTGCAGTGTACACACTTACTCTATTTCTGAGACTTTCTATAGTTGATTATGTCTGGGATTTAAAAAAAAAGTGTGCACAGGGAATCTTCAGATAAATCTTACACCACTAACATTTTTCACAATCAAAATAGCTTGCTGCAAATAGACTCTCATGTTTATGATGCAACATGTTGACTGAGTGGAATAGTGTATGGCTCAGTCAAAGCACTTTGTTCCTTACCCATACACAGATCCAGGACTACAAACACCAAATGTGGATTAGGCTAAAATGAAGGATTACCTTTTCACTATACACAGATTTGAATGTTATAAAAAAATGTTCCTTCATTACTGGAGGAATGGACATGTACAGTATACTTTATATGTCTTAGTGCAATACTCAATAGAATGAGATATACTCAAATAAAAAGAGAGGTTTTGGACAGGTGGGTGGAGTGTCCTCCACTAATGTACAACCCAGGCCTAGAGGTCATGGTGAATGAGCGCCTAATGGCATTTAGATGCTGCTGTCCATTCAGACAAAACACAGAAATTCAAATGTATCAAATTTTTGTTAGAATACAACCAACAGGCTCAGACAGCGCACCATGGTGACCCTGACTACTTATTCCTGTCATGGGCCTGGTGATCTCTGCTGTCAGGAGCTCCACAGCACCCTCCCTTGCCACATGTAAAACTGTGGTCAGATCATGAACTGCAGCTAACCCTTAAAGAACTGTTTATATTCCTTGTGTTCGGCAGCTGAGACAGCCAAAAGTCCAGAGGTCATGGTAAAAGCGCCTGATGCAATTTAGAGGCTGCTGTCCATTCAAACAAAACACACGCCGGAGTGCAGGATAACAAAACATGCTGATCTGATGGCAGGGCCGGAGTGGGGCCACTTTTCAGCTCGGGAGTTTCAGGGCCAAGACCGGCCCACTTTTCTAGTGGTGGTGGAAATTGGATAAATAAGGCAACATTTCAGCTCTTATCCTGTAGTTTTTATTATAGGCTACCAATATTCCACTATTCCACAAGGATAGCTTGATAAGTTAACAAAAACAGGAAGGAAGAAATAAAGCATTTGAAATGTATCCCACAATTCCACTAAGAGGCATATTGAACTACTGTACATGTTTTTTTCTGCATGGGTCAGCTATCATGTTGTTGTTTGGTGATTTGCTCCTTTACTACACCCACTTCTGAGAAAACAAGGCATATACGTTGATCATGTAGCCTACTGCTGTCATATAGCCTACTGCTCTTTCTTACATAAAATAACTTTAATTCATATGGTTAACTCTATTATCCTTTCTACTTGTCCCTGTAGTCATAACTAATTTCGGGCTCATCATTTTCAGCGGGGGACTGGCTGATCTGCTGCTCAGAGGCTACTTTTGTTTTTATGCCTAGGCTATACACAGATCAAGCTTGAGTTGTGTTATCAATATTTGCATAATATTTGCAAAGTCTATGAATCGCCATATTGGATGATACAAAAAGGCTAATATTTTAATTAATTTAATATGTTACTTGAATAGGTTGACAACGCTACAACATCCAGTAGGTTATTAGCCCAATTACGCCGTTATAATCATGGCTATAGATAGATAGATAGATAGATAGATAGATACTTTATTGATCCCCATGGGGAAATTCAAGGGTCTCAGTAGCATACAGACATCACACACAACATGCACTTACAGTAGAAATGGTAAACATAAGTATAAGTATAAACATATAACTAAACTCCACTGTACAATAAAGACAGTAGAAGATAAGAAAGATAAGAAAACTAACAAAACTAAATACTAAATACACTATATAAATTAAATTAAGAAAGTCCAATGTGCTTGAGGGTGATCAAGCATAAGACGCTTGTAGTGACAGGGCCGGGTAAGGTGCTAAAGGGAGTGAGTGTCATGGTGAAGGTGCAAAAGTAGTCCAACCATAGTCCTTTAGTTATGTGTGCATGGCTAGGTGCTCAAGAGAGTGAGTGTCATGGTGAAGGTGCAAAAAGTAGTCCAACATTAGTCCAACAGTGCAACAGTGCAAGAGTAAGGTTTAGAGACCAGCTTAAATAATATGGACAAATAGGAGAGTAAAGTATAATGTAGACAAGGTAAAATAAAAAACTATTTCAGTGCAAGAACAGGTTGAGGTAATAGGGTTATAGCCATTCATTAATTCAGTATTGTAGCAGAAGCCTGACCGCAGCCATTGATCATGTGTGCTAATATAGCATGAAAAACAGTGTAGCAGTAAAAACGTAGTGAAAAACATTAGGCTGTGTACATTAGTAAAACAGAAGTAAAACAGTAGTAAAAAGTAGTAAAGCAGTAGTGGGCAGTCAGTACTCAAACATGGAGAGGGTGGAGAGGCAGACAGACTAAGCAGAGAAGTCTATCTCTCCTCTTCCCTTTAGTGAGGCATTGAACAGTTCAATGGCCCTAGGAACAAATGACTTCCTCAGCCTTTCAGTTGTGCATGGCAGTGAGCGAAGTCTCCAGCTGATCAAGCTCTTTTGCTTTTTGATAGTGCTGTAGAGCTATCTCTCTTTACCAGTTGCCTTATGTCTGTCCTCTTCAAAAAAAATGGAAGTTTGGCACATTTGGCAGCATTTTCTTCCAATACTTTTTGTCTTTTCTTTCCTGGCCTTTTCAGTCCCTCATGGCGTCTTTCTACCATCCATCCTCCCTGACGCTTATCACTACGGTAGGGCCGGCCCGGCTGGTAGGCTATCTGAGAAAACTTTTTAGGAAAGACGGGCTATATGGACCCAACTAAATAACTTTTCTTGGGAGGGGAGAACAACCCATGCAGAGGCTGCGGTGTTAGGCATAGAATGCGAACGTGTGTAGCCAAGTTTAAGAGAAGATATAGATTAACGTGACAAATGTCAATATTTTTCCCTCGACCGGCCCAAAAGTGAAGCGGCCCATTCTCCCGATTACCCACTCCGGGCCTGTCTGATGGCACGTCTAAACATTCACTACACAGGCTGTGACAACTTTTTATTTGATTTGTTTCCATCATGTGCCCTTAGAGATGTGCTATGAAGAGGAAGTTCACTATGGTGGGGAGGGACAGTGCATGTGTATGTGTGTTTGTGACAGAGAAAATGCTATATATTGATTTGCCTGAAATAATTTTACTTATTTCAGCCAATATGTAATCGGCCTATGCAATAATTTCAACAACCATGCACCGTCAAATACTTCACCTCCCAGCTGCCATTTGCTTTGGACTAACCACAATTGTTACGTCATGTATGGTGGATCCATGAACGAATAAACTGTCAAGTAAAAAAGTAAATGGTTTTCCACAGGGCTTTGAGTTTTTCCCCAATTGGTTCGTTCCGAACAGAAACAGTATTTTAACATTTCCGGTTTTTGGACCAACCCTAAAATGTATGTTCCTGAACCGGTTAGAACAAAAAAATAAAGATCCTGAACCGGTTAATAACGTTCCATGTCAGCTGCGGGACATACAAATAAGTAGGCTGATCATTACTTACGACTTTAAAATTCTGTTGTTAGTCTACATAATTTTCCTTAAGTCTCTATCCTATCATCAAACATTAAAAAAGCACTATAGGCTACATTATGTAAGCGGCATAACTGTAATTCTGACATGCCTACATTTGTTTCAGTATTATACATGAATTAAGGAAAATGTCTACCATGTCGTTTATTGGCAAACAACTGAGCACATATCCATTATACTTCTTACATAGCTCAATGGGTGCAAATGACAAATGGGGCAGGCTACATAGCTGTCATTGAGAACTTCAATTGACCAAACCTGGTCAGGGCCCAATCAGTGCATTTGTTTCTCCTATGTCATCAAATAATACAAAACCACAAAGCATTACAGAAGCATCACTGTAGTTCTTACATCCATCCAAAAGCCTATTGGCATGCGATCTTTATTAGGCTACTTGCTGGCGGCAAGCTTCTCTATTACATTTCTCCTGATGAGTAAACGACCGGAAGTGAACCTCACCAAATCGTATTGCACAGAAATCTTGTCAAAAAAAAAAAAAATAACGGTGTTAACCGGTTACCATTATTTTGGATAAACGATTCTGTTCCGGAACATAAAAAAAAGTAAATGTTTCTGGTTTCGTTTCTGTTCCTAGCAAAACATCAAAAGTTTCTGGTTTTCGTTTTCGTTCCGTGAACCGGTTCAAGGCCTTGGTTTTCCATTCATAGCCATTCCATTCACAGTTTCTGAATGACCACCTTAGGACAGGCCAAGGCCAGCTGTTGCTGTCCGCGGTGCTGAACCATGGTGCCTATTGATCAGGAGTGCCCAAATTCTTCCCTATAAAGGACCAGAAGTTAATCTGAGTGGAGGGCCACGGGCCATAAATAAGAGTTCATGTTATGTCACTTTACATTAAATTGAAATGCATCACTTTTTTGTCAGAATACCACTGCCTCAGACAGCGCATCATGGTTACCCTGGCTACTCACTCCTGTCATGGGCCTGGTGAAATCTGCTGTCAGGAGCTCCACAGCGCCCCCCTTATTGCCACATGTAAAACTGTGGTCAGATCATGAACTGCAGCTAACCCTTAAAAAAACATTGTTTATATTTATTTACTGTAATATTCCTTGTGTTCGGCAGCTGGTACTTCCAAAGGTATGGCAGAATGGCAAGATAATAATAGAAAATATCTAATGCTCATGGCCTCCCATCTCCATGCCAACATTTCACTGGATGGGCGATATGTTTTTTTGTGTAACTAGATTGAACACATTCCTTAGTTGGTTGTATAAATGAGTAATTGTTGTCAAAAACCTAGAAATGTAAAATTCTTCTTGACCTGTAATGTAAGCCTGAATAGATGATAAATAAACAGTGTCCATCAATTAAACTGCAGTTTACACACTTACTCTATTTCTGAGTCTTTCTATATTTAATTATGTCTGGAATTTCAGAACACTTATACAAGGAGGGCTTGTCTAGAGGCAACATCTTTAGATACATTTTACGCCACTAACATTTTCACAATCAAAAATCACATGCTGCACATGTATAGGTACTGTGTAACCCTCAAGTCTGGCAAAAGATTGAGTTTAGCGGCATCTAGGCCTAGACCCTTCCATGCTCATGATGCAACATTTTGACTGGGTGGAATAGTGTATGGCTCAGTTCAAATTAAATACAATAAGATACATTCACATAAAAAGAGAGGTTTTGGACAATTGGGTGGAGCGTCCTCCACTAATGTACAACTCAAGCCCAGAGGTCATGATTGATGAGCGGCTGGTGCCATTTAGAGGCTGCAGTCCATTCAAACAAACCACACACTGGAGGGCAGGTGACAAGTTTTCTTTTTTTTTATGGGAGAGGAGCTATGAAGAGGACGTTCACTATGAGAGAAAGAAATTTAAGCCAATATGTAATAGGCCTATGCAATCATTTCGTAAACATCCAGGAATTGGTCAAATACTCCACCTCCATCTGCTTTGGCGTAACCACAATTGTTACGTCATGTATGCTGGTGAATGCATAAACAAATAAACTGTCAAGCGAAAAAGTAAACGGTTTTCCATTCATAGCCATTCCATTCACTGTTTCTGAATGACCACCTTAGGACAGGCCAAGGCCAGTGGTTGCTGTCCGTGGTGCTGAAACATGGTGCCTATTGATCAGGGGCAACAAATGAATCTGTAAGACACTGGGCCATAAATAAGCAATCATGTTATGTTACTTTACATTAAATTGAAATGCATCATATTTTTGTCAGTATATCACTGCCTCAGACAACGCACCATGGTGACCCCGGCTACTCACTCGTGTCATGGGCCTTGTGATCTCTGCTGTCAGGAGCTCCACAGCGCCCCCCTAATGCTACATGTAAAACTGTGGTCCGATCATGAACTGCAGCTAAGCATTAAAAAGCTGTTGGGACAGAAATTCCCAGTGGCTGATATAAGTTTATGACTAACAAGGTTAGCCAAAACAAATGGAGTGCAGGCCCCAAATGAGGCTCCCCTGCTGTAGAGATAGTGGAAGAGTATCTGGCCATAATCTTCAATAACTTCCTGAAATTCGCTTCCAATACTGAGGAAATCCTCAGGAAATATCAGCAGCGACAGAACCTCTTAGGGCCTTAGTACCCTTTGGGGTCAGTAGGAACATACTTACATGTTTTATTTTTCCTTTATTGAGGGCACCATTACATTCTCCTTTACCTGCTCTTTCCATTTTATCAGCATCATCTTTCAAATTAAAAGTGTTTACACAATGCAGTTAAAGTCAGATCCATGATCATTGGCCTTCCTAAACCCTTTCTTCCAGTGAGCAGCAGATGATCAGGCTAGCTGGCAGGATTCTATATGACCCCTCGCATGTGCTGCTCTCTGTTTTTGAGTGGCTTCCCACTGGACGGCGGCTCTATAGCCCATGCTGCAAAACACAGGGGAGGTAGGCAACCTTTGCTACGGCTGTCCAACTTCGCACCTCTCAACTACCCCTGACCATCTGCCTGCTACTGTTATCTGCACCTTCTCTCACACACTCAGACTCCTTTTGGTTCCACCATCTTACCCAGCACCCAGTGACTGTTACTGGCCTCTCTACTGAACTGGTATCATATCCACCTTATCTAGCATACTGGTTTGCCATGGCATCATAATTTTGGTTTATTTCACTGCTATGGTTTTTGATATTCATGAGTATTCCTTCTGTGTTTTTTGTGTCTCATTTCACTTTTATCATGCTCACTGAATATGTATGTATTTAATACTGCAGGCACAGATGCACTTTACAGTATATTTATACATTTACATATAATTATATTTATATTTATATTTAAAGCTGTGTGTCATGTTTATACTACTCTATGGGACTTTGCAAATTGCCCCTCACGGAGAAATAAAGTGTTATGAATTCAATTGAATATCCTCCAGGAGTCCAGCCAAAGTGTCTAATGGCTTCCATCATGCTGACTGGATATGTACTGTATGTCATTTTTTACATTTACATTATTAGAATAAGCAGAATGTGCTTCTGACTTTTCTCAACATATTAAATCACACAAGCTGTCTGGACAGGGTCAAATGCCTTCTCCTTTATCCCTGGTGGTTCTAATAGGATTTCACAGCATGATGTCTTGCTGGGGTTTCCAACACGGGAGGGTAAGAGCCCCTAGTGGTTTGAGTCGGTACTCATGCAACACCTAGAGCTGGGTCTGGCCTAGTTAGATATTCATGATCCTAGTTCATCACCAATCTAGGCTATCAGGAAACTTTCCATTGCACATTGTTTACCCGTGACTGTGACAGAGGCATCAGAACTGACTGGGCACCATTTGTTAGCCTGGCTAGCGCCACCACTTCTCAATGAGACGTGGTCTGGGAACCAAACGTTCATTTTCTCATATTTGAAAAAAATGCCCAGATCCGTTTATTGGGTGCCACGGATGTCTATCAAATGCGTCTGTGCATAGCTCATCATCGTCTTGCTTTCCCCCTGTTCTGTGATTGGTTCCCTATCTCAGGCAAAAATTAGGGCGGTAGTGTCCAGGCTGCCTTAGCAGCGTGAATCAAATCGCGCGCAAGGCAGCATGGAACACCCAGGCTAACCATTTGCAGCCAGTGAGATTAATTATTCTGCCCCAGTTGTTAACAAACCCGATTGTACCATTCACATCTGAATTGACCCTGGTCTGAATCTGACCCTCTTCCGACCCAACCCTTGACCAAAGACAGACAACCCGGGTTAACCCTGTTCAAATCAAGCATCAACCCAGGCTCCTCCCTGTTCAGAGCCCTGATTTGAAACAGGTATTAGGCTAGGCTATCTGTCACACATGTCCAGTTAGTTGTGCTGCTTATTGTAATTATTTGGGTATCCCAATCACATTGGGGTTAATTTTGTATTCAGTGAAAGATAACAAAAGTGCTGGTATATTTAAAAAACGAAGTCAGTGAGCTTGTAAGTCATTAAGTTGTCCAAGCTTTAGCTCAGTCTTACATTGCATAATTTATGCAAATAGTAAACAGATAGTAATTTGCATTAAATGGAATTTCTAGCAGTACATATTGCTATCTATTTCACTATTAAGAGATACAAGTTTGGACTGTGTAGGTCTGAGGAATGTATACAAATTATATGAACATGCTACTGAAGAGCTGCACATCATCACTGCTAATAGTAACTTGTGTGTTCTGCAAACAAGGTTATCAGTGTTATTAATGTAATACAAAATATGAGATAAAATCACATCTATGGACTTATTTATATGTATACATTTTCACACAGCTGGTAATCTCCATGCATACATCTATAGGCTCTTTTTTACTGTAATCAATTTGTGCCTCTAGTGTATGATGCATGACATTGCAAGGGAAATAACAGGCCTCTGTCCCTCATTCAGCATTGCATTCAGCATTTTTAAAAGTCCACACATTCTGATACTTGAATTTATTTTAATTGAATTTAAAATGGATTAGGTCAATTGCAAGAGTGGAGATTTGAGACTTCTTTTTTCACTGACTTATTTAGAATTATTTTACATAAAAAGACTGCACACAACATTAAGCTTTTGGCTTTGGCTCTCAAACTCCACTTGCAGGGAAACATTGTGACCTCTCCTTAGTAACCACTAAAGATTGATATGAGTCTTAAGAGTTTATTATTGCTATCATTATCACCAAACACACTTTGGAAAGAAGATTACTGTAAATGAGGATGCACACATTCTTTTACATTATTCCCCATGGTAAAATATACATCTATATTTTTTTCAAAACTATTCTCAAGCTTATGTTGATCATGTTTACGGTTATTGACTGAGACTGTTTTGCTTTGACAGGAGCAACAGCTCCTGTTTACACACCGTATGCCACCTGCACCCCCCCTCCAACAAGCACAAATCTTTGGTAGGTGCAGTGACTTCCTGACCACAAGGATGCGTCTGTGTGACTTCAATGATGAGCGTGCACAGGGGGTGGGCTGACTGTAGAGACGCTCTCTCTCTCTCTCTCTCTCTCTCTCTCTCTCTCTCTCTGTGTGTGCTCACTACCAGTTTGACATATATGGAGCGCAGTCTAAACAGCGCCTTCTGATTTGCCACCGAAATGTTTTTGATGATTTCCTATCGCTCTGCTAATATGGTCACATCGAGTGTGATTGGCGGCTCAGGAATAGGCATAGGGTCTAGGTGAGGAGAGGAGAGCACGGCTGTGTCAGTGAGTCTGGGAGAGCAGAGGTGAGGGTTGGGCTGTCTGCTGAGCCCCAAACTCAGAGCTACTTGCTGGGGGAGATGAAGATGGAGGGCTGCCTGTGGATCATTCTCTTGGCCTCTGTGGCTCTGACTAACCAACAAGGTAGGATATGTTTTTTTTACAGAAAGTTTTGAGAAAGCCTGCACAATAGTACATCACATAAGTTTACTCATAATGAAATACAGAGCAAAGAAAATGGTTACTTGAAATGTCACTATAGATATAATATAAGTAAATGAGCATGATTTGAAATTTTCTTTTTTGTTTCTTTCTGAGATGTGAGGTTGGTGAATGCTGGCCGTCGCTGCTCTGGATACGTTGAGATTAATTATGTGAATAGAGAAGGAACTCCAGAGTGGAATGGATTGTATCCAAATGAGTGGGACTTGCATAAAGCTTCAGTGGTGTGCCGAGAGTTGGGCTGCGGCAATGCTTTAGAGGCTCTTCAGGGTCTTCACTTTGGAAGTTCAAGGGGGAGATGGGATGCCGTTTATCACTGTGAAGGATCAGAGTCCACACTGAAGCAATGTCCATGGACAAAAACACAGAACGAGCCTGGGTATGGGTATGCTGGAGTAATTTGTTCAGGTAAGATAATTTATCCATGTATCCACTAATCTGTGTATATTTTATATGGTATGTTGCAAGTTTGCGATGCAGTGACTGGAGCCCAAGATGAATTTTCCCCCCTGGGGGACAATAAAGTATACTTTATTTTATCTTATCCTATCTTTAACTCTATCTTTTGTTACACTAAGAATTTAAATGGATTGGTAAATGGTTAGATAAAGATAAAAAACATTATATGTATTACTAATTAAATAATAATAATACAAATGTATAATAAATTATTTATTCATTTATTTATTGTAAATTTCTCATAGTATGAGTGCATATATGGTTGGTTTAACATGTGCCAACTGTCATCTCAGGAAGCCTGTTTTAGGTGATGTAATACAGTTGTGTCACAAGGCCAGGGGCCAGTGTAGGAACACACATGTGGAATAGGAGTTATAAATAGACTTATATTTTATTGATACAAAAATAAGCATATTATTACTTTTTGTAATATAGGTGGAGTGACTTATATTCTTAGAGTCATCTGTTCTAGCGATAGCTTTCATGGTACTATAGCCTATGGCTAGGACACAGAGCAGGAGGGCTTCGGCGTTCCTCAAAAGGGTGAACCCACTTTGTAATCTGAAGGTGCTTTGGTGAATTATTGCCAACTTGATGCAAACAGATTGATCCAAGGCAGTCTTCTTTAAATTTAAAAAGCTTTAAACTCACCTAAATGAAGAATAATGACAAAGGACTGTGTTGAAAATTTTAAAACCCCCTCATATAGATTACGTTTCTTACACATTAACACATTTTATGAAAATGCACACAGTTTCTGTTTTGTTTTTCTCAAAACCTGATGAATGTACTAGTGAATGTACCATGCTGTAATGATTTTTAACTTTCTAACACTGTTCCGGTCAAAAATGAACGATTTACACATTCCCTGTACCATAAATACTGTATGGCATTTTTCATCAGATTGCCTCAAGATCTTATGATATCCTTCACAAAAGGCTTTTGAACACATAATTTATTGTGACTACTTTCTTTGAATTTTGAAAGAGGAAAGAGTATCATTTTCATCCAGGAGATAAAAGACATCTCCTTACAAACACTCCTACAGTACAACTTACCACCAATGTTCCCACACACATGCATGCATGCACACACAGAAGCACACACATCCACACCCACACACACACACACACACACAGACACACATAGAGCAAACACACATGTACAGTACACCCAGTCACACACTCAGTACATGTTGTCAGTTCATGTTGTCATGTTGCCACTTGTGTGTGTGAACCACCAATGTTCGCACACATATGCATTCACGCACATACAGAAACACACCCACCCACACACACACACACACAGACAGACACTCACACACACACACACACAGTTCATGTTGTCAGTTCATGTTGCCATGTGCATGTGAGTCACCAATGTTCACACACACATGCATGCACACACACACGGAAACATCCCCCCCACACACACACAAACAGACACCCACACACACACACACACACACACACACAGTTCATGTGGTCAGTTCATGTTGTCATGTTGCCACTTGTGCATGTGAACCACCAGTGAGTGTTCGCACACATTCACACACATACAGAAACACACACACCCACACACACAAACACACATGTTGTAGATGTTAATGTTCTAATAAGGTTCTGTTTACAATAAATGTTCTATTAATTAATACTTTTTGTCATGGTATTGGTATTTAAGAGCAGTTAAAACTGTCCGGTCAAATTTGACCGCGAACAGTAAATTAAGGGGGGTAGCAACGAACAGTGTTTAAAGGTTAAAACCCTCATGCTACTTATCTGTTTGAAAATCTCGAGTGAGTCAAAAAGGAAAATAACTTGATATCAGAGACCAGAGGTGAAAGGAAATGGAAAACTAGACGTACCACATAGCGGTACAAAATATGGCCACTTGGCATGTGCTTAGAGGCTGTCAGGGTAATCATACAAATTAAATGAAATCTCAACCAAAGATAATGGCGATTAAAGCAGCATGTATTTTCATTTAATTTTGTTACTAGGGGCTGCAACATAACAAATGTGTGGTTATGGGCTGATTCATGCAGGCCCTTTGGACCAACATACCACAATAGGTATAGTTATTTAGCAAAAACTGCATTTTTTGGCTTTCAGGGGGCCAAACGTGTGTTTCGGGGGGTGGGGGGGTGGTGTTACATGTTGTTACATCAGACATATAGCTGTAAGCAGTCACAGCAAGTTTTTATGTCAAATAACCCAAGATTGGCTAAGATATAAGGTCACTTCCTGTTTGGTGGATTTGCCGGCAAATTTGATTGGCTGTTACGGGTGAATGCTTTTGTCAATGGCTCCAGAAAGTAATACACTGATACGGCCTGGTCTGAAGATGGTCTGCGCCAATTTTGGTGAAGATCTGATAAAATGTGTGACCTGTGAAAACTTTAGTGTTTTTGATTAAATCCAATATGGGGGCCGAATCAATTACGTTGATGTCACAAGTTGGCCTGTGTCGGCCTAAGTATGGAAGAATATTAGACTCCAGAGATTCGTAATGGCAGAATAGCTTCGTAATTGAAAGACAGCAACTGTGGAAGGTTTAGTACCTGTGGAATATATTTATAGGACACATGAGTATACTTAAAATCGTTCATGTTACTTTTTTGTTAAATCACAAATCGGTTTTACAGTTACAAAGCCTGATACAAACACACACAATACATATGAGACGCTTCTCATCCCTAAGGTGGTGCAAAAGTCTGTGCACCTGCAAAAAATTGTAACTGCAGGACAGCTTTTTGTGCGTACAATATTGATTTGTAATTGTAGAATATATTTGTAATGGTAAAATATTTTTAACTGTAGGATAATTTGTAGCTGTAAAACCGATCCGTACCCGTAGAATAGATTTGTAAGTGTAGGGCATATTTGTAATATTGACAATTACTTGTACAGATCATTTTTACAGTTACAAATAATCGTGTACAAAACGTGACACACACATACAAAACATTTGAGTCTAATATTCTTCCATACCTAAGGTCCTCCCACAGTATTACCAGACACCACTAGTAAGTTTTACAGCAATTCCAAACACATCAACAGCTAGAGGCCAAAATGCATTTTTGCAAATTAACTACTTGCTTCACTTCACTTTATTTACTTCACTTCCAGTAAATGTTTTAACATACGAGTTCCTTTTGGGACAATACTAACCATCGAAAAGTGGGCACTAGAAGTAAGTGCACAGTCCACACCCCTCATATAGGTCTTTACTGTGTGTGATATTGTTGTGTTTGGTTTGATGGTCAAATTTGCCCGATTTACAATCTTTTTCTCTCAAAAATATTGTTAATTTATTCTGACAATCCTGAGGCTTGACTTTGTTAACATAAGGCATCTGAACACACAGAACAAATGTTGATCATTGATCAGATGGACTGTATGTGTGCTTCTATACATTCACACACACACACAAACACACCCTCACTCCCCAGCCAACATGTATATCTGGGGCCCACATGGGTTCTACATGGGCTACATGGGTACCAGGTGGGCATGGGCTAGAGGTGGGCATTTTTCAAGGGGCCCATATGGGTTAGCCAAGAAGGGCCCATGTGGGCTAACCCATGTGGGCTATCCATGTAGGTCCTGGTTGGGTAAATAGTGGGAAAGCATTTATATGGGCTCGGCATAGGCAACACAACTGGGTCCCAGGAGGGATTACCACTTGGGTTAGACATTGTCAAACCTGGTCTAACCCATGTGGGCTCCCAATATGAGTCCTACTATGGTCTGTAATGGGAATCCCATATATGGGCTCAGAATGGGCAACACATATGGGCCCCATTGGTATTTAATGTTTGGGTTAAATATGGGCAAACCGTGATAAACCCATGTGGGCTCCCCATGTTGGTGCCATGTGGGTCCTTAATGGGAAATCAACAATTGGGTTCAGGCTGGGCAACACATATGGAGCCCATTAGGGTTAACCACTCGGGTTGGATATGGGCAAACCTGGAAAAACCCATGTGGGCAATCCATTTGGGTCCCAAATGGGTAATTAATGTGAAACCAATATATGGGATCAGAATGGGCAACACATATGGGCCCCATTGGTATTTAATGTTTGGGTTAAATATGGGCAAACCGGGATAAACCCATGTGGGCTCCCCATGTTGGTGCCATGTGGGTCCTTAATGGGAAATCAACAATTGGGTTCAGGCTGGGCAACACATATGGAGCCCATTAGGGTTAACCACTCGGGTTGGATATGGGCAAACCTGGAAAAACCCATGTGGGCAATCCATTTGGGTCCCAAATGGGTAATTAATGTGAAACCAATATATGGGATCAGAATGGGCAACACATATGAAGCCCATTAGGGTAAACCACTCGGGTTGGATATGGGCCAACCTGGAGAAACCCACGTGGGCATTTTATATGGGTCCTAGATGGGTAATTAATGTGAAACCAATATATGGTCTCAGAATGGGCAACACAAATGGGGCCCAGTTGTACTTAATGTTTGGGTTAGGCATGGGCAAACTGGGATAAACCCATGTGGGCTCCCTATGTTGGTGTTATGTGGGTCATTAATGGGAAATCAACAATTGGGTTCAGACTGGGAAACACATATGGGGCCCATTAGGGTTAGCCACCCGGGTTGGATATGGGCAAACCTAGACAATATCACGTGGGCAGTTCATTTGGGCCCTACATGGGTAATTAATGTGAAACCAATATATGGTCTTAGAATGGGCAACACATATGGATCCCATTTGGGTAAACCACTCGGGTTGGATATGGGCCAACCTGGAGAAACCCACGTGGGCAATCTATATGGGTCCTAGATGGGTCATTAATGTGAAACCAATATATGGTCTCAGAATGGGCAACACAAATGGGGCCCAGTTGTACTTAATGTTTGGGTTAGGCATGGGCAAACTGGGATAAACCCATGTGGGCTCCCTATGTTGGTGTCATGTGGGTCATTAATGGGAAATCAACAATTGGGTTCAGACTGGGAAACACATATGGGGCCCATTAGGGTTAGCCACCCGGGTTGGATATGGGCAAACCTGGACAATATCACTTGGGCAGTTCATTTGGGCCCTACATGGGTAATTAATGTGAAACCAATATATGGGCTTATAATGGGCAACACATATGGGGCCCATTAGGATTAGCCACTGGGGTTGGATATGGGCAAACCTGGACAAACCCACGTGGGCAATAAAGATGGGTCCTAGATGGGTCATTCATGTGAACCTAATATATGGTCTCAGAATGGGCAACACAAATGGGGCCCAGTTGTATTTAATGTTTGGGTTAGAATTGGGCAAACCTGGATAAACCCTTGTGGGCTTCCCACGTCGGTGCTGTGTGGATTATTAATGGGAAATCAACAATTGCGTTCAGGCTGGGCAACACATATGGGGCCCATTAGGGTTAGCCACTCGGGTTGGATATTGGCAAACCTGGACAAACCCACGTGGGCAATAAATATGGGTCCTAGATGGGTCATTCATGTGAACCTAATATATGGTCTCAGAATGGGCAACACAAATGGGGCCCAGTTGTATTTAATGTTTGGGTTAGACATGGGCAAACTGGGATAAACCCATGTGGGCTCCCTATGTTGGTGTCATGTGGGTCATTAATGGGAAATCAACAATTGGGTTCAGACTGGGAAACACATATGGGGCCCTTTAGGGTTAGCCACTCAGGTTGGATATGGGCAAACCTAGACAATATCACGTGGGCAGTTCATTTGGGCCCTACATGGGTAATTAATGTGAAACCAATATATGGTCTTAGAATGGGCAACACATATGGATCGATCCCATTTGGGTTAACCACTTCGGTTGGATATGGGCAAACCTGGATAAACCCACGTGGGCAATCCATATGGGTCTCAAATGGGTAACTAATGTGAAACCAATATATGGGCTCAGAATGGGCAACACATATGGGGCCCATTTCTATTTAATGTTTGGGTTAGACATTGGCAAACTGGGATAAACCCATGTGGGCTTCCCATGTTGGTGCCATGTGGGTCATTAATGGGAAATCAACAATTGGGTTCAGACTGGGCAACACATATGGGGCCCATTAGGGTTAGCCACTCGGGTTGGATATGGGCAAACCTGAACAAACCCACGTGGGCAATCCATATAGGTCCTAAACGGGTAATTAATGTGAAATGCATAGGCTCAGAATGGGCAACACTTATGAGGCCAATTTGAATTTACCACCCAAGTCGGACATGGGCAAACACTTTGATTCATTTCTGCTTGGTTGAGCCTCAGATAGAAAAAAAAATTGGCCTAAATGCGTAGGTCATATGTGGGGCACATTGGGGCTTTCATTGAATGGGTCAGTACGTTACATGTTCTTTTTGGAAATCCAAGCATGGAGTATATGGGCAGAGTGATTTGGACTCCTTACAGGAAATAATTATATGAAGGTCCATTGACTTGAATAGGATTTTCCAGCCCTTTATGGTGAAATATTCTTTAAATAATGAAGGCTGAAATCCGTTTTGTGTTGGAGTCCAGTTCGCCCTTTCAGGACTTATTTTTTGGATAATGACCGGAATTATGTCATTATCCCTTACTCAATACATGTAGTCAGCACAATGGGCCCATGTAGGTGTACCATTGTAGTTTAAAATGGGCATATACCCAGGCAAATTCATATGGATTGACTACAAGGGTGTTAAGTAGGACACAAATGGACAATAGTTCTGGCAATGAGCAATATGCAATGTTTAGCGTCATTGGGACAGGGTCTTTAAAAGAATTGCACAAAGGAGGCTAACTATGTAATGTAGACAAAATCTGAAGTGCGCAAAGTTTACATTGAGGTTGGCTATCTGATTTTACTGGCCAATGCAGATTTTTACCTGCATTTGGCCAGTTGTGGGTGCTAATTTTAATACTTTTTTAACCCTGCATAGTGCACACTCTACAAGCAAGGGCTGACTTAATATGTGAACTGAGGGTGCTGTACTGCCACACTCTTTTGATGCTGGTCTATAAACATTCAATTCATTTCATGAAAAATCTGTTGTTCAGAGAGCAATTGCCTTTCCTACTTGTGGAATGGCCTTCCATTACATGTAAGGGAAAGCAGGCTCTGTAGAAATATGTTTAATCTAGACTTAAAACATTGTGCAGTTCAGAGATTGGGGGTGCTTCAAAGGGTCTCACAGCAAGCCACACAATATTTGACACCAGGTAGGCCTTGTGCACCTCTCCATTTCCCTCTTCAACCTTGGTCTACAGAGCACCAATACAGTGTGACCATAAATACCAACGAGTTAGACTTAAAATGGTTATATCATTGAATCAAACATTCAACTGTAGTAACAGCACCTAACGCTGGAGCAATTTGAACTGCTCATTATAGCACTGCCCTGGTCTAAAACAGTGGTTCTCAACCTTTTTTGCTCTGTGACCCAAATTTAAACATAGCCTACCACTTGTGACCCTAAGACAAAGGCTGAAAGCTAATCAGGCCTAAGGTTCAGGTTATTGACTCTTGCAACCATTTCAGAATTTCACGCAACACAAATTTGAGTCCCGACCCAGAGCTTGAGAAACACTGGTCTAAAAAATGCTAATCAAAGAGGTCACATCACAGTTCATGGAACACGCGGCCAACATCAAGACCTCTTACCTGGACCAAGCCCACCCTGTTAAAGGCCTGTCTTCCTACCCTCTGTTCAACATCATCAACTGGAAGTCTCTGTCCTGATACCCAGCTATCATACTCTCAGCGGACCCAACTACCACCTAATCTCCAACCTCCTCTTTCTTGAGTCTAAACCTGGAAAGAGCAGTGGCTGCCTGGGCAACTCCAGCACTACATGTCCAACCATGAGCTCCTTGAACCCGTCTAATCCAGTTTCAGAGCCCACCTGCTGTCATCAATATCACCATCAATGCCCTCATTGCTGATGACAAACACCATCCTCATCCTGTAGGGTTTAACAGTTTCCTATTTCTCTGGAGACAGGGCCTTCCAAAACAACCTATGTCACAACTGCCTCTCCATACCCGCTGTGTCCCCAAAGACCACTTAAACACATAGCCTATTATTATTATTATTAGCCTAAAACTACTACAACTAGCATATCTAAAAATGTAAAGTTGACCACTGATTCCATACTACATGCAGAATGCAGAATGCACAGAGTTCTAGCACATATGCCTACATGTATAGAAAATCTAGGTTTATAGTGTAATTAGCTTTATTTTTTATTTACTTTTCATTGACAAATGTAGGCTGTTCGCCTGTGGAATATCATAGTTATTTTATTCAATCATGTTTCGGGGTGGGCTCTGCTTTGAATGTCGACGTCACCCAACGTATCAGTTGACGTTATCAACGTTATCATAGTGATATGCGCGGGAGATTGACTTGTTCTACCTGGGCTCACTCCTCCTAACGTTCATCGTCGAAAGCTTCCATAGGTAAGTACAGTTGTGATTCATTGATAAGTTGTGTAAAAAGTATTAGCTTATGTAGGCTACAACATTTTCGACTGTGTTCTGATAATTTAAATTACACAATTTAATGCTAGCCTTACTGGGTCTACTTCATGAGCTATTAAGGTAAGTCAATGGACATCACAGCTAGTGCTACTGAACACATTCTTTTTTATTTATTGGTTATTCTACAATAACCTCAAAGCCTGAAAAGTTTGAGTTTAAATGGTAGCATAAGTATTTCGGATCTTGCATGATAATTTCTAACGTGAGGTTTTACAGCTGAGTTAGGGAAGGCAGCTAGCCTAGAAATCTAGATGCACCCTAGCGGCAGCAAATTACATTTAATGTGGGTCTGGCTCGTCAGGCTAGAAGGCAGCACTTTTCATCAGATTAGATAGATGAGCTTCTAGGCTACTTGCTGCAACATTCTTCTTCTAAATACAAATTGTATGTTTGGCAGAATTCACTCAAGAGCCTTCTAAATTGCATTTCGTTTCATGAGCCAGATTTAATTGAACTATGCATGCCCGTGCATGCCTGAAAGTAGGCTAGTGGAAGGCTAGCCAGAGAAATGGAGGTAACGAATGTTGTAGTCTTATCTGGCCCCCTTACGTTTTGATAGAGAGTTGGCGGGTCTAGCAGTAACCTTTAGGCAAGGCAGGCAGAGAAGATGCATTAGTCATGTACATGGAAATATTTGTACACACTTATGCACATTCCCTCACAGCACATTCAAGACTAAACGAAAAGCAAACGAAACTACACGATTTAAGCTTTCCAATGGCGCCTCTTGCTCGTCACTCTGATGAACGGTTCGCGATAAAATTTACTTTGAATTTACATGCAATTCAACCATTCACTATATCAGCCTACATTGCAGTTCTGCATCCATCTGAACACCAACAAATTATGTTGGACTAAACAGCAGACCTTATCAAATGCACATAAAAAAAAACTTGCTCTGTAGGCTGCAA
The DNA here is from genome assembly GCF_046254945.1 of Alosa pseudoharengus. Taxonomy (NCBI): domain Eukaryota; kingdom Metazoa; phylum Chordata; class Actinopteri; order Clupeiformes; family Clupeidae; genus Alosa; species Alosa pseudoharengus. The sequence continues at coordinate 22,184,279 of NW_027468664.1, read as the reverse complement.
TGGTGTTCTTGAATAAAGCTGTAGCCTAACAGGCTACATTCTTCATGCAATGGTCCAGTTCAATTTATGAACTACTCATAATGAATATTAAACATATTTGCTAGGTTAGTTATCCCATCATTTTATAGGCCTATATAATTATGATCCACGACTATAGCCTATTGCCAAATTCCAGATATTGACCATATCAAACTTTATCTCATACTTTAATTTTACTGCACTTGTCTCTTTCGATAATTTTAAACTGTTTTATCATTGGTCTTTGATTATGGCTTTTATTTTTGTTGTTTGACCAAATTCGGGATCAACTGTCCAAACATTTTGTATGCTATTCCTACCATGTCAAACTACTAAATTAAATCTGATCTTTGATAAAAAATGAAAACCCTAACCTAAATGTAATCATGTGAACACCTCTTGTCTGAATTTGGCCCAGACATAAAAAAAATAACTTGTATTGTAGTTGTATTTGAACTTGTATTGTAGTTAAAACTGCTATTTTTATTCAAACCAAAAATCTTAAATACTTTCCCCACTATTGCCCAGTACACAATTATTCATGAAAGTGTACTTCTTAATGAAAAAAAATAATGATTTTCTAGTTGATGATATAGCATGCAGTATTTGTTGAAATAAAATTAATGTGCTGCTGAACTTCCATCTTTTGTTTCTTCTCCCCTTTCCTATAGGCTACTGTTTAATCTCCAGATCATACTGGAAAGTGTTTTTCTGTCCCTCCCAAGTAAGTAAGTGTCAATTTCATTTAAGTAGCTATGTAGGATTGTCAGAGAATGTTCACATTCAAAACATTGGCAAGTGTTCCTTTTAATCGCTAGACAAGCCTCTCGTTGGTTGCCAGATTGAGATTTCAATGTGATAAGTCACCCTCAATACAGTATCTGATCTACATACAGTGCATACGGAAAGTATTCACAGCGCTAAACTTTTTCCACATTTCGTTATGTTTCAGACTCATCTTAAAATTGATTAAATTATTTATTTTTTCTTATCAATCTACACACAATACTCCAACACTCCACCAAAAAGCTAGTGTTTGGAGTGTTTTGCAAATGTATAAAAAAATGAAAGACTGAAATATACCATTTACATAAGTATTCACCCCTTTTGTTATGACACTTTCCATCCTACTATCCTTGCATCCTACTTCTATCAATGGTCCTTGAGATGCTTCTACAACTTGATTCGAGTCCACCTATGCCTAAATTAATTCACTGGACATTATTAGGAGAGGCACACATCTCTTTATATACTGTAAGGTCTCACAGTTGATGGTGTATGTCAGAGTGAAAACCAAGCCACGAGGTCGAGAGAATTGTCTGTAGACCTGCGAGACAGGGTTGTGTAAAGACGCAGAAATTTTCTTGTACTCTTCCCCAGATCTGTGTCTTCATACAACCCTGTCTCACAGGTCTATGGACAATTCTCTCGACCTCGTGGCTTGGTTTATACTCTGACATACACCATCAACTGTGAGACCTTATATAAAGAGATGTGTGCCTCTCCTAATAATGTCCAGTGAATTAATTTAGGCACAGGTAGACTCCAATCAAGTTGTAGAAGCATCTCAAGGACCATTGATAGAAGTAGGATGCACCAGAGCTCAATGGCAAGTGTCATAACAAAAGGTGTGAATACTTATGTAAATGGGATATTTCAGTTTTTTATTTTTTATACATTTAAGAACTGTCAAGAATTTTGCAAACACAGAAGGATTACATAGAGTGGCCAGGAGATGCGAGGGAACATGGATGTGTTTTCCATTTGAGGAACGTAGGCTAATCGATTGCGGACATGTACAGACAGCCACAGACACTGAGCATATAGTAGGCCTACTTTCACTTCTAGAGTTTTCACTTTCTAGAGCAGGGGTGGCCAACCTGCGGCTCGCGAGCCGCATGCTGCTCTTTGCCTCCTCTCGTGCGGCTCGCGGCTGCTCAACTGATGTTCTCATTTCTCCTTGGATTTATAGTTTTTTATTTTTTGAAATAGCCTATATTTCTAGTAAATGAAAATGCTTTTCATAAGTTGATAGTACTGGCAATAGTTAGGCTGCAATGTTTAAATTAAAATAATTTTATTGTCATGTTATGGATAGAAGTCTAGCCCATAAAGAAGCAGAAACGTTTGTTTCTTTAGCCAGGTGTAATGCTACTGTTGCAATCAGGAAAACCCTGATGCTAAGAGTAAAAAACTGTTCAACACGTTAGTTTGGTACTTGGTATGCCAGACTTAACTGATGCATTAAAGCTTCAAACCTGAACATTTCCCAAAGGCACTGACCTTTGCAAGTACAAGGTAAAGGTATGATACATAGACGTCAGTCAGAGAAGCAGACACTCGACGGAACATTTGACGGTTACATTGGCATCTTATCAGTTGTTACATCAGAGCATTTCTCATGCTAATAAGTCAATCAGTGATGGGGAATTTGTGATGTGTGTCAAATGTCTTTGTTGCTTACTACTCATTCCTGAAAACGATAATTTGTAGCATCTGGCAAGTGTTTCATTTTAAATGAAAAAGAAGAAGATTTAAAGTGTAGGCCTAAGTCGCTGTTGTGGTGTGGGCATCCTTTTTTGTTGTGCGGCTCTTTTGAGTTGTGTTGAAATTTTTTTTGGCTCTTCATGCTGGACTGGTTGTCCACCCCTGTTCTAGAGTGTGCATTCAGTACGTGAAAGATGCTTCATACCAAAATAGCGATCAAACATTATCAAATTTATCATGACATGTTGTCACAAACACTTATTCCTATTAGAAAATTAAAACCAAAATCATGTAAGTAAAGACTATGTTAAAGGGATATTCCACCATTTGGAGAATTACACTCATTTTCCACCTCCCCTTGAGTTAAACAATTGATTTTTACCTTTCTCAAGTTCATTCAGCCGTTCTCTGAGTATGTGGATACCACTTTTAGCTCCAGCCTAGCATAGATCATTGAATCGGATTAGACCATTAGCATCTCGCCTGCTAGCATCACGTTTAAAAGTGACTAAGATTTCCGGTAATTTTCCTATTTAAAACGTGTCTCTTCTCAAGTTAGAATGTGTAATAAGACTAATTGAAAATTAAACGTGGCAATTTTCTAGGCTGATTTGACATGGAACTATACTCTCATTCAGGCGTAATAATTCAGTCACTAACCAATTTGTCTGCTGCAGCTCAACCTTGTTGCTAGAAGTTAGCCTACGGGAACTATTTTCAGGTGCTGCATGATATCATTGTGCTGCTGCGCCCATGGTGTTCCTTGATTATTACTCAGTGTAATTCCCTAAATGGTGGAATATCCCTTTAAGTGTTGTTCTCTCATTGATGCCTGTAATAAGGAAAATACGATTTTGGTTTGTAAAATGTATGCCCCCACCCCAAAACTTTAAATAAAAAAATGTTTTTGGACGACATATTTGACCTTTTTCATGCAGAAAAAAAGACCCTGGATTAAATTTTCTGACTGTCAATAGCCCATGGAAAGCTAATTTGTCTCAGTAATACACCTCTTGAGGGGGGCAGGTTCGGCCTAAATGTTACAATGTATGAAGTTAAACATATTGTTCTTAAAACATGTTTATGGCAGACCTATTATCAAAAGAGATGCACAAAATACAAAAAACAGATTAACATTAAATTATAATTATTATATTGTAATTGGGTCAATGATGTGACATGTATATTGTCTTGTCCAAGTATTTCTTTCAATTTCTTTGAAGCTATTTCAATCCACATGTGTAATGCCTCAATTTAATCTACAAAACCTGTGTAATTTAAACATATTTTCAGTACATTAATATAACCCCCAAAATACCAGGTGGTCCAACCAAAAAGTACTGATTACAAACAGTAAAAATATTGACTTTGAAGTGCGGCAACACTACATTGGCCCAACTGGCTCATGAACTAAATCATTTTGCAATTAGTAGTCAGTAGAAAGCATCTGAATTTAATTGATCTAATTCAATTTGATGGGCTTGTTGCTTTTTGAAATGCATCCTCAAAAAAATTAAACATGGAATTATGTGAAATGTCTATTTGAGTATGTTGATTTCCTGTCTGATAATGAGAGACTCATATCCAAGCATTTAATCTTAAATATAATTTTATTTTACAGAGGCCCTCAAGAAGAACCCCCTTACCAGCACTACAAATCAGAGGAGGCTGAACGGTCATTAGGGAAATGGTTTACTGGGGCAAGGGACAGGGGAGGGCTGAGGGCAGCCAGAGTGGAAGTGATTTAATTCAATTCAATTTAGGCATTGCTGTTTGTAACCAGTTGTTGTTGTTGTTCTCTGTGTTGATGTAGATGTTCTCTGTGTTGTAATTTATTACATGATTATTATTAAATGCAGAAAAAGAAAATTAGGCTGCTTTTTCTGCTGTTTGGTGGGACCTTAGAGCCATAGCCCCCTGGAAGTGACTAATATTATTTTCTAGTGAATTACAAATGTTTACAACATACACTATAAATACCAATCCAAAACCAGACGTTTTGGATTGGTATTTATAGTGTATGTTGTAAACATTGGGATTTTAATTATATTTTATTGTAAATGTTGGAGCCATATGACATTGAAGACGGGACCAAGATCTTGTATGCATTGCCTAGCTTTGCCCTACTTAATAACTATAATCTTGCATGCAGCCCATTTGGCCAATGTTTAGAACCTAGACAGAATATTAAGGTGGGGCACGGATGGGTCTGGCATTTATTGCCCAGTTTGGAGCCACATAAAACCCATTGTAATCCTGCCTGAAGCCCATGTGGACAAATGGCATGGTGCCACTATAGAACCTGCGATTCATCCCTCTTATACCCCATTATTTAAATCATGTAGTACCCATGTAGAACCCAGGTAGAACTTAAGGCTGGGGCCCCAGATGGGTCCATTGTTTGTTGCCCATTTGGTACCCACATAAAACCCAGTGTAATCCTGCATGGAACCCATGTGGGTAAATTACATGGGGCCACTTTGAAACCCGTGGACAATCCCACCAAAAACCCATATTTCAACCCATGTGGTACCCATGTAGAACCCAGGTAGAATTTAAGGCTGGGTTCCAGAAGGGTCCAGCATATGTTGCCCAGTTGGGACCCAAATAAAACCCAGTGTAATCCTGCATGGAACCCATGTGGGTAAATTACATAGGGCCACTTTGAAACCTATGGACAATCCCACCAAAAACCCATATTTCAACCCATGTGGTACCCATGTAGAACTCAGGTAGAATTTAAGCCTGGGTTCCAGAAGGGTCCAGCATATGTTGCCCAGTTGGGACCCAAATAAAACCCAGTGTAATCCTGCATGGAGCCCATGTGGGCAAATTACATGGGGCCACTTTGGAAACCGCGGACAATCCCACAAAAAAACCCATATTTCAACCCATGACGTACCCATGTAGGACCCAGGTAGAATTTAAGGCTGGGTTTCAGAAGGGTCCAGCGTATGTTGCCCAGTTGGGACCCAAATAAAGCCCAGTATAATCCTGCATGGAGCCCATGTGGGCAAATGACATGGGGCCATTTTGGAAACCGCGGACAATCCCACAAAAAAACCCATATTTCAACCCATAAGGTACCCATGTAGGACCCAGGTAGAATTTAAGGCTGGGTTCCAGAAGGGTCCAGCGTATGTTGCCCAGTTGGGACCCAAATAAAACCCAGTGTAATCCTGCATGGAGCCCATGTGGGCAAATGACATGGGGCCACTTTGGAAACCGCGGACAATCCCACAAAAACACCCATATTTCAACCCATGAGGTACCCATGTAGGACCCAGGTAGAATTTAAGGCTGGGTTCCAGAAGGGTCCAGCGTATGTTGCCCAGTTGGGACCCAAATAAAGCCCAGTATAATCCTGCATGGAGCCCATGTGGGCAAATGACATGGGGCCACTTTGGAAACCGCGGACAATCCCACAAAAAAACGCATATTTCAACCCATAAGGTACCCATGTAGGACCCAGGTAGAATTTAAGGCTGGGTTCCAGAAGGGTCCAGCGTATGTTGCCCAGTTGGGACCCAAATAAAACCCAGTGTAATCCTGCATGGAGCCCATGTGGGCAAATGACATGGGGCCACTTTGGAAACCGCGGACAATCCCACAAAAAAACCCATATTTCAACCCATGAGGTACCCATGTAGGACCCAGGTAGAATTTAAGGCTGGGTTCCAGAAGGGTCCAGCGTATGTTGCCCAGTTGGGACCCAAATAAAACCCAGTGTAATCCTGCATGGAGCCCATGTGGGCAAATGACATGGGGCCACTATGGAACCCGCGGACAATCCCATATTGGACCCATATTGGCAACACATATGGTACCCACATGGGCCCCATATACAAATGTTGGCTGGGTCCCCAGCTTTGCTTCTATGCCAGCCCCCGCTGAAACCCTTCCCCAATAGTATCTTCCCCTTTCTGACTTGCATGAGCCCAGCCAAGCAGTTCACCGCACAGCAGCCCGCAAGTGGTTCAAAAGCAGCACAATACAGTCTTGTAACAGTCCTCCGCCAGTTGTACTCAGCTCTCCACCTCGATATAATCACTCCACTGAAACAGGACAAAAACTTGGGCAGTGTGTGGAGTATATCAGGATTCTAATGCCACGTTACGTCACCTTAGGCAACGGGGGAAGGATAGGGCTATTCACATCCGAATCTTCCACCTGGAGTAATCTTGTACGCGTTGAAATACCTGAAATCGAGGAGCGGCTGTTCTGCTGTCTAGGCTATCCGGCGTGTACCTCCGGCTCGGCTGCTCATTTTGTCGCAGTTGCTTGGCCTGGCTCGCTGCCCTCTGAGCTCGTTTGTCCTGCAAATAGTCTCAAAACACCTGTTCACATTCATGCAATCAGGCAGTCCCGTTCTGATAGGGTAGACAGTTCAGAGTCCTTCAGTTGGTTGTTGTCAGTTCTTGATTGATTTGGAACACCTGTCAAGGGATTATCAATGTTCACTCGTGAAAGTAAAACAAAATCATAACACAGCACACAAGGCAAGTAACATCACAAAAATCAAATCAGTGTATTAAGACACAACAAATATGAATAGGCTACATGATCTTTTTCACAGTGTGACACATACATGGTGATAAAGTTTGCATTGTTGTCTTTCTTTGAACTTCAGCTCGAGTACCCAGGCTAACTAATGGATCCAACCCCTGCTCCGGGAGGGTAGAGGTGTTTCACAAAAAAAAATGGGCCTCAGTGTGCGATGCTGCCTTTGACTGGCAGGATGCTGAGGTTATGTGTCGAGAACTGGACTGTGGGGCTCCTGTAGAGGTGCTGGGAGCAGCTGCATTTGGAGAGGGAGAGGGCCAGGTGTGGTCAGAGGAGATCCAGTGTGGAGGCAACGAGACTCAGATTCAACTCTGTCCCACATCCCTTATGAACAACAACTGCACACATGAGAACAATATTGGGCTGGTCTGCGGAGGTACAAATAAAATATCATATTATTGGCTTCATGGTAACAAATCTGCCATGTTTTAGCACTCATCATCATCTCTTTATTCCCACTCTAGTTCCTGTGAGGTTGGTGAATGGTAGCAGTCGCTGTTCTGGAAGAGTTGAAGTTCTACACAGAGGACAGTGGGGCACAGTGTGTGATAACGGATGGGACCTGCATGATGCTGCAGTGGTGTGTAGAGAGCTGGGCTGTGGAAAGGCTGTAGAAGCTCTCAAAGGTGCTCAGTTTGGACACGGCTCAGGAGACATTTGGATGAGTGATGTGGAGTGTGTGGGGTCTGAGTCAACAATGAAGGATTGCAAGTCACAAAGATGGGGTGCAAAAAACTGTGGTCATCATCAGGATGCAGGAGTCATCTGTTCAGGTGGGCTAACTGAAAAAAAGTACTAATTTAATTAGTCACAGGGCTTATTGCACGTGTCCATTATCAAAATATGACTACGTTTTTAAAAATATGCCAGCGTGTGAAGTAGTAGAGTCATTTACAGTAAATAAACATTATACACATGAACACATACATATTTAGATATGCATGCTGTTTTCAGCGTCATATTTGTATCATATATGTGCTCATACCAATAAATGGGATGGTGGTAGCGTAATGGCTAAAGAGCCATAGCCAGAAAAGTGTTGGATTCAACTACTGGCTGCCACTGTTGTGCCCTTGAGTAAGGCACTTTATTCCGGGTTGCTCTGAGGAGACTAGCCCCTGTAACAATTGACATGTGTAAGTTGCTTTGGATAAAAGCGTGAGCCAAATGAATAGATAAATAAATAACGGGCAATTGCAGGAGTCCAACTGGTGGGCCATTCTCACTGCTCTGGGAGAGTGGAGCTGCTTCATAAGGAGAGCAGACACACTGTATGCAGTACCACATTTGACCAGCAGGATGCAGAGGTTGTGTGTCGACAGCTGGACTGTGGGGCTCCTGTAGAGGTGCTGGGAGCAGCTGCATTTGGAGAGGGAGAGGGCCAGGTGTGGTCAGAGGAGATCCAGTGTGGAGGCGACGAGACTCAGATTCAACTCTGCCCCACATCCCCTATGAACAACAACTGCTCACATGAGAACGATATTGGACTGATCTGTGGAGGTACAAATAAAATATATTGTTATTAGATTCATGATAGCAGACTGACATATTTAAGCACATTCAATAGATTATCATCTCTATGACCCCTCTAGTTTCTGTGAGGTTGGTGAATGGCAGCAGTCGCTGTTCTGGAAGAGTTGAAGTTCTACACAGAGGACAGTGGGGCACTGTGTGTGATAACGGATGGGACCTGCGTGATGCTGCAGTGGTGTGTAGAGAGCTGGGCTGTGGAGAGGCTGTAGAAGCTCTCAAAGGTGCTCAGTTTGAACAGGGCTCAGGAGACATTTGGATGAGTGAAGTGGAGTGTGTGGGGTCTGAGTCAACAGTGAAGGACTGCAACGCACAAAGATGGGGTGCAGAAAACTGTGGTCATCATCAGGATGCAGGAGTCATCTGCTCAGGTGGGCTAACTGAAAACAATAATTTAGTCCATCACAGGCCTTATTACACTTGTCCATTATCATAATATGACAATTGATACATTTTTTAAAATATGCCAATGTGTGAAGTAATATGGTTATTTAAATACAGCTCTGGGAAAAATGAATAGACCACTGCACATTTTCCTGATGTCATCCTACGGTTGCTGAGTGACATTCGAATGAGATGACAGTCATATTCAAATTTTTTCCAGAGCTGTATATAATATATATATCATTTAAATAGGCATGCTATTCAAAGCTAGACATTATTATTATGAATGTACTCATCAATAAATGCCGAATTGCAGGAGTCCAACTGGTGGGCCGTTCTCACTGCTCTGGGAGAGTGGAGCTGCTTCATAAGGAGACCAGACACACTGTATGCAGTACCACATTTGACCAGCAGGATGCAGAGGTTGTGTGTCGACAGCTGGGCTGTGGGGCTCCTGTAGAGGTGCTGGGAGCAGCTGCATTTGGAGAGGGAGAGGGCCAGGTGTGGTCAGAGGAGATCCAGTGTGGAGGAACCGAGACTCAGATTCAACTCTGCCCAACATCTCCTACACCCTCACACAACTGCTCTCACAAGCACGATGTTGGATTAGTTTGTAGAGGTAGACTAAGATATGTTACTCTGTATTATGTACTCATTAATACAATGGATATTTTAAGAAGCCAGTAAACCATGGGGTGTGTCATTTTTTTCTCAATCCCACAGATCCTGTTAAGTTGGTAGATGGTGGCAGTCGTTGCTCTGGGAGAGTGGAGGTTTATCATGCAGGAGAGTGGGGCACCGTGTGTGGTGTTTCTTGGGACACGGTTGATACCGCAGTGGTTTGCAAGGAGCTGGACTGTGGTGAAGCTGTAGATTTCTCATCGGATGCCCACTTTGGAGAGGGAGCAGGGAGAGTCTTGATGGCTGAGGTTGGCTGTGTGGGATGGGAGACCAGACTGAAGTCCTGTTCTCGTAAGGGATTGGGTGAACATACGTGCCTGCCTAAAGACAGTGTTGGAGTCATCTGCTCAGGTAAGTTAAACACATGGCTGCAATATAATTGTCTAGCTACCCATTCCATTATATAAATGATCAACATTAGGCTTCACACCTGAGGTTTTGATTGCTTAATGCAAAGTTCTAATTATTTCCACACAGAGCACAGAGTTCCCAGGCTAGTGAACGGTTCCCACCAGTGTTCTGGAAGAGTGGAGGTGGAACATGGGATCACCTGGGGAACAGTGTGCAACGCCACATTTGACCGGCAGGATGCAGAGGTTGTGTGTCGACAGCTGGACTGTGGGGCTCCTGTAGAGGTGCTGGGAGCAGCTGCATTTGGAGAGGGAGAGGGCCAGGTGTGGTCAGAGGAGATCCAGTGTGGAGGCAACGAGACTCAGATTCAACTCTGCCCAACATCTCCTATGAACAACAAATGCTCACATGATAAGGATGTAGGGTTAGTTTGTTCTGGTAAGAGATCATGTCCTTGGACATTAGTTTCATTCTTATTACCCTTATTTTAGAATTATGTATGTATTTACCTACAAATATTTTAACTCTTGCAACAGTTTCTTATGTGGTGAGGACAACATGGCTTTTCTGTTCACAAAAATAAAATGATAGGGTTTGTCACTGTGCCCTTTCCAGGATACACTGATGCCAGACTGGCCAATGGCAGTGACTCCTGCTCAGGACGAGTGGAGCTCAAGTACCTCAGAGAGTGGGGCACAGTGTGTGATGCATCCTGGGATATGAGGGCCTCCAGCGTGCTCTGCCACCAGTTGAAGTGTGGGAGTGCTGTGGCTGTTGTCGGGGCAGAGTGGTTTGGTGAGGGGAGTGGAAGCATCTGGCCTGATGTGTTTGTGTGTGAGGGGAATGAAACTGGCCTCTTAAGATGTGGAATCTCCTCATGGCGTCGAGCTGCATGCTCCCATAGACAAGATGCTGCAGTGATCTGCACAGGTGAGCTCATGAAAAGACAATTTGTTTATTTATTATTTAATTGCATATGTATGATTAATGGTTTATTGGCTGACAAAAAAGTTTGGATAAATGTATTTGCATTTGATTACTGATTGCTTTTAAGTATCCATGTATTATGGCTGAGTATGCATATAAACTGTATATTAAACTGAAGAAGTTTTGCAGGTTCCTCCCTCTCCCAGTTCGATGGGACGGTGCGCTTGTCTGGAGAGAGGCGGTGTGAGGGAGCGGTGGAGGTTTACGTCAGTCAGAGGTGGAGGAGAGTTCTGCTGGACTCCTGGAGTCAGTCTGTAGCCTCCGTGGTGTGCAGACAGCTGGCCTGCGGTTCTGCTGTTAGGTTCATTGGTTCTACTGACACAGATGGTGATGGGTGTGTCTCAGGGATCCATTGTTCTGGACGTGAGACTCATCTGGGAAGCTGCAGCTCTCCACAGATACTAAACTGTACTTCTAGCCAGCAGGTGACCATCGTCTGTTCAGGTGATCACATTGCAAAGTCTACCAGAGTTCCTACAGCACGTCTATAGATAAAACTCTTTTTCTAGTGTTTTCATGCATCTCTTTTCCCCATATCAGGCCCTCAGCCAGTCAGGTTGACCGGATCTGGAGGAGACTGTGCTGGCAGGCTGGAGGTTCTCCACAACGGCTCATGGGGGACTGTGTGTGATGACTCCTGGGACATGCAGGATGCCCAGGTAGTGTGCAGACAGCTGCAGTGTGGCACAGCCCTCAGTGCTGAGGTCCCTGCATCCGTTCCCCCAGGAGATCTGCCCATCTGGCTGAGCGAGGTGAACTGCACAGGAGACGAGACGAGCCTGTGGGAGTGTCCCCCAGCAGAGTGGGGGCGGCACGACTGCTCACACAAAGAGGATGTGCGGGTCATGTGCTCAGGTACAAACACCTTCAGGCTGCTCACTGCGCTACACATGTTCACAGTGTACCTTTCGGGTAGCATGCCCATGTGCTGCACACACACTAGCACCCCTCACACATCCAAGAGGCTGCACTTCTCCCATCCCAGGGTGCCCACCACACACTTGCGCCTCACCTATTCTCATTTGACTCTTTCAGTGTGGTGTAAGAATTGTGGTACTGTCATAGACAGAATTACTTTCATATGAGATATCTGTTGTCCACAGGGTTTATTCAGCTGAACCAAACCACAGACAGTCGTGGGCCATGCAAAGGTGTAATAGAGGTCTTTTACAATGGCACCTGGGGAAACATATGTGTCAATGGCATGGACACAAACACAGGCTCTGTGATTTGCCGTCAGTTAGGCTGTGGAGGACTAACGATGACCATTGATGCCACCCCAACTAAAGCCAAGCAACTGAGCCCTCCACAGTGTAGGAAGCACGATACACACCTTGAGCAGTGCAGACCTTTTCAATGGGAAACAGCCTGCAGAACGGTTGCTGATCTAGAGTGTAAAGGTCAGTATTGGTACCCCCTAAAGTTATAATGTAATGATATTATTATTATATTATTATTATTCAAATGGTAAGCAGTTGTGTAGTATGTGGGCACTACTTTTATTTTATTTTTTACTTCAGACGCAGGAACTGAAACAAATGTTCGTATCATACACAAAGAGTCAGTTAAGGAATGTCCAGGTGAGATCAATGCTGTGTGTGTGTACGAGTGTGTGTGTGTGTGTGTGTGTGCGCACATGTGTGTGTACGTGCATGTTTAAGTGTGTGTGTTTGTGCATGTTTGTGTGTTCATAATCTCCCTCCTCTTCCAGTGTCTCCAGAGCTGAGGCTGGTGGGGGGTCCCACTCGCTGCTCAGGTAGGGTGGAGGTGCTCCTGCAGGGAGAGTGGGGGACGGTGTGTGACGACTCCTGGGACAAGAGGGAAGCCCAGGTGGTCTGCAGGCAGGTGGACTGTGGGGAGCCCGTGGATGAAGGGGGGGAGCAGGGCCCATTTGGAAGGGGAGGCGGCCCTATCTGGCTGGACGAGGTGGACTGCACCGGCCATGAGCACCACCTGTGGGAGTGCTGCCGCGCCCCTCTGAATCAGAGTGACTGCATCCATAAGGAGGACGCCTGGGTCACCTGCACAGGTGAGGGAGCACTCAGATGATGTAGCTACCTCAGCAAAGACTAAAGGTACTGTACATGAGGTGCAGGGGAAAACACTGAAGACATCAAAACCAAAACAAGTGAGGGAGCAACAGATGACCTCTGTGAAAACTGTTTTCAGTGATTATACTTTGACATTGTAACTGACTCCTAAAAGACATTAAAAACAGATGATATAAGAGATAACATACTTTATGATATAAATACCTTATGCATTTTAATGCAGATGAGTTCATTTTGCTCTCTCCAGGGCCTCCACCTCCCACCACCCGTCCTCCAGTCACCTCTGGGAGAACCACAGGGCCTCCATGTGAGCCTGCAGGGCTTCCTGTCTCTCCAGCGGCTGCAGCCACTCTGGGGCTCCTGCTGCTGCTGCTGCTGGGCTCACTGGCGGTGCTGGTGGGGCAGAACAGGGCACTCAGGAGAGGTGCTGCAACAACTTCATTGTTTCACCAATAAGGGTTTTTCCAATTGATTTCTGCTTTATTGTGCCGTATATGTGTCTAGAAATCAATTTCAAATTCTGTATCGGTTTAATAATGCATGCATTTGTTAAGCCTTAATGCCATCAAATGTACAACATTAATTTTAATCAATGCTTTAATTCATGACTGTATATTAAATATTATCAGGAGGGTTGGTACTTTACTCTTCTTATCCTGCAGCTCTGTCCAAAAGGCGACATGTGGAACTGAGTGAACCTGTCTATGAGGAGCTGGACCTCAGACTGACCACAGCCGGTTCCTCCAGAGGTCGTCATAGAGGTGAGAGGTCATCAGCCTGGGTGTACGTGCACCTCAGACTGAGTCAGACACACAAGCTATGATGCTCATTCCACCGAGGCTAAGTATGCAGACAAGTATGTAGCTTACTATATAAAAAAAAAAAAAAACATATCACACACTGAGGGAACAAACACACTATTGGCAGAATGCCTGAATTAGTTCTCGGGTCTGTGAAAAAAAATGTTTTGAGTTTTGAGCAGGTGCTGCTGCCCTACTGATAAGAATCATTAGTGAGAGTTGGAGTGAAACTCATTAACGCTTCGTGTCGTAAGATCAGAAGCAGTAAACCACACCGGCTAAACAGCTGCATCAAAACACAGTAAAGGAGCGTATGGGAAAGGGGAGGAGAATCATAACTGCCAAACCACAGTGTGCAGTCGTGGTGTTTGCAAGTAGGCAACATGAGGAAATGTAATCGACTGCACGACTTAATGTGTTGTTGGTCTGTGTTTTATAATGTCCCTACAAATGTGTAAACCAGTACACTGTATGGCTATGTTCGTTTAGGTCAATGAATATAACAAAGCTTTTCCTATCTGACAGCACGCGTCCTATCTGATGCTCAAAATTCCTGGTACGAAGACGTGCAGGAGGATGAAAGTCGACCCATCTCAGGTAGGGGGAGAGAGGGGGGGCTGCTCTCTTTTTGACAGGCTCCTGTCGATGTCGGATACTGATTTCTTTTTACTTCTGTATAGTTGCTTCTCTGAGAGAGCCAACGGAGTACTATGATGATGTCACTGCTGATGACAACGAGACCAACCTCGATGATATGTTGACAGGTTTGTGCTCTGATGGGCTTTAAAAATATACTGTAGTTCTGATCAGTGCTAGTAATAGGGCTATTACTTCTACTACTACTATGTTGTATTTTGATGTATTACCCATAAGTAGTCTAAAGGGGTTGGCAACAGGAGCAGCCAGCAGCCCTCAAGCAATGGCCAATAATTTCGCCCGTCGGATTATTCTGTCCGATTTTTCAAATATGTTTTATTTTATTTCATTTTTATTTACAAATATCCGATTCATACAGCGGGTGCTTAACCAGATAAGAGACAGAACACCTTAGGATTCTGTTGCTCTGTGCAGTCTGCCAGCGCTTCACTTTTGCGCTTCCGTGCGTCTATCTTGAGCGGATAGACCACCTCGAAGGTGCCGCTTCTCGTGGACGGTGCCGTCTGATATTATATTCCTTGCAAATAGCGACAACTTCGTTGCAGATCAGACTCACGGTCTTTGTATTTATGAAACCTGGTAAGATGAACGAAACATTTTCTTTCCTTTCCTCTGTATAGGCTCTATTTTCGCTGTCAACTGTCCTCTTTGAACTTTTTGACAAAGGCATTCTCTCTCAGCTAAATCCAAGCTAATTTTATAGAATTATGTAGTAGGCTAGCTTATGGACAGTTATTCAGATAAGGGACCGTTCGTTATTTATAAACGGGGTCACCGGAGGAAAATAGGGGAGGGTCATGTCTTTTTATTCTTTGTTGAGGGGAGGGTCACCTAACTTTTTTTTGTCTAGGAGGGAGGGTCACCCATGTTTTGTATTAATGAAAACAGCAAAAAATCAAAGTGGCTTGTTTGATTGTTTATTTCTGTCGCCATATAACGTTCTCTTTCGTTTCATAGCTCTGTCAACATTGAACAATGAAAATAAGGGAGATTTCCCGGGTTTCTCACGCAAAATGCGGAATATGTCAACATTCGTCCCCATTAACGTTGGAAGGGTTGGAGCAACAAAGTAGCCTACTTTATTCACGCCTAACAGCCTATATCCATTTGGTCAACTTTATCCAGCCCTAAAAAAGCTAAATTTAACTTTGGTTTACTTGTAGTTTACCGTGTAGCCTAACTTTAAACAGTGTGCATGCTTAACACAAAGCACACTTGTGCTTCATTCATCCACACATCCAGCTCCTAACGTTTTGACAAGCATTTCTACCAATTGACCTTGTTCCTGCCCATCTCTAGCTTTGCCGTCTCCATCCTTTCTGTTTTTGTTGTTTGCAAAAAATATATAGTATTTATTGGTAACCAGCAACAAGTGCAATTTGTTAATCGCTGTCATCCTCTCTCCTGCCAACAAAAATGTGTTAGGCCTACGTTCCAAGTAGCAGTGCGTAATTCTGCTTAATAAAGTTGAACAAATACATTTGGTCATATAAATAGCCAGTTTATGGTCTACAGTGTAGTTGGTAAGTTATGGTAGGCCAACTTGGAGTGAATATACAGGGGGAATTCTTTGTCTAGCTGAGTAGCCTGGCAGGTGCGCACGTAGGCATAGCCTACGGCCGAACACTGCAAGCGCTAATGAATCGTGTTCTTACGACAACCTCATCGTTAACTTAAATAGGCCTAGGTTAACATCACTCTGAGTTCGCATTCAAGCAAGCAAAACGATGATTTGAATACATCTGTTTCACTGGAAGGGCAAGGGGTAACAACAGGACAACACACAGACAGGCCAGAATGGGGGACTAATGTTATGAGTATTAAAGTAATATGGGATATTCTACGGGAAAATATTAAAACGGCAAGACAGCAGGGAAACGTTAAAATGATAAACCCGGAAAAAGTTGGCATGTTAGGTATTTTTTGGTCCCTGTGATTATTTGTGAAATTGTGCAAACGGCCTTTTCAAGTCATTTGAGAAGGAATGAGTGTAGCAAGCTCCCAAATTGACGCTCGTCTGATTAATTGAGTTTTGGATAATGTTCAGCTTCGGCAGCTTTACAATGACTGAGGAAGCCTAGAGACGAGTCCATAGCAACAAGTTCATGTGTTGAATTAGTTATTACCCAGTGTGCTTTGTTGAATGGTCTCAATGCTTTATTGTTTTATTTCATGTGAATACTTATTACTAGAGTAACTTTTCAAGTAGGCTAATGCAGTTGCAGGGAGTGTGCATTTAGTTTCCATGCTTATTGTGTTTCCACAACAATGTTAGGGAGTAAATCTACTGAAATGGCCATCATCTTGGTGAAGTGTGATGTGTAAGATCAGAAAGCAGAGGTTGATTTTAGGACGGTAGCATATGTTGATGTGTTACCATAGCGTGTAGAGCGTGGGTGGAACTCGTCGACAATTGGGCGGGGAGGGTCATGTCATTTTCGAAAATGCGGCTGGAGGGTCGTTGACAATTATTTTGCAGGTAGGGGAGGGTCATGCAACTTTTGATCGAAGCAGTCAAAATCCCTCCGGTGATCCCGTTTATAAATAACGAACGGTCCCTAACCGTATTTATTAATGAACTGTTAAGTTAGGCTACTGTACGTGAACATATGCCAGGGTATCACACTCATCAAGCTGTAGCTTGCCAGGCGTATTGATATCTTATTGAACTCATCTCGAGCCCCTAGCACCCACAATATATCAATGCGTTAAACTTGCCTATAGCGCCATTAAAACACATTCAACTCTGCACGGTAATATTATATGATTTCATTAGGCTATTGATTAAATTGACATTGTTGTTTATTATTGATATTCTCCTTAATGTATTCTGACCTACATTTTAAATTGTTCCCTGTTAAATTTAAGTATTATATTATTTTGTAGGCTATTTGTATGTCGCGTTGGACAAAAGCGTCTGCCAAATCCCATAACCATAACCAACATTTATTGTAGGCAAATAATAAACATTGTATGTCAGGAGGTGGGTCAACCAAGTATTTAAGAATACAAGTAATATATACGCTACTATATCCAAAGTAATAATTAGAATAAGTTCTTTTCCGTGTTGAGCAGTCCATCATTGCCAAAATTAGGCTAGTGTAGGCTACACATTCATAACGCTATTCACAATATTGAAAAGTAAGATAAAACATTATTAAGAGTATTTATTCTCACTCAAGTAGACCATCAATGGACCTATATGCTTTTTCCCGAGTTAGGAAACTTTTTATCCATTCGCCGTGTGCGTGTAGACCATCCACCGAAGCGCGTTTACTAAATAGAATGTGGCCCGCGGCCAAAGTTACTTGCTGACTCCTGATGAAGTTTTGTATTACATATATTGTATTTCATATTATTATATTGCCATACATATGTAAGAGATGTTTTGCTTGGTTCAGGAAAAACGAAGACAGAGGAGTACGATGATGTGGATGACGTCATGAGTGTGGAGAAGTCGTCTGAGGTGACTGGTGAGTGAGATCAAACAGAGACCGAGGCAGTAAGTTTGCTCGTCAGTAAAAGGGGAGCAAATTCACACAAAACGCACAAATATTTATAACAATTATTAACAAATGTCGTTGCATGTTGTTAACATTTTGCACAAGGTAGTTTTTTTTTTTTTTGCAAAGGTAAGCATTTTTTTAAAAATCGGGATAATGCATGTTTGGGCAGCTTTTTTATTGGAGCCTAAACGATTGTCCAACCATCCTTCCACAGACTACATAGAGAACACAGGATATGATGACGTGGGAGACAGTGATGAGGGACTCATATCAGGTAGGCATGTCATGAGAGCCTGGATCAGTGGTAGCCATTCTTATTCCATTATGCCATGTAGAACTTATGTAGAGCTCAAATGAGAGTTATGCAACAATTAGTTCCAGTCAAACTATTTAATAATTCTGATTGGATGAGAGGCATTACACAGTGGGGGTATCCCTGGACATCTCCACTTGGACTTTTCACTGTTTGTAATCACTCGGAATTATTCATTAATTCAAAAAGAGAGAGCAGTGATCTCATAATGCCATATTTGACAGTTATTGAGTTAGAAAATGGAGTAAATGGAGTAGGGTGGCTTCAATTTAGCTGGATCAGTGGGGCTGGCAGTGTTATTCTGCTAGCCTATGCCTTGTATAACATGCAGCTGAAACTAGAGAAGACATAAAGTTGGTGGAGTTGGATGATTTACATTACATTACATTACATTACATTACATTACATGACATTACATTTAATGAGAGGATTTCTGTTAACAGAGTCTTTGAGAGAGGAGGGGCTGGAGGATTATGATGACATCACCACTGATGACAATGCCATGAAAATGACTGAAGATGACCGTCTGTATTAGCATTTTATGAGTTTATTATGCCATACCATATTCACAGATTAAATACACACATGAAAAATGTAATACTTTTGTCCTAGTCTTTCTTAATCAGCATGGCTGTTGGATGTTTGACTAATTTAAGCAGTGGAGGAGACAAAGCATGCCAATGAAAAAGAACAGGAGTATGATGACATCACCAATGAAGACAACCTTCAATTTCCATCAGGTGTTGCAGGGATGATGACAGCAGACCAAGCTCAAGAGTATGATGGTGTCATCACTGGTGAGTCCATTGTCCAGTTAAATGTATTATTTTTGTTGTTGTTGTTGTTGTTGGGTTTACTTTAATACAATACTTTACATTTTAAGATTTCAACTGCTTCATATCTATTGCTTAATTGTCTATCACTCAATTTGTATCTAATGTTATTGGAAAAATATACTTATTAAATGCCTTAGATATTACTGTAAATAAATTAAAATGCCTTCGATATTACTGTAAATAAATTAACAGTATTGATCAGTATACATTTTTGTTTTGATTGGTCAGTGGTATGAGTGACTGTTTTTGTTGCTAGGGATCGATTATGATGATGTCGGGGGGAAGTCTGAGGAGTGACACATGAAGAGGTCAGCAGAGCAGCTCTCATCAGCTGTGGTGGACTGGAGTTCTGAGCTTATCCTTGAGATGCCATATATATTTGATAGCTTATGACAAAGTATGTGCAAAGCTTATTTTTACAATGGACATTTTTTTGCCATTTTTTATTCCAAAAATGTATTTTCATGTTTTTTATTGTGTGATTTTTAGGCCATGTACTTTTGTGTTTTTCTTGCAAATAGCATTTATATTTACAATAAACTTAAGCTGTGAGCAGTAATACTTTCACCATTTCTTTTAGTAACAAAGACTTGTAAGCAAGCAATAGCATGAGGAATACAATTATCAGTGGATATTTTTTTCTGCTTTGTAGATATTTTCTTTGACATTTAACATCAATGCATTTTAAGCATATCTTGTATACTAACAAATTCCTAACTACCATTACACTGTTTTTGTACTGTGAGTCAATTTGGCACCCAGACACACCCCTGAGTAAATCAAGAATATTAACAGAGCAGAAGTAAGCCAATGCCGTCTCCCTTACTAAAACACTGTTGTAACAAGCTCTTATGAGCAAGAAAATATCTAATGCTCACAGCTTCCCTCCATGCTAATATTTGATTGGATGACATTGGATGATATGTTTTCTGTGTGTATCTTTACTGGACAAATTCCTTAGTTGGTTGTATGAACCCCCTACAGGCCAAAATGCAATTGTTGTCAAAAACCTTTGAAAGCCAAAGACATTTAAAATGCTTCTGGACCTGTGATGTAAACCTGATAAATAAACAGTATTCCTCAATAATGCTGCAGTTTACTCACTTACTTATTTCTGGGCCTTTCTATAGTTTGATTACGTCTGGGATTTTTAAAAAAAAAAGTGTGCACAGGGAATGCTTGCCTAGAGTGAGCATCTAGAGATAGATCTTACACCACTAACATTTTCACAATCAAAATAACTTGCTACACATAGACTCTTTCATGCTTATGATGCAACATGTTGACTGAGTGGAATAGTGTATGGCTCAGTCCAAGCACTTTGTTCCTTACCCATCCAGGACTCCAAACACCAAATGTGGATTAGGCTCAAATGAAGGATTACCTTTTCACTATACACAGATTTGAATGTTGTAAAGAAACATCTTTTGTTAAAACTTTCTTCATAGTTAATATTATGGTAATACTACATTTAAATTTAAATCAATTTCAAAACGTTACCATTTCTTTGTTACTGGAGGAACGGACATGTATACTTTATATGTCTTAGTGCCATAATCCATAGAATGAAATATACTCAAATAAAAAGAGAGGTTTTGGACAGGTGGGTGGAGCGTCCTCCACTAATGTACAACCTAGGCCCAGAGGTCATGGTGAATGAGCGCCTGGTGGCATTTAGAGGCTGCTGTCCATTCAAACAAAACACAGAAATTCAAATGTATCACATTTTTGTCAGAATACAACCAACAGGCTCAGACAGTGCACCATGGTGACCCTGGCTACTCACTCCTGTCATGGGCCTGGTGATCTCTGCTGACAGGAGCTCCAAAGCGCCCTCCCTTGCCACATGTAAAACTGTGGTCAGATCATGAACTGCAGCTAACCCTTAAAGAGCTGTTTATATTCCTTGTGTTCGGCAGCTCAGACATCCAAAAGTCCAGAGGTCATGGTGAAAGCACCTGGTGCAATTTAGAGGCTGCTGTCCATTCAAACAAAACACACGCCGGAGTGCAGGATAAAAATAAGCGGATCTGATGGCACTTCTAAAAATTCACCACATCACATGCTGTGACAACTTTTTTGATTATTTTTTCCCCATCATATGTCCTTGGAGATGAGCTAGGAAGAAGAAGTTCATTATGGTCGGGAGGGACAGTGCACGTGTATGTGTGTGTGTGTGAAAGAGAAAATGCTACTTATTTATTTATTTATTTATTCATTTATTTACTTAATTTTACTTATTTCAGCCAATATATAATCGGCCTATGCAATAATTTCGACAACTTCCACGCACTGTCAAATACTTCACCTCCCAGCAGCCATTTGCTTTATACTAACCACAATTGTTACGTTATGTATGGTAGATCCATGAACGAATAAACTGTCAAGTAAAAAAGTAAATGGTCACTCGTGTCATGGGGCTGGTGATCTCTGCTGTCAGGAGCTCCACAGCGCCCCCCTATTGCCACATGTAAAACTGTTGCCAGATCATGAACTGCAGCCAACCCTTAAAAAGCTGTTGGGACTGAAATTTCCAGTGGCTGATAAGTTTAGGAACCACGAGGCTGGCCAAAACAAATGGAGCGCTGGCCCCAAATGAGGCTCCCCTGCTGTAGAGATAGTGGAAGAGTATCTGAGCATAATCATTGTACAACCCAGGCCCAGAGGCCATGGTATATGAGTGCCTGCTGCCATTTAGAGGCTGCTGTCCATTCAAACAAAAAAAAAAGGAATTCAAATGCATCACATTTTTTTCAGCACATCACTCCCTCAGGCAGCGCATCATGGTGACCCCTGCTACTCGCTTGTGTCGTGGGCCTGGTGATCTCTGCTGTCAGGAGCTCTAAAGCGCCCCCCTCATTGCCACATGTAAAACTGTGGTCAGATCATGAACTGCAGCTAACCCTTAAAAAAACACTTTTTATATTTATTTACTGTAATATTCCTTGTGCTAGGCAGCTGGGACTTCCAAAAGTATGGCAGAATGGCAAGAAAATATCTAATGCTCATGGCCTCCCATCTCCATGCCAACATTTGACTGGATAGGCGATATGTTTTTTGTGTGTAACTAGATTGAACACATTCCTTAGTTGGTTGTATAAATCCCCCTACAGGCCAAAATGAGTAATTGTTGTCAAAAACCTAGAAATTTTAAATTCTTCTTCACTTGTAATGTAAGCCTGAATAGACGATAAATAAACAGTGTCCATCAATTAAACTACAGTTTACACACTTACTCTATTTCTGAGTCTTTCTATATTCAATTATGTCTGGAATTTCAGAACACTGAAGAAGGAGGAGGGCTTGTCTAGAGGCAACATCTTTGGATACATTTTACGCCACTAACATTTTCACAATCAAAAATCACTTGCTGCACATGTATAGGCACTGTGTAATCCTCAAGTCTGGCAAAAGATTGAGTTTAGCGGCATTTAGGCCTAGACCCTTCCATGCTCATGATGCAACATTTTGACTGGGTGGAATAGTGTATGGCTCAGTTAAAATTAAATACAATAAGATACATTCACATAAAAAGAGAGGTTTTGGACAGGTGTGTGGAACGTCCTCCACTAATGTACAACTCAAGCCCAGAGGTCATGATTGATGAGCGGCTGGTGCCATTTAGAGGCTGCAGTCCATTCAAACAAACCACACACTGGAGGGCAAGTGACAGGTCTACAAGTTCACAATATCGATGCCCTGGGAGAGGAGCTATGAAGATGAAGTTCACTATGGTGGGGAGGGACAGTGTGTGTGTGTGTGTGTGTGTGTGTGTGTGTGTGTGTTTGTGTGTGTGTGTGTGTGTGTGTGTGTGTGTGTGTGTGTGTGTGTGAAAGAGAGAGAGAGAGAATCATTTCGTAAACATCCAGGAATTGGTTAAATACTCCACCTCCATCTGCTTTGGCTTTGGTGGATGCAAAAACAAATAAACTGTCAAGAAAAAATGTAAACGGTTTTCCATTCATAGCCATTCCATTCACTGTTTCTGAATGACCACCTTAGGACAGGCCAAGGCCAGTGGTTGCTGTCCGTGGTGCTGAAACATGGTGCCTATTGATCAGGGGCAACAAATGAATATTTGGGCCATAAATAAGCAATCATGTTATGTTACTTTACATTAAATTGAAATGCATCATATTTTTGTCAATATATCACTGCCTCAGACAACGCACCATGGTGACCCCGGCTACTCACTCGTGTCATGGGCCTTGTGATCTCTGCTGTCAGGAGCTCCACAGCGCCCCCCTAATGCTACATGTAAAACTGTGGTCAGATCATGAACTGCAGCTAAGCATTAAAAAGCTGTTGGGACAGAAATTCCCAGTGGCTGATATACGTTTATGACTAACAAGGTTAGCCAAAACAAATGGAGTGCAGGCCCCAAATGAGGCTCCCCTGCTGTAGAGATAGTGGAAGAGTATCTGGCCATAATCTTCAATAACTTCCTGAAATTCGCTTCCATTACTGAGGAAATCCTCAGGAAATATCAGCAGCGACAGAACCTCTTAGGGCCTTAGTACCCTTTGGGGTCAGTAGGAACATAGCCTACTTACATGTTTTATTATTCCTTTATTGAGAGCACCATTACATTCTCCTTTACCTGCTCTTTCCATTCTTTCAATATCAGCCTTTCATATCGAAAGTGTTTACACAATGCAGTTAAAGTCAGCTCCATGATCATTGGCCCTCTTAAACCCTTTCTTCCAGTGAGCAGCAGATGATCAGGCTAGCTGGCAGGATTCTACATGACCCCTCACATGTGCTGCTCTCTGTTTTTGAGTGGCCTCCCACTGGACGGCGGCTCTATAGCCCATGCTGCAGAACACAGAGGAGGTAGGCAACCTTTGCTACGGCTGTCCAACTTCGCACCTCTCAACTACCCCTGACCATCTGCCTGCTACTGTTATCTGCACCTTCTCTCACACACTCAGACTCTCCTTTTGGTTCCACCATCTTACCCAGCACCCAGTGACTGTTACTGGCCTCTCTACTGAACTGGTATCATATCCACCTTATCCAGCATACTGGTTTGCCATGGCATCATAATTTTGGTATATTTCACTGATATGGTTTTTGATATTCATGAGTATTCCTTCTGTGTTTTTTGTGTCTCATTTCACTTTTATCATGCTCACTGAATATGTATGTATTTAATACTGCAAGCACGGATGCACTTTACAGCATATTTATATTTTTACAGCATATTTATACATTTACATATAATTATATTTATATTTATTTTTAAATCTGTGTGCCATGTTTATACTACTCTATGGGACTTTGCAAATTGCCCCTCACGGACACATAAAGTGTTATGAATTCAATTGAATGTCCTCCAGCCAAAGTGTCTAATGGCTTCCATCATGCTGACTGGATATGTATGTATTTATTTACATTTACATTATTAGAATAAACAAAATGTGCTTCTGACTTTTATCAACATAGCCTAATCAAGTCCCTCTCCTTCTTCCTTGCTGATTTCATAAGACATCACATTCCAACATGACGTCTTGCCGGGGTTTCAAACACTGGAGGGTGAGAGCCCCTAGTGGTTTGATACGGTACTGATGGGAGAGCACCAAGAGCTGAGAAACCTGAACACGTGACCAAAAATATGAGCACTTGGTATGTTTTATAATATGTTATATAAAATATGATCCCACAATGTATATGTCCACTGAAGAAGAGCTTTCAGCATTCTGACTTTTGGAGCTCAAGACTGCACAAGACACCTGCTTCAAACTTTTTAATGCTCAGTAATGCCAACATTGCATTTATATTATTAGAATGAACAAAATGTGCTTCTGACTGAATATATTAAATCACACAAGCTGTCTGCACAGGGTCAAATGCCTTCTCCTTTATAATGGTGGTTCTAATAGGATTTCACAGCATGATGTCTTGCCGGGCTTTCCAACACGGGAAGGTAAGAGCTCATAGTGGTGAGAGACGGTACTGATGAGAGAGCAGTATCAACACCTAGATTTGGGTCTGGCCTAGTGAGACATGTTATATTCATGATCCTAGTTCATCACCAATCTAGGCTATCAACAAACATTCCATTGCACCTTTGTTTACCCGTAAGGTGACAAGCATCAGAATTGACTGGGCACCATCTGCAGCCAATGAGATTAATTATTTTGCCCCAGTTATTAACAACCCCGATTGTACCATTCACATCTGAATTGACCCTGGTCTGAATCTGACCCTCTTCCGACCCAACCGTTGACCAAAGACAGACAACCCGGGTTAACACCTTCAAATCAAGCATCAACCCAGGCTCCACGCTGTTCAGAGCCCTGATTTGAAACAGATATTAGGCCAGGATATCTGTCACACACATCCAGTTAGTTGTGCTACTTATTGTATTTATTTGGGTATCCAAATCACATTGGGATTAATTTTGTATTCAGTGAAAGATAACAAAGTGCTGGTATATTGAAAAACCAAATCAGTAAGCTTCTATGTCATGAAGTTGCCCAAGCTTTAGCTCAGTCTTAAATTGCAGAACAGATAGTAATTTGCATTTAATTGAATTATAGCAGTAAGCTATTTATTTCATTATTAAGAGATACAGGTTTGGACTGTTTATGTCTGAGGAATGTATACAAACTAGATGGACCACAAAGTGGTACAAAATATGACTGCCGCCCAGTCCTACATAGTCTCTCTGCAAAAAATAAATCAACCTTGTCAATTTGTCAAAGTCAAGTCAAAGTCTGCTTTATTGTCAATTTCTTCACATATCAAGACATACAAAGCGATCGAAATTGCGTTTCCTACTATCCCACGGTGGAGACAAGACATATTTTACCAATTAGGTCCACAGACAAACATAACATTCAAGTAAACAATATAAAAAGTAAAAATAAGAAGGCACATACAATGAAGAAATAAGAGCAGCAAAATTTGGTAGAAATTGTGCAATTGTGCATACAGTAGACAGTCAATATAATAGTGCAAAAGTCAGGCCAATAAATGGCTGAGGTAGTTTTGTTTGACCTAAGTATGCAAGTGGCATAGTGGTGCAAGTTATGCAAGAGCAGCAGAAGTGTGTTCAGAAGTGTTCAGGACAACAGGACAACAACAACAAGTTGCAAGTGTGCAAGTGTACAAGTGGAGTAGTGCAAGTGGAGTAGTGCAAAGCAGCCATTGTGGGTCTAAAAGTCCAGGATGTTATGTAGCTGAGGGTGGAGGGGGGAGAGGGGGAGAGAGTTCAGGATCCTAACAGCTTGGTGTATGAAGCTGTTGGTGAGTCTGGTGGTGCGGGAGCGCAGGCTTCTAAACCTCTTCCCAGAGGGCAGTAGATCAAACAAATTGTGAGCGGGGTGACTTGCATCACTCACAATTGTGGTCACCTTGCGGGTACTGGGATAATGGGAGGTGTAAATGTCCTTCAGGGAGGGGAGTGAAGCACCAATAATAATCCTTCCAGCTGTGTTCACTATGCGCTGCAGGGCTTTCCTGTTGTATTCAGTGCAGCTTCCGCCCCACACAGCGATACAGCTGGAGAGGATGCTCTCAATGGTGCCTCGGTAGAATGTGGTCATGATGGCTGGTGGAGCACTTGCTCGCCTGAGTTTCCGCAGGAAGTACAGGCGGCGCTGAGCTTTCTTCGCCAGTGATGCAGTGTTGGTGGTCCAGGAGAGGTCTTCACTGATGTGCACCCCCAGGAATTTGGTGCTGCTCACTCTCTCCACCACAGCACCGTCGATGGTCAGTGGCAGGTGTTGGGTGTGACCTCTCCGGAAGTCAACAACAATCTCCTTGGTCTTGCTGACGTTCAGCAGGAGGTTGTTGTCCCTGCACCACGTGGTCAGAAGGTCGACCTCCAACCTGTATTGAGTCTCGTCGCCCTTGGTGATGAGACCCACCAGAGTTGTGTCGTCAGCAAATTTCACAATGTGGTTGTTGCTGTAGGTTGCAGTGCAGTCATGCGTCAGCAGGGTGAAGAGCAGCGGACTGAGCACGCTCAGCGTCTCCATCTCCTACTGCATGTATGTGTGTATGTGTGTGTGCATATAGCTGATATGGCTGCCATGAATGGAATTCCACGAAACTTCCACGAAGCATTCAGAGAGTGTCATAATGATCCCACTCTTAAATCTCAAATTTCGTGCAGTTTCGAACATGTCAGCCAAAGAGACCTTCGATCACAACACCTCGTTTTTGCTTTTCAGGTGGCACTATACCTCAAATCAGTGGATAAAAGTTGGTAACCCTAGGCCCTACGGTTCTCGAGATATTCACAGAAAACCGTATCCGGCCTTTACCCTCATTTCGGGGAGCCCGGTGCGGCCGGTGGGTGACGTTTCAAAACAAAAATCAATGGTTCTGTGTTTTTGTGCACCCGGTCTTTCATGTCTTGGAAATCATTTACACAAAATTACTGAAGAAAAAAGAACAAATCTGGAAAAAACAAACTCTGAATAAACCTATATGACCGTCGCTTAGTTATATATACTGCTGAAGTGCTGCACATCATCACTGCTAATACTAACTTGTGTGTTCTGCAAACAAGGTTATCAGTGTTATTAATGTAATACAAAATATGTGATCAAATCACATCTATATATGCGTAAGTAATTATTTATATGTATACAATTTCACATAGTTATAGCTCCATGCATAGATGGTATCTCTAGACTATTTTTAGATCAATTTGCACCCCTCAGTGGATGATACGTGACATTGCAAGGGAAATAACAGGCCTCTGTCCCTCATTCAGTATTGCATAATGTGTAAAAGTCCACACCATCTGAGACATTGAATTTAAAATGGATTAGGCCAGGGGTGGGCAAGTAAATTTGGGCACGGGCCATTTTTTTTAACTTAACCAATAGATGGCGGGCCAGAGGATGGGCTAATATTTAAATGCCGCTCCAGTGGATGAGCTGCTAGTCAACACGCATCTACACAGAGAATGGATAAAAATAACTCTTGAAATACCTAAATAACTATTGAAAAAAATGCTCTTGATTAACTCTGTTTTATCTCCCCTTTCAATATCATGAATAGGAAATGTGTAGCCTAGGCTATAATAATTTTGGCAATGATAGACTGTTTAACACGGAGCCTTGTTTATTTCAGTGTTTCCCATACATTGACTTATTTGTGGCGGCTCACCACAACATCAACATTGACCACCACATAATGATTTTCCAGGTTGTACTAAATTGTACTGAAATCTGGTCAGCATCATAACCACGCTGCGCTAATTTGTTAGAAACTGTTGCATTCAAGTTATCTGCAAACCTACCACTAGAAATAGAATTCAATGATGTGGGAAAAACTGCATTTTAATTAGGCTACTACTTTGGATAGTGTATCTTACTTTTATTCTTAAATACTTGGTTGACCCACCTCCTGACATGACAATGTTACAATGCTTATTATTTTCCTACAATAAACATTAGCGTGTAGAGTGAGGAGCAAACTACAGGTATAAGTTAGCTGGGAGAAAATGTCTTGGTCAAAAAGTCTAAAGAAGGAAGTTTAGGAAAGTAGAGCTTATAAAAAGGATTGGAAAGACTAGTGTGTGTTCATCTTAGCCGGTTTCACAGATGCAAAGCCTGTGTGTCCAATCTGCAACAACGCTGTCGCTTCAAGGTGGCCTGTAGAATATATCCGCTCCAGACAGAGGCATGAAAGCGCAACATGTGCTGGCAGAGGATCAGGGATCAAAGGACCGGATCATAGTGCGTCTGGTGTTCTTCCTCATATTTGTTTAAGCACACGTGGTCTGATTGGTAAATAGGCTATAGGATTTTAAAAAATCGGACAAATAATATTGCTGGTAAGCCGACTTTGGCCCGCGGGCCACCTGTTGCTGACCCATGGATTAGGCCAATTGCAAGAGTGGAGATTTGAAACTCCTTTTTTCACTATTCATTTAGAATTATTTTACGTTACACAAGACTGCACACAACATTAAGCTTTTGGCTTTGGCTCTCAAACTGCACAAAAATGTGACCTCTCCTCAGTAACTACTAGCTGCTATAAGTCTTAAAAAGGGTTTCTTATAATAATAATAATAATAATAATAATAATAATAATAATAATAAAAAATTAAAGTGCCTTTCATGACACCCAAAGTCACTTCACAAACAAAAAGGTTGTTAAAATATTAATCTCATAACACATGAAAAATAAAAAATAAAAGTAAAAGTCAGTCAGTCTGTCCATAAGCCATCTTGAAGAAATAGGTCTAGAAATAAGTCTGTTTTTAATTGAGTCGCCGTGTCTGATGTAGCAGTGAATTCAACAGCTTGGGGGCAATGTAGCTGAAAGCCCTCTCTCTCAGGGTGCTAAGGTTCACACTAGGGACATGCAGTAGGCCTGCTGAGGAGGATCTCAGTGAGCGGGCAGGGGATCAGGAGGTAGGTGGGGGTATAATTGAGTAGGGCCTTGTATGCCAGGAGCAGAACTTTGAAACGTATTCTGTAGGCAACTGGAGGCCAGTGCAGTTGTATAAACAATGAAGTTACATGGCTAGTGGATTTGGAGCCTATTATAATCCTTGTTGCAGAATTCTGAATCAGTTGGAGCCGATGGAGTAGCTTGTTAGGGATTCCAGACAAGATGGAATTACAGTAGTCAAGGTGGGATGTCACATACGCATTTACAAGGACTTTTGCACTCTGCTAGGCGAGCGCTGGGCGAAGCTGTGCAATGTTCCTTAGACCTTATTGCTGTCATTATCACTAAACACACTTTGGAACGAAGATTAGACTGTAAATAAGGATGCACACATTTTTTTACATGCTTTCTCATGCTAAAATATCTATATTCTTTTCAAAACTATTCTGAAGCTTGTGTTGATCATGTTTGAGGTTATTGACTGAGACAGTTTGGCTTTGGCAGGAGCATCAGCTCCTGTTTACACACCGAATGCCACCTGCACCCCCCCCCCCCCCTCCATCAAGCACAAAATTTGGTAGGTGCAGTGACTTCCTGACCACAAGGATGTGTCTGTGTGACTTCAATGATGAGGATTCACAGGGGGTGGGCTGACTGTAGAGAAACTCTCTCTGCTCTCTTTCTCTCTCTCTGCTCACTACCAGTTTGACATATATGGAGCGCAGTCTTAACAGCACTTTCTGATTTGTCACTGAAATGTGATTCCCTATCTCTTTGCTAATATGGTCACATCGAGTGTGTTTGGCGGCTCAGGGATATGCATAGGGTCTAGGCTGTGTCATTGAGTCTGGGAGAGCAGAGGTGAGGGTTGTGCTGTCTGCTGAGCCCCAAACTCAGAGCTTCTGCGGGGGAAGATGAAGATGGAGGGCTGCCTGTGGATCATTCTCTTGGCCTCTGTGGCTCTGACTAACCAACAAGGTAGGATATGATTTATTCCACAAAATCAAATGAATATTTTCAGCAAAATATGATCAGATTTCTTAATTTATGTAGTCATTGTAGTATCTTATTACAGTAATGCCGAAAGGTTTGAAGTCTGATATCTAAACAGCATTCTGTCACAGTGTGGGGCTTACCTATGGTACGTTTGCATACATTTTCAGTATTAAAGGTACTCTAAGCGATGCCATGCTTTTTTTAGGCTAAAATATTTTATGCCAACTGCTAGCTGTCTGTGTCCTGAATACACTATCTCTGTGGACAGCCCAGGCTTCAAAAACAGCAACAAAAACAACCTGGGCAAACCTAGCCCATTAAAACATAACAAACTGTGCAGCAAATCACAGACGAGATGCGCGTTTAGGAGAGTTTCAATTGCATGGGAGCAGCACGGGAGGGAGGGGGAGGAAGTATCGAGCTAGCTCTCTGTTTTGCAACACTGTTTTGTTTGAAAGTCAACAAAAGTGACGTTACCCAGCATCGCTTAGAGCACCTTTAATGTCTATCAGCCCATTCTAGATATTGTAGAGCAACTTGTAGAGCGACTTGTGATAGTGTTGTAGGCTTCAGTAGTTATGCAAATGCTATGGAATACACGGATAACAGTAGTTGTTTATATTGAGAATCGCAGTTCTTTTACCGTATGGAGTCTACAGGGAGCTTTTAAATGATTTTGTAGAATTTTAGGCAAGCATACCATATATTGCTAATTTTTATGAAGAATATTAATTTCTGCTGCTTTATCTGTGGATGTGTATTTGAGTAATTGCATTGCTCCCTATAACATGTGGTGGCTATACAAGTAAAGTGAATTCAGCAGCTATGTGCTGTGTGGTATTAAACCATGAGTGAACTTTTGTGTTGTGTGTAGTACCTTCCATGTTTGCATACACACAACCCGGTCTTTCAATGTCCGGTGAATCATGTCCTTCCGAATTTTATTTATTTATTAGGGGCCTAGCAGCGAAGCTGCAGGACCCCATTATGTTTGTATGTTTTCTTCTTCCTATTATTATTATTATTATTATGACCGCCGCTAGCAAAGCGGTCATATAGGGATTGTCAAAGTTGTTTTTTTTTTTTCGTCATCTACTTCCTGAATTTTTGGTCAACGATACCCAGGACACCGAAACACCGGGGCACATGAAATTTGGTGGGTATGTAGCCCCACTAGACTTTTACGGAAAAATAATTGACTACATAAATTCGTCAAAGTGAAAAATGTGTCAACTCGCCGCAATGTAGATGTATTAACGCACCCGTGATTATCTACATCTAAACTTAAACCAAATATTTTAGAGCGCACTTTGAGAGATGTATCCAGGGCAGGGCTGTACACATAATAATATTATTTGTTGCACGTGCTACAAAAATCATTCTGTGCAATGGATGATTTACCAACGTTACACCGGTCCGATACAGTTTTGCCTATGGCTATACATGCGTGAGACGCCTGTTTATTTGTTTGAAGTGTGTGCAGGGTGTGAGGGGGAATCGATGTGCTTTGATTCCAGCTTGGTAGTTGTAGTCTGTGAGATTAAAAAGCACGTGTGTGTGAGATATCCAAACAATGACACCTTCATTATGGCTTTCATTATTGCAGCTTTAACCACAGACCTTCAGCTACAGTGGGTCCCATTTACAAGTGGCCACTTCATTCGCGCTTTCCGTGATTCACGGAGCTGCGTGAAATGTATTACAACTTTTCGCCACGATGTGGCAGCTTAAGTCCGCTCGATACTGTAAGGCTTAAGCCATTGGTTTCCAAAGGAGATTTTATATGTGTCGCCAGCCTAGCCTATTGACAATTTATGTTGTAAATAGGCCTAGCGTATACGGGTCATTCTTAGCAAATGGTGCCATTTGAGGGTGGTAACCTTGCCTAAACAAAATTCACATTTTCATTGATTTTATCATTTCATCTGATGAAGGACATGTTCAACTATGAGAAACATATATTGGGCCAGTTCAGGGTGTTATGACATCAGAATTTTAATCAGATTTGTTGTACATGTTACTGGACATTTTCATCTCTATTATAAATGTTTTTAATGGACAGTTATTATAATATTTCAATTCTAAGAGCTCAACTGTCCCTCACCTTGCCCCTGTAAATATATTTTAAGAAAGTTTTAATAAACACACACTGTATATAAAATACATGCTCTGATTTAAGACTATGGTAATGTCCACACAATTGTTTTAAAAGAAGATAAGAAATTCTATGGAATTTGGTGAAATGTTTTTTTTTCCAGTTCTTGTTCTGCAAGTAACCACAAAGATATGCAAAATATTTATTGATTTTATTTCATGAATATAACAAAAACACACACTCCCTGGTGTAACAATGTTGGTAACGAGGTGGACAACATTTAAAAGGACAAATGGGTGGTATTTGAAAGGCAACTCACCTCACCCCCACCCCACCTTCAATCATGAAATATATTACACTATAAAGAAATATCATAATTTTTTTTTTTTTAAATTCATATATAGCAAAACTATGAAGCGGACCAGCCAGGTGGTTTTCAATGAAATTCCACACTGTCTTAGTTGCATGGACCTCTTATTCAAAGGTTGCGGCTCTTTCATGAAGCACACAATCTGATCCTCTCGAGGTAGAGTTGGCCAGCGGAACTTATTTGTGCCGTTCTTGTGCATGCATTTTACTTTTACATCTTCCTCAACCTCCATAATAACTCCTGGATAGGCATCGCCATCATAATTCACAATGCACCACTGCCCAACGTGTTCCCTGGTAATGACCTCAGGTCGAGATGGTTCTTCATGGACATGTGGGGTTGTCTCTCCCATGCTCACCTCTTTCAGCCCATAGCATGCACAATCCAGTATCTGTCCTCTGTCTGCCTGACAAAGGCATGTGATGTCCCGGTGTTTAGTTGTCCCTGGAGAGGTACTAAGGACTTGATGCATTTTCATTGTTCCCTTGACCGGAACAAGGGCAGGCTCATCATTCATTTCCTTTACTTTTCCCTCAACCTCTTGTTCTCCCACCAAAAAAAGTTCTACTGATGTGCCCATGTTCTTTAGCTGGTGGAACATGGCCTCTGCATTTGGGATATCTACTCCCTGGCGAACAATCTGGTCAGCTGATCTTTTCAGGCACCCCCCCACTCCATCTGGAGCCCCCTTCCCATGGTTGGCCTCAAAGAAGTTCCAGCTGATATCTTTGAAGCCTTTCATAAAAGGCTCTTTCGACATCAAGTAAAAGTTTCCCTTTTGTCTATACTGTGTAGCTGGACCATCGCTGAATACATGGAGGCGATTGATGAGAGGGTATCGTTCCCTCACCATGTCTAGCACAGGACTGAGATGGTCCCAAATGGCAGGGGGATCATGCCGTCTGGAAGGGGAGATTGAGCAGCAAGTTACTGGAGATTTTTCAGCTGCAGTGTACAGCACTCCAGTATGAAGGGTTGCTTGTTGATGCGACCCTCCAAAATGGACTGACTGTATTTCTTCAGAGTACTACAAGAGTAGTTCTCACTAAAATCGACATGCAGTAGACATTCATTGTTCCCTAAG
This sequence comes from Alosa pseudoharengus, assembly GCF_046254945.1. Classification (NCBI taxonomy): domain Eukaryota; kingdom Metazoa; phylum Chordata; class Actinopteri; order Clupeiformes; family Clupeidae; genus Alosa; species Alosa pseudoharengus. The sequence continues at coordinate 22,150,211 of NW_027468664.1, read as the reverse complement.
TTTTCTCTGACCTGTCTGTAGGCTCCATACTGCCACCGGATATTAAAGACTAAATCTGAATAGCCTGTCATGGAATTCACTTACAAGAGCCTCTTCGGTTATCTGCACAGTTTTCTTTACAGTGATCATTGATCTTTTCCAAGTCCCTTCTCCACTGACCTTTGGTATTGTCTTCCAGAGACCATTGAGTAAGGGCTATCTCTGTGTTTGCAGGAGGTCTCAGAATTGTGGGTGTTGTGTAGACACAGTCTTCACACTCACCATATGAACAGAGTTTGGATTTGGGATTGCACATTGTTGAATCTACCATCTCCTCAAGTTTTTTTTCCTGCCAACAGACCATGGCTGTACATGGTATTTGCTATGAACTGTAAGTTCTCGTGAGTTTTGCATTGACAGGTTTCACGATCAGCTTCTCTGGGCACCACAAGCCAAAATGGTCTTAATGGTCTTGCAAAAACTAGCATACAAGATCTGATCTGGGTTTTCTGAAAGGAACTTCTGGTGTAAATTTTTCATTGTGTCGGTTAGCAGGCGTTTTTGTTCTTTCTTCTTGTTTTTAGTTACAGTTTGCTTTATTCCTGTTGTCATTCGACTGACGTCATCTCTTAAATAGAAAGCCTTCACTTTCTGTTTGCATTTAATTGACAATCTATTGGTCTTATTTCTCTCAAAGGTCAGGGGCCCTCCATCTGCTTTTTGCTTCTTTGAAAAGCCCAGGGACGCCTGTGTTGCCCTCTGCAGCCGGTATTTCTTTGTGATCTTTCCCATGACTGTTTTTGCAATCAACTGCCTCTCCCGATCCTTCTTGGAGTTTTTATATTTATGTCTTATCTCTTGAATTATTGACTCATGTAATATCAACCTCCTTCTAATGCTGTTGTTCACTGTCTGCTTGCGCAACAGTGCATCCACTGTAGAATGTGCCGATTCTGTCCCTACTGCTAAGCGCTGCCATCTCTTTTTGAATTTTTCTTTTTTTCTCTTTTCACTCTCCACCAAGGCCTCTAGATTTTTAATCTGTTCCCGAAGCCTCCTTCTCCCTTGCTTGACAGCTCTCCGTCCAGCAACAAATTGTCTATAACACAGGAAGCATAATGTCACATTCTGCTGTCAGTAACAATTTAGAATAAAGGGCCATTAGTTAATCCAAGTGAGATTCTGTATAGACTATTTACAGCATATTTTTCATCTTTTTATTACAGTAGGCACACTCATAAGAGTTTCTAACTTTACTCCCTCTATTTCTCACTCACTCTACCCCTCTCTTGGTCTCTCATTATGTCTTACACACACACACACATGCACACACACACACACTTTCACAGTAAGTAAATCATCTAGCCTATATGTTTATTCAAATCCAGATTCTACCTAATCCACATTGAGTTGAATAATCAACTTTCTTCTAACCTTGAAGGCCCTGGTTCTGGCTCTGGAGGACTGTCTGGACTTCCTGGAGGAGTGAACATTGATTGCAATGTCGCCCTGGCTCTCTGCAATCTCTTCTTTTCTCGTCATTTTTCTCTCTGTGCTTTTTTCTCTCTTTCACTGAGGTCTGACACTTTCTTTTTCCTTCCTTTCTCTCTGTCCTTTCTCCACCTCTCCCTCTCTTTCCTGAGGTGTTCCTGTCTCTTTTCTGGATCAGCATCCCGGCGTGCCCTGTAACGTCTGCTTTTCTTTTGCATCTAATGGTGCCATTTCCTGACAAACACATGCATACTGTTTAAAGTCATCTTTTTTTTAATAATATAATATAAGCAATGATAAAAACATAAAAATACATGTCAGACACTGATCAACACCCTAACCCCTCTAATAAGTAACCCTATTTTATGTACAGCCAAGAGTAACGGGAGGGGACAGTAACGCGGGGGGACAGTAACGTGGGGGGACAAATTATGCTAAAGTCGGTCATTTTTACTCATGTAAAGAACACCAGACTAGTACATGGTGACTACACAAGAAGATTGTGTGTATATTAATTAGCTATATCTTCAAAATCACAAAAAAATATCAGTTTCCGAAATAAATCTGAGTAAGTCATGAGGGCCCTTTTGGACATGTCAGTTATTTGTACCACTGGTTAGATGTAAAACTGCATTTCGTTTCAGACTACTGGTATTTAATTTGTGCATTGACAATAAAGTATCATATGACCTAAAGATGACTAAAATCTTATGTAGAAGAAGAAACATTCACAAAAAATCCATGGCATGACTTTTCTTCTTGATAGCTGTTGAAACCTGCAAGGAACTGACAGAGATGGTTTTGTTTATTAATAAATAAATAAATAAAAATAAAACATTATGCTGATACCTTCTGCTTTTCCCAAATACAATGTAGCCTACAGGTGTAAGTGACCTTTCATCAATCCAGTTGCAATGGATGAACTGTGATGAACTGCCCTTCTTGTGATTGTTGAAGGTTTTATAACAATGCTACAACTTTTTTGGCTAGTGCTACAAATCTATTAACTTTTGCAGCGCCAGTAGGCTACTTTCTGTGCAGCCGCACACACACACACAGGCATGCCAAACAAGCATACACAAAAGTTTCAAGAGTGGGGGGTGGAGTAGAAGATGGAGACAAATTGATTAGTGTGATTTATTTTCGCGGAACGGATGTACAGGACTGAGCGGCGGTCATATTTTGTACCGCTATGCGGTACATCTAGTTATGATGATACTTTCTTCTGCTATGGGAGTCTATGCACAGCAAATTGAACAGTGTAAATGCAGGGTTGCCAACTCTCACGCATCTGGCGTGACACTCACGCTTTCAGCACCAATCTCACGCTCTCACGCACACTCAAGAAATGTCACGCCAAATCCATTCTTTTTTTTTTGCAATCCGTTCATTTTTTGTTGATGACTAGACTAGACCACAGCATTGTTTCTAAATGACAGGATACGAGATTAAGGCATACATATGTCTAGACCAACACAGCAGGTAGTTCTAATATCAGCCTACAACGTTCTCAGCGTAGTTTTCTCTGATTGTTGATTCGCTGACTGTTTAATCGGGTCCGCGACACCTTCACGGAACACGCTGCTATTTAGACATGAGGCAGTGGCCGCCCATTCTTCTCTAGGAACTACTCGCGAAGTAGCCTCACAGACATCACATGAAATAACTTTTTCTCATCTTTTATAAGGTATAGCGGCTATTTGCTGCGATAAACGGTTCGCGAGAAAATTAACTTTCAAGAAATAATCATATTAGGCTACTATAGCTCTGCGCTCATTTCAATTCATATAGGAGGAATATTTCACAAACTTTTCGTTCCACACATGACAAACCGTAAACCAGAATAAACAGCAGACCTTACCGAACGTGTAATGCAATCCCCTGTAGGCCTACAATAAGTCGTTCCAAAGTAATCCGGTTTTGAAATGGTAGCACATTTCTATATGGTCTCCAATTTTGGGCTTAAGTGTCTTAAAACTGAGCTGTGCTTAAATACCTACATATGTGTAAATATTAAAATCAGAGGATATACAGCTCATGGCTAAGAGTCGATGTAGCCATAATGATTTGTTTTCACAAAATGCTAAGCATGCATGTATTTAAGTGTCTTAAAAAAGTGTGCTTATATTGGTCAATGCATAATTTCATAACAGGCCAAATAGAAAATAAATGTTAAATGTTAAATATAGCCTAGACATAATATTAAAATCAGATGATGTAGGATAGTATAGAGTTAGATAAAGTTGGATGGCTCCAGAACTCACACCAGTGGATTGGGTCTTAAAGGAGCCACACCACTTTTATGACACTATAGTCTGTTGACCTTTAGATTTGTTATACTGGGCATGAAGGGCAGGCCAATTATGAGTTCTGTCCAACATTGATGGTAGGTTTAGAAAAAAAGTCAGCACATTTTAATCATATTGCAATAATACCAATAACCGTGATCATTTTGGTCATGATTTTTCATCAAATGTTCATACTGTATCTATAGTGGCTGGTAGACTTTGGAATCCATCAGCCACAATGGTAGGTGGAAAAAAATATTTTAGGCTATTTCCATCCCTGATACATATGTACACTCATACACACATTCATAAGTCTCAATCTGTCCATTTCTTTCCACAAAACTCGCCGTCATCATTTAAGGGGTTATTTTTAAATTTTTTCTACTGAGCTACTACCTTTTTCAGGTGGGTAGGGGGGCCCTTTTCATGTCTGTGCATGCCCAGGGGCCCAGTGGCTCATAATCCTTCCATGCCACGGGGTTAAAACACTGGTCTTGTTTTCAAGTGCAATCAATAATTTAATTGTACATTTTGAAGAAACTTTTCATTTTATTAGGTTTAAAAAAAAAAAAAAAACATAAATCAGGGATTATACTGTACATAGCAAAAAAGTCAGGAGACAGACATTTTTAAAATTAGGTTTAGGGAAAAATTTAACGCACACGCACTATGACTTCACAAAATCTCACTCCAGCCAAACAGCCAAAGTTGGCAACCCTGGTAAATGACACTCTATAGGAGTACATTTTACTCCCTTTTCGGTGTATATATGGGTCCAAGTGTCCAGTGTTCTCCCAACACCGGACACCAGAGTAAAAATATTAATACTATAACAGAGTTAAATTCCAAACCTCCCACCCCACCTCTTGTAACATTCACCTCAGGTGGCTTTAAACACCATGTCTTCTCTACACCTGACAAACTTATGTATTTGTCATGTATACAGACCTTACTGTCCTGTATTTGACCCTAGGCAGATGTGTCAGGCCCTTGAGTCATGGATCTGCTCGAGGTTTCTTCCTATAAGTATAAGTATATATACTCTTTTGATCCCGTGAGGGAAATTTGGTCTCTGCATTTATCCCAATCTGTGAAACACACTCAGCACACAGTGAACACACAGTGAGGTGAAGCACACACTAATCCCGGCACAGTGAGCTGCCTGCAACAACAGCGGCGCTCGGGGAGCAGTGAGGGGTTAGGTGCCTTGCTCAAGGGCACTTCAGCCGTGCCTACTGGTCGGGGTTCGAAACGGCAACCCTCCGGTTACAAGTCCGAAGCGCTAACCAGTAGGCCACGGCTGCCCAATGTGTGTGTGTGTTAATTGTAAATTAATTACATACTCTGTGATCAATTAATCTAAATTAATCACACATATAATTTTTGCTGTGAAAGTATTTTAAATATTTGAATTCAAATGAATCATTCATTAATCAGCATTAGTGACATTAAAGTTCAAAAACTATTTTATTATTATTTTCATTGTTCAAATAATGGCCATAATAATCTATGATATGACCTAATATGCTAAGGAAATAACTTCAGAAGTGCTTCGGGAAGAAGTTTTTTTTTCACATACAAGGCATTTCAGGCAACAGATATAACCTAGGGAACACAATGAAAATAAATTAACACTCGCCTCAATGTCAACACTATTTCACTAGTTCACATTCCTGAATTTGCATAAAGACATAAAAGCATAATACATAAAAGCATAATAGAAAAGCATGTTTGGCGAGGTCTCTGGCCATGGTCCTGAAGGGCTTCGCGGAATCGTGCCGGAGTCGACTGCGCAGGCAGGAGTCGGGCAGGATTCCGCCATACACCCCCTTATTCTTTAACTATGGAAGACGGGAGGTGTAAGGGGAGGTGGTGGGTTGCGAGCGGAGTAACACCGATGCTGCAACTTCGGCAGGTAGACTGCAAATAAATAACCTGACTGATTGAAGGAGGCGTGGCAAATTCCGTCATGCTCCTCCCGAACTTCCGTTTGTAAAACGCCATTTCACTAGTTCACATTCCTGAATTTGCATAAAGACATAAAAGCATAATACATAAAAGCATAATAGAAAAGCATGTTTGGCGAGGTCTCTGGCCATGGTCCTGAAGGGCTTCGCGGAATCGTGCCGGAGTCGACTGCGCAGGCAGGAGTCGGGCAGGATTCCGCCATACACCCCAAAAATTGCATTTGAAGATGAACCACGCTGAGCAAATTCAATGGGAGTGTGCGAGGTGCGCTTCCTCAGATCAGAGATTTGATCTGATATATGAGTGATAGGCGTCGGAGGACCACCGGCCGAGAGTTTTGAGGGCTTGATCGGACAGACCGTTATTTGCCGCAGTGGTGGCTGCACCAATCCTAAAGAATAAGTTGAGTAACGGTCTGCTGGGATTCCGACTTGCGTTAGAACAGCTTTGAGCTGCATTTGAAAACAGAAGCAAGTGACGGAGCGTCCGTCATCTGTATCAAATGGGGGATGCGATAGAGGAACGACTTGAATTAAGACAGCCAGGGGCGCCTGTCGTCTATGGCAGATGGAGGTCTAATGATGATGCAAATGCCAATCTATGAGTTGACACGCAAAACAGCAAACTTGTTTGGCAAGATCCCTAACCAGGGTAAAGGAGTGCTTAGCGGATTGGTCAGACCACCAGCCGCGGTGGTGGCCGTACCAATCCTGAAGTAATGGGAAGCTTGAGAGCTAACTTAACAGGCATGCACTTGCACACATAACATGCACTTAACATGACATGCAAGGCAATGAGCTTGCAGTTGCAGAGCTCGGGGTCAGTGCAGGGGAGTACAGCTTGCAGTTGCAGAGCTCGGGGTCAGTGCAGGGGAGTACAGCTTGCAGTTGCAGAGCTCGGGATCAGTGCAGGGGAGTACAGCTTGCAGTAGCAGAGCTCGGGATCAGTGCAGTGGGAATAGAGGACTGATGTAGTTGCTGATGCTCATGGCATGTGATTCGAAGATTTGTGAGTGATTCATAAAGTTAACATTCCAAATTACAAACTACAATTCTGCTGTTTGGCAAGATCCCTAGCCAGGGTCATGGAGTGCTTTGCAGGGATCTTGCAGGAGTGTACTGCGCTGGCAGGAATCAAGCAGGATCCATGTCATGTGATCACCCCAAAAAAATGCAACCCAATTGAAAAGACCCTGGCTAGGACCGTGTAGGCTATAGATAAGGTGATATGAAAGGTATCTAAGGCGCCTAGAGTATTCTACTACTCTGATAGACCGTTATTTGCCTGAATGAAACCTAAACGGTCTGTGCCAATACCAATATGCGTTGGTAGATATCCGAGTTGCCCTTAAAACCAATGAGGGTTACATGTGCAAAAAATTTCAAATATATGCTATAAGGGGATCTTAGACATTACATAGCATACACCTGGTCTGAATATAAGGATAGTTACTGAAAGGTGATAAATGGGTGTTACAGGTTTCTACTTTGCTGTATTAAGTTTGTAGAGAACACTGAGCTACCTAGCATTATGGTAGCCAATCTAGAGAGTAAATATGAACCTGTAGCAAACACTTTAATAGAGGCAGTTTGCATTCAAGAGCATGAGAAGAAATTTAGAGAATGAGAGCAAGCGGCTAGGCTGGAGTAGGTTAGGCATTGACACATAGATTAGTACAAGTGAAGAGCCTGAAGAGCCATCTTGAAGCTAAAACTGATTAATGGATGTTAAGAAACCCATGCTTGGCAGAGTCTATGGCTCAGCCAAATTGCTCTGGGGGGGATCGTGCAGGAGTCACTGTGCAGGCAGGAGTCAGCAGGATCCGTGTATACAGCCCAAAGATGAGGGCAACTAAGGCACCTTAAAAAGGGTTTGTAAAGAGCAAACATGAAGAGCGGAAAGAGAAGATTGACCTGGGTGTGATCTGGAAAACATTGTTAGAAGGATGCGGTGACCAGTGTTTCCCACAGAATTGAATTCCAATTGTGGTGGTTGGTTTGCAGAATTAACTTGAATGGAACAGTTTATCAAATTAGCACAGCGTGGTTATGATGCTAACCAGATTTAAGCACAATTTAATACAACCTGGAAAATCATTGTGTGGTGGTCAATGTTGATATTGTGGTAGGCCGCTACAAATAAGTCAATGTATGGGAAACACTGGGTGACCCCATGGGTGGTGGCACCAATCCAGGGAAAGAGGGGTGAGGGAGAACCAGGGACACGGTCCCTGGCTGGGGAAGAGACACGGGCACGAACGCGGTTCACGCCGGTGGGAGATGATGGGGAAAGGGAAAAGGTAGCGACGCGGTCGCTACAGGGGAGGGGGAGGAGGTTGCACAGCACCCTGGGTCTGCAAAGAGAAGAGGCTTGATTAGCTGGAATAGAGAAAAGAGACCGCAGTAGTGGAAGGCAAGGTAGAGGGCTGCACGCGGGCACCCATAACTTGCTGGGTTGACAAAGCATGTTGCACAAAGGGAGAGACGCCGGAGGAACGGAGCTCCACACTACGGCGCAGGTGCTTGGCTGATTGGCTAGCAGGAAGGAAAGAAAAAAGGATTGAGCGCAACACTCTGACTGAGGACAAGTTTCAGGAGAAAATCGGGAAAGTGTTGGCCTTGATTTGAAATTGAAACATACATTCTTAAACATTTAGCCAACACCTATCAAGCAATTCAAAATGAGCAAATTACATTTAGCCACAAAGTACAATGGAGACGATAGTAGTCTAGTAGTTGTAGGCTGTTGCTTACAACATGCTTGATGATACAGGCCTAACACCCCAGGATAGTGCATATAATTACATAGAGTTGTGATAATTGAGTTTGAGTAATCCAGGGATAGCAATAGCGCCAATTTAGCAATATGAGGTGCTATGGAAACCAATTAAAATACTGTAGCTAACAGCAAGAAAAGTGGTGAGCAGCACATTATTAGAGAGGATTCCAAGGAACAGCAGAGCTACAAGCTGGTGTAGGTGCTTCCATGGTCAGCTAGGAGTGTAACAGAGCAAAGCTACACGCTGGTGTACCTGTGCTCCCATGGTCAGCTAGGGAAGGCTTTAATATGCTGGCACTCTCAAAACAGAGGAAGGCGAAAAAACTCCCAAACACTTTAAAGGAGAAAAAATTCCTTCCTTGCCCTCTTAGCAATGAGCGACAGAGCAACGGCTCCTGTGTATCAGCTGCCTTACGGTCAAAGCCGGCATTGAGGTGGGGGTAAAAGCGGCAAAACTGACCTCAACTCCGCATCTCACACACACTGGGACTCCATATTTGTGCATGTCTGGATCAGAATGATACCAGATTGTTGCAGCACAGAATCTGGCCGAATGACAGTTCAGCTTGGTGTTCATTAAAGGTTAGCATCATGAACACCGCAGCACAATGCGTTCAATACTAATGCATGTTAAACTGTTCTTATCACAAATCAAATGCAGAGATAAGACTCTTTAAACAGGCAAAGTGGTAGCAGTCAGCAACATGTAGATGTGTTAGCTGTAGAACACAGCTGAGTTTGTTAGCTGTTTGTTATGTAGGTCTACTACTGATCTTTAATGAGATAGAAACTCGTCACAGCAATTGAGACTTTAAAGTTATTATTGAAATAATGTAGCAGGAATTAGCCTACAAGCTAAGCTAGAACCCACTGCATAGCCCACGGTGACACACACTGACTAGCAGGAGTGGGCTAGTCAGTAGCCTACTAAAATCAAAACAGTAGGCTAGGTAATTTTAGCTAACGTTATACAATTACCCTTGGCAAACGGCAGCAGTTTGTAGCCTAGTACCAACTTCATGTGTAGGCTAACCATTAGCCATCTGCAATGAGGGAAGCTAGTTGCTTGCTAAAACAAACAAAGTGGCAAGAGATGTAACGTGTTAGAAGTTACAAGCTGGGACCCATGCAAATCACGGAATACAGGCACATTGGCTACTGAAGCAAATTTGAGTGACAAACAACTTAGGATAGACAACACGTTGGTTAACACAATTCCAAGCAAACTTTACCAAAGAACCACGAAGGACTGGAAGCCTGATTTATCAGAAATGTCACGTCTATATAACATGGCCGCTTGCAATGTTCAAGTGTGATTCACGGGATATTTAGCCTACACTGACTTCAGTTCACCCTATGCCTCTAGACAAGCACTCCGTGAGCCTGTAACTATTAACACAGCCAATGTGACCGAAAAGTTGTTAGCTAAAACAAGTAAGGCAAATAGCTAAACAAGTGCCTTCATCTAGTAGGCTATAGCCTACATGTTTGTGACATGTATCTCAACATTCAGCAGGAACGAGTGGGCTTTACAAACAGCTCTAATACAAAGCAACACGATAAGAACTACCTCCCTGCAGTAGTTTCCCACGCAACCTAGACCATGAAAGTCTGTAACAGATAGTGGGCAGCAAGTTCTGCTTGAGACAACCGGTAGTCACTGCAAGCGGAGTAACACCGATGCTGCAACTTCGGCAGGTAGACTGCGAATAAATAACCTGACTGATTGAAGAAGGAGGCGTGGCAAATTCCGTCACGCTCCTCCCGAACTTCCGTTTGTAAAACGCCATTTCTTTGCATTGATGTGCGACTTTAGAGTTGACGAACTCTGGTGATATGCAAAATCCTTGCTGCAGACATTACAGAGGACTTTATTTTAATCAACACTTTATTTTTATCAACACCATCAGGCCATTTTTTAAAAGTAAATGTTCCAAGCAATGATGTAGGCAGCACATTTTCTTCTCTCTCCTTCATTTTACAGTGTAATGGTTACTGACTAGAATGGCTCGGGGTCAAAGGTCATACGGAATCGATTAATCTGCGCTATTTTTTTTAATCAGTTATTTTTTCTCAAATTAATTAATCGAAATTAATCAGTTATTTTGACAGCCCTAGTGTATATATATATATATATATATATATATATATATATATATATATATATATATATATGTATCTACTTCTAGGGAGTTTTTCCTCGCCCCTGTTACCCATGGGCCTTCTTTTCTTTGATTCTCTTCTCTGATTGTCTAACACTCTGTAAAGCGCCATGAGACATGTGTAATGTTTTGGCGCTCTATAAGTTTAATTGAAATTCAAACACCACAAGTGTTCAAATGCACTCTTTCACAGGAGTTATGACACTACTTTGAGTAACTTCAACACCTGTAATAGTAACTTCTGCAACACTGAAATAATAAACGGAGTGTCTATTTACACCCCTGGTACGAATAGCCTTGGCCACACAGCTGAGCTCTTCACACCCTGTGACATAACAACAAAAAGACGTTGCTCACGTGAACAAAAAACATGGCGGACATTTGTTTTTTCATCAGCAGAAAGTGAAGAATTCTGAAAGGTTTCGGCACTAATATCTGTTCAGATTAAGTTTTACATTGAAAAGTTGTGTTCTGTTTTCATAATCTTGGTTCAGTGAACACATACAACCGTCAGTTTGTTAGTTAACAGAAATTTTGTGAATATGACGCTCAGGTATGGAGTCAAAATAGGGTCTTTAATATTGAGAGCTTGTGAAAAGATGTTCACATGTGTAATAAAGTTTTGCAGCTGTGCAAAAGGAGTTCTGCTTGTGAAAAGAAATTTCGTACCTGTAGAAATATTTTGTACATGTGTGAAAAAATGATGTACCTGTAGAAATATTACGTACTTGTGTGAAAGAAATGTGTATCTGTAGAAATGTTTTATACATATGTGGGGGGGAAATGCAGATCTGTAAAAATATTTTGTACACGTGTGGAAAAAATATGTACCTGCACAAATACTTTGTACGTGTGTGAATCTCCTACGCAATGCTTTCCTGCGCAACACTGAAAGTAGGCGGGTCAATATAGGGTTCAACGTCAAAAAATTTGATACAAAAGGTTTTTTTATGGATTCTGGTACTGTTGGACATGCTAAATAACATACTAAAAATCTAGTAAAATCTGACCTTGGGAAAGGGGTCATTTTCAAAATGGCCGCCAAAATGGCTGTCAACAGGTTAGAATGGCTATATCTCAATTACTATTCAGCCTACAGGGGTGAAATTGATATCAAATGACGGTCAAATTAAACAAGAATAGGATTTTAAATATTAAAATTGAAAATGTTTCAATGCTCTACCTTTTTCAGCCATAAATTAAAATCAATGTGTTTTAATACAGAGCAAATGCAATACAGGATTATTAACCATCTCCATGGCATGGATGAAGATAAGACATGTCTTAACTGGTGTTATATCTCATCTAGAGGTTATATGCTTTTAGAAAATATAAGGTTTGGGGTGTTTAATCTGTTTTGCCTGGACAATATAGGCTAAAATGTATCCCCTTTACACTAGATTCGCCTATACAGAATAGAGGGCAATGCATTGTTCATGGCATGAAGGAAGATGGGACATGTCTTAACTGGTGTTATATCTCATCTGCAGGTTATATGCTTTCAGAAAATATATAGTTTCGTATGTTTAATCTGTTTTCCCTGGACAAAAGAGGCCAACATGTATCTGCTTTACACTAGATTCGCCTATACAGAATAGAGGGCAATGTGTTGTGCATTCATGGAAGAAGGTGGGACATGTTTTAAATGGTGTTATATCTTATCTACAGATTATATGCTTTCAGAAAATATATATTTTAGGGTGTTTAATTTGTTTTCCCTGGACTTAACATGCCAACATATATCCCCTTTACACTAGATTTGCCTTTACAGAATAGAGGGCATTGTATTGTGCATTCATGGAGAAAGATGGGACATGTTTTAAATGGTGTTATATCTTATCTACAGATTATATGCTTTCAGAAAATATATATTTTAGTGTGTTTCATTTCTTTTTCCTGGACTGTACATGCCAACATATATCCCCTTTACACTAGATTTGCCTATACAGAATAGAGGGCATTGTATTGTGCATTCATGGAGGAAGATGGGACATATTTTAAATGGTGTTATATCCTATCTACAGATTATATGCTTTCAGAAAATATATATTTTAGGGTGTTTAATTTGTTTTCCCTGGACTTAACATGCCAACATATATCCCCTTTACACTAGATTCGCCTATACATTATAGAGGGCATTGTATTGTGCATGCATGGAGGAATATAAGACATATCTTAACTGGTGTTATATCTCATCTAGAGGTTATATGCTTTTAGAAAATATATGGTTTTGGGTGTTTAATCTGTTTTGCCTGGACAATATAGGCTAAAATGTATCCCCTTTACACTAGATTCCCCTATACAGAATAGAGGGCAATGCATCGTCCATGGCATGGAGGAAGATGGAACATGTTTTAAATGGTGCTATATCTTATCTACAGATTATATGCTTTCAGAAAATATATATTTTAGGGTGTTTCATTTGTTTTCCCTGGACTGTATATGCCAAAATGTATCGGCTTTACACTATATTTGCCTATACAGAATAGAGTATGTATTATGCTTGGTGTGGAGGAAGATGGAAATGTTATTTTGTTGATTAATGTTATATTTCATGTACAGGGTATATGCTTTTACAATATGTAGAGTAGAGTTTGCGAGTAAGTGGCTGTTTTATGACTTTAATGAACCATGACGCATGTACTATTTAGGCATGCATTGTATATTTGTGTAGATCAATAATTGTTGGCATCTATCATTAGGGGGGAGCTAATTAAACTGAATCTTAAACTATATGCATAAGTAGATCAGAAATAATTATTATATCATTATTCATCATCCTCTGACTACTCTGAAAGGAACTTGTGTGGATTGTCACATTGTTCATTTTGACACGTTCCACAGGCAGCAGTGCAAGGTAATCCATATCTTCTACACGAACAGCGGAGTGTCTTGCAGAAATGCACACAATTAAGAACAGTTGACTGTCTCTGTACTTGGATGTAACATGAAAGAGTATTTGATTGAGGTTGATTCCATTCCATTCGGTAATCAGTATCTGAAAGCTAAACTGAGGGAGCGGTACGGGAATGACATATGTTTCACAGAAGGGAAAGGTTTTGAAGGCATGGTGACACTGAGAGAGAAAACATCATGCATCCTCAGGTCCTACTATAAGAACACTAAAAAAGGTGGAGATGAAGAGTCATCAGTGACCTCTTAATCTGATAAAACATGAAAAACACTTTCCTAGGCTGAATAATGCATCAGATATAGCCAAAATTAGCTTCCGGTGGCCATCTTGAAAATTCTAAGTCTTTGAAAATGATGATCTGATACTTTAGTGTGACATATATGATTCAGTGACCGCTAAATCTGATTAAACACGAAAAACACTTTCCTAGGCTGAAAAATGCGTCAGATATAGCCAAAATTAGCTTCCGTGGCCATCTTGGACGGCATCTTGAAAATTCTAAGTCTTTGAAAATGATGAACTGATACTTTAGTCTGACGTATATGAATCAGTGACCTCTAAATCTGATTAAACACGAAAAACACTTTCCTCGGCTGAATAATGCGTCAGATATAGCCAAAATTAGCTTCTGGTGGCCATCTTGGACGCCATCTTGAAAATTATAAGTCTTTGAAAATTATGAACTGATACTTTAGTGTGACATATATGAATCAGTGACCTCTAAATCTGATTAAACACGAAAAACACTTTACTAGGCTGATTAATGCTTCAGATATCCCAAATTAGCTTCTGGTGGCCATCTTGGACGCCATCTTGAAAATGACCCCTTTAGTGGGGTCAGATTTTACTAGATTTTTAATATGTTATTAAGTACATCTAAAGGTATCATAATCAGTTGAAAAACCTTTTGTATCAATTTTTTTGAACTTAGGTGTTTTTTTTTCATAGTTTTTTTCAAAGTACGAGTGTGAAACTGAGATACAATGCTTACGGACTTTTGACCCTAATTTTACTGCCTTTCTGAAGAGCCAATCAACACATTGCTTACTGCCAACCAATCAGCGTTTCCCACCGACCACCTAGATTTTGGTGCTAAACAGATTGGCTTCATATCGAAGAGTATACTCAGAGCCCGTCTATAATGTCTTATTAGAAATTCTCTGGTATACTCTTTGATTGGGGTTGCAAAATTATAGCTTAATTAAGAGTGACGTGGTAGCTCAATTTATACTGTGATCGCAAAAAGGGTTGAAGCGGAGCCGTAATGTTAACGTTAGCTATCCCATCCGCTTTTTAGACTGTAACGTTATAGGTTAGCTTCTAGCTAGCAGTAATGTTGACGAAATAGTTGAATTATTCATTCCATTTCCAAAAGGGTGATTCAGTGGTGTCATTCATGATTAAAAACAGTAAAACTGTACACACATTTATGTTTATCTGCTATTATTATTTGATATGAGAACACGTTTATTTTATCACCCTTTGCAAGCCTATAATAATAGCCTACTGGACGGCAAAAAGACGAATCAAATGAATGGGTTGTAATGGGACATCCACAGCTAGGAGATTATAGTGAGTGAGATTATAGTAATGCCCTTCCAGGACTGTTGGTTTATTGTTTGGAATACAACATCCCATTTTCTTACATAGTTTTGTTTTCTTTGTGTTTGGGGAGTATTTTAACTCGTCAGTTTATGAAGCACAGCAGCGGTTGCTATAGCAACCATAGACTGAACAGGACGGTAGACTACCAAGCAAGCAAGCGCTTAGGCAAAGTCTATGGCAAGATCTGAATGTAAATGGATAAACCCGTTCAAGCGTTTTCTTTATTTCCTATTTCTTTCAATTCTTTAACTTAAGACATGTAAGAATTAAGCCTACTTATTCGCTGGGCAACGTACAAACTGACGAGTTACATTAGCCCTAGCACTATGAGCTACGATAAACGTCAGCTAGGATAGCTATGGCAGCTATCGATACAGTTATTATTTCATGTTCTGGTATGATACTCTTAACGTTTTGACTATGTTACAACTGATAAAAGCATGACAAATAAAGTAACCAAATCGCTTTGCAATATTTTAGTCTAGAAATACTTATGGGTGTTCATTTACAGTAATGTTACGACCTATCTGCCCTTGCTGTTACCACCAGTTTTAATAACTAATCTAGATCTGTGGGTTAGCGGCAAAATCTGGGTGGTCGGTGGGGAACGCTGATTGGTTGGCAATAAGCAATGTGTTGATTGGCTCTTCAGAAAGGCAGTAAAATTAGGGTCAAAAGTCCGTAAGCATTGTATCTCAGTTTCACACTCGTACTTTCAGTGTTGCGCAGGAAAGCATCGCGTAGGAGATTCACACACGTACAAAGTATTTGTGCAGGTACATATTTTTTCCACACGTTTACAAAATATTTTTACAGATCCGCATTTTCCCCCCACATATGTACAAAACATTTCTACAGATACACATGTCTTTCACACAAGTACAATATTTCTACAGGTACATAATTTTTTTAACACATGTACAAAATATTTCTACAGGTACGAAATGTCTTTGCACATTCAGAACTACTTTTGCACAGCTGCAAAACTTTATTACACATGTGAACATCTTTTCACAAGCTCTCAATATTAAAGACCCTATTTTGACTCCATACTCAGGCCTATAAACTATAAGTTTACCTGCAAACACCCCCTAGTTGTGGAAGTAGATAGTACAGTGGTCACAGACATGGTTTAGCACGTGGGAGACTGTGGTTTGATTCCTGCATGATGCATTTTGGCAGAGTGAGTGCACATGTGTACCAACGTCTCTGGAGAGAAGGCGCACAATTTGAACAAGAATTCGGTTCTCAAACGGAAGTTTTGATTGCAACAATTAGCTAGTTCACGCACCAGGGTGTAAATAGCATACATTACTATATACACCAGGGTACGAATAGCATCCACTTCTAACTATACATTGATGCAAACAGCATAACTTATTCAGAGTGTCTATAACACAGCTGAGCTATTCACACCCTGTTACATAACAACAAAAACATGTTACTTGTTTTTTTTTTATTATATCATTGTGTGATCAATATGCCAGAATAAATGCACAGGGGTGCAAATAGCATACACTGATATTTGTACCAGACGGGGTATTAATAGAACACATTGTTGTGTGCACCGGGGTACAAATAGCATACATTGATATTTGTACCAGACGGGGTACTAATAGAACACATTGCTGTGTGCACCGGGGTACGAATAGAATTCACTTCTAATTGCACCAGGGTACGAATAGCATACACTGCTAATTGTACCAGGGGGGCAAATAGCCTTACCCAATAATAAAATTAAAACTCTGATTCAGTGTCCTTTCAGCACCTGATAAGGTAAAATGTTAGCCTGGGTGCCAGTCTGAACTTAGACCCGCCCACAACATTTGAGGAATGAGAGTACAACTTACTCTTATGCAGAAATGATGCAACACTGTTAGGTTTGTACGCTCACCAAAATAACACTTAACACCTATGACTACAAAACAATATTAGCTCATTTAAAAAATATTTTACACCAATAGATTTAGACAACTCAACATATTTTATTTTAAACCTGTCAAGACAAAAAAGCATTACAATGTTTGGATAAAATCCAAAATCCAATTTGAAACAATACAGCTGACATTCATAAAAAGCAATATACTTAAGGCATTACATTTGTTCCTCATTCTGTAAAATAATTACCATTCATGAATTGTAACAATCATGTCTAAACATCAGGAAGTTCTGGCAAAATATAAAAACATGTATGCGTACTGGATTGGCATAATGGCATAATTATCTTTTTAATTATAATTTTGAATGGCTCTGGGGTAGTGTATCCACATCTCAGCCCCTTCCACAGCCAAAAGACGACATGTGAATACATCGTGCCAATCATGTGATCATCTAGCCGCATGCATATGTTGCCCCTTTTTGTGCTTTGTAGATCAGCTGTGCCACCAAAGAAGAAAAGGAACATTCAAAGCTTTTTCATTATGCAGAGTCTAAGTATGGGCGTAGGTTTAGGGTGGGACGCTAAGGACCTGATCAATATTTTGAGATGACAAAATTGTCCCCACCAAATTGTAGCAAACTCCTTTGTGCTATTTGGACTGTTCCGACGGCCAGGACGAAAGTAAAATAAACATGTAATTTGATTGGCTGAAACTGAAGGGGGTTATCTAACACACACAACAGCGTCAAAGCGTAGCCTAGGCCTACTTCACTTTGTGGTGACACTGGCAGAAAAGCGAGCGAGTGTGTTGGTATAGGCTAAGTTATCAGAGATGTCTACCAATACATAATCCAAAAAAGCCCAGTGTAAAACATTTTAACATTCCCTTTGCCCTTCAGCATGCACATTTTGCCCTGTTTTGTGCTTTGTAGATCAGCTGTGCCACCAAAGAAGAAAAGGAACATTCAAAGCTTTTTCATTATGCAGAATCTAAGTAGGCAAAGTAACTACAAACTGGCAACTGTGACTAGGCTTTCAAATACGGATTTTACTGTGGAAAATAGCATTAACTGTCAGGATACAGGATATTGTCACAGCTAAACCTAGCTTCTGTAATCTTTCAACCAAGGTTAGGAGACTTTGTTGCAGAGGTGGGAGTAAGTCACACATGTGCAAGTCACAAGCAAGTCTCAAGTCTTAACCTTCAAGTCTCAAGAAAGTCCGAGTCATTTTTTGTGACAATCAAGCAAGTCAAGTCAAGTCATAGCTTAGGTCAAGCAAGTCAAGTCAAGTCATAGCTTGCGTCAAGCAAGTCAAGTCAAGTCAAGTCATAGCCAAATCAAACAAATTCATGATGATTTACCCAAGTTTTCATTTTAAAATAAGCTACAATAGGCTAGTTATGAACTGCTGGAGTTGTATTTGTAACAAACAAATAGACATTGCCTTCATTCAAGCCACATACATCTGAACAGTTTATAGAATAAGATGAAATGTATATGAATAAAAATAAATGTATTTCAAGTAGACCTGTTATAAAATAGCCTATTATTGTTTCAATAAGCCTCAAATATTAGGTAAGCTACATCAAATCATGAAAATATATTCAAACAGTTCAAGTTACACCTGTCCTGACCCGTCACATCTCCAGGGACCCAAATGTTGAAAAAGTGAACTACCGGTAATCAATCAATCAAACGCTGCCGCCGACGTCACTGCCAAACTTTGACAAGCGCGATAGCGCAATGGGTTTTAGGAGGGTTTAGGACCGTCAATGCTATATCATATTATACATAAGCCTAACATGTGAAGTAAGCTACTTTTCTATGCTGATTGCTGGCAGTTAGCTAGGCCTACTTACTGTTGTTACTACTAGGCTGTTCAGCGACCGCCGTCATGCTATCCGGCAAAAGATTCTTTGGACGCCGCCATTGGCCGAATACCGGCGCCCATTGACTTACATTGAACGCATGTAAACAAAACGTCAATTATGTGCTCAAACTAACGCCGCTGACTTATGACAACAACCATTCCACTTTGATACGAAACTACATTTTTGTACAACAGTTATCCAGCAAAAATTACAGAATTTGGATCAAGTAATGTGGAGAAATATCGATATTAAGAAAATTGCCGCTGCGTGACGCCGAGTTAATGGCATTTCCCCTTGTCCATGAGTCACGTATAACAGGTCACGTCGGTGGCCGTTATCCCTCACATGTCAGAGTAATGACATTCAAAAACGTACCTGTATATTACATTACAATTTATAAAGGAACGAAATGTCAAAAGAATTAAGCAATATGTTAGCTGGATGACACGAATATTAGTAAGGAAAAACAAGATTTTTACCGTAATGTCCAGTGAAATTACATATGTTGTGGCGCTATTGCGCGGCACGGCCAGCAGATGACATCATTGCACTACAGCAACCAGGAACCAGCAATAAACCTACACGAGATTTTAGGGCCGTTGTCAGCCACAACGCACCATCTGAAAATCTGAATTGTGAAGTAGACCTACTCCATAGTCACGTGTGCCTGTTCATTCATTCCATGTCAATAGAACAAACCAAATTATATGCATGGATATACTGTATGTGTGTGTATATATATACACACACATCACACACACACACACACACACACACACATATATATATATATATATATATATATACATATACATATATACAGAGAGAGAGAGAGCAATACAGAACAGGTTGTCGGTCTGAATTGAAGTTAGTGCTGCATGTAAACACACACTTGTCACGCTACATTTATATGTGTATGTATGTAATGTGTGTGTGTGTGTGTGTATATATATGTATATTATATATATATATATATATATATATATATATATATATATAAATACAGAGAGAGAGAGTGTAATACAGAACAGGTCATCGGTTTTACTGAACTGAAGTCATTGCTTGTAAACAGTTAGTGCTGCATGTAAACACATTTGTCACGCTACATTTATATGTGTATGTATGTAATGTGTGTGTGTATGGGGAGAGAGAGAGAGACCGAGAGACCGAGACCAGGTTGTCGGTCTGAAGTTAGTGCTGCATGTAAACACACACTTGTCACGCTACAATTATATGTGTATGTATGTAATGTGTGTGTGTATGTATATATATATGTACATATATATATATATATAGGTAACACTTTATTTTAATGTGTCGCTGTTACAGTGTACCTACCTTAATAGGTACAGTGGTATAACCTGTGTAACAACATATACTATCAGGTACTATCATTGTACTTGCATTATGTATTTGTGGGTACCTACATATAAGCTTAGTTGTTACATTGTAATACTGAGTGCTTTTACAAAACGTTGCCAATTGGCCTAAATTTTCATCAGAGGCAAAGAGCTGACCTGAGACCTGCTGGATGGGGTAAATCTGGTCATGATAGATTTGATATACAAGCCATTCTTAGCTCCGGTCAAGGCCTCATTGTCTTCAGTGTACATGTTTTTTTGCTCTTGGGTGCTCCTTGTTGGTGCCCCCCCCCCCCCCCCAATCCCAATCCTCCCCCACCTTTGTTATGCAGCCCTTGCCACTTAATCTACTAAACCCCTCTTCTACTGCACTTTTTAACCCCCCCCCCCCCACCATAAATGCACAAATAGGCTGACATCAGACATAATTTCACTGCATTTCTTACTTCTAGTAACTATATGCATGTGACAATAAACTTCCTTGTATCCTTGTAACAGCTGTGCTGCTAACCTTGTTACTCTTTGATACAGTGGAATAAACCTATTAAGTGTACCAGTTAATTACTTACATGTACATATGACATGTATGTTGTGTCTTCGATGTCTTGGAACAGGTCTACTAATTCACTACATCAACTGTGTTGGTACACACTTATTGGTCTTTGATACAGTGGTATAAGTACTAAGTACTTGGGCAATTCCATGGAAAATTATGTTTTTTGTAACATCCATAATGGCAATAAAATGTGATGGTATGGTATGATGTGAATGATTACATGAAATTTGAGCATTTGCTATTTTTGGCTGAAGAATGTACATGAGAAAAAAAGCACATAAAATGAATAGTAACATTCACATCATACAAATGCCAAGGCATTTCACTGGCGTTATGGATGTGACAAAAATTCCGTGGAACTGCCCACTTACAATTACATTACATGTTGTGTCATTGGTGTCTTGGAACATGTCTGCCATTACCCTACATACTGTAGTACATGTATCAACTGTGTTATTTATTACTCTTTTGATACAGTGGAATAAACCCATTCAAATAAAGTGTACCAGTTAAGTACTTACATGTACATATTATATACATCCTGTCAATGATGTCATGCATCCTGTAATTGATGTGTTGAAATGTGTCTGCTGTTACACCACACAGTACATGTGAATTAGTAGACCTGTTCCAAGACATCGAAGACACAACATACATGTCATATGTACATGTAAGTAATTAACTGGTACACTTAATAGGTTTATTCCACTGTATCAAAGAGTAACAAGGTTGTAGCAGCACAGCTGTTACATGTACACTGAAGACAATGAGGCCTTGACTGGAGCTAAGAATGATTTGTATATCAAATCTATCATGACCAGATTTACCCCATCCAGCAGGTCTCAGGTCAGCTCTTTGCCTCTGATGAAAATGTATGCAAATTGGCAAAGTTTTGTAAAAGCACTCAGTATTACAATGTAACAACTATAGCCTATGTAGGTACCCACAAATACATAATGCAAGTACAATGATAGTACAGTACCTGATAGTACATGTTGTTACACAGGTTGTACCACTGTACCTAATTAGGTAGGTACACTGTAACAGCGGCACATTAAAATAAAGTGTTGCCAATGAATTTCCCCAGTAGTGGACAATAAAGACTTCTCTTCTAGCCTACACGTCACATGTAGCCTACTAGAAGTGATGTTTCAGCTAGAAGTGATGGTTCATAAATTAACCCTCCAACTTTGCTGATGCACAGAACAGGTGTGCTGAGCTTTGTTTTTGGCTCTTCAAAGTGTTGTAAGTAAGGTGGTGTAAATAGCCCATAGGCAGGTGGTGAGACAGGTCAAGAAATATGGTGCAGTGAAACAGTACTATAGTTGATTTTCAGAAGGTGGTTTAGAGTAGTATAAATGAAATATAAATATGTGCACTGTATTACCTTATAAGAGCAGAATAAATATGGCTATGCATAACAATGTCAGTTGATATTATTTTAAATGTTGGTGACACTACATTAATAAGGAGAATAGCAATACTAAACAATAATGTGAATGCAATATCAATGAGCAATAAATGGAAATCAACAAATACTATAACATACAAACAATGACTCAGAACAGCCTAAGTGCATGGTGAACTTTACACCCCTGTTGATAGGTGCATGCAAAAACACAGAAAGCAGACAAGGATTTTGTTTTGATAACACATGTAATAAGCAATGAACATTTGAAGATGTATTGTTTTGTTCTTCTAACATCAATAGTAGTTGTGCAGAGGTTGTAACATAATGATAAATACATGCTGCCTGTCACATTATGAATATACCCTGTCTTGTCTTGCACATCAGAAGCAGCAGCACTATGCTATTACAGTACATCGTTCACTGTAGGGACTAGGGAGACTGAGCTGCCAATCTCTCTTAACAGGTCCTGCATCATATCTACAAATATCTGTTCTGCTCTGCACAAACATAAGCAGGGTCTGATTTAGCGTGGCAGAGTGCTGATTGACAATAACATGGTTCCCTGCAGTGTTTGGTGGATTCCCATTGATGTTTGTGCGTTCTGTTTGACTGTACATTTTATGTGTGGCATCTCATTCCTCAGTTGTCTAACATGTTTTCTGACGGCCACTGATTGCATTAGCAGCTGAAAGACCAACTTGTAACAAGGTCCAAATTGTGGATACACCCATTAACAGTCCTTGCGACCAATGACATCCGGATCAACTACAAACTTTTGATTGATTTTCAACAATGAACAGTTAGTTCAGTGTAATATGTTCAGCTCTCTCCCCCATCTTAATAAGTCAACATTATATGATATGACCGTATTTTTACATTATAGCCTACATATGTTATAGCCTAACCCTTATCTATAGGTGACTAATGAGATTCATGTTAGCATACTCATTGGCGACACAATTAATATCGGAGCTATTTCACTGTCGCAGACCCAGACGTGCTTGGTAGCCTAGGCTACGTAGTCATAGGCCAACATGAGACCCGTGTCGTCATGACTTAGGTTAACCTATGTTCTTACTGTTGTTATTATCTGTAGGACATATTGTCTGTGGAACACAATTGTAGGCTAGGCCTATATTTGATTTTCATTAAGCTTATATATCAATGATAAAGCTTCTTTACTTTTTGATGTAATTATTTCGTTTTTTTTTATCTATGTAGGCTATTTCTTTAATGTTACATTATTATTTTGTTAATACATGGAATAAATCACCACAAACACACGCGACTGTAGCCTATGGGCTTCTTCTGTAGCCTAACCGGCTTGCTGCAGCGTGGCTAACAACGCCCCTAAAACAAGTGTAACCGTCGGCTCCTCGAGGCTTATTACTTAAACGAAGTTACGGCAGCTATTAGGCCCGAGGTGCAGTGAAATGGCGTCATCTGGTGGTCATACAATTCACCCGCTATTAGACCCGAAGTGCAGGAGGATATTCAACCACGCCATCCTTCAGGTCGCAGCGACACGTAGGTGTACTTTATGTGCTGTGTCATGCTCCCATCTAGTGGTTGTGGAATATTTAACACCCATTATAGTTCTGGGAATAGATGTGCCCTCGAATAAATGTTACAAATGTTGTAACTTTGTTACAAATTATATGAGTAATCCATTTGATAAATTGTGTTTTTCTTTTTATACTTCGTACCTTTATGAATTGAAGTGTATCATTAAGGTACCTTTTTCAATGTCATTACTCTGACATTCGACATTAGTCGACCATAAATTTGGGCAATGGGCACATTGTTAGGGGTTGACACTTTTTTTGTTGTATAAATGTTGTACAATTATGTAGTTTCGTATCAAAGTGGAATGGTTGTTTTCATAAGTCAGCGGCGTTAGTTTGAGCACATAATTGACGTTTTGTTTACATGTGTTCAATGTAAGTCAATGGGAGCCGGAAATACATAAATAGTGGCGTCCAAAGAATCTTTTGCCGGATAGCATGACGGCGGTTGTTCAGCGTCGTGGCTATGGAACAGGGACGTGTTTAAGAGGGAGGGAGGGAGAAAAAGAGGCGCTTAGGTTA
Source organism: Alosa pseudoharengus (assembly GCF_046254945.1). Classification (NCBI taxonomy): domain Eukaryota; kingdom Metazoa; phylum Chordata; class Actinopteri; order Clupeiformes; family Clupeidae; genus Alosa; species Alosa pseudoharengus. The sequence goes on along the minus strand of NW_027468664.1, from coordinate 22,125,859 downwards.
CATTGGCAACATTTTCGCTAGCATATCAAGATTAGACTTAGACAAGAAAATGTTTCACTTTGCCATTTCACACATTTTAACCTAATATGGCATTAACTAAAAAGCATAATAGATTCAAAGCCAACTCTTGACATGCCTCAAATTTGACAGTATAGGTTTCTAACACGACTAATTCTGACGGATGAAAATCAACGTAGTGGTTATGTCGCTAATTTGCGCACTTGCAGACTGCTGTTTATTTCTCCTTTGAGTTGTCAGATACATCATCTGTGTAGCCAAACATTATTATGTTTTGGTATAAACGGAGAGCCTTCCATATTTGCAAGTTAGCCTACCTCAGTCTGTCTCATTTGGCACTTGCTGTTGGTCTATCTATCGCGTCACTTGGTAACAATAGGCGTGTTCGTCTTCATGCAGATCTGTGCAGATCTGACTTGATGTGATGCATGCTGGGTTGAACACAATGCATACTGGGATGGACACAGTAGGGGAGTTCGACTTGCGGCAGATCTGTGCAGATCTGACTTGATGTGATGCATGCTGGGTTGAACACAATGCATACTGGGATGGACGCAATGCATACTGGTTAGAAATTCTGTCCGACTTCTGTCAGCCGGGGAGGGACTTACCACCGTGACACCATGTCACATGACCTTAAAATATCGTGGGAGTCTTAGCGTGCAGACAGATTTTGTTTTAAATCTTAATTTACAACTAAATTGAAGACAAACAAAAGAAACAACAGGTGCAGGGCTTTTACATCCTTCACAAACATTAAGGATCTATACAAGGAGTTAAACTAATTTTTCCAGTGGGCTAAGCATGGGATAGTTTTAAAGAACCGACATTTATGGATAAAAAAACTTTGCAACTAAAATCAAAACATTCAAAACAAAAGATACATTCCGCTCATCCCATATACAAAATCGGATTACTTTCCAAGTTAATGAAGGGGTCTCAAACTTCGAATGGAGCCAGCACCACAAATCTTTCCACAAAGTCTGCACAGGATTAGGAAAAACAGATGTTCCAAGCTTTCTGTTTCTTTTTCACCAAAAGCACAACAGTTCACATCAAAGTTAAATTTTGACCTTAAAAATTCATTTGTTGGGTAGTACTCGTTTATAATTTTAAAGTGCACTTCTTTCATTTTAGGAGGGAGAGGAAATGCAATATAATGTTTTCTAAACACCTTAACCTCCTCAACCTTTAAGTCTTTCATAATATACTGTCTTTTAACAACATTAGGGTAAAATTCTTTTAATAACATATTTCTGATAATTCTGTTTGTGCATGTACAATCGAATAGATCTATTTCTGCTATATGGAGTTGTGTCATCTCAGGTGATGTCTATAAAAGCGATCTTCTTTAATCATAGATTTCAAAAAGACTGGTATAGGTCTAAGGATGTTTTTGTACTTCTTTGCTGTACAGTTAAGGTTAAATCTCATACAGGAATCCTTATGCTTTAGGATATTTCTACAATCATCCATGAAAGCAGCAACTGGAATCCATGCATTTCCACTGAATTATTTTTGGAATCTGGTCCCTTATCATACCTGTTCATTCATACTCGTCGCTTGACTTATCGTGACTAAATTCAAGATGGCGGCGAACGGTAAACTTCATGAAGGTACTGTCTGTATAAATCGTCTTGTAAATAAACTACCAGTGCTTTTTCAAAGTTCTCAATGTCTCGTTTTAAATGTCAAGGCCCTCAAAAGTCTACCAATGAAGTATGGAGCTACTTTGAGCCTCGTAAATGGTGTAAAACAGTGATTTATTTGCATGGCTAGGCCGATGCCCGAGGCACCCCCATCGAAAAACTGTTGGTAGCATCGGCTAACTAGCGCCAGATTTCTGAGTGCAGGGGACAAGCCAAGATGAGCTATGAGACATACGTTCACACTCGGATGTGTCTCCACCAAAGCTGAGACCAAACCTACGCCCTTGGTTTTGCCTGTTGTCCCTACAGGATTCACAGTAGGCTAGGCACATTGCTATTTCATTGTTCTGATTGATTAGGTCTATCCAGCTGTGTGCAGAGGCATTTTCCCCCTGTATCAGTTGAAGCACGGCCCATAATCACATCCCAATTCTTCAGTTCCAGACTCATATTCTGAATAGAATTGAGTTCTGGATACGTCAGTGTAGTGTATGGAGATACACTAATAAGTAAACGGTGTATTAAACGTTAAAGGTATTTGTTATGTGACCCTTGACCTCAGGTGTTATTGGAGGCTGCCGTGGCATAAAAGGTAAGCGCGCCACTCTGGTGCGCCCTCTGGAGAAAAGACCAAGCGAGAGGTCACGGTTGAGTTCTAATGTCTGCTGTAGCTATCCATGTTACCTCAGTTAGCAAATAAAGAGGAAGATCCAAAGAACACATATCGTTGTATATTGCAGTCCTTTTTGTAGATACACGACAATTTTGGCGACGAGGATGGGATTTTCCTCTTCTTTTTATGTGCAGCGGGTGACTCCCGTCCTGACCGGTAACATTAGCATCTAGATTTTTAAAAGAGGCTATCTGCTTAAAGGAACACGCCACCCAATGTCAGTAGTAATATATGTTCTTACCTTAACTTTCACGAGTTGAGTCATACCTCTCCCGTGTCCGTACGTGCACTCAAACGCTCTGGTGCGCGGCTGGACTGTGTTAGCATGTTGCTATGCTAGCGGGCTTTGACGGCAACTAAGCGTAGAAGTAATCAAAAACATCTACGTTTTACCGACTTAAATACAGTTGCACGAGTAGTTGATAGAAATGCTACGGCCACGCAACGTGAAACGTGGCGATTTTCCAAGCGAATAAACCGGAGAACTACATGTGTGGCGCAATAGCACTTGGGAGTACTTCGACCTAGCGTAGTAGTATTGTTAACACCTAATTGTAGATCCTATCCACCACAGAGTTTAGAATCCATGCTGGATCGACCCTCAGCCTCTCCCTCCCCTCTGAGCGAGAGAGAGGCACACACACTAGAGATGCGCTGATGGGCTATTATTTCAACCATAACTGCATAGCAAAACTTATCATCCATCAGCCATCCATCAACACCAAAGTTTTTTGAGCAATTTTTGAAACGGCACCCGCCGACCATCCGCTGGTTGTTTTAATGTAGGCTATATGGGTGATACAGCGCTGCTGACGTGAGGCTAGAAAGCCCTTGCCTGTTCTAGGAAGATGGTTCCAATGCAGCAAATATATTAAAAGGCTAAAGTCGTACATTGGCTATGTTGTAGCCTATCCCCAGAATATCAGCAGCAAACTCAGTCTCTGTCTCGCAAAACAGTCTCCAAATAAAACGCACATCGGCCTGTTGCCTATACTGCCAGCTTGTGACAATATATCGTCCAAAATGCTTGATTGCATTGCATTCTCCACATTTTTAGCTACATTTTCATGTACCACATCAGCATTTTTGTTCAGTGAATCTTTTGTAAATTGCTTTAAAATGAATTGCGCTGTCTGTCTGAAAAAGACGCGCTCGTGCAGTCAAAATGAATGGGAGTCTTCAGAACAGGCTTTCAGTCACCCTGACATAACAGTGTGTAAAGTAGCCTATAATGTGAATGACTTGTTATTTTATCAAGGATTTCTTTCTTTTTGCAAAAAATAAAGTACAATAGGCATTAATTAGTAGGCCAGGAGCATGTTGAAATGATGCGTTTTTTATTACAATGATAAAATTGTAAAAGGACGTGACCGAAGCTGAGGCAAGCCAGGCAATAGGCCTATAGGCCCGACGGCAATTGTAAAGCAATTTACAAAAGATTCACTGAACAAAAATGCTGATGTGGTACATGAAAATGTAGCTAAAAATGTGGAGAATGCAATGCAATCAAGCATTTTGGACGATATATTTTCACAAGCTGGCAGAAAAGGCAACAGGCCGATGTGCGTTTTATTTGGAGACTGTTTTGCGAGACAGAGACTGAGTTTGCTGCTGATATTCTGGGGATAGGCTACAACATAGCCAATGTACGACTTTAGCCTTTTAAAGGACAATTCCGGCGCAAAATGAACCTAGGGGTTAATAACACATTTGTACGAGTTCGACCGTTCACTGGGATTTATTTTCATGCTAGTCGAATGTGACCAGTTTTATTGCAAACCGCTAATTAGTGTTTAACGCTAGCCTTCGGGGCACACGTACAGTAGAAAGAAATCGCTATTTCTATACCACTAACAAGGCTCAAAATAGCACCACACTTACACAGTAGCATAATGAGGGTCTCTACATGTAAACCGAAGCATTGAGAACTTTGTAAGTGTACAGGCAGTTTATTAAAAAGAAACACATTACCGTTCACGTCTGGTTCACATACAGGCAGGCGCCTTGGGAAAACGAAACTCTGGGATGTGAAGTGAATCTCATGTGAAACGTTGTTGCTGAAAGAAAGGACTGTGCAAAAGAGAAGCACTGAACGCAACAGGAGACATAAGAGATGGCAGGCTATTTGAACGAATTTGAAGACATCGAGGATGAACCCTTATTGGACGTCGGAATATAGCCTACCAACGAAGAGCTGCGGAGCTCCGTGAAAGGGCTATGAGAGAGAGAGAGCTACCTGTAGTCAATGCTGCACACAGCCTCGCACTTCTAGAAACTGTAGGCTACCTGCGGACATTGTGAAGCTATAGCCACCGAAGAGGAGTGCCTGTGTTGCATGGAGTGGGACCTGTTGCGTCGCGACCCCCAAGAGACGCAGTGTTTTGTAGAGTCTGAAGATTCCCCCTCATTGATAAACAGGGCTGTAGTTGAAACTTTTTTCCATGTCCCGAAAAGAAATTGGAGGCGATCCATACCAGAGAGACCAGATGGACATCCACTAAGTAAGTACACTATACAAGTTATGTTACATCGGAGCTTATTTCTGATAGGCCTATATTGAGCAAATTACATGATTTTAGTTCACATCGCCTGCCTGTATATGTGAACAACCAGACGTGAACGGTAATGTGTTTCTTTTTAATAAACTGCCTGTACACTTACAAAGTTCTCAATGCTTCGGTTTACATGTAGAGACCCTCATTATGCTACTGTTTAAGTGTGGTGCTATTTTGAGCCTTGTTAGTGGTATAGAAATAGCGATTTCTTTCTACTGTACGTGTGCCCCGAAGGCTAGCGTTAAAAGCTAATTAGCGGTTTGCAATAAAACTGGTCACATTCGACTAGCATGAAAATAAATCCCAGCGAACGGTCGAACTCGTACAAATGTGTTATTAACCCCCAGGTTCATTTTGCGCCGGAATTGTCCTTTAATATATTTGCTGCATTGGATCAGTCTTCCTAGAACAGGCAAGGGCTTTCTAGCCTCACGTCAGCAGCGCTGTATCACCCATATAGCCTACATTAAAACAACCAGCGGATGGTCGGCGGGTGCCGTTTCGAAAATTGGTCAAAAAACTTTGGTGTTGATGGATGGCTGATGGATGATACGTTTTGCTATGCAGTTATGGTTGAAATAATAGCCCATCAGCGCATCTCTAGTGTGTGTGCCTCTCTCTCGCTCAGAGGGGAGGGAGAGGCTGAGGGTCGATCCAGCATGGATTCTAAACTCTGTGGTGGATAGGATCTACAATTAGGTATTAACAATACTACTACGCTAGGTCGAAGTACTCCCAAGTGCTATTGCGCCACACATTGTAGTTCTCCGGTTTATTCGCTTGGAAAATCGCCACGTTTCACGTTGCGTGGCCGTAGCATTTCTATCAACTACTCGTGCAACTGTATTTAAGTCGGTAAAACGTGGATGTTTTTGATTACTTCTACGCTTAGTTGCCGTCAAAGCCCGCTAGCATAGCAACATGCTAACACAGTCCAGCCGCGCACCAGAGCGTTTGAGTGCACGTAGGGACACGGGAGAGGTATGACTCAACTCGTGAAAGTTAAGGTAAGAACATATATTACTACTGACATAGAGCTGCACAGTCCCGCCCACAGCCGATGCCGGATGTAAAAAGTCAATGCAATTTCTCCATTGACAATTGCGGTGTAAGCCATAAAAACTTAACTGCACGTGGTAGACTTAAAACCAGCTACGGTTGTACTAAGCGATTGTATATGCTCCTATAGACACCAAGAGTTCGTGGGGCACTAACCTTGTTTTGAGATAAATGCCTTTTATTCGCGATCTCTTGGATAAGTACTTCATTACCCACAATCCTGAACAATCCCACAATCCCACAGTAATGCCTCTGATTGGTGGAAAGGCCGTTATGGTCATAGTTTGAAACTTTCTCAGCGGAAAAATATTGACAAAGATGGAGGAGTGTTTTACTGCCTATGGCGAAAATCTTAATGTGATTAAAAACTTTCTTGACGAATATTGGTACTTGTATCAACAAGGATTGGGGTTTATACATCACACGAACTTAGTCAGGGCCAATACACTATCAAATAGACCACTGTAAATGTTAGTTTAAACAGTCAAACTTTTCAGGTAGGCTAGCACTAGCCGACAGGCTAACCTTTAGCATTTACAACATTGTATGTCATTACATAATGCAGCTAACATTAGCCTACATGCTGCAACACAGGTATGAATATTATGTTTTAGTGAGTGTCCAAAGGGGTGAAAGCCACTTTAAATCGGGTCACATTATTGACTGTTGTGTGTCCGAGAGTCAGTTTGTGGGTTTTGTAAGGGTCAGCAGCATGAGGGACAAAACCTACAAAGTTGTGGTGAGTTAGCTAAGCAGGGAGGTTGTAATGTTAATGCTGCTAGCAGTGCTAGTTAACATTAGCTAGGCTACTGTAGCCTTCATACTGTATGATTCATATTAATCATTAACCTAGGAATACTTCGTGCATTTAATGAACATTTTGTGTAATAATTCACGGCAAATTAATAAACTGAATATGGTGGTCCAAGAGCAGACCATGCATCAGCCCGACTGAGCAGTGATGACAGCATAGGCTGAGTCAGGTAACGTTAACGTTATGAAGCACTGCCGATAACGTTAACCGCTTTCACACACACGATATAAAATACACGATGATAAATATAAAATTCAATATCAAAACACTATTATTTACACGATTACTCCTGAAATAACTGCTATTAACTGCACAATCACTATATAAATATCACTGTTTGGAGGGAAGGGTTCGCTGCTGTCGGTTGGAAATGAAATATTTCGCGCTGGTTCGTGCTGCTTATATATTTTTCAGTGAGGCCCGGTGGTTTATGGGATGAGTAGTTCCTTCGCTCGGAAATGAAAATATGTACACAGTCTTGTACCTTTGACTTTTTTTGGATTTTTGTGGTGATTTTATCTAGACATAATAATAATACTTGTGTGTGTGTGTGCTGGTTTATTAGAAAACATTCCATTTACTATAAAGGTGTTGTTTGTGCAACTGTTATGCAACATTTACTGGAAGTCATGAGACTGAGCTGTCAAAGGCTAAGAGTGAAAGTAAAAACAGGGCCTGGGAGAGAAAGGTGCTTACCAGAAGGGCATAAATAGAAGGGGCTAGCAGAAGAGGAGATGCAGGGACCTTCCAGAGAGGGGAAGTGAAACCAAAGTTGGGATGACACATAGAACCAAACCAAAACATACCCTGCCTGGCAACAGATTACACATAGAACTTGATCACATGTATTCTGCCTAGCAACACACATTTTTTAATGTTGGTATGAGAAGGAGTTTCCACCAATATCTCAAGTCCCAAAACGTTCTGATTGGCTAGAAGGGGCCTGGTGACGCTCCTGATGATAGGAACGCCTCTCAGGCCCCTGAGAGCATAAAAGAGAGAGCTCAGGCACATTCAGATCAGATCTCATCGGGGTAGCAGCTGCAACTCATCACTCTCTTGCCTGACGGTTCAGTCCTGACATTGTTTGGATTGTATCATCACTGCAATACGGTGAATAAAGGATCAACAGTCTTCAGCATTTCTCGTCTTGGTGTTCTCCTTCGGGTCTTTGACATCAGAGTGCTAGTTGGATTGGAGGTTTCGGGAAGTGGATAATTTCCACGACAGATCTGGAGGTTCTACCGAGATTTGAAAGGATTCAAATGGGGAAACAGTTCCGTCCCGGGTGAAGCAGACTTCTCCAGTGCAGCTCTCAGGGCCCAAAACAAGGTAAGCGTTTTGCTTATTATTAGGAGAGCTGTACTGTGGGAGTCGGTGGGTAGGCCGGGAAGGGGTGTTTTACCAGAATCCTCAAAAGAATAGTGGAGACACAAGACAGAGATTGGGTTGTACTGTTGATCTTAAAAGCGTTTTGTGATTGTGAGAACCGGTTAAAAATAGTTTTCAAGGAGAAAACTGAGTTAAATGGCCATGTAATGATTTCCAAGGAGGAAATCTAGTTTTCAAGGAGAAAACTGAAATAGTGTCTTAATTTCCAAGGAGGAAATCTAGTTTTCAAGGAGAAAACTAAAATAATATTTTGTGTAAAGGGAGCACGGGCTGCCCTAAAATATACGTGTGTCTCAGAGAAAAGAACGGGTTAATAGGTAAACTGCAATATTAGCTGTGAGTTAAAATGTGTAAAAAACCGTCCTGAACAAAAAAGGGTGATGAACAAAACATATTTTATCATAATTTGTTGTTGTTTCTGTAAAAGCTGAGTGTGCGCCGTTGTGTTTTGTTTTGATGCCTGGGCATGGGCCCACAATAGATGCAAGACAAGTACACATACACATTTGAGGTAGAGGAGCTCGGCGAGGGAAGGAGGATCGTCACACTGACAGACGGACGTCAGACTCACATAATCGAAGCGGCTGCGGGCATTTTCATAAGAAGGTTGCACAACAACCATAGTCTGAACATAAGAAGATTGTTGCAGCTATTGGAGGTTTTTGCAGATGCCCCCCCCGAGCCCCGTGCTAGAGCAACGGTGCCCAAGCTTAGGATTGTGAGAGACCATAGGCCAGAGACCCTAGGAGAAATCCTTTACCGCCTTGAAGTTTCTGACGATTCAGGTGAGGGAGAGCCCGACACAGACTACTCCTCAGAGGAGTTCACTCCAAACAGTAGTGTGGGAGAGATAGAGGCAGACATTGGACAGGGGGAAGCCAGTGCCCCACCAGAGACAGGCTATAGCAGCTTAGGGTCAGAAGAAGAGGGGCGCCAGGAGTCAGATCAGGGGGGTCCAGTGAGAGCTCCAACTCCCTATCCAGGTAACACCGTATCCCACCAGTTGATCCACAGCCCATTCCATATAGTCAATAGCCCAGCCACTCCCCGATATAACCCACCACCCTCTGTAAGCTACAGCCCAACCAATCCCCAGTATAGCCCAAGCCAAAGCCCCACTGTGTCTCAGCCTGAGCAGGAGCCAGAGCAAGAGAGAGAGCAGGGAGAGGTTCACGGCCCGGCTGAGCCTCAGTCAGTGCAGGATATAGAGCGGGAGGTGAGGGAGATAGTTGGCCGAGACAGAGGTAGGCTGGCCAGTTTTATGAGAGGGTCTTTGTCAGTGTCAATATTCTGGAACAAGGAAGGAAACAACAGGGACAAGTATTCAGTTCATATTGATCAGTTTGACAAATACGGAGGAACCCATTCCAGGCTAGGCACCCGCGTAGCGCCATTGGCCCTGCAGACAGTGATAGAGCAGGTAGGAAAGTTTGTGGGGGTAAACACAAGGCCAGTGGTTGACCAGCTCTTTGCCCCACCGGAGGGCAGAAAGCGCAAGTTTGAGAGAGATTCTCCAGCTACAAGGAGGAGAAGGACAAATAACTAGGGGAAAGAAAAAAGGGGGAGGTACTGCTGCAAGACCTCTATAACGACTGCTTAGCTGAATAAAATTCCATAATGGCTGCTTAATAAAAACTTGTAATCTGCTGATTTTGCTTAAAGTGGAAAGTTTTGTACTTGCTTCAATAAATAAAAGAGGAAATAAAGCCAATAAATGTACTTTGTGAAAAATAAAATAAAAGGTTAAAGGATAATTTTGAGTGAAGAAATATTATTGAAAGGAAAGGTAAGGGCTTAAAGTCCCCACTGATGAAATAGCGGTGGTAAAATAAAGAGGATAGTTATAATAATAGATAAAAGTAAGAATTTAGAGAGAATAGGCAGAGTGACGCCCACAAATAGCGAATGAACTTAGAAAGTAAGTGGCATATCACTTTCATTCGACAGCGGGACAATAAGTGGTGCATATTCACAAGAAACCGAGAGGGCCTTGTGAGCGGTGCATATCGGTGCCATAGTTACACAGAGCTACTAGAGAAAGTAGAACATCTGATAGGGAAAGCTTACCCATTAGAATTAGGAACGCCTATGGACACAAGGAGTGACGATAGCGATACATCAGATTAGCAAAGCTCAGAAACTCAGCAGCTAGGTCCAGGAAAGACTTTGAGAGTATATGGAACATCAGCAACAAAACGTAATCTGGACCATAGATATCACTGAGTACGGCGAACACGATTGGAAAATAAGCATCCGAGACCGAGAGGATCAAGAACAAGTGGGGTACGTAGGGCGGTTCCCCTTTGGGTGCAGATTCCCTTTCAGGTGCAGATATCGGGACGAAATAGACGAGAAGGCAACACTTCCCCTGGTGTATGAGCTGACCCCTTTTACCCTGCCGCAGGAAGAACCGGAGGGAGCACAGCCCCAAGCAGCCGGGAGTGAGGAAGGGGCCACATCTGGCGGCTCGGAAATAAAAGAGACGTGGACAATAAGGGTCGCCGAAAGCGGGAACAGGGGGTGGAGCGTGAGCGCCATAAACAATAGAGGGGAGGTACTCGAGGGAGGAAGAGCTGAACTAAATACGGTCCTTGAAGATTGGGGAGAAGTAAGGGACACTATACTGTATACGGTAGGCGACCTCCGACTGGACTGGGAGGAGAAGGACCAGAACAGGTGCCAGAGGGAGAGAGAGAGGCAAGACAGAGAGGACTCCCTCAAGTTCAGCAGTAGGGAAGAAGAAGTGAGGGAATTTGAAGGAAACTGTTTCAGATATATGTGGGGGAATAGAACCTACCAGTTTACCGAAGACGCTGACATCTAAAAGGAAAGTGACATATCAGACTGGCAGAGACTCAAGAGCTCCGTGGACAAGGACAGAAAGGATTCTAAGAGGTGTATGGAACAGGGACAGCAGAACGTGCTCTGGGCCATAGATATTGTTGAATACGACGAACACGACTGGAAGATAAGCGTCAGAGACGGAAAAGGCCAAGAATACGTAGGATACGTGGGTGAAGTCCCCTTTGAGTGTAAATTCCCGTATAGGTGCAAGTATCGAGACGACATAGACCTGAAAGCAACGCTTTCTCTGTTGGGGGAACTAACCCCTAATAGCCTGCCAGTGAGGAAGCAGGAGGAACCACAGCCCCTCGCAGCAGGAAGTGAAGGAGGAGCTACATCAGGTGATCTGAAAATAAAAGAGAAGTGGACGATAAGGATCTCCGAGCACGGGAGTAACGGGTGGAGCCTGAGCGCAGTGAACAATAAAGGAAGGACATTTGAAGAAAGAAGAGGCAAACTGAATACTGTCTTCAAGGAGTGGGACGACGTGCGGAATTCTATACTATACTTAGTGAGCGACCTACGGCTGGATTGGGAAGAAAAAGACCAGAACAGGTGTAAGAGAGAAAGGGAAAGACAGTACAAGAAGGACCATCTTCTGTTCTGCACGGACCGGGAGGACATAGCAGAACAGGAAAGGAGAGACTACGGTTTGAACCTCTAAGAAGAATGGCGACCAGAGTAATGACACCCCTGGAGGAAGTAGTAAAGGAGAACGCCATTGCTGAGAAAGACGTAAAGAGCATCAACCACAAATGGTTCCTGAGATACAAAGGAGACCACACAGCATGGCCAAAGGAAGGATCGCTCAACCCGACAATAATCGCGCAAATGAGGGAGAAAATTATGAACTACAAAGGCTATGACAAGAGCACACGGAGGCAGGAAAAGAGAGAGAAGGAGTTGAACACTCTGGAGGCCTTCGCGAAAATATCGGAAAGGAAGAGGAGGCAGAGGGCTGACCAGAGTGACACACCGCCCGACACTCCGCCCACAACGCCCATTACAGAAAAGTGCCCCCAACTACAGCCCACGAGAAGGGAACTGGATGCTTTGACTCAAACATCAGAACCAGGAGCTCCACCCGTGGAGGAGCTACGTCCTCCCCCATACAGGGAAAAGGACAAACTATACCCGGATGTGCCACGAGAGGAAGATAACGCGCGGGAGATATTCCGACGCTTGGAGGAGAGAAACCCGCGAGCCCTGGCGATACAAGCACCAGTGTATGGATCACAGGCCCCAACGGTGCACCTGGCAGTGCAGGCCCCGCTAGTAGTGAAAGGAATCACACTGGAGGGATCCTGCGCGGAGGTGCTGAAGGAAATAAAGAGGATAAGAAGAGAGCAGGCTCACCCCCAGTCAAGGCCATCAACACCCCAGCCGGCGTCTGCACGACCATCTCCACCATCATCCCCCACCGGGACGACCATCCCAGAATACCTCCTGGAGGGCACAGTGCCGGATGGAAGGAGGGAATGGACAGGAGGAGAAGAAGCTACGGAAGAGCAGGTGGTGAGTGACTTCCACGCAAGCACAAAAGGACATTGGGAGACAAATGGATCTCCGGTAACCAGCCCCCAAAAGCCCTACTGGGAGAGCCAGAAGGCGGGTGCGGGTGACCCGGAAGCTGAAAGGAGCGAACCCCCACGCCTCCCAGACCAAAGGAGGGAGCAGGCCCCTGGGGGGAGAGAAGAAAGACAGAAACAGTGGTTTGAAGAGCTGTGGGACCACCTGGAGGCAGTCATGAAAAAATGGATAAAGGCCACAGGGGAGGAGGAGAGAGAGGCCCGAGATGGAGAGGCCCTGGAAACCCTGGCCTGGGTGAGGTCGCAGGTGGACAAGGAACCTGTGATGGAGGGGTGCAAGGAGCTATGGCGGAGGCTCAAGGAATACATCCAGGCATGCTGGAAGGAAGTGGAAGAGGCCGTTAGGCAAGCAGAAGACAGACACCGAAGAAAAAGAAGAGAGGAACAAGGGAGTGAAGAACGGTATGAGAGAAAAATGATGAGAATGGAAGAAGGTCTGAAGGAGTTGAAAGCCGCTAAAAGAATCGGATCAAAAGAAGGAAAGCTGGCCGAGGAGATTATGGAGGAAATAATAGAGGTGGAAAGGTGGGGAGACGGAGGGGCAGGCCCAGGGAGCACGCCAGAGCATGCCAAGTATAAAAAGGCCTGCAGGGAATGCTGCGAGAGCCTAAATAGAGAAATGACAGAAGTCCTGAAAAGAATGAAGACCATGGTAGCGCAAGAAGAAAGGGAAGGAAGGCTCAGAGAGGAAGAGATGAAAAAGAGCGAGGAACTGAGAAGAAACCGTCAAGGACTCGGACGGGAGTCCTCCGAGAAAAAGGGGGCCCGCCGACTAACCTTCAAATTATCCTGCAGTCCAAGCACGATAGCGGAAGACGAAGAGGAAGACATGGACGGAGCAGACAGCCAGGTTGGCTCAGGAGAAGACTATGAGTCGGCGGAAGATGAAGAAGAAGGACTGGGTGTCATGGAACAGTTCCTTGTAGAGCAAGTTCAGAGAGAACTGCCACAGGTCCCGAAAGAAGCGGACCCCGCAGTGTGTCTCGGCTGCGGAAGAACATTTAGAGGAGAAAAGGGTGTGAAGACCCACCAGCGACAAGTAGAGGCATGCAGAGGAAAGGCCGGAATGCTCCCAATGATGATCCCACCAAGTGTACTCGCCACAGGACTGTTTGGAATCAGCAGGATGAAAAAAGGAGTAGAGAAAGGCCTGGACGAGATCAGAAAAGGGGTACGGAAGGGACTCAACGAAATTGAAGGGGGAGTGAAAAAAGGCCTGAAAGAAAACAAGAAGGAGCTGGAAAAATTGGAAAAGGAGGGAAAAAAGGAGAGAGAAAGAACCAGAAGAGAAAAGGAAAGGAGGGAAGCCATCCCAGAAGAATCGGATGAAGAAGAGACAGTGGTGATGGCACCATTGATAACAAAAAATCAAACGGCCCACTACCAGCCGTGGACCCACTCAGATGTGAATGGCCTCATTTCACGACTCCCTGTCCTGCATGAGGGTGCGGGCCGATGGATAAGTCGGCTAGAATCAGAAACTCAAGGCCGAAATCTGGCCGTGGGAGACATAAAGTATCTACTCGGCCTGATATTGGGAAAGGCAGACACAGAGGCTGTACTGGAGAGAGAAAACCTAGGGCGGTTGATGAATGCCAACAGGGATGCCCTGTGTTTCGACAGTGTCCGAAATGATGTATGGAAAGCCTTGAGGGCAGCATACCCCAACCAGTACAGCCCCTCAGCCGTCTGGATAGAGAAGCTCAAAGATAGTGATAATCCTGCAGCCTTCGTGGAAAAGGCAGCGCAGGAATGGACAATAAGGATGGAACAAAGGCCAGAAGATTCAGGACCTCTCACCATGCAATTCAGGAGAGCGGTCATGGACGCCCTGCCAAAGGAAGTGAGAACACAGTTGGAAAATGACTGGCGCGTGGCAGCCATGCCCAAAGAGGAATTCAGGCTGGCAGTAGTGCACCATGTAACTCTGTATAGACAAGGGAAAGACAGGGAGGAGCAACAAGAAAAGGAAACCATAAGGAAGCTGACCCATGTACAGCTCCAGGAGGCAAAGGGGGCAAAGAAGGCAGCCACCCAAGCTCCAGTGATGCCCACCACAGCCCCTGTCCCACAGCCACAACAACCAGTGGCACAACAACCAGTGGTACAACAACCCATGACACAGCAACCAGTAATGATGCAACCACAGCCTGTGCAGCCCATGATGCAGGCATGGCAGCAAGCGCCATATGGACCCCCACAACAACAGCAACAGGGACAACAATGGTACCAGCCAAGAGGCAGAGGAGGATCCCGCCAGGGAAGAGGAGGACAAGGCAGAGGAGGCTATGGAAGAGGACAATACCAAGGCCAACAAAATCAAGGGAACAACATTGAATGTTGGATATGCGGAGGAATAGGCCACATCTCCAGGAATTGCCCAACAAAAGCCAGAGGCCAGAACAACCAAGGAGGACAGGCAAACCAAGGACAAATGCAAGGGGGAAATTATGCTCCCCAACAAGGGAGAGCTCCACCGCAAATGCAGGCACCCTCTGGTCCAGTCTCCCCTTACGGGGGAAGCTGGAATTGACGAGGCCCAGAAAACCCAGGGGAGGGTCAGTTCCCCGCCCTGACAAGGGGAGCTGACGCAGAACCAATGCTGCAGGTTCTAATCGAGGGCATGGAGGTAGAATGTTTAGTGGATACAGGGGCAACGTATACTTGTCTTCACCCAAAAGATGCCCAACACCTCCCCAGGTCTTCAGGAAAGTTTATGAAGACAGTGGGTTTTTCGGGGAAAACGCAGCTAATTCCAATGACAGCCCCAGTATCAATCCAAATAGAAGACAAGGAAATCAGGATACCAGTCTTAATAGCAGAACACACGCCCGTCAACTTATTGGGACGAGATGCGCTGTGCAACCTAAGACTCCAAATTGAGTGTTCCCCAACAGGAGTACAGATAACAGGACTGGCAACACAAATGGCCCTAAGAATAAGTGCCCCATCTCAAACTGAAACTCACCAGGTCTACTGGGTTGGACGATTGGAACCAAACATAGAGCGAGTGGTCTACAACGAGCATGCCTTTCAAATAAACAGCCTTCATGCTCAGTTGAGGACGCCAAGATGCCCTTTTCACTGCACGATAAAATTCGACCAAACGCCAAACAAAGAGAGAGAAGAAAAATGGAACAGGGAAGTGGGTAAGTGGGGACGCATCCCACTTGACATACGCGCACTAGTGGTGGCCAAAGAAGGAGTAGCCGCTGAGGTGAAATTTGTGGAAGGATGGGATCTAGGCGTAATCTTCAACATGCCCGGAACAATGCCACACATCACCCTGAGAGTGGCCAGAGGTCACAGAGCAAGAGAAATGGGCCTAGTAATGCTCGAGGCCAAGTGCATCAAATGGAAAGATACAGGGAATGACCGACTACAAACGGCCATAAGCTGTGAAGGAGAACCAATGTTCAGGATAAAGTTGGACAGACCAGTCACCGTGTGGGGAGTCCCACAAGTGATCGAGATCATGGACACAGAACCGCAGGAGAAAGAGGAGATACCCTATGCTAAAGGGTGTCCATATGGGAATCGGTTCTGTCTCTACCGCCTATTCCCAGGAGCGGGGCGCCGCTGCTGGGACAAAACGAGACATGTGCCATTCAGCAAAGAAGATGCGGAGTGGAGCACATACATGCGACAGCTGTCATGGTGCCCCAAGAAAAGGACAGCACAACCAGCAATACACTCCCAGGAAGGCCATCAGGGCGGACAAATGGCCTCGGAGGAGGTTCATGACATACCCTACGTTAAGGGATGCCCCTATGGCAACCCATACTGCATGTATGGTCTACTGGGAGGAGCAGGATATCGATGCTGGGATAAGGAGAACCATGTGCCCATCAACAAATCTGACCCAGAATGGGAGGAATACAAGAAGTACTACATAGACAATGAGACGGATAAAAAGACAGGGAGGCCGGGACCGACCCCCTGGAAAATGATGATGCTACAAGAAGCGACAGAGACAGGCACCGAACGAACAGAGAGAATATTGAGAAAAGTGCCGCCTGTGGTATGGTCACAAGGAGATGGTGACATAGGATTGGTCAAGTCAGCAAACCCTGTGGAGTTCAGACTGAAACCAGGAGCGACGCTGCCTTTCCAACCACAGTACCCCATTTCAGCAGAAGCAGCTGAAGGAATAAGAGGAACAATTGAAGATCTCCTGGGAGCAGGAGTCTTAGAGGAAGTCCCAAGTGCAAGGTGCAACACACCCATATTTCCTGTGCTGAAGGCAGACGGAGTGCGATGGAGAATGGTCCAGGACCTCAGACCTGTTAATGAACGCATTGAGGACTATCCAGCGGACGTCCCACATGCTAACGTACTGATGACCAACATCCCGGCGAGTGCAACAACGTTCTCCGCCATTGATCTGGTTCAAGCATTTTTCACCATACGAGTGGCCCCCGCAAGTAGGGAGTTCTTTGCATTTAAATATCAAGGCAAGACGTTCCAGTACACAAGGCTCCCACAAGGGTTCAAGCACTCACCGCACATTTTCAACCAGGCGCTCAAGGAGGACTTAAAACACATCGTGTGCCGGAGCACGATTCTGCAGTATGTTGACGACGTCTTGGTATGCTCACCGGACCAGGAAACGTGTGAAAAGGATACAGTCTACGTACTGACCGTTCTGGCCGAAGGGGGGTACAAAGCATCAAGGAAGAAGCTACAATTTGCACAGCCCCAGGTGATCTACTTAGGTCGCCGAATTTCGCATGGACACAAGGGCATCGCCCCAGAACACATTGAAGCAATTACCAAGGCACCGAAACCAAACACAGTGAAGCAAATGATGTCGTTCATTGGACTCATAGGTTTCAGCAGCGACTGGGTGGAATGCTATGAACAAAAGATAGCCCCACTACGAGCCATGATCGTGCAAGCTGGAACCAGCCACCTGAGGAACCGTCTCACATGGACAATGGATGGAAATGAAGCGTTTGAACGTATCAAAGGAGAACTACAGCAAGCACCTGCACTTGCACTGCCGGATTACGGAAGACCCTTCTATCTGTACGTGTCGGTCAGGAAGGAAGCAGGAAAAGACGCGTACATGACCGCGATCGTGGCACAGACACAGTGTCATGGACGCGGCAAACAGGCAATCGCCTACTACAGCTCAAAGCTGGACGCGGTGGCCCAAGGCTACCCACCATGCTTCCAGGGTCTGGAAGCAGTATATTCGGCATACGTCAAAGCTTCCAACATTACCATGGGATGGCCAGTGGTGATACACACCAGCCACGCAATAGCGCAGTTAGTGGAACAAGGGAAGTTCTGCGTGACGCCTCAGAGGCAGTTGAGGTACTACAATCTGTCACTCTGCCCAGATGTCACTATAAAGGCATGCGACACGGCAGGAAACCCGGCGGATCTCATCCCGCTTGATTATGAGGGCGAGCCACATGACTGTGTGGCGGACTCAATCGCCTTCTCCAAGCTGAGGGAAGACCTGCAGAGTGAGCCGTTAGGACAAGGAATCACCTACTTTGTGGATGGTTCTAGCCATAACTATGACAACAAGACGCATGCAGGGTTTAGCGTAGTACAGATGAAAGGTCCAGAAACCTTTGTGACAGTTATGAGCGAACCGTGCACACAACCATGTTCAGCGCAGCTAGCTGAATTAAAGGCGCTGACAGCCGCATGCTCTTTAGCAGAAGGGCAGGATGCAACCGTACACACAGATAGCGCCTATGCCCACAATGTTTGCCATGTGCATGGCGCCCAGTGGAAACAGAGAGGGTTCAAGAAATCGGATGGGAGCCCAATTCAGCATCTAGAGCAGATTCAGTTGTTGTTAGCAGCCATGATGCGTCCAAAAACACTCGCAATATGCAAATGCAAAGCGCACTGTAAGGGACAGGATTACATTACCCTAGGGAATGCACAGGCAGATGAGGCAGCAAAGGAAGCGGCGTTAGAGGCTAGGAAGTTGAATACAGCCCCTAAATCCCCACAGGATAACGAGCCGCACAAAATACTGCTTAACAGGGCGATGCACAGTATGCCTTGCCCTACAAAATGCCCCTACCCCTACAATACGTGTATGTGGTGCTCCCAATGGTGTGATGACGACCATGAGCACCAGGTAGATCCCGCCTGTTGCGCACTATGCCAGAGGGCCAGTTGCCCTGAGTGCTGCGACAAACCTTGTGAAGCTAGATACTCACCGAGCGTAATTGATCGCTATTTCACAGCAACCAACACAGTGATACAAGCCCCAGTGGTCCGAACCTTGCCTGACGAACGAACCTTTAGAATTGTGGATCCTTTACTCACGCTTAGCGCTATTAAGGACGCACAGAATGCAGCTCCGCAGGCCGAAACATTGTTATGGGAGGAGAGAGGTGCGTCGAAAGGCAGGAATGGCGTGTGGAGGAGTCATGACGGAAGGGTGGTGGCCCCAAGTGGGCTCCTTGATCTCCTCATTCATGATGCGCATGATGTGGATCATTGCGCAAGGGGGGAGGTCAAGCGGCAGATACTTGACAAGGGGTTCTGGGCCCCATACCTTCAAGATCGCATCAATTACGTGTTAAGAAATTGCCACACTTGTGCCACACACAATTACAGAAACAACATAACAATAGGCATAGGACCACGGCCCCTGGGACACGTGCCACTCCCAGAGGGACCGTTCAAACACCTGGTAATGGACTACATCGACATGGGTCGAACGGTGAACACGTACAAACACGTACTGGTAATAATATGCCGCTACTCACGATGGGTAGAAGCCTGTCCAAGCCGAGGGCAGGACGAGAAAACGGTGATTCGATTCCTAGCGAGGGAGGTGATACCCAGGTTTGGGATCCCAGAAATAATCAGCAGCGACAATGGCCGAGCGTTTACGGCCAACACGTGGAAAAAGATTGCACAGGCGCTGTGCATCAAGACTCGGTTTGGTTGTGTTTACCACCCGCAATCTCAGGGGATGGTCGAAAGAGCGAACGGAACGCTGAAAAATAAAATAGCGAAGATCGTCCGAAGCGCGCACGACGATCCAAATCTACCAAACCTAAACTGGGTTGACGCACTACCAATCGCGCTGATGAAAATGCGTTGTGAAAAAAATCGAACCACGCATCTGACCCCGCACGAAATGGTGACGGGGCGGGCGATGCCCACGCCACGGTTCAGAGGGGATCAGAGGCCCCCGCTGGAAATTCTAGAACAAGAGGTGAGCAGTTATATTAAACAGCTTTCTCAAGTTCACAGGGCAGTTTTCAACGAGCAGAAGAGAAGAGAGAGAGCGCGGGAGCGGAGGACTGAGCCAGGACCGATCCAAGTGGGAGACTGGGTGTACCTGAGGGTGTTTAAGAGATTGTGTCTCGACCCCAGAGCAGAGGGGCCCTACAGAGTGACCCAGGCTACCCCCCGGGCGGTAAGAGTGCAAGGATCAGATTTGTGGTATCACCTTAACTCTTGTTACAGGGCGGTGCCACCAGAAGGAGCGAGAGGTCCAGAGGAGTCGGAGGACGATGACGGGGACCAGAGCCCGCCAGGACCCCCACCAGACTCCCCTGGGGAGGATGATGGTGGTGGGGAACAAAGGGGAGGACCGAGTACGCGTAGGAGTACGAGGCGGAGGATACTGCCGGCTCCTGCTGATGGCCCTGGGCGCAATGTACCTAGGGTGCCTGCTGTTCTCCCTCCCCTATCTGTGCCTACAGGTGCTGGCGATGCTGGGGCCGAGCCAGGCTCGAGGAGGAGACGGCGACATCCACCTGAGATGGGAGCCACTCCCGAATCCCAAGTACCCAGACCTGCCACAGCCTCAACCAGCGGTGGTCCACCAGCCGACCCTACAGCCCGCTCTCACGCCACGGACACACCCGACCTCACAGGAAGCGACGCCGAAGAAGCGCCGAGGCCGGAAGAAGAAGCACCGCCATCGCCACCATCACACCAGCAAGGGAACGACACCATCGACTTTGGGGACTTCTACGCCGACTGGGATTATCCATACCCAGCCGACGCCCCTGCCAACGACCAGAGTGGAGCACAGCAAGCTGCCGCAGAAATGGCCAAGGCCCTCGATGCGCTCAGACTACCCACTGTCCATACGCCTCCCCCCCGGACACCTCCTCAGCAGGGCTCGCGGCTTCCTGCGGAGCCTGTGGTGGAGAGGCCGACGGACTCAGGGCACGACACGGGCGGCCCCCACTCCGGGGATGACCGCCCAGGAACCAGCCAGGAAACAAGACGAATTCTCCAAAGGACCAACTGGGGCAGTTCCCCCAGTACCCATTGGACTGGAGGCTTCGAAGAGGCCCTTGACTGGCCCCTCCCGGGCTCCCCGGAGGACGACGAGAGCGATGGAGGGGGCGCAGACTGCCACCCCCAATGACGCTCTGCAAGGAGACGGAGAGGAGATGCTCGACGACAGTGCCCTAGACACGGACAATATTCTGTACATAGAAGGATCAGGAGATGAGACACACACACCAGAACCAGAAGCATCGGGGAGTAACGAATACATCCCGGTGCTGGACAATGCAGTGACTCAAAGCAAAAATAAGAGCAAGAATGTAAATAGTACAGACATGCTTCCCAAGGTCTTGGAAAAGGAACAGGTTAATGGGACTCAAACCAAGAATAGAAGGAAAAGATCCACGGGCGCTTTGGGCGCCTGGGAGAATAATTCATGGATGCAATGGGCCAAATACACAGCAAAGACAGTAAAACCAGAAGGAGGGTGTTACGTGTGCTCGGCAGTGAAACCAAAGCTGACAGTACTGCCAGCACCAGGAACTGGAGAAGAGGATGTAGTATACCAAGAGTCAGGAAGGCAATACGAGGAAGACAAACTCTCTCCTTTCGGATGCCTTGTACGATTGGGAAGTGAGGAGCTACGGAAAGGGTGGATTAGTATAGGCCCCTTATATGCAGAGCAAACAAAAGGGAAAAGGGCACACAAGACCCAAGAGAATGAGGCAAGATGTAGAAGAGACTACCCGGGCATGGGGGCCAGGGTAGCAAGGAAAACCCACCACCTTTATGAGATACCAGAAGACGTAGGGTTTGAATGCTTTGAAGTACACCCCACTGAAAGCACAGTAAGGGGGGGCGCGAAGGATGTAGGAGCATTTGAAGGACGCTGTGCAGCAAAGTGGGTCCACGAATCCAACAGCCTCTCGTTTCGCCTGGTAGAAAGCAGCGACAACGGGAAGAGGATTGGAGTCGAAGTAAACACCACGATGCTGAGCGTGAATTGGATGTATGAACAGGATATTCCGCTGGCAGACTTATGGTGGGCCTGTGGAAGACGATGGGGACTGCGAAACACCCTTCCAAAATACTGGAGAGGAAAGTGTGCCAGGGTCACCCTGGCCCAGCAAACCTACATAGTCCCCTGGTCAGAACGCAACTCAACATTGAACTCAACCAGCCCAGGGGCCAACCAGCAAACGCCGATAAAAGGGAACCAGAGGAGAAGCCGAAGAGACGCTGACGATGGAGTGTATATGGACGTATTCGGACAACCCCACAACGTCCCGAGACAGTTCAAGGCACGGGACGAGGTACTCGCCGGATTCGAAGCCGCCCTCCCCTTCTACGGAGCATCCGTAGGCATCGCCAAGAATGTTCAATGGATCAACTACATC
This sequence comes from Alosa pseudoharengus, assembly GCF_046254945.1. Taxonomy (NCBI): domain Eukaryota; kingdom Metazoa; phylum Chordata; class Actinopteri; order Clupeiformes; family Clupeidae; genus Alosa; species Alosa pseudoharengus. The sequence goes on along the minus strand of NW_027468664.1, from coordinate 22,103,640 downwards.
CACTACAACGCCCTGCGGTTCATGAATGCCACCATAGACGCGTTCAACGCGTTTGACAGGAGGTTGAACGCCACCACAAAAATGGCAATGGAAACCAGGATAGCAGTGGACTGGATACTAGCAAAGGAAGGTGGAGTGTGCGCGATCGTTGGAACAGACTCGTGTTGTACGTACGTCCCAGGTGAAGGCGAGAACATGGACGATTTCACAAACGCAATGAAAAGACTCAAGGCTGTAAACAAGGAAGCCCACGAGAACTCTGGAAAAGGACTGACGTTTGATGGAATCCCGGATATCTCAGGAATCTTTGCCCCTGTAACCCGGTGGCTGACGGACACCTTTGGGTCATGGGGGGGTAAGATTGTAGCATTTCTGGGGAAGTTATTGCTAGGAGCAGCCTTAGTGGTAGGAATGTTTTGCTGTATTACTCAATGTTGTGGAAAGGTTTGCTCAAAGGTGGTTGCTAGACAGCTCGTGGTCCAGAATGTAATGATACCATGGGATGAGGAGGATGAAAGTGAGAGGATTCTTTTAGTGCAAACTAGTGTGGGACGAATAATGGAAGACGAGTTCAACGAGGGTCATGTAATGGAGAGCGACTTCCTCGCTCGAATGCTGGAGCAGGAGCGGGAGCAGGAACAGGAGTTTCCTCCCCCGGAGTTTCCTCTCCCGGTCATGTACAAGTAGAGGTGGGGTCCTGCGAGTCACCCATCTCTACACACACACACACTGACTCACACTCACATACACAGCGCTGACAGGTAATTCACAAGACACATGCCTGCACGCCCAGGTGACAGAGTAAAAAAGTAGGGTTATGGGCTGTGACCTGACACGAATAAGTCGCATTAAGTAATCTTGATTCAATTTAATATGAGGTTTAGCCCTCAACTGCAAGGCCATCCAAACCCGGCCAGGTATAACCAAAGCTTGCTACTAGAAGCGCTCACCTCACCCCAACTTACCGTACGTCGGGCCTGGCCCGCCTAGTGGTGTGGCAGGTGTGTGGCGCGGTCAGTGCTCGAGGACAGGTACGACCCCAATGGCCAGCAGGGGCAACCTAAGGCAGAGCATGGCGGCCCGTCCCCTCGGTGTGGAGCGCCTGCGGCCGGCGCGCTCACCCGTTCTCACGCTAGTGTGAATGCCCGGAGGAATCCGGAGGAGTAAGGGGATGACGTTACGAGTAACAAAGGGGGGTGGTGCGTAAAGGCCAGACAAGGGCCATATATACACCAGTTACATACTCTATATAAGAATTTACTTAAGGAGCCATATACCTGGGAGAAGGATGGGTGAGTGACGAGTGGGATCATGAAGTTGTTATGTAACTCCGATTTGGCACCGATGGCCGTTGCATGAAAATTCTTTTATGCTCAAAGTGACTAGCACATTAGCCGCTTTGGGGACAAATCCGTCTCGGGTCCTAGCCATATGTTCATAACAAGGAATTGGTCGTTCTGTCACCTGCTCTGGGCGTCCAGGGCTCTTGATTTATCATTTACTCTTATATATAAGGTTTGCGGAATAACCTTGCGCCCGTAGGGTATAGATGAGTGACGGATTAGGCCGCGCCAATGCCTGATACCATACCTAGTGCATTGAGTGCCATGAAGCATGGGGTTTTACTTAACCTCGTGTGCAAAAAGTGACTGGTTGAAATATATGAGGTTTCAGGTCACTTTGGGGACGTATCCGTTTCGGGTCCCAGCCATTTGTCTCAGTCGATAAATGGGGAGATTTCACAACTCGTTCTTACGAGTAATTGGTCCTTCTGTCACTCGATCTGGGCGTTCGGGGTTTGCTTATCAATGTTATTACTCACTCACATAAGGGCAGTGATGCCGACACATTCCTACTAGTTCTTACATAAGGTTTAAGGTTTCATGTTTAACATTAGGTTTTTAATAATAAACGCTATTCCCCTGTAACTTGCTCATGTGCATATAGCCTGAGGTGTCATGACAATATACGGGGTTATGGCACACTCCTGTGTTTAAATACTGCTTACGCTGCATAGTGAGGCTAATTTAGCCTCAAAGGGGGGAATATGTGGTGATTTTATCTAGACATAATAATAATACTTGTGTGTGTGTGTGCTGGTTTATTAGAAAACATTCCATTTACTATAAAGGTGTTGTTTGTGCAACTGTTATGCAACATTTACTGGAAGTCATGAGACTGAGCTGTCAAAGGCTAAGAGTGAAAGTAAAAACAGGGCCTGGGAGAGAAAGGTGCTTACCAGAAGGGCATAAATAGAAGGGGCTAGCAGAAGAGGAGATGCAGGGACCTTCCAGAGAGGGGAAGTGAAACCAAAGTTGGGATGACACATAGAACCAAACCAAAACATACCCTGCCTGGCAACAGATTACACATAGAACTTGATCACATGTATTCTGCCTAGCAACACACATTTTTTAATGTTTGTATGAGAAGGAGTTTCCACCAATATCTCAAGTCCCAAAACGTTCTGATTGGCTAGAAGGGGCCTGGTGACGCTCCTGATGATAGGAACGCCTCTCAGGCCCCTGAGAGCATAAAAGAGAGAGCTCAGGCACATTCAGATCAGATCTCATCGGGGTAGCAGCTGCAACTCATCACTCTCTTGCCTGACGGTTCAGTCCTGACATTGTTTGGATTGTATCATCACTGCAATACGGTGAATAAAGGATCAACAGTCTTCAGCATTTCTCGTCTTGGTGTTCTCCTTCGGGTCTTTGACATCAGAGTGCTAGTTGGATTGGAGGTTTCGGGAAGTGGATAATTTCCACGACATTTTCTCTTCGTTTTTTCACTCGAAATGATATGTTGTATGCTTATGAGTTATGCCGTAGCTGGTTAGCCTAAGACATGCTGTAAAACTCTTTAGATATGGATTTTTCCAAACGTCAATGGGACAAATGAATGGGAAGCTTACATCCGGCACCTAACCGCGTTTTGGCTGTGGGCGGGACTGTGCAGCTCTATTGGGTGGCGTGTTCCTTTAACGCCATGGCACTTTACAGTACAGATATTGGACTGCAGTTCGACGAAGCAGCAGAAACGTCCGAAAATTATGAGGAGAGACTTTTACAATTTTTTTCTGCTAACAAGATTGAGCAAGACAGAAGAAGAGCTGTATTTTTGTCAGTAGTTGGGCCAAAGAACTTTGCCTTGCTGAAGGATTTGATTTCTCCTAAAGGTTTCAATGAACTCTCCCTCACAACTTTGTTAGGATCTGTCGTGGAAATTATCCACTTCCCGAAACCTCCAATCCAACTAGCACTCTGATGTCAAAGACCCGAAGGAGAACACCAAGACGAGAAATGCTGAAGACTGTTGATCCTTTATTCACCGTATTGCAGTGATGATACAATCCAACTAATGTCAGGACTGAACCGTCAGGCAAGAGAGTGATGAGTTGCAGCTGCCACCCCGATGAGATCTGATCTGAATGTGCCTGAGCTCTCTCTTTTATGCTCTCAGGGGCCTGAGAGGCGTTCCTATCATCAGGAACGTCACCAGGCCCCTTCTAGCCAATCAGAACGTTTTGGGACTTGAGATATTGGTGGAAACTCCTTCTCATACAAACATTAAAAAATGTGTGTTGCTAGGCAGAATACATGTGATCAAGTTCTATGTGTAATCTGTTGTCAGGCAGGGTATGTTTTGATTTGGTTCTATGTGTCATCCCAACTTCTATGTGTCATCCCAACTTTGGTTTCACTTCCCCTCTCTGGAAGGTCCCTGCATCTCCTCTTCTGCTAGCCCCTTCTATTTATGCCCTTCTGGCAAGTACCTTTCTCTCCCAGGCCCTGTCTTGTTTACTTTCACTCTTAGCCTTTGACAGTTCAGTCTCATGACTTCCAGTAAATGTTGCATAACAGTTGCACAAACAACACCTTTATAGTAAATGGAATGTTTTCCAATAAACCAGCACACACACACACAAGTATTATTATTATGTCTAGATAAAATTACCACAAAACATTGCGCAATTTTTACACACCAAAGAAGAACGTATTGGCGGAAAGATTTGCTTTTAGAATTTCGAATGCACAAATTCGGGACTGGACAGTATGCAGAGGGGACGGTCGTCTGTGCATCTGCGAACAGACCACGTCGGAGTGCGGAGACCACGAGAGCCCAGGACTGAACGGAACCAGAGGGAGGTCAGCGACAGTCAGCAGGAATGCTACAGGTGCCTTGGGAAAGGACACGGACCAGGGAACTGCCGCTTCAAAGACTTCCAGTGTCGTGGATGTGGAAAGAATGGGCATCTGGAGCGAGCCTGCCGGAACCAGGGTTCCACCGCTGGAAAGGACCGGGGGATACGTTTTTCGGAACATTCATCTGCACGCCCGCCTCGGACCAAAGGAGGTGAACTTTGTGGACCAAGCAGACGCAACTAGCGAATCAGAGCCAGAGACTCACTCTACTGAACAGCGGACTGATATGACACTGTATACAGTAAAGACTGTGAGTGAGTATGTGAAGGCTTACAATGTGATGGTAAAATGTAATGGTGTTAGAATGTACATGGAGGTAGATACCGGGGCAGCGATGTCAGTTATCTCAGAGAACTTGTATCGATCTAAACTGAAGGGAGTGACCTTGCAACCGTGTGACGTTACATTAAGAACATACACTGACCAACCATTAGCCTTGTTAGGTAAAATCGTGGTGAATGTGCAATGTGGGAAGCAGCAATTACTGTTGCCCTTGCTAGTGGCTCGTGGTAAGGCACCCGCGCTCATGGGCCGTGATTAAATTCGAGTGCTCAATTTAGATTGGTCAAAAGTGAATCGCGTTGCCGTATCTGACCCAGTGGAACAAGTGTGCTCAGAGCACAGAGCAGTGTTCAGCACAGAGCTAGGACGTGCTAAAGGCGTCACGGCATCCATACGTGTAGCACCGGATGCTAAACCAAAGTTTTGTAAAGCCAGACCAGTGCCTTATGCACTGCGCGAAATCGTGGAGAAAAAGTTAATCGAGCTCGAACAACAGGGAATAATCTCTCCTGTAAGACATAGTGAGTGGGCTGCGCCGCTTGTGTGCATTCCGAAACGAGACGGATCTGTGCGCATTTGCGGAGATTATAAGGTGACAGTTAATCAGTGGCTTGATGTTGATCAATACCCACTTCCAAAACCGCAGGATTTATTCTCCACCTTAGCAGGTGGAAAGCATTTCACAAAGCTTGATTTCACACAGGCTTACACTCAGCTAGAAATGGATGAGAAAAGTAAACCGTATCTCACCATCAATACACACAGGGGCCTATATGTGTGCAACCGCCTGCCATATGGGGTCGCTAGCGCGCCCGCTATATTCCAACGCACTATGGATGAAGTGTTGCAAGGGCTTGATGGCGTAGTGTGTTACCTAGACGATATTCTGATAACGGGAACAGATACCCATACACATCTGCATAACTTGAAACAAGTGTTACAGAGACTAGAAGAACATGGGCTTAGTCTTAACAAAGAGAAATGCACTTTCTTTCAGAGTAGTGTGGCCTACCTCGGGCATGTAATTGATGCCGAGGGGGTGCGTCCAATTAAAGAGAAAACTGAGGCTATTGACAAAGCTCCTGTGCCGAAAAATGTGACAGAATTGAGGTCATACTTAGCCATGCTCAATTACTATGGCAAATTCATACCAAACCTGTCCAGTGAAATTAAGCCCATGACGGAGCTTTTACACAAAGATAAAGAATGGAACTGGACAAGAAAATGTCAAGAGGCGTTTGAACGTACCAAAGCACAGCTGGTAGCCGCGCCAGTGCTTACACATTATGATCCTAAGTTGCCTGTAATTTTGGCATGTGATGCTTCGCCTTACGGCATAGGTGCTGTGATATCACATCAGCTCCCAGACAACAGTGAGAAACCTATAGCGTATGTGTCTAGAACACTCACTAAAACAGAAGTCAACTATTCTCAAATAGAGAAAGAAGCTCTTAGCATTATCTTTGGGGTGAGCAAGTTTAACGACTATCTGTATGGACGAAAGTTTACACTGTTCACCGACCACAAACCACTCCTAAAGATACTTGGCCCTAAAACTGGTGTGCCTACGTTGGCAGCAGCTAGGCTGCAGAGGTGGTCATTAATTTTAGCAGCATACCAGTATGACATACGTTATAAGCCATCTTTACAACATGCAAATGCGGATGCATTATCGCGTTTACCACTAAAGACACAAGAGAGGGATTCAGAGTATAGCTCTGTGTTTAGGGTCTCTTTCTTGGATAAAGTACCAGTGTCTTCACACGAGATCGCGAAACAGACGATGACTGATACAGTACTACAGAGAGTGAAACACTTCACATTGAATGGCTGGCCAAAGTATTTGAAAGATGAGGAGTTAAGGCCATATTTTATCAGGAACACTGAGCTGACGGTCGAAGCAGACTGTGTGATGTGGGGTTTTCGGGTGGTTATACCAGAGGTGTTAAGACCAAAAATGTTAAGTGAATTGCATGAAAACCACCAGGGAATGGTAAAAATGAAGGCATTAGGCCGTAGTCATTTTTGGTGGCCCAATTTGGATTCTGACATAGAATCACTTGTAAACAATTGCCAGACCTGTCAGTTGAACAGACACCAACCTGCCACAGCTCCTGTTCACAACTGGAGCTGGCCTAATCGTCCATGGCAGAGGATACATATAGATTATGCACAGAAAGGAAAGTTCAACTTTTTAGTGTACACAGACAGCTACTCTCGTTGGCCAGAAGTAGCTCTGATGAGTAGCACCACATCTGAAAAGACCATAGAGGTTTTGAGGGGATACTTTGCCACATGGGGTCTGCCAGACGAACTTGTGTCCGATAATGGACCACAATTTGTATCTGTTGAATTTGAAACATTCCTGAGAAATAATGGTGTAAAACACATTAAGAGTTCTCCTTATCACCCAGCGTCTAATGGGGCTGCAGAGCGTTTGGTGCAGAACCTGAAAATCGCTCTGGAAAAGGGACAGTGCAGCACTGCATCCACAACTTTTTATTCTGTTATAGGAGCACGCCACAGTCTACTACGGGGAAAACTCCTGCAGAATTGTTTCTGAGAGGTCAATTCAAAACCAGGTTGTCTCTCACTAAACCAAGTTTCAGAGATTCCATGCAACAGAAACAGGACAGTGAACAATTAAAGCAAGCGGACAAATTAGACAAGGTCAGACACTTTCTACCAAAGCAAAAAGTTTTGGTTCGAAACCACAGGGGAGGGGAAGGTGTTAAATGGGTGCCTGGGTGCATTGTAAAGGCACTGGGTCCGGTTACATATCTAGTGAAAGTGTATGGAAAGGTGTATAAGAGGCATGTCAATCAAATGATCAATACGGAAATTGATAATGGTAATGTGTACAGTGAATCTGATGATGATGAATTGAGGGTTCAAAATGTGCCGAATGCATGTGTGGCTGTAAATGTCACAGAATCCACTGAGGGAGTGGAGCAAGAAAGTTCCAGTGATACTGCTCTCTCTTCCGTTGCAGAAGGTACTCAGAGGCCACAGCGGCAGAGGAAGCCGCCTGATAGATTAAATCTGTGAACTCAGTTGTTGAATGTAATGTTGAAAAGATGTTCTGTAAAAAAAAAAAAAAAAAAAAAAGTAAATTGTTTGTACTGTAAATGTATTGAGTTCAGATCTCAGGGGAGGAGTGTAGTGTATGGAGATACACTAATAAGTAAACGGTGTATTAAACGTTAAAGGTATTTGTTATGTGACCCTTGACCTCAGGTGTTATTGGAGGCTGCCGTGGCATAAAAGGTAAGCGCGCCACTCTGGTGCGCCCTCTGGAGAAAAGACCAAGCGAGAGGTCACGGTTGAGTTCTAATGTCTGCTGTAGCTATCCATGTTACCTCAGTTAGCAAATAAAGAGGAAGATCCAAAGAACACATATCGTTGTATATTGCAGTCCTTTTTGTAGATACACGACAGTCAGGCTATTATGACCGCCTAGCACTAGCGCGCTAATGTAATACGTAAGAGTTTATTATAGTGGATGGAATCCACAATCTTGAAATCTCCTGGCTTCTTCTTCTTATTATTATAACCTTTTATTTTTACCTTTTCAAGAATGAATGCGACTCTAACCGCTTAACGTACATAACCGTTGTGTAAGTCTGGAGTTGGACAAGAGAGTTATTTTTTCAGATTTTCTTGAAAGTTTCTACTTTTTGAGAAATAGGGGATTAAAAATGTTAAAAAGCTAATTTTTCCCCCATAGACTTGAATAGCTGTGATGTCATAATGGCCTAAAGCCAGCTGCGCTTGTTAAGCTCCCAGAGTAGTTCCCGGACTAATCAAAACACTGGCACAGGTGACACCTGTGAATCCAACTGTCTCAGCTTCTAATGCATACAATCTGGCGCTCCTTAAAACTACACATCCTGTTTAAGTGTTTACCGTGTGTCAAAATAAAAGTCACAGCCATATCTCCTTCTTTACGCATTATATCTCCAGAATGGCTTGACCCATATGCTTCAAATTTGGTACAAGTGTTTGTATGGACTCAAAGATGAAGTGAGTTGATGTTGGAGGTCAAAGGTCAAAGGTTAAGTCCATGAATACTCTGAGCGCGATATCTCAAAAATGCCTTGACATACATGCCTGAAATTTGGTATGAGTGTTTGTATGGACTCAAAGATAATGAAGTGAATTGATGTTGGAGGTCAAATGTCAAGGTCCAAAACACCTTGAGTGTTATATCTCAAGAACGCCTTGACACACAAGGATTTTTGCTACGAGGGTTTGTATGAACTCAAAGATTAAGTGATTCAATGTTTTTTTCCCAGGAATCTCCCCACCAACATTAAGCCAGCAGCTTTCCATCCACTATTGTAATTCCTCTGGCATTACATTTCTAGTTTATCATATTTATCTCTTTGTCTCTGTCTCTTCTTTAGGTACTGTGAGGTTGGTGAATGGAGGCAGTCGATGCTCTGGGAGAGTGGAGGTTTATCATGCAGGAGAGTGGGGCACTGTGTGTTATGATGGGTGGGGTATGACTGATGCTGCAGTGGTGTGTAGAGAGCTGGACTGTGGTGATGCTGTAGAAGCTCTGGGAGGAGCTCACTTTGGAGCGGGATCAGGGACCATCTGGATGAATGATGTGAGCTGTGAGGGATCAGAGTCCACACTGAAGAACTGTGGCCATGAGGGGTGGGGTAAACATAACTGTGTACATGGTGAAGATGCTGGAGTTATCTGTTCAGGTAAGCAGGATAACCATGCACCTAATTGAAATTTCATTAATTTATACATTCATTATTACATCAATACAATTACAAACTTTAACTCCATTATTATCATATTGAGATGGTACTACTGTACATGGCTGGTATTATAACTGCAGTGTGAATGAAATGCAATGAAATGGAACCACGAATGTTCGCCTCTGTTCAAAGCAAACTGAAACATGTTTCAAATCGATCACAAACGTTCACCTATGTTTGCAACTTTGAACCAAAAATACTAGAGCGGCGCGTAGCGCTCTAGAATCTTTGCTTTTAACGCACCCACTTGTCGTCTTTAGGCCTCGGTTGCTAGGTAACCAAACTATTGTAATGATCTGAGCCTAGCTGTTATGACTGTACTCCCATAATGCTGTGTGTGCGTGTATGTGTGTGTGTGTAATGTTGATGTTAGTTTTAGTGAGAGTAATTGCGTTTACCTTGTCATGTATGTGTTAGCTGGTGTAGTCTTTCTTTATGTTGTACCTCATGTGTTTACCCCGTGTATTGTATGTGACTACCCTGTTTGTGTATCGTGCTTGTTTAATTGACCTCCCTTGTGTTGCCTGTTCAGTTCGTTCGTGTGTTTTGGTGCATAACCAATAAAACCTTTCTAAGACAACTTCGCAGTTTGTTACATTGGTGTCAGAAGTGGGATGACGACCCCTACTGGACGGGAGGAGAAAGCTGCAACTGATTACCTGGCGATGATGAGTTTCCTGCCAAGACGGCTCTTCGACAGCACGCTCGCCCATGGCCACCTGCTGAGCCCAGCAGACGGAGCCAGCCTGCAGCGTGACCGTGATGAAGAGACCCGCCCCCGGCAACAGGAGGAAACGAACCGGGCTGATGGCAGCATCCCGCCACTTGAACCCGCTCCACACGGGAGCGATGGAAACCGGCCAGTCCTCGGTGCGACGGCGGCGGCGGTAGAAGGGCGCCCCAGCGTAAAGTTGCCCCACTACAATGGCGAAAGGCCGCTGGCGACATACCTGGTACAGGTCCGGCTGGCAGCCGAGCTGAATGGCTGGTCGGCGGAGAGAACGGGCGTACAGGTGGCGTTGGCCCTGGAGAGGGAAGCGCTACAAGTATTAGAAGACCTGCCACCGGCGGAGCAAGTAAGCTGGGCCGCAATCGAAGCAGCTCTGCAACGACAATTCGGCCAGAGAATCTTCATCAGCGATGCCAGAGAACAACTCGCTTCCAGACGGCGACACAAGGACGAGAGACTGGGCAAGTTCGCGGCTGACCTGCAGCTGTATGCCCGGCGGGGCTACCCAACTTACAGCCAGGGTCTACATGAAGAGATGGCACTGGAAGCGTTCGTGCGAGGCATCCACCCAGAGCGGCTAAAAGAACACCTTCGCCTGAGCGCCCCCAGCTCGCTGTCCGTGGCGCTCGCGGAAGCCGAACGGGTGGAAAACATCTTCCGCACAACAGAGTCGCGGCATTGCGTACGCCAGACATCGATGGAGGTGACGCGGCAGACCACGGCACAGCCACCACAACGGCGCCCACGCGAGTGGAAGAGGCCGGCCAGCGGAGACGGATGCCACCGGTGTGGCGAGCCGGGACACATCGCGTGGTACTGCCCAGCCCCGGCACCCCTCACGCTCGCACCCCAGTTACTAGAAGAAGGTGGCACGGCGGGAGGGGCTATGGATTGCATACGGCTGGGTCGGCTCGGCCAAACCAGAGGACTGTATGTGGACTGCACGCTGGATGGGACTCGGTGTCGCGCCTTGATCGATACTGGCTCCACCATCTCGCTTGTGCGCCCCGGTCTCTTACCCGGCACGCTGGTAGCCAGACCCAGAGGCTGGGAAAAGACAAAAACGCGCATCACAACCGTTACCGGAGAGCGAGCGGAACTGTATGGACAAAAAGTGGTGTGCGTGTGCATCAGCGGTGAGACGGCGAGCCGCTGGCTTTGGTTGGCTAGCATTCAGGATGATTGCATTCTCGGCCTGGACGTGCTAGAGAAATGGGGGGCTGTGGTGGACATTTCCCGGTTCACACTACACTTAGGGACGAGCAGCGTAGTGTTGCACACGGCGGGGAAAACAGAGCATGAAGTGCGGAGAGCTGGCGCGACGAAGAACTCTCCAACTCGCTCCACACAAGCCCGCAGGAAGCAGACTCGCAAAGAGTGCTCGCCATCCAAGACTCCGCCCCTCCCCACACAAGCCCGCGGAACTCAAGCCCGCGAAAACAACAGGTCTCGTCCAGGTCCGCTTGCTGAGTTCGCCACTGCTCAGCTCACGCCCACTAGAGAGGAGCCAGGAGCGCGGGTTGAGCAATCACCACTCTCCGCTCAGAGAGCGCGGCCCTCTGTAGAGACAAGGCAAGCCGTAAATGAACTCTGCACTCGTAGCTGTGAGGGGCTGAGTGAAGCCAGGTAGCCAGGTGCGGAGGCTACTAGCAGCCTACACCGACATCTTCGCCGCAAGAGATGAGGACTGCACCCGAACGAGCCTGGTCCAACACGATATCGACACCGGAAATGCCCGGCCCATCCGACTTCAACCTCACCGCTTACCGCCAAACGACAAGCAGCTGAAGAAAAGATCAAGGAAATGGCCGCGGCAGGGGTAACAGAGCCAAGCAGTAGTCCATGGGCTGCGCCGGCTGTACTCGTCCGGAAGAAGGACGGCTCGTGGTGGTTCTGTGTTGACTACAGGCGCCTCAACCAGGTAACCCGGAAAGACTCCTACCCGCTCCCCCGCATTGACGATGCACTGGACAGCATTGCCGGCTCCTGCTGGTTTAGCTCGCTGGACTTGCGTAGTGGCTACTGGCAGATTGAGCTAGCCCCGGAAGCTCGCCCGAAGACGGCGTTCACCATCGGGCAAGGGCTGTGGCAGTTCCGGGTACTTCCGTTCGGCCTATGCAACGGGCCAGCGAACTTCGAGCGACTGATGGAGCGTGTCCTGGCGGGCATTCCACGAACATGCTGCGTGGTTTACCTGGACGACATCCTGTGTCATGCAACGGACTTCACTGGTGCCATAGGACATCTGGAAAAGGTGTTCGACGCAATACGAGGTGCTGGGCTCAAACTGCACCCGAAAAAGTGCCACCTGTTCCGGAGGCAAACCGGGTTCCTGGGCCATGTCGTGGGGGCCGCCGGAGTGGCCACCGACCCAGCGAAGGTGGAGACGGTGAGGCGTTGGCCTGTTCCACGCGACGGCGCTGAGCTGCGGAGCTTCCTGGGCCTGGTGTCATATTACCGGCGTTTCATTCGGGACTTTGCTACAGTCGCCAGCCCGCTGCATCGATTGACGCACAAAGGCCAGCTCTTCGAGTGGACACGAGAGTGCGACGCGGCATTCCGGCGGCTGCGGAGGGCGCTATGCGAGGCCCCAGTGCTCGCCTTCCCTGACCCTCGACTGCCGTTTATCCTGGACACCGACGCCAGCGACGTGGGCGTCGGCGCCGTCCTCTCACAAGCAGGCGAGCAGGGCGAGCAAGTGGTCGCATACTTCAGCCGCTCACTGGACCGCGGAGAAGAATTACTGCGTGACACGCAGAGAACTGTTGGCTGTGGTGGTGGCAGTGCGCCATTTCCGAACCTACCTCTACGGCAAACGGTTCCTGCTGAGAACGGACCACGCGTCACTCACCTGGCTGCTGAACTTCAAAGAACCGGAGGGCCAGCTGGCTCGCTGGCTGGAGGCGCTCCAGGACTACGACATGGAGATTCGACACCGGGCGGGTCGCCTTCACGGCAACGCGGACGCCCTGTCCAGGCGTCCGTGTGCAGCAGACCAGTGCCAACACTGCCACCGGAGGGAGGAGAGGAGCCTGGCCGCGGCTCAACCGGAGCCCGCTCGTCGGCTACAGGCTGCATCGCCGCTGGCGGAGAGAGAGAGAGTCGCTGTTTTCAACGCTCACCAGCGTCGCGCCAGCGAGAGGGTCAATGCTCGCGAACAGCACGCCAGCGAGAGACTCAACGCTCGCCAGCGCCGCGCCATCAAGAGGGCCACCGATCGCCAGCTTCACGCCAGCGAGAGTGACAACGCACCGCAGCCCAACGCCACAACACAGCACTGCAGAGCGGCAGCTGAGGCGCAGTCGCCGGTGGACGTGATGTCGAGGGAGGAGATCCGAAAGGCGCAATCGGAGGACGCCACGCTTGGCCGAGTGTGGTCATGGATCGAAGCCGGTCAGCGACCGCCATGGACTGACGTATCAGCACTCGATCCAGAGACCAAAGCGATTTATTCACAGTGGCCGGGAATAGTAGCACGTCAAGGACTGTTGTATAGACACTGGCGAGCCCCCGGTCGACAATCTGACATTTTCCAGTTGCTGGTTCCTGCTGGATTACGAGCCCGTGTACTGGAACAGGTACATGGGGCTGTGGGGGCGGCTCATTTCGGCATCGCAAAAACTCTTCGTCGGCTGAGAAGCCATTTCTATTGGCCGGGATGCAGGTTGGACGTTGAACTGCATGTTCACTGCTGTGACGCCTGCACAGCGAAGAAGGGCCCCACGCGACACTCGCACGCTCCGCTGCAGCAATACGCAGTCGGGGCTCCCATGGAGCGGGTAGCCGTCGATATCATGGGCCCACTGCCAGTCACAGAGCGGGGAAATCGCTACGTGCTCGTAGCTATGGACTATTTCACTAAGTGGCCGGAGGCGTATGCAGTGCCAGTTCAGAGCGCCCACACGACAGCGGACAGACTGGTCACTGAGATGTTCTGCCGGTTCGGGGCACCGGAAGAGCTCCACAGCGACCAAGGGCGGAATTTCGAGGCGGAGGTGTTTGCTGAGGTTTGCCAGCGCATGGGCATCCGGAAAACGAGAACGACACCTCTGCATCCACAAAGCGACGGGCTGGTCGAACGGTTTAACCGGACGCTAGCAGTGCAGCTGGCCATATTGGCCGACCGCCGACAAAAGGACTGGGACTTACACTTGCCCCTGGTGCTCTGGGCATATCGCACAGCGGTGCAAGAGTCAACGAAATGCACACCGGCAGCTCTGATGTTCGGGCGAGAGCTACGCACGCCGGTGGACTTGGTGTTCGGTTCGCCTCCGGAAGCGGAGATTGGAGGTAAGCCAGGGCTGGAATACTACAAGCAGCTACGCGAGAGACTGAAAGGAGTACACGAGTTGGCCCGGCAGGCTATGAGTGAAGCTGGAATACGTCAAAAGCGAGCTTACGTTACGCGCTGTCGCGGCCAGGAGTTCCAGACCGGCGATAAAGTGTGGGTGTACTGCCCGGAGAGAAAGAAAGGCATTTCCCCGAAACTCACTAGCCAGTGGGTCGGGCCGTGCGATGTCTTAGAGAAGCTGTCTGATGTGGTCTATCGTGTGAGACTGATTAAGCGTCGGAGAGTTGTGGCTCTCCACCGTGATCGACTGGCCCCGTATCGACCCCTGGCCTCAGCTGAGGGTCGTGGAGACTTTGACACTGACTCTGTGGAACTTGGTGACAATGGAGCTGTGGCTCTAACACCGATCACCGTGCAGCCTTCACCGGAAGTCACCGCCGCGACAGCGGGGCGCCCACAACGCCAGCGTCGCGTCCCAGCCAGGCTCATGGACTGACGTAGGGTAAGACTTGAGTCAAGGGGACATGGACTAAGTCTCGGGGGGGCTGTGTAATGATCTGAGCCTAGCTGTTATGACTGTACTCCCGTAATGCTGTGCGTGCGTGTATGTGTGTGTGTGTAATGTTGATGTTAGTTTTAGTGAGAGTAATTGCGTTTACCTTGTCATGTATGTGTTAGCTGGTGTAGTCTTTCTTTATGTTGTACCTCATGTGTTTACCCCGTGTATTGTATGTGACTACCCTGTTTGTGTATCGTGCTTGTTTAATTGACCTCCCTTGTGTTGCCTGTTCAGTTCGTTCGTGTGTTTTGGTGCATAACCAATAAAACCTTTCAACTTCGCAGTTTGTTACACTATATACAAAGCTGGCATAATATCAGAGAGGGTTCAAGTGGAGCTAGTAATCAAGGATCTTTGATAATATCTTTAGACTGCTGACAAACTGACTGTTTTATGCGTTCACTGAACAAAGATTATGGAAATTAAACACCACTTTTCCATCAGAAACATATTTGTAAAAAGCATAACTGGTATGATATAGAACATCATCGGAATATAGAATCAAGATGAACAATCTTCTACAGGAATGTAGCTCAGTAAGTAGCAGGTCACTCTTAGACGCAGGAGATCGGGGTTCAATTCCTGCATGCTGCAGCAATCTTGAAGGTGCATTTCTCACAGCTTAGCCAAGCTAGATAGAGAGATACCGTAGATATATAGAGATAGAAGGTTGGGGTTATGGAACTATAGGCTACATGGTCCTCACTTTAGATTGGGGGGCTGCAAAATTTACTACAAATAGGTAAGAAAGGTCTTATAAGCGTATTAGTTATCCACCTCTTTGTCTTATACTGTACAACATTAACAAGTATTAACAAGCTGCTTGTTAACACTTACAAGCTATGTTAACTGTTAACAAATATGCTTGTAAGTAACTTAAAAGGCTGCCTATTAACACTTACAAGCTGCATGTTAACCGTTAGTTAATGTTATTAAAGGATAACAACAGTTAACTAACTGTTAGTAATGAATTGTTAACTGTTTATTATGCACTGTTAATACCTAATAAACACATGATATTCTATAGTGTTACCGTTTGTAACTAGAATGTGGTGTTCTACTATATTACTTGGTTTGTGAATTATGTTGATTGTGTGTGTGCGTGTGTGTTTGGCTGGATGATAGTTTGTTTATATCATATAGAATTTGTAACTAGAATGTGGTGTTACTTAGTTTGTGAATTATGTTGATTGTGTGTGTGTGTGTGTGGTGTGTGTGGGTTAATGTGCCCTTACATACAGTGAATACTGTCGGTGGTGAAAGTTAGTTTATGAGTGCTTCTGTGTCTCTTCATAGTTGGATATATATCATTCACATTTTTTTGGTTGTTCAGATAGATAGTGAGCATTTGGGGACTGGTAGTATCAGGTCAGGGAGCTGTGCAAAACTATTTATGTTGTAAGTGTGTGCGTGTGTGTGTGTGTGTTGACTCATGAATGTGTGTGTGCTACACATGTGTATGTAACGACAAGGAGCAGGCAGAGTCCTGACTGGCTTGTAGCGTCCAGGCTACTCTTGGGGGCATTTTATTTGAGCAGTGGTAACCTGTTAGGAAGGTGATGGAGTCGTGCTGACGATGCAGAGTGGTCAGTGTAGCTGACAGTGGCTTCTGTGTCTGCCTTGCACATGCTGAGGACGAGCCATAGACACACAGTCAGTACGCTGCTTGTGCTAGACTGTCAAAAGGAGCTATCTGGTGTGCGGAACACCCTTAGTCTTTTGGATACTCTTGTACTGGAACCTGCACCCATCCAATGTTGGCCTGGGATGTGCGTGGCCTTACACTGCTTCTCTATGCTGATAACATCACCATTTGGGAGATGATGCTTCATGTTCTCAGGCAGAGCATAGAGTAATTTCCTACATTGAGTGTATATGGTCCCAACACATCTTATGTTCCCTGAATATATGGACAAATCTAAGACTAATCCCCAGCTAATCCCCATGTGTTCAACTGTATACTTGTAACAGGTGCCAAGCATGTTGAGATGTATGCAGCATACACATTTACCACTTTATAATGATAAATGCATTTTTCTAAATTCTCATGTCATGTCATGTCATGTCAGGGCTCCCTTGCAAAAGAGGCTAAAGGTCTCAATGGGTTTCACCTGGTTAAATAAAGGTCAAATAAATAAATATTTCGAGTCAGAAAAGGGCAAATAGAACATTGTGAGCCAGTTCTATAGGGGCAAAGGTAGGACATTCTGGGTCTTGGAGAAAATAAATGGGATTCAAAGGACAAGTCAGGTTGTTGCATAGCCTGTGTTAATTATTTTTTTATTGTTTGTACCTAGTACTGCAGATTTGGCCATCGCTGCCTACTTTTCAAATCAAGTTTGCAAGTGTTTCTTTCTTTACTCTTGATTTTCTGTTCTACTGTTTGAACTATTGTTGTACATGTTTTCACCTGGACTGCCTAAAGTCATATAAGTTCATTAAGCTTGTATGATAAGATATGGTTGTCAGGCCCAATAACATTCATAATTATGTCCACTTTCACATGTAAGGAATATCTGTTTCATATAACCTGTGTTTCATTTCAATATCAAATTAATCTCTTTACCATAGATAAATCTTACAAGTATCGACAAGCATGACTCCTGTATAATTGTGTTTGTACATGGGCCATATTTTGTACATGGGCCACATCTAGTCATGTCATCTACATGGGTCTGGAAAACATCACTTCTGATGACTTTCAAAGAAAACAGAGAGCTAGCTCGCTACTTCCTCCCCCTCCCTCCCGTGCTGCTCCCGTGCAATTGAAACTCTCCTAAACGCGCATCTCTTCTGTGATTTGCTGGAACAGTTTGTTATGTTTTTATGGGCTAGGTTTGCTCAGGTAGTTTTTGTTGCCGTTTTTGGAGCCTGGGCTGTCCAAAGAGATCGTGTTTTTTTACAGTGTATTCAGGACACAGACAGCTAGCGGTTGGTTAGGTGATGTTTGCAGTAAGTGACATAAAATGTTTTAGCCTAAAAAAACGTGTGGCATCGCTTAGAGCACCTTTAAAGGAGAATTTTCACATAGATCTCTGTTTTTCAAGGTCACCGAGTAGTGTGGGTAGGGGAAAAAAATAAAAAAAACAATCGGTTCTACCTAGCTCAAGTTACTGCAGTACTACTACTAGAGCTGCCAGGCAGCTACAGTGCTACACTCTCCCCATGTTCATATTTACTGTATGTCTGATGTATTGTTTGTGTTTAATACATGGTGATGAAGTTTGTATTATTGGCTTTCTTTGAACTTCAGCCCGAGGATCCAGGCTATCTAATGGATCCAACCCCTGCTCCGGGAGAGTAGAGGTGTTTCACAAAGAGAAATGGGCCTCAATGTGCGATGCTGCCTTTGACTGGCAGGATGCAAAGGTTGTGTGTCGAGAACTGGACTGTGGGGCTCCTGTAGAGGTGCTGGGAGCAGCTGCATTTGGAGAGGGAGAGGGCCAGGTGTGGTCAGAGGAGATCAAGTGTGGAGGCAACGAGACTCAAATTCAACTCTGCCCAACATCTCCTACACCCTCATACAACTGCTCTCACAAGCACGATGTTGGATTGGTTTGTAATGGTAATTTAATAATAACAATGTAAACATTACAGACTACTGTTTATCAGTATTCTTTTGATATTTCTCTGAGCCAGTCAACGATGTGTCACTGTCTTCTCAATCCCACAGATGTAGTGAGGTTGGTGAATGGAGGCAGTCGATGCTCTGGGAGAGTGGAGGTGTATCATGCAGGAGAGTGGGGCACCGTGTGTGATGATAGTTGGGATATGACTGATGCTGCAGTGGTGTGTAGAGAGCTGGAATGTGGTGATGCTGTAGAAGCTCTGGGAGGAGCTCACTTTGGAGAGGGATCAGGGACCATGTGGATGGATGAAGTGAGCTGTGAGGGATCAGAGTCCACACTGAAGAGCTGTGGCCACCAGGGGTGGGGTAGCAGCAACTGTGGACATCATGAAGATGCTGGAGTCATTTGTTCAGGTAAGCAACCACTAATTTGAAATGCCATTAACTAATTAATTATTAAATCATTACATTTGCAAACATAAACTCCATTATTACCATATTGAGATGGTACTACATGACCGGTATTATGAATGCAGTGTGAATGAAATGCAATGAAATGTAACTAGATGTACCGCATAGCGGTACAAATTATGACTTCTGCTCAGTTCATATCTGCAAAAAATAAATGTAGCTTCTTCAGGTTGTTTACGTGTGAGTGGGCGTGTTTTTATCTGTGTTTCAATTGTAATAAAATAGATTCAGTACACTTCAGTGATATTTAGGTGATGTTTATTTACAAAGTAGTTAAAGTGGATTTAGAGGCTGTTTTCAGATAACACGTGTGTGATCAGGCATGGTCTTAAAATGGATCTGTGTGTTGAGACAGCACACAAGTGGACAGTACTTTGGGTGAATGTGTCCTTACAGTCAATACTGTGGGGGTGAATGTTAGTTCACGAGTGCTTCTGTGTGTCTTCATAGTGGGATATACCATTCACATTTAGTCCTGGGTGTAATTTTCAGATACAGTTAATGTGCATTTGGGTACTGGTAGTATCAGGTCAGGGAGCTGTGCCCTACAAAAAATGTGGATATTTGTGTTCTGAATATGTGTGTGTGTCTTTCTGTGCTATACATGTGTATGTGCCAGTGTATAGGGTGTGTGTGTGTGTGTGTAACATGGTCTTTGTGCATTTTGACATCGTAAACGTTCTCGAGGATGAGTGAAGAGCAGTTTGCAGTATAGCTACTCCTTTTTATTGGCTACATTTTGGTATCTCCTCTGTCCCTTGGTGCCCTACGCATAGTGTGTGATGCGCGCAGTGGGAGTGGCGGCACTGTGTAGCCTATACCAGTGGCGTCGTTAGACCTGGGCATTCCAGGCTATAGCCCCGAATGTCTTGGGAATAGCCTCGGATCCCTGTGCCTCAAAAAATAATGATGAAAATCTCCCCAGAGATTTTTATGAGGTTCCAATCGAACGCCACGTCCAGCAGCCACAACTGCAAAATTGTTACTAACGCTGAGCTGGCGGTACTTATGGAGTCGGAATAATTTTTTGCAAATTCAACATCAGTGTTCTATTCTTCCCCCCTCTGTCGAACTGATATTGCCAGAGCCCGTCTCACTCGACTCACCCGACTATTGCAGCGTATAGTTAATTAATATGGATACAAGAAGGTTTTTTAGGGGGGAAAACAGCCAGCACAAGAAGAGGTTGAGAGTGAGACATCATCTCCCCCAACCCCTGATATTTCCATCAACTCAGGTTCATGAAAAAAGCAGCCAGCTCTAGCTTTGAATTAATAGTCTGTGTTGCTAGCTAGTAGCCAGCTTCTGTACCTCGCTAGCTTAAAGTTTAAGACACTTCATTTGGATAACTAAAGAGATAAACTTACTTACGTATCCTACCGGCTCTGTGGGATCTTGTCCCATCAAGTCTGCTAGTACAGTAGTCAACAGGCTTTTTTTAACACTGCAAGCTAACATAGGGTATAAACCAAGTGGAAGAGCCAGGCTAGCCACAGGTAGTCCTAGGCAAACATACCAATGATTTCCATGCAAACTGAAAATTGAACAAGAAGTTGTGTTGAATTAATCCATTTACTGTTAGCAATTAGAGTAGCACCTGAAAATGATGTATTCATTCATCACGTCACGGGCATAAAAAATTGTTTGGGTGTGTGGTCTTCGTTAAATGACGATTTTTTTCTCTTAATGCCCCATAAATACCATATACTCAGTAGGCCAAGGTCTAGTGAGGGAAAATTAGCTTTATTAGTTATTAAAATATGATGATGAGGACCCGAACGATTGGCCTTCCTTTCCTTCAAAAACTACGTTGAAATTGCATCTTTAACAGCCCAATTTTCTAAATTTCTTGGGGTAGAAACACCCGAACACCCATAGAAAATAATTGCTGGGGTAAAGCCCCGGATCTTTTGCACTCCTAGTGACGCCCCTGGGGCCCCTGGGGCCTGGGGTCATAGCGGTGGTTGCGGGGCTTTTCGGGGTAATAAGGTTAACTGTACTTCTGTCAATCAACAAAAAACATGCCTTTTATGTCCATGTACACAGGATTTGATGTCAAACACAACAAAGAAAAAAAAACGAATTGCAGCAAAAGAAAACTATAAGGTTCCATTTGAAACTAGAAATTATAATCAGAAGTTCATTTTCACCCAAAACCGGGACAGTTGGTGTCCCAAAAAAGATTAGTAATTATCCGGGACACATTCACTCAAAAAAGAGAACAATCCCGGAAATTCCAGTATGTGTGGCAACCCTAGTGTGTGTGTGTCACCAGGTGAGGAGACTGTTGTTGTGGGCACAAAGCTGTTGTCACTAGGGTATGTGCAATTCATTTGCACGGTGGACAGAACGTTGACGTGGACTTGCAGTCCAGAAGCTGAAACGCAACCGTCATAGTGGTGTCCGAACACAGAGGTGTAAGGATCCATTTGAAACTAGAAATTATAATCAGAAGTTAATTTTCACCCAAAACCGAGACCTTGTGTTTCCGTCATAGTGGTGTCCGAACACAGAGGTAACGGTTCGATGCTGGACAGGTCAAATAGTTTACATAGAGAGAGACTGCCTAATGGGAGGTGTGGTTCTTGATCCTCAACGATAAACCATCGCTGGGCCTGGATACATTAGCGCACACCTGACCGCAAACGCACCTCTATGCCCTTCCCTCACTCATGCTCATTCCAAGTCTGCTGGACGGCATGCAGACAGAGGGCCACTCAATGATACTTATTGTCCCGCACTGGCCGACCCAATCCTGGACCTGGCCTGGTCCCTGAATAGGCGGGACTGCTGAGTACTGGACTGCCGCCCTCAGTCATTGAAACTATTCAGAGTGCAAGAGCAGAGTCTACATGGTCTCTCTACTCTTTGAAGTGGCAGGTGCTGACTGATTCACCAGTATCACAAGAGCTTCAAATGACTATGGAGCCTGTCGGCAATGCCAACGGCTTGGCGGACCACAGAAGTCACACTGTCAGTTACACTGACCATTCATCGTCTTTACAACCACGCCTGTATCTGCCTAGCATGTTGCCACTGCTCAACTAAAATGCGCCCAAGAAGTGTAGCCTGGATGCTAAGAGCCTGTCAGGACTCCTTGTCATCTGCTCCCACCAGGCATGCCATCCACAGCTGGGCTCTAGATAAACATCAGTACGCTGATTGTGCTAGACTATCAGCTTGTGTTCATGACTGTTAACCATGCGTGGGCCACCCTGATAGAAATACGTCATATTATCAGGGCTCTATTGTGTAGCATCAGCTAGATGAGCACGCCCACCACAGCCAGACACTAGGGACATGTCAGTATCCTGCTTGTGCTAGGTTGTAGGTTTGTGTTCATGACAACCAACCATGTGTGCGATGCACCTTGGGGTTGAATCTTATGGAGGACACATTGTCCACCGTCACCAATTTGGGAGATGATGCTTTACCATGAATCTCATGTTCTCAGGCAGAGCATAGAGTAATATCCTACATTGAGTGTATATGGTCCCAACACATCTTATGTTCTCTGAATATATGGACAAATCTAAGACCCCCAGCTAATCCCCATGTGTTCAACTACATACTTGTAACAGGTGCCAAGCATGTTGAGATGTAATGCAGCATGTATGAATTTACCACTTTATAATTTAAATTCTCATGTCATGTCATGTCAGGGTTCCCTTGCAAAAGAGGCTGAAGGTCTCAATGGGTTTCACCTGGTTAAATAAAGGTCAAATAAATAAATATTTAAAGTCAGAGAAAAGGGCGAATAGAACATTGTGAGCCAGATCTATAGGAGCAAAGGTAGGACATTCTGGGTCTTGGAAAAAACAAGGATACAAGGATACAAGGATACAAGGAAGTTTATTGTCACATGCATATAGTTACTGGAAGTAAGAAATGCAGTGAAATTATGTCTGGTGTCAGCCTATTTGTGCATTAATGGGGGGGGGGGGGGGTAAAAAGTGCAGTAGAAGAGGGGTTTAGTAGATTAAGTGGCAAGGGCTGCATAAAAAAAGGTGGGGGAGGATTGGGATTGGGTGGGGGGCACCAACAAGGAGCACCCAAGAGCAACAGGGGCAAGGAAAAACTCCCTTACCAAGGAAGAAACCTTGGGCAGATCCACGGCTCAAGGGGCTAACCCAACTGCCAGGGGTCTTGGTGTGTGTGTTGGGGGGATGACAGGGGAGATGGGATAGTGTGCTGTGTATGTGGGGAGAGGGCAGTGTGCAATATGTGTGTTGGAGAAGCTTCCTCATGAGACAATGTGCTGTGTATTGGGGGGGGGGGGGGGGCAATGTGCTGTAAGTATGTTGGGGATGTGTGTTGGAGAAGCTTCCTGATGAAATAATGTGCTGTGTATGTAGGGGGGGGGGGGGGGCAGGGACTTACTATTGCAAGCAGAGTTCTGTATGTATGATGTATGTGAGTGATGACAGTGAAGATGTGTGTGTGGGCAGGAGGGGAGTGGAGCAGTGACTGTGTGTGTGTGTGTGTGTAGTGTGTGTGTGGGCAGTGTGCTGTAAGTATGTTGGGGATGTGTGTTGGAGAAGCTTCCTGATGAAATAATGTGCTGTGTATGTAGGGGGGGGGCAGGGACTTACTATTGCAAACAGAGTACTGTATGTATGATGTATGTGAGTGATGACAGTGAAGATGTGTGTGTGGGCGGGAGGGGAGTGGAGCAGTGACTGTGTGTGTGTGTGTGTGTGTAGTGTGTGTGTGGGTAGGTGGGGGCAGTGTGCTGTAAGTATGTAGAGGATGTGTGTTGGAGAAGATCGATCCTGAAGACAATGTGCTGTGTATGTAGGGGGGGGGGGCAGTGTGCAGCAAGTATGTAGAGGAGGCTTACTGTAGCAAGCAGTGTGCTGTATGTATGTGAAGTGATGACAGTGATGATGTAAGTGTGTGTGTTGGGGATGGGGGTGGGGTGGGGGGGGCAGAAGGCTAGGCAATCAAGGACATGGGTAGATGGAGGAGAAATCAAAAATAATAAATAAAAAGTTCTATGGAGATGTGCAAAAGTTGGAGAAAGTCAGATGTGTGTGTGTGTGTGTGTGTGTGTGTTTGTGTGTTTTGACGTGTGATGAAATAAGAAAATAAATAAAAGGTCTGTAGCATAGGGAGAGGGATGTAAAAGTGCTAAAAGTCTTGTAGGTGTGTGTGTGTGGGGGGGGGGGTCATGAGTGCTGAGTAGTGAATGAGTGCAAAGTCAGTATAGTGTGAGTTCAGAGTTGGGAAATGTTTGAGAGTGCTGAGGAGTGAATGTGTGCAAAGTCAGTATAGTGTGAGTTCAGAGTTCGGATGGCCTGGGGATAAAAACTTCTCCTAAGTCTCTCAGTTCTGGCTTTGTGACTACATAGGCGTCTTCTTGATTTCAGTGGTAGGAATAATCCATTGTTAGGATGAGAAGAGTCCTTCAGAATCTTTTGGGCTCTTAGGAGTACTCTTCTGGAATAGATATCTTGTAGAGCAGGGAGTTGAGTTCTTATAGTACGTTCAGCTGAGCGCACTACTCTCTGCAGAGTACTACAATCTCTAACTGTGGAGTTCCCATACCAGGTGATGATGCTACCAGTTAGAACACTCTCAACCGCTGAAGTGTAGAAGGCCTTCATGATGGATGTAGAAACTTTGAATTTCCTTAGCTGACGAAGAAAGTAGAGTTGTTGTCTGGACTTCTTCAGAACATATTGAGTGTTAACAGTCCATGTTAAGTCTTCAGTAATGTGGACACCAAGGTATTTAAAACTTGTGACTCTCTCTACAGGTTGCCCGCCGATCATTAGTGGGGTGTAACTGTAGTTCTGCTGCTGCCTTCTGTAATCCACTACCATTTCCTTGGTTTTATTGATATTCAGTGTCAAGCTGTTAGATTGACACCACTGTGCCACCTCATCAACCTGATCCAAGTAGAGCTGTTCATTGCTGTTACTAATCAGGCCCAAGATCACTGTGTCATCTGCAAACTTGATGATGGAGGTATGACTACTGTTGGCTTTGCAGTCATGTGTGTAGATGTTGTACAGCAGTGAACTCAAAACACAGCCTTGGGGAGCACCAGTGCTGATGGTTAATGAGTCAGATGTCAGACCCCCCACTCTAACCACTTGTGAACGGTTGGTGAGGAAGTCAAATATCCAGTGAGTGACACAGGGTGGTGTTGTAAGAAGAACGCTCCGAAATGATATATATATATATAGCCTCGGAAACATAGAGACGTCGAGCTATATCATCACTTAAAGGAGCTTGTTGTGGACAAGTAGGGTGAAGAGTTAAATGGCAATGATGTTATTACATACTCGTTAATCTGACTCCATTTTGATTAATAATTTGTATCACCAATCCATTACCAAGTAACTAGTTTATCAGCTATGGAGGAGAATGGCATGGCACACTACGAGAATTGAAGTTATCCGATTGGTAGGCAAATGAACAATTTAATAGGCATTAAGTCTTAAAGGTAAATGTAACCAATATCCCTTCAGTTGAATGTACAAGAAAACTCACATGGTCTACTGTAACAAAGTAGCAAATGGTTTTGCTTAAAAAAAACTTAACCAATTCACAGAGGTAAACTTGACAAGTTAGAGATAACTGATACACCAGATAAAACAATACAAACCCAGAGATAGAGAGAGGGGGAGAGAGAAAGAGAGAGAGAGAAAGACAAAGGGAGACAGAGAGAGAGGGGAAGAGGGGGAGAGAGAGGGAGATGAAGAGGGAGAGAGAGGAAGAGCCCCAAGATGGGAAAGAAGACAGAAGAGCAGAGCAGAGAGGAAGAGAAGAGAAGAGAAGAGAGAGAAGAAGAGCCCCCTGGAGGACCAGAGCCTCCACTTTTATAATTCACTTGGGCCACCCCCGACTCATCAGAGCCTTTGTTGTCTGAGGTGGATGGGTGTGGCCCAGGTGGATATCACAACTTTATGCTACAGTTTAATTCTTAATCTACAACTATGCACAGATACATTCAATTGTACCAAAACCATAATCAGACTGTTGCCCACATTACAAGTATTAATTCAAGACCAAACATGAATGTATTATTCACAACACATATTTACAGAGCAATACTGTATGATAATGAGGTTGGCCTATCTCACCAAAAGATATCAAGTAGGCCCAGGACTGAGCTATCTCTCAGTAGTGGGGCCAGAACAAGGAACAAATGGTCACACTTTATGCATGAGCGGGTGTTGGGGATCTTTGGCCATGGCCAGCTAAGACAATACAGATCAAACGCAGGCATCCACACATGTAAATTGACTGCAAAAGGCATTCTTTAGAAATGCATAAGGTTTGGGCAAAAGACGGGCCTTACAGATCGCCCAGTTGACAGCGTGAGTCACTCATAAATTCACAGATGTCAAAACAAGACCCGTCGTCCATCTTCTCATTGTTGTTCATAGTGTCCGAAGGAGACTCTCAAATCAGTGCCATGCGTTTGGCATTAGTTATCCAGGTTTCCAGTCACGAGTCCTTTAGCTGTCACACCCCCTGGGTGCGAATGTCTTTGTCTTCTGTGTAAAGGTGACCTGGGGAGTTGAGCAGACCCTGGCAACGGCTCAAATCCATAACTGGGATTTTGAAATCAGACATGTAATATCATAGCTTTGACATAACATCTCATTACATTGTGGGCGAACAGCAACAGTCTTATTTTCTATGAGTTGGGATAGGGAGAGACAGGAAAGAGAAAAGATAGGGGAGAGAGTAGAACAGGTAAAAACAATATGCAAATTCTGGAATAAAAGAAATAAAACAAGTTTCTGGTGTATCTCAGTTTGAAAAGGTTGTTACATAAAATAAATCATTTCTTGTTGATGAAAACATTAAACTTCAAAACCAAAAGAAAGTCAAATAAATCAAAAGGACAATTTTCATGTATCTTACTCCCAACAATCCAAATTCCTCAATTTTTGGCATTAATGTTAAGTATGTATATGTGCTTTATCACTTCTGGACATTACAATCATAATCCTGTCGGGACTGTTAAGAATGAATATTTGAAAGATTCTCCTGTCAGTTGTAGGGAATAATTTTACTACTTAGGTTATCTCTACAGTCTAGGTGCTTTGAAAACACAAAAAACCTACAGAGTCTATTGCTCTATACAGGAGCATACAACAAACCTAGTACATAAATTTGAGTGAACCTTTAAATGTTAACACTATGTGTCTGCCTTAGGTTATCTGTACAGTCTAGGTGCTTTGAAAACACAAAAAACCTACAGAGTCTATTGCTCTATACAGTAGCATACAACAAACCTAGTACATAAAATTGAGTGATCATTTAAATGTTAGCACTATGTGTCTGCCACACACCCAGTCAGCCATGTGTGGACGCCCTCTTGGCAGACTATTGGTGTAATGACTACAGAAGGGACCCAGGTGCGAGGAGCAAAGGAGTTTTAATAGCGACAGTACAAAGGGGTGATCCACAGACGTAAGTCAATACAATACAGTCCAAGTTCGGTAACACAGGCAGGCAGGGAAAAAATAGGCAAAAGTGTCCAAAACACGATCCAAAGGGCAGGTCAGAATACACGGTCCAAGTAGATGCACAGGTTGTTCAGAAAATCTAAGCGTCAATCCAAAAATACAGAATCCAGAAAATCACAGTCGGGAAAACTATCTAGGTCAATACACGGGTTTATCCAAAATACATAGAATCACGGCTTAGTACGTTATACGAGTCGCAAACAATACCTCACACTGAGGCCAGCCAGGAGAGTCTCTAAAATAGTCTACGGCTCATTAGTTCATTACTTGCAGGTGTTAAAACTCCGGTGAGCCCGGTCGGCTCTGGAGGGGGCGTGGTCGCTGTGACTGCTCTCCCCGTGACAGCAGCGGCAGAGGGCGCAGCTCCGATGTTACAGTATCCCCCTCTCCACGGGAGACCCCCGACGACCTCTGGCTAGAGGGGCGACCCCGGCAACGAGGGGCAGGTCGGCTTGGGTGCGTTTGATGAAACTCTGCAGTCAGCGTAGGGTCCAGGATGTTTCGAGCCCGTTCCCATGACTGCTCTTCGGGCCCATACTCCTCCCAGTCAATCAGATACTCTAGATGCCCCCCGCGTCTTCTAGAGTCCAGGATGGCCCGAACGGAGTAGGCAGGTTCCCCACCCACCACCAGCGGGGCCGGGGCACCGGAAGCTTCGGCGGGTGGGTGCATGGGGCTGTAGTGCACTGGTTTAAGTAGCGACACATGAAAGGTGGGAGAGATCCGGTATCTGGACGGCAACTGTAGGCGATAACAGACAGGATTAATTTTCTTTAATATTTTAAACGGTCCTATGTAGCGGGGACTCAACTTGTGACATGGAAGGCGTAGTCGTATGTCTCTTGTTGATAACCACACTCGTTGCCCAGGTTGAAGGTTCAAGTTGGGACGGCGGCGTCTGTCGGCAAAGCGTTTTTGCGAGCGGATAGCTCTCCCCAGATGTGTGTTCGCAGATTCCCAGACTTGGCTGCTCCGCTTGAACCAGTCATCAATGGCTGGTACATCCGTAGGTGACGTCTCCCACGGAAACAGTGGGGGCTGATAACCTAACACACATTGGAAAGGGGTTAGTCGCAGCGAGGTGTGATACAATGAATTTTGCGCATATTCCGCCCAACTAAGAAACCTGCTCCAGTCACTTTGGTTGCGACCACAGTACTGTCGGAGATACCTCCCGATCTCCTGGTTCAGTCTCTCAGTCTGCCCATTGCTTTGTGGGTGATAGCCCGACGTAAGACTGATGGACACTTGGAGACGTTCACAAAAGGCTCGCCATACGCGAGAGGTGAATTGAGGCCCTCTGTCCGACACAATGTCCTCTGGAATTCCATAAAGGCGAAATACATGGTTAAACAGACACTCAGCCATTACGACGGCATTCGGGAGACCAGAGAGGGGAATGAGCCGGCACATCTTTGAGAAACGATCAATCACTACAAGAACAGTATTGAATCCATTAGACAGCGGTAGGTCTGTAATAAAGTCTACACTAATGTGTGACCAATGTGTGACCACCGAGGTGATTTAGACTGGGCGCACACAGGGCACGACATCACGTAATCCTTCACATCCTCACGTAAGGAAGGCCACCAGTACTTCCGAGAGACCAGCTCAATCGTCCGTGATATGCCGGGATGTCTTGACGTAAGAGAGGTGTGTACCCATCGCATCAACTGGGGTCGAGTGATTGCCGGTACGTATGACTTCCGGGCTGGGGTGTCGTCTGGGGCCGGTTCTGCTCGTAGCGCGTTGCAGATGGCATCTTCAATTTCCCATTGGACAGGCGCGGCAACGCAGGCAGGCCGCAGAATGGGCTCGGATGCGTCGCGTGATTGTTCAGCATTAAATCTCCGAGAAAGAGCATCGGCCTTACCATTCTTTGATCCTGGACGGTACGTCACGACAAAATTAAATCGAGTGAAAAACAAGGCCCATCGCGCTTGTCTGGAGTTCAATCTCCTCGCCTCCCTCAGGTATTCTAGATTGCGATGATCAGTGAGCACAACGAACGGGTGAGAGGCTCCCTCCAGCCAGTGTCGCCATTCTTCGAGTGCCAGTTTAATAGCAAGGAGTTCCCTATTCCCTACATCGTAATTCTGTTCCGCGGGGGATAATTTGTGGGAAAAATATGCGCAGGGGAACAATTTCGCTGGAGTCCCGTGCCTTTGCGATAGGACGGCTCCCACCCCTACTTCAGAGGCGTCTACCTCTACCACAAAGGGATGGGATGGATCTGGCTGTTTGAGGATCGGGGCCGAGCAAAACAGTTCCTTCAGGCGATCAAAGGCCCCCTGTGCGTCAACGTTCCACTTCAAACTCTTCTTTCCCTTCCCTAGCAGAGCAGTCATCGGCGCCGCCACTGTGCTGAAGCTCCTCACGAACCGGCGGTAGAAGTTTGCGAACCCCAAGAACTGTTGCAGTGCCTTGATCGTCCGCGGCACAGTCCACTGTTGCACAGCTGCCACCTTACGATCATCCATGCGCACTCCATCGGGTCCCAGCACGTACCCAAGGAATGCGATATCGGTCTTGTGGAATTCGCATTTTTCAGCCTTGGCAAACAGCTGGTGGTCCCGGAGGCGTTGGAGCACCTGGCGGACATGTCGGATATGCGTAAGTATATCAGGTGAGTAAATCATGACGTCATCAATATAAATAACTACGAATTTACCCAACATGTCTCTGAATATCTCATTCATGAACGATTGGAAGACACTGGGAGCGTTCGATAGCCCATATGGCATAACTAAATATTCGTAGTGTCCCCGATTGGTGATGAATGCAGTCTTCCATTCATCCCCGGGTCTGATCCTAATCAAATTATATGCACTACGGAGGTCCAATTTCGAGAAAATCGTTGCCGTGCGCAGCTGTTCCAGGGCAGCGGGGATCAAAGGCAGCGGATAGCGGAATTTTACCGTACTAGAGTTAAGGGACCGATAATCAATACAGGGCCTTAGACCGCCGTCTTTTTTCTCCACAAAAAAAAACCCAGAAGCTGCAGGGGAGGTGGACGGTCTAATAAACCCCTGACTCATAGCTTCGTCGATGTACACTTCCATAGCTTCTGTTTCTGGGATTGTTAACGGGTATACTCGACTTCGGGGCAACGGGGCCCCCGGCAATAACTCAATGGCACAGTCCCATTTACGGTGCGGTGGCAATTTGGTGGCTTTAATCTTAGAAAATACATCCGCAAACTCCTGGTATACAGAAGGCACGTCCTCAGAATTAAGAGTGGCTGGACTTTCGATTGACGTTGAACGGCAGGGGAGTGATAGACAAGCTGTAAAGCACTCAGTGCCCCAGGATATGATTTCGCCAGACCTCCAGGAAATTACAGGGTTATGTTGCTGAAGCCAGGGATGGCCTAACACTAAACGATCATTGGGGGAATTGGTGATTAATAATTGTGTCTGCTCTGTGTGGATGGCCCCAACCATGAGCTGTAATGGAATAGTTTGGTGTGTTATCTGCCCTGTTCCCATAGGCTGGCCGTCAAGTGCGTGAATCGTGAGTGGAGGTTCTATGCATTGGATTGGGATTCCCAGTTTCATCACTAACGTTGCGTCGATGAAGTTTCCAGCCGCACCGGAGTCAATTAATGCTGGAAGAGAGAGAGAGATCGATGTGACAATAATCTTAGCTGGAAGAGTGAGTTGTCTCTGAGAAACATTGTGGAGGAATCTTGCGCTCACCCTCGTTGCCGCTGCAGCATCGCCATCTCGATCAGGTGGACGGACCGGGCAGTAGAGACGCATGTGACCGGAGGCGCCGCAGTAGAGACACAGCCGGAGTTGGAATCGTCGCTGGCGTTCCTCTCGAGTCAGCGGTGCGCGCCCAAGTTGCATCGGCTCAGGGTCGGTGGTCGATTCGGGAGGGCGTACGTGGCCTGCCATCAGGATTGGCCGGGTCGTTGAAGAGGTCACGGTTCGGGATGGGCGGCGCTCCCGCAGCAGATTGTCAATCGCCACGGACATACGGATATACGAATCCAGGTTTCTGTTATCACCCCTGCAGGCCAATTCCGCCTGAAGTTCCGGACTCAGGCCCCGGCGATATAGCGTCAACAAGGCGGCGTCATTCCATCCGCTGCCAGATGAAAGAGTGCGGAACTGGAGCGCGTAGTCCGCTGCGGTGCGCCGACCCTGACGCAGCTCACACAGGAGGCTGCCGATGTCACGGCCAGCAGCTGGATGATCGAACACCTCTCGGAAGCGTGAATGGAAGTCTTGCTCGGATCTCAGC
Organism: Alosa pseudoharengus; assembly: GCF_046254945.1. NCBI lineage: Eukaryota > Metazoa > Chordata > Actinopteri > Clupeiformes > Clupeidae > Alosa > Alosa pseudoharengus. Next base: position 22,072,022 of record NW_027468664.1, on the reverse strand, counting down.
ATCGGATGACTTTGACTCCACATCGCCGTGGCCCACTCCCGGGCGCGACCAGAAAGGAGGGAGAGAACAAAGTGAATCTTATCTTGCTCAGTGGTGAATCGCTCACGATAATGAGCCAGATACAAGGAGCACTGCATAAGGAAACCCTTGCACTTCTCTGGATCACCATCATATCTCTCTGGCACAGCGACCAAAGCGGGCGGGTGGCCTGCGCCTCCTCCAGGAGGTGCCAAGAGCGATCTCCGCATCACATCCACCAAGTCCTGCAGCGTACGTTCCTGGCGATCCATGGCCATCTTAATATATGTACCGTTTAACTAGGATTCACACCTTAATTGCTTAGGTATCTGATTAAGCAGATTCCTTACTAGAAATATAACCTCAGGAAAACAACGTTGCTATACGGTTTTGAGAATATCGGATCATACTCACCAAATTAAGCATCCAGAACTTTAGGTCATCACATTAAATCGATCACGGAAAGGGGTCACCACTGTAAGAAGAACGCTCCGAAATGATATATATATATATAGCCTCGGAAACATAGAGACGTCGAGCTATATCATCACTTAAAGGAGCTTGTTGTGGACAAGTAGGGTGAAGAGTTAAATGGCAATGATGTTATTACATACTCGTTAATCTGACTCCATTTTGATTAATAATTTGTATCACCAATCCATTACCAAGTAACTAGTTTATCAGCTATGGAGGAGAATGGCATGGCACACTACGAGAATTGAAGTTATCCGATTGGTAGGCAAATGAACAATTTAATAGGCATTAAGTCTTAAAGGTAAATGTAACCAATATCACTTCAGTTGAATGTACAAGAAAACTCACATGGTCTACTGTAACAAAGTAGCAAATGGTAACAAAGAAAACTTAACCAATTCACAGAGGTAAACTTGACAAGTTAGAGATAACTGATACACCAGATAAAACAATACAAACCCAGAGATAGAGAGAGGGGGAGAGAGAAAGAGAGAGAGTGAAAGACAAAGGGAGACAGAGAGAGAGGGGAAGAGGGGGAGAGAGAGGGAGATGAAGAGGGAGAGAGAGGAAGAGCCCCAAGATGGGAAAGAAGACAGAAGAGCAGAGCAGAGAGGAAGAGAAGAGAAGAGAAGAGAGAGAAGAAGAGCCCCCTGGAGGACCAGAGCCTCCACTTTTATAATTCACTTGGGCCACCCCCGACTCATCAGAGCCTTTGTTGTCTGAGGTGGATGGGTGTGGCCCAGCTGGATATCACAACTTTATGCTACAGTTTAATTCTTAATCTACAACTATGCACAGATACATTCATTTTGTACCAAAACCATAATCAGACTGTTGCCCACATTACAAGTATTAATTCAAGACCAAACATGAATGTATTATTCACAACACATATTTACAGAGCAATACTGTATGATAATGAGGTTGGCCTATCTCACCAAAAGATATCAAGTAGGCCCAGGACTGAGCTATCTCTCAGTAGTGGGGCCAGAACAAGGAACAAATGGTCACACTTTATGCATGAGCGGGTGTTGGGGATCTTTGGCCATGGCCAGCTAAGACAATACAGATCAAACGCAGGCATCCACACATGTAAATTGACTGCAAAAGGAATTCTTTAGAAATGCATAAGGTTTGGGCAAAAGACGGGCCTTACAGTGTTCAGTCCTAAGGCCTTCATCTTTGTGACCAAGGTGAGAGGTACTATCGTGTTGAATGCTGAACTAAAGTCAATGAACAGCATCCTCACATAATTCCCATTCCCCTCCTCCAGGTGAGTTAAGGTGGTGTGCATGAGGTTTGAGATGGCATCCTCTGTAGACCTGTTGACTCTGTAAGCAAATTGGAGGGGGTCGAAGGAGGCAGGGAGGGATGAGCAGATAATGTTTTTCACAAGCTTCTCAAAACACTTCATCACTGTAGACGTCAGGGCTACTGGGCGGTAGTCATTCAGACATGATGGACTTTTGTTTTTCGGTACTGGAACAATAACAGACTGCTTGAGGCAAGTAGGAACTGTCTCTTGAGCCAATGATGTGTTAAAGATATAAGTGAACACAAACAAATGGGAATCAAAGGACAAGTCAGGTTGTTTCATTGATTTTCTGTTCTACTGTTTGAACTATTGTAGTACATCAACTATGTTTTCACCTGGACTGCCTGAAGTCATATAAGTTCATTAAGCTTGTATGATATGATATGTTTGTCAGGCCCAATAACATTCATAATTATGTCAACTTTCACATGGAAAGAATATCTGTTTCATATAACCTGTGTTTCATTTCAGTATCAAATTAATCTCTTTACCATTGATTCATCTTGCAAGGATCGACAAATATGACTCCTGTATAATTGGGTTTGTACATGGGCCATTTTTTGTACCGCTTTGCGGTACATCTAGTTTGTACATGGGTCTGTACCTTCTCTACCTTCACCACTACTACTCCAGCTGAGCACACTGGTCCACACAGGTGGCTTTTTGGGTGTGAAGTGCGTCAAATGTTAGCTCACTAATGTTAGACAAAATGTCTCAATATGCTCATGTAGGCTATGTTTTAAAGACATTAAAGATAGAAAGATATTAAAACAGTCCTGGACTTAAAGGAGAATTTTCACATAGATCTCTGTTTTTCCAGGTCACCGAGTAGTGTCAGTAGGAAAAAAAACAAAAAAAAACAATCGGTTCTACCTAGTTCAAGTTACTGCCAGGCAGCTACAGTACTACACTCTCCCCATGTTCATATTAACTGTATGTCTGATGTATTGTTTGTGTTTAATACATGGTGATGAAGCTTGTATTATTGGCTTTCTTTGAACTTCAGCACGAGTACCCAGGCTATCTAATGGATCCAACCCCTGCTCCGGGAGAGTAGAGGTGTTTCACAAAGAGAAATGGGCCTCAATGTGCTATGCTGCCTTTGACTGGCAGGATGCAAAGGTTGTGTGTCGAGAACTGGACTGTGGGGCTCCTGTAGAGGTGCTGGGAGCAGCTGCATTTGGAGAGGGAGAGGGCCAGGTGTGGTCAGAGGAGATCAAGTGTGGAGGCAACGAGACTCAGATTCAACTCTGCCCCACATCCCCTATGAACAACAACTGCTCACATGAGAACAATATTGGGCTGATCTGCAGAGGTACAAATAAAATATTGGCTTCATGGTAACAAATCTGCCATATTTTAGCACTGTCCCAATATATCATCATCTCTTTATTCCCACCCTAGCTGCTGTGAGGTTGGTGAATGGCAGCAGTCGCTGTTCTGGAAGAGTTGAAGTTCTACACAGAGGACAGTGGGGCACAGTGTGTGATAACGGATGGGACCTGCGTGATGCTGCAGTGGTGTGTAGAGAGCTGGGCTGTGGAGAGGCTGTAGAAGCTCTCAAAGGTGCTCAGTTTGGACAGGGCTCAGGAGACATTTGGATGAGTGATGTGGAGTGTGTGGGGTCTGAGTCAACAGTGAAGGACTGCAACGCACAAAGATGGGGTGCAAAAAACTGTGGTCATCATCAGGATGCCGGAGTCATCTGCTCAGGTGGGCTAACTGAAAACATTGATAATTTAGTTAATCACAGGCCTTATTACACCTGTCATACTATCATAATATGACTACATTTTTAGAAATATGCTAGTGTGTGAAGTGATAGGGTAATTTCAATAAACCTATTCAAATAAAAAATTCAGATAAATGGGGCGGTGGTAGTGTAATGGCTAAAGAGCTGTAGCCAGAAAAACAATGTTGGCTAAACTCCCTGCTGCCACTGTTGTACCCTTGAGCAAGGCACTTAACTCTTGGTGACTTTGGGGAGACTCGCCCCTGTAACAACTGTTGTATGTAAGTTGCTTTGGATAAAAGTGTGAGCCAAATGAATAAATATATAAATAATGGGAAATTGTAGGAGTCCAACTGGTGGGCCATTCTCACTGCTCTGGAAGAGTGGAGCTGCTTCATAAGGAGAGCAGACACACTGTATGCAGTACCACATTTGACCAGCAGGATGCAGAGGTTGTGTGTCGACAGCTGGGCTGTGGGGCTCCTGTAGAGGTGCTGGGAGCAGCTGCATTTGGAGAGGGAGAGGGCCAGGTGTGGTCAGAGGAGATCCAGTGTGGAGGCAACGAGACTCAGATTCAACTCTGCCCAACATCTCCTACACCCTCACACAACTGCTCTCACAAGCACGATGTTGGATTGGTTTGTAATGGTAATATAATAACAATGTAAACATTACAGACTACTGTTTATCAGTATTCTTTTGATATTTCTCTGAGCCAGTCAACGATGTGTCACTGTCTTCTCAATCCCACAGATGTAGTGAGGTTGGTGAATGGAGACAGTCGATGCTCTGGGAGAGTGGAGGTGTATCATGCAGGAGAGTGGGGCACCGTGTGTGATGATAGTTGGGATATGACTGATGCTGCAGTGGTGTGTAGAGAGCTGGACTGTGGTGATGCTGTACAGGCTCTGGGTAGAGATCACTTTGGAGAAGGATCAGGGAAAATCCAGATGGATGATGTGAGCTGTGAGGGATCAGAGTCCACACTGAAGAGCTGTGGCCACCAGGGGTGGGGTAGCAGCAACTGTGGACATGATGAAGATGCTGGAGTCATTTGTTCAGGTAAGCAACCACTAATTATGACCGCCGCTAGCGAAGCTAGCAAAGCGGTCATATAGGGATTGTTAAAGTTTTTTTTTAGTTTTTTTTCCCGTCATCTACTTCCTGAAATTTTGGTCAACGATACCCGGGGCACCGAAACACCGGGGCACATGAAATTTGGTGGGTATGTAGCCCCACTAGACTTTTACGGAAAAATTTCGTTTGGTCCCCGGGGGCCACTCCCCCTCCGTGCTGGGCCCCCCGAAACCCAAAAAATGCAGTTTTTCCTAAATAACTACCTGAACCGTGGCACCGAGGATGAAGACATTTTTATGGTATGTTGGTCTCAAGGGCCCACATCAACCTAGCCCATAATCACTCATTTGTGATTTGCACCCCCCCGGTAAAAAATGAAAATGCAATATCATTCTGCTTTAATCGCCCCTCTCTTCAGTAAAGACGTTCAGAACTGCACCAAATTTTATGTGTATGATTAACCTGACATTCTCTGGGGGTATGCCAAGTTTCGTAGAATTTCATCCATGGGGGGGTCTAAAAAATTAAGTTATGTGTACATTTAGTGACTGTACACTCATTGGCCTGTAGATGGTGGTGCACACATATACACATGCACACACACACACAGGCACCCACATACTATCGGTATTAGAACGGCCGATACATAATTACAAATTCAGTAGGATTAAAAGAAAGCCAAAATAAATATTCATCATCATCATGGCTGCATAAGTATTGGCGATAAGTAGTCGTTTGTCCACTAGATGGCGCATCGTTGCAGTGAGACGTAATTTTGTTGGAAGTTAATCTAAAGTGGGTTGGAAAGACACTACGCTTCCTACAAGGACAAGACTGTAGGCTAGTTTACTGCAGAGAACGTCTAAGGGTAGGATGATTTCTGCATGACATGTAATTCCCATTTCCTCTTGAAGCCGAAATAAATCTGAGAATGTTTATCGGACATGCTTGTTTTTTACTGCAGGTAGGCTACGTTAATCCTATCAATAGCAGAACGTAGGTAAAATAATGTTACCGTTAGCATGGTTGAGTGATGGAGGCCAATTTGATTATTGATGTATTTGTAGAAAACCATAAATGCGTTTATAGGCTACCAAGCAAATCGATAACAGCACTAATTGTATCTTTCCACTGTCATCTCATTTGCTTATGACCATAACCTAGGCTACTAACAGGAGCTAAGTGAGTTAGCCACAACACGTTCGCTACGTGATGGTTTTTTAATGGAAAATATATAGGCTACCTGAAAGATAACCTGTCTATGATGCACCCTAAACACCGGGCTGGGACATTTCTGCTCAAGGTCTCAAAAAGCATCTGAGTCAACGTTCATTCCCAAACACCCATAGGCTACTTCAATCCTCTATTTTCAAAGGTGATTCAAGTAAGGAAGAGCATGGCTCAAAGTAAAGTAACTGAAACTACATAAATTCGTCAAAGTGAATAATTGTGTCAACTCGCCGCAATGTAGATTTATTAACGCACCCGTGATGATCTACATCTCCATTTAAACCAGATGTTTTAGAGCGCACGTTGAGATGTATTCAGGGCAGGGCTGTACCTACACATATTTGTTGCACGTGCTACAAAAATCATTCTTTGCGATGGATGATTTCGTACCAACGTTACACCGGTCAGATACAGTTTTGCCTATGGCTATTCCGTGAGACTGAGGCGCTTTTTGTTTGTTCGAAGTGCGTGTTTAGGGTGTGAGAGGGGAGTCGATGTGCTTTGATTCCAGCTTGGTAGTTGTAGTCTATGCGATTAAAAAACACGTGTGTGTGAAGTATCCAAACAATGATAACGCTTTCATTATGGCTGCTTTAGCCACAGACCTTGAGCTACTGTACAGTGGGGTGGGTTCCATTTAGAAGTGTCCACTTCATTCGCCCTTTCCGTGATTCACAGCTACGTGAAATGTATTACTACTGATATTCAAAACTATTAACTTTTCGCCAAGAGGTGGCAGCTTGATACTGTAAGGTGTAAGCCATTGGTTCCAAAGGAGCTTTTATTTGGGTCGCCAGCATAGCCTAGTGACAATTTGTGTTGTGTAATAGGCCTAGCATAGGGCCTACCTTATATAGCTTATAGTTTGTTAACAGTCACAGTTTTGTCATAACTCCCTCTATGCATTTTTGCAATTAGAATAGCTCTAAAACCGGGGGGCGAACACGTCGCAGGGGGGGCGCCAGTGCGTGGATATCTCAATCGCAAAATTAAACAATATTTCTATCGGGCGCCTACCATGGACTAGGCTGGGTGAAAATCAAAAGATTGCGTCAAAAGATTGAGCTTAACCATGGACCTCATGGTTGCAAAATGCAAGGGAACATGAATCAGCATATTATTTGCACAAACAATAACGGACAGTAGCTCTTCAACTTTGCCCGTTAAAATGTGTATGAACAGTCTCGCAACGCATTTCATGAAGGCCCTTTTGGACATGTCAGTTATTTGCACCACTGGGTAAAACGGCATTTTGTTTTAGACTACTGGTATTTAATTTGTGCATTGACAATAAAGCTGAATATCATTTGAACTAGATGACTAAACTTATGCATATGTAGAAGAAGAAACATTCACAAAAATCCATGACATGACCTCTCTTCTTGATAGCTGTTGAAAACTGCATGGAACTGACAGGGATTGTTTTGTTTAATAATAAATAAATACATTATGCTGCTACCTTCTGCTTTTCCCAAATACAATGTAGCCAGGTGTACCTTTCATCAGTCCATTTGCAATGGATGGACTGTGATGAACTGCCCTACTTGTGATTGTTTAGAGATTTTAAAGGTTTTATAACAATGTTACAGATTTTTTGGCCCAGAAACAAATCTATTCACCTTTGCAGCGCCAGTAAGCTACTTTGTGTGCGGAATGTGTGCAAACACACATTCCAAATACAAAAGTTTCAAGAGTGGGGGATGGAGTAGAAGATGGAGACAAATTCATTAATATGATTTATTTTCGCGGAATGGATGTGCAGGACTGAGCGGCGGTCATATTTTATACCGCTATGCGGTACATCTAGTTTGAAATGTCATTAACTAATTCATTATTAAATCATTACATTTACAAACATAAACTCCATTATTACCATATTGAGATGGTACTACATGACTGGTATTATAAATGCAGTGTGAATGAAATGCAATGAAATGTAACTAGATGTACCGCATAGCGGTACAAAATATGACTTCCGCTTAGTTCATATCTGAAAAAAATAAATTTAGCTTCAGGTTGTTTACGTGTGTGTGGGCGTGTTTATGTCTGTGTTTCAATTGTAATAAAAATAGATTCAGTACACTTCAGTGATATTTAGGTGATGTTTATTTACAAAGTAGTTAAAGTGGATTTAGAGGCTGTTTGCATTGTTACTAGCGCTGACCTGCCGTTCCTTATGGAGTCGGAATAATTTATGGCAAATCAGTGTTCTATTCTACCAATCTCTGTAGAACTGATATTACCAGAGCCCGTCTACAGTTTAATAGTCTACTATTGCAGCGTATAGTTAGTTAATACGGATACAAGAACGTTTTTTAGGGGGGAAAAACAGCCAGCGCAAGTAGGGGTTGAGTGAGACATCATCTCCCCCAACCCCTGATACTTCCATCAGCTGCAGCCAGCTCTAGCTTTGAATTAATAGTCAGAGTTACTAACTAGCTTTATTTGGATAACTAAAGAGATAAACTTACTTACGTATCCTACCGGCTCTGTGGGATCGAATCACATTCTTCATAAGCATTTGTTTTCCATGAACTTGTCCCAATTGTGACCGTACAAAAAAATCTTGCTCTTGTGCCTTTAAAACTGTTACTGGATGAATTATCAATACATTTCTCCCAAAAATAAAAATATGAAAGGGTCTCAGTTAAATATGTGCAGTGCCAAATGTGTAGTGTAATTTGTCACATATCCACACCTGCTTATGTTTTGGTTGCGCCCTGACCAGAAAATGTCCACCAAAAAGCTCCCAAACTAAAGCTTAGAAAAGTATGTTTATGTAAACATAGGACAAAGATTTTTGGTACACATCATCTTTAAGGTGTCTAGTATGGAGGGATGCAATTGAAATATATGAACTTTGTTCAGCGTTCTCATAGCATGAGTGAACATGATGACGGTCACAATTGTGACCGTTGGGAAACAACATAGTCCGATTTTAGGGATTTTCACACATTTCATTGTACAATCATCTAATTTCCACCAAATTCCATTCAGAGATGATATGGGGACATTGTCCCAGGTCTGTTCTTTACTTGTAAATTTGTATCACATGGCATTTCTCAACATGGCCTCTGAAATTCTCTATTATATTCTAAGTGTGCCAATTTTTACATAGAAAATCCATTATACCACACTATTATATATAGCTATTGTAATAGCTGATTTTCTATGCTGTTCTTTATTTTAATTTCACTTTCAGTCACTTCTTGCACATATCAGATCTAACTGACTGCCCAGATTTTACAATCACACCTCAAAAACAGTAAATCATTATACTTATTGACTATTATATTACATAATGTCACATATAAACAAGGTGGTGGGGGGTATAATCAACTTGCCAGTCAGCCTGTTGAAGGCATATTGGCTAAATTTATGCAGAGACTTGCAGTAGATATGAACAACCTTACCAGAAAATGTATTCCCCACCCCTTTTCCCAACAATACCCCTCCACTTATGTACAGTAAAGGGCCTCTGCCACAGGGACCAGTCAGACGAACCAGAAGCAAAGCTTCATGTGATCAAAAATAAAGATCAAGTGTCTCAAGAATCTGCTCACACATTGTATGTCCAAATTACAGAATGTTTCCTATTATGCATTTAGAACCTTACTTAATTCAGTGGTAAAAGTAATCAAATTTAGCACGGATGAGCAATATAGTGGATATCACACCCCTCTGACACTAGATTAGGCCAATAACTGAGGTCAGAGCAGGCTCCTATGCTCCTCAGGTTTATATGTGATGGGATCATGGACAGGGATCCTGTGTTCCCCAGGTCAAGCATTGTATGTTTCCAGGATCCTCCAGCTTTATAAAGCACATACTGTTTTAGGTACCCGAATGAGCATAGGTCCCAGGACACATAAGACACTGGGAATATAGGGCCTTATGAAGATGGCAAGTTACTTACTGTAGTTGCATGCTGTGATGAAAATATGTTTAACAGCACTCACCAAAACACACCTCTCCACTTGTGTGTTTGATGCCAGACAGGCTCATATGGTAATGCTGTTGTATATGTATTTAGAACTTTACTTAATCCAGTGGTAAAATTAATCAAATTTAGCAATATAGTGGACATCACACCCCTCTGACACTAGATTAGGCCAATAACTGAGGTCAGAGCAGGCTCCTATGCTCCTCAGGTTTATATGTGATGGGATCATGGACAGGGGTCCTGTGTTCCCCAGGTCAAGCATGTATGTTTCCAGCGCCCTCCAGCTTTATAAAGCACATAATAGGTACCCGAATGAGCAAAGGTTCCAGGATACATAGGACACTGGGGACATAGGGCCTTATGAATATAAGGCCTTTGGAGCATAGGGACCAGGTAACATAGGTTCACTTCATTTACAGTAGTGACCTTAACAATACCACTGAGCAAAGGAGACCAATTGCTGGTCCAATGGAAAGGCAATTAATGGCATTGGAAGTATGGCAGTAGACTTGCAGGACAATCTGTTGTGTAATTAATTAATTAATTAAATAATGAATTATAAAATTAAATAATACAATAATAAACAAACAAACAACATCACTTTTTGTAACATTTGTGGTTGCTGTTGTATTGTAGGGTGGTGTTGTTTACACTATAGTCATAATAGTGTGATATAATGCCTTTTCTATGTAAAAATCGGCACACTTATAATATAATAGAGAATTGCAGAGGCACTGTTGAGTATTGTATTGTGATACAAAATTAAAAGTAAAGAACAGACCTGGGACAATGTCCCCTTATCATCTCTGACTGGAATTTATTGAAAATTAGATGATTGCACAATGAAATGTGTGAAAATCACTAAAATCGCACTATGTTGTTTCCCAACGGTCACAATTGTGACCAAGCATAAAACACTCCTTTTCACCCACTTTATCAGGAAAATTTGAAAAAATAGTAATTGATTACTTCAAAGGGTTACTCAAGACCAGGATAGGAATTTCACGCGGCCATGACGGCCATGGCCGTTGTAGCCCCTTGCATTGGCCGTGAGGCCCCTTTGAAAATCAGAGGTTTACAGGCCACAGTGGCCTTGGTGCCCCGTTATTTCAATATTCTGCTTTGCGTCCTACTAATAGCGATTTTTATTTAGCCTGTGGCCTGTCAAAATAATCTTAGCATTCACAGCGCAAATTAATTTAGTCTTTTACGCAGTGGAGAAAGTGACAGTGCAAGAAAGAAAGTGCGTCCAAATTCACCCATTCTTCTCAGTTGAACTACTCGCGAAGTAGCCTATTCATCACACAGACATCACAAGTATCACATGAAAGAGCTTTTTCTCAGCTTTTAAACGATGTTAGCCGATAATTGCTGTATTGAACGGTTCGCGAGAAAAGTAAATAATATAATTCAATTTAATCATACATTCTACTGAAGGTTTTGCGTCCCATGATCTCCCTACCCATTCATCTCGGTGGAATACTTCACGAACCCTTCTTTTAACACATGACAAACCATATATCAGAATAAACAGCAGACCTTACCGAACACAAAAGTGTAAAGCAGTCCCCTGTACAGTTAGCCGTTCCAGAGTAATCTAGTTTTGAATTTGCAGTAAATTTCGACATGCATGGATGTCTCCAAATTTGGGCTTTACGTTTTACAATGTGTTTAAATTGTTCCACATGATTTCATAACGGGCCAAATACAAAATAAATGTTACAAATATCGCCTATATTGGTAAATCATAGGACAGCTGACTAAGAGTTTGTGAAAGTAGCCTTAATGATCACAAAATGCTAAGCATGCATCTAGGCTATTTGAGTTTCTTAAAGCTGAGCTGTGCTTAAATTGTTCAATACATGATTTCATAGCCTAGATATCTGCAAATATTAGATGATCAGATGATTTACAGTTCTATGTAATATGTCATGTTTCATGTTTTTGTAATGTTTCATACAGTGATGCAGGTCTACTGCAGTGAATAGGCTAAATACAACTTTGATCATTTTTATAGCCTACTACTGTATAGTTAACTTTGGCCTTGGTGCCCTGACATGTGGCCTTTGTGCCCCCCACCAAATATGCCCAACTGAAGGCCAAGTGGCCTTGCCCCCAGAATGGTGAAATTCCAAGCCTGCTCAAGACACATGATTTTTATATATTCAAAGTCTGGGAAAAATTTGGGATTAAACGTCTGCTAGTACAGTAGTCAACAGGCTTTTTTTTTAACACTGCAAGCTAACATAGGGTATAAACCAAGTGCAAGAGCCAGGCTAGCCACAGGTAGTACTAGGCAAACATGCCAATGAAAATTGAACAAGAAGTTGTGTTGGATTAATCAATTTACAGTTAGCGATTAGAGTAGCACCTGAAAATGATGCATTCGTTCATCACCTCATGGGCATAAAAAATTGTTTGGGTGTGAGGTCTCTGTTAAATGCCAATTTTTTTCTCTTAATGCCCCATACATACCATACTCAGTAGGCCTAGGTCTAGTGAGGGAAAATTAGCTTTATTAGTTATTAAAATATGATGATTAGGACCCGAACGATTGGCCTTCCTTTCCTTCTCAAACTATGTTGAAATTGCATCTTTAACAGCCCAATTTTCAAAATTTCTCGGGCGAGAAACCCCCGGACACCCGTAAAAAAAAAATTTGCTGGGCTAAAGCCCCGGATCTTTTGCACTCCTAGTGGCCTATACAATGTTGAAACATTTCCTATTGTCTCTTACCTATATTTGTCCTGATGCACTCCTTGACGCAGACACAGTCTCACTCGCTCTCGCTGTTCCTTTCTACCTTAAATACAGCTACAACTACTTGACAGGCGCATCTAACTAGGCCGGCAAAAGTGGGGTCTGGGGTCATAGCTGTGATTGAGGGGCAGTTCGGGGTAATAAGGTAAACTGTACTTCTGCCAATAAACAAAAAACATGCCTTTTATGTCCGTGTACACAGGATTTGATGTCCGATAAACACAACCAAGAAGAAAATCGAATTGCAGCAAAAGAAAACTATAAGGTTCCATTTGAAACTAGAAATTATAATCAGAAGTTCATTTTCACCCAAAACCGGGACAGTTGGTGTCCCGAAAAAGATTAGTAATTATCCGGGACATTCACTCAAAAAAGAGAACAATCCCGGAAATTCCAGTATGTGTGGCAACCCTAGTGTGTGTGTGTCACCAGGTGAGGAGACTGTTGTTGTGGGCACAAAGCTGTTGTCACTAGGGTATGTGCAATTCATTTGCACGGTGGACAAAACGCTGACGTGGACTTGCGGTCAAGAAGCTGAAACGCAACCGTCATAGTGGTGTCCGAACACAGAGGTAACGGTTCGATGCTGGACAGGTCAAATAGTTTACATAGAGAGACACTGCCTAATGGGAGGTGTGGTTCTTGATCCTCAGCGATAAACAATCTGTAGGGAATTATGAGATATGTTGCGGGTTGTACAATGGCTGGCCTAATTCTTCGGTCAGAAAGAATGCAGATCTTCCAGGGAGATGTTATTGATCATTTATTCCACACTCCAAAGTATGTGACTGGAATATTTCCATTTATTTATAGTTATGTGAAGTTGTGGTTTCTAGAAAATAATAAATACAGAATACAATCAGCATCATATTCTAACTGTGCAATCAAGCATTGCTAAATAGACATTTATATTGAACAGGTTCACCATCAGTAATAATTACACTACCACGTGGCGGTATAAAGTAGCATGTGTGGCAGTATAAAGTAGCACGTGGAAAAGGCTGGAACAATGTGGCTAACATGGCTATACATTGTAACAGTCTGCCATTCGTAATTACCAAAGGCCATTACAAATACAAAGTGCAAACAGTTAAGTTACATGAATATACAAAACCGTAACATGCTAATTATGTAATTATAGCATCAATACTATGTGCTAATCACAATATAAATTACATACTAAATTTGCAACATTCAACACATTCGCGGCAATTATGCTAATATGTTTCCAGACATTTACACTTACTAAACGGCAGTCTGACATATAAAGGTATAACCAAAGAGATTAACAGTGTCAACAAAGTATAGTAAACATCACTTACATTGTCGCACAACGCACAACAGGACAGAAAATAAAGTGCAAAGTTTCCAACAATGTGCTTGACCAGCAGTAACGTCTCTACAGCTTCAGATTGCGCACCAAAAGAAAGAACATGCGCACACACACAACCCTCGTGGCAAAGGGAAAATCTCTTAAAGGAACAGCGTCCCTTTTGGGAGGAGCAGGGATTTTGTACAGCCGCCCCCAAATTTACTAGCTAAATTTGTTAACAGCATAAAGTCCCTGCGCATTGGTATTTAGGTTACACCAGTTACCTCATTGGGCATTTCAGGCAGCTCAATCAGTTTGGCAACTGGACGTAGATATGTGTTGCCATTGATGTCCACTTCAGCAGTCCGGATCTTCCCGTCATCACTTGTGATAACCTTACTCACCCGTCCAACAGGCCACAAGGCCCGAGGAAGTTGATAGTCTATCACAAGGACTAACTGTCCGACAGAGAGGTCCCCTGTAGAGCCCTTCCATTTCTGCCTTGGTTGAAGGTCTTCTGCCTATTTTTACATTGTAAACAGTCGACTCCTGTGGACCAGAAAGGGGGCTGATTCAGACGGAGCCGAGCAGCTGGTAAATCAGCCATCTGAGGTACCATAGGCCTTTTGCGCCACTTACAACATTCAGCACACTGTCGCTGATGCTTTCGGATTGCCTGACGTCCTCTCAGTATCCAATATGACCTCCTGACCTCAGCAAAGACCCTCTCAGGACCTGGGTGAAGGAGGCGCTTGTCGTAGTCTTGGATCAAGAGACGGGTAAAAATGTGATCAGGGGAGAGGAGAATAGGATGAAGACTGTCTTCATCTAGCTCTTCAGCCTTACAAAGCCTACCAACAACTCTTATGAGTCCAAGAGCTTCGTCCAGTGCAGGTGAAAGTGAACTCAGTCTGCTGCTAGCTCGTATGACCTTGCCAGCTTTGAGTGGCATCACCTCCTCAGGGAAGCTCTGAAGTTGTGCTCTCTTCAGAAGGGCCACTTCAGCTTCAATCCGTTCAGACGCCGTCATAGATTGTGAGGCCGCCCCATGGAGGGCCTGATGAGTGCTAAGTAAAAGGTCACCCCACGATTCACAGGAACTCAGGTCAGGAAATGATGCATCAGTGGTGGAAACCGTGCCACAGAAGATGCCCTGTCGAAGCTCTACAGCATCATCCACGACTATGGAGGGACAAACTGGCCAATGCTCAAGCGGATACTGAAGGAAAGGAGGGCCGTTTCGCCAGCGATTGGGCTGTGCAAGCTGGACCAAACTCAGTCGCTGGGTTATGTCGTCCGCTGGATTATTCTTGGAATCAACATACTTCCAGTTATCAGCTCCAACCAGCTCTTGTATTTCAGCAACACGGGTTCCCACAAACACTTTGTATTGCTGAGATTCAGACTGGATCCACTTCAATACGGTGGTGGAATCTGACCACATGATGCAGCGTTTGATGGGTAGTGTGAGCTCTACATTCAGGACTTTGGCAAGTTGGGCACCACTCAGCGCGGCACATAATTCCAGACGCGCGATTGATAACTGCCTCTTGGGTGCAACCCGTGATCGAGCCATGATGGAGACATGAATTTGACCAGCTGTGTCCACCACGCGCAGGTAAGCAACAGCCCCCTGTGCCTTCTCTGACGCATCACTGAATACGTGCAACTCCACTTCTTCATTTGTGATGTTGAATGGAGTGTAACGCCTGGGAATGGTGACATTTTGCAGGTCGATCAGCTCTGATTCCCATGCCTGCCATATAAGTCATCTTGAATGGGCTCATCCCACTGACGCTCAGTCCGCCACAGTGCCTGAACCAGTACTTCAGCCCTGGTGGTATGTTGGATTATGAAACCCAAGGGATCATACTGGCTGGCAAGTACACGATACACCCTGTCCTCATGGTGGGCTCTGCACTGGAGATGAGCCTATGTTTGTAACCCAGCTCATCGGAAAGGCAGTGCCAACTA
Organism: Alosa pseudoharengus; assembly: GCF_046254945.1. Lineage (NCBI taxonomy): Eukaryota > Metazoa > Chordata > Actinopteri > Clupeiformes > Clupeidae > Alosa > Alosa pseudoharengus. The sequence continues at coordinate 22,056,187 of NW_027468664.1, read as the reverse complement.
AGACCGAGAGTGGACTCTTGGGGCTCTGTTTTGTTTGCTGAGAACTGATAGCAATAATTTTACGGTTAAAATGATTAATAATTTAATTGCCATGTGGCCTTCTTCTTGGTTTAAAACAAAGACACCCTCCCCTCCCCCAATCAAATGCTAATGTAGTGGTTCAAGGGTTATCAGGTATACAGGACAAAGGATGTTACCTTGATATAATGTATCCATGTGTCATGAAATGTAAATGTATTAATGTCTGGTATCATTGTGATAGTCTCAGTACAAGGATAGTAATGATTTGATTGTGAGAATGTTTGGAGAATGTTAGGTGTGAAGTGGGTGTGAGTAGGTGTGTCGGTTTATGGCAAGCCGATTGAGCATTTATTCAGATATCTTGATATCAGGCATAATTGTCATGTACATGCAAGCCATTTCTGAACTAGTTAACTAGTGACAGCCAAAATGCTCACTAGTTAACTAGTAAGGCCCAAATTCTATCTAGTTAACTAGTTCATATGTTTCATATCTTACTAGTTAACTAGTAATGCTCAGCATGTTCACTAGTTAACTAGTGGACACTGAAATGTGCACTAGTTAACTAGTTTAAAGACTTCTATATTTTACTAGTCAACTAGTAAGGTACAAAAATGTTTACTAGCTGACTACTGAATGTCAAATTCCCACTTCTATGTAATTTGGCCAGCCACTTGGGCATTTATTCTGATATCTTGATATCAGGCCAACATGCAAGCCATTTTGTCAACTAGTTAACTGGTGAGCCATGTTTGTGCACACTAGTTAACTAGTGACAGCATAAATGCCCACTAGTTTACTAGTGAACACATATTAGCTTCACTAGTTAACTAGTGAGAGCCAGAAATGTCCACTAGTTAACTAGTAAAGGCCAAAATGCATACCAGTCAGCTAGTTGAAGGCTTTTGGGTCTCACTAGTTAACTAGTGACAGCCAAAAATGTGCACATGTTTACTAGTGAAGGCAAAACTCCTCACTAGTTAACTAGTTGGAGTAGGTCAATGTCACTAGTTAACTAGTGAACCATAAATGGCTTACTAGCTAGCTAGGTGATGGCAGCAGGCTCACTAGTTAACTAGTTGATGCATCCTTTGTCCAAACTTGTTAACTAGTGAGGTCATAAATATATACTAGTAAACTAGCTGAAGCCTAAATTCACACTAGTCAGCTAGTGGCGCAGAATTAAAATTAGGAGGCGGAGAACTCTGGAAATTGAGGCTTTCTATTGGCTCCCTATGTCCAAATAGAACGTGACAACCAATCACAGCGCAGAATTTCACAAAATCCCACCCACAACATTTGCATGCGGCACACAAGTTAACATGCTGGCCAAAGGAACTTTAACTAGTAAACTAGTGGCTTCAATGTGACACTTACATGTAAACTAGTGAAGGCAGAACTGCTCACTAGTTAACTAGTGAAGACACAAATGCCCACTAGTTAACTAGTGAGGTCTAAAAACTTTTCAAACTAATGACTGAAAAACTAAAGATTGTACACATTAACTGAACGAAGATTACAGCAATACACCACAACTTTGTCACTAGACATGTTATCAAAACATATTTTTATGCTCAAACGATCTTAGTTTATAAAAGTTTGCTCTTAGAACAGCCTGGACGAAGTCAGCCATGTTTTCTAGGTTTCTGAGTCCTAAATGGACCAATCAAAATCCTTGTTCCGCCTTCTTCATTTGCATGCAAGTGCGACATTGCACACTAGTTAACTAGTGGGACAATGTTACGTCCCACTAGTTAACTAGTTGCACAAAATGCCAGCCGTTTGTGTATTTATTCAAATTCCACTAGTTTACTAGTGTGAATGGCATTTTTCTCCTGCTAGTTCATTATGGACAGTGTTTTGTCCTCACTAGCTAACATGTAAGGCTCAAAATGTATTGCAAGCCGATTGAGCATTTATTCAGATATCTTGATATCAGGCATAATTGTCATGTACATGCAAGCCATTTCTGTCCACTAGTTAACTAGTGAGCCATTTCTGTGTGAACTAGTTAACTAGTGACAGCCAAAATGCTCACTAGTTAACTAGTAAGGCCCAAATTCTCTGTAGTTAACTAGTTCATATGTTTCATATCTTACTAGTTAACTAGTAATGCTCAGCATGTTCACTAGTTAACTAGTGGACACTGAAATGTGCACTAGTTAACTAGTTTAAAGACTTCTATATTTTACTAGTCAACTAGTAAAGTACAAAAATGTTTACTAGCTGACTACTGAATGTCAAATTCCCACTTATTAACTTCTATGTAATTTGGCCAGCCGCTTGGGCATTTATTCTGATATCTTGATATCAGGCCAACATGCAAGCCATTTTTGTCAACTAGTTAACTAGTGAGCCATGTTTGTGCACACTAGTTAACTAGTGACAGCATAAATGCACACTAGTTAACTAGTGAACACATATTAGCTTCACTAGTTAACTAGTGAGAGCCAGAAATGTCCACTAGTTAACTAGTAAAGGCCAAAATGCATACCAGTCAGCTAGTTGAAGGCTTTTGGGTCTCACTAGTTAACTAGTGACAGCCAAAAATGTGCACATGTTTACTAGTGAAGGCAAAACTTCTCACTAGTTAACTAGTTGGAGTAGGTCAATGTCACTAGTTAACTAGTGAACCATAAATGGCTTACTAGCTAGCTAGGTGATGGCAGCAGGCTCACTAGTTAACTAGTTGATGCATCCTTTGTCCAAACTAGTTAACTAGTGAGGTCATAAATGTATACTAGTAAACTAGTTGAAGCCTAAATTCACAGTAGTCAGCTAGTGGCGCAGAATTAAAATTAGGAGGCGGAGAACTCTGGAAATTGAGGCTTTCTATTGGCTCCCTATGTCCAAATAGAAGATGACAACCAATCACAGCGCAGAATTTCACAAAATCCCACCCACAACATTTGCATGTGGCACACAAGTTAACATGCTGGCCAAAGGAACTTTAACTAGTAAACTAGTGGCTTCAGTGTGACACTTACATGTAAACTAGTGAAGGCAGAACTGCTCACTAGTTAACTAGTGAAGACACAAATGCCCACTAGTTAACTAGTGAGGTCTAAAAAGTGTCACTAGTTTACTAGTGTGCACCAAAACACCCACTAGTGAACTAGTCATGGCAATTTCCATTCGACTAGTTAACTAGTGAGGTGCAAAAAGTGTCACTAGTTTACTAGTGTGCCCCAAAATGCCCACTAGTTAACTAGTGAAGGCCATTTCAGCCCCACTAGTTAACTAGTGAGATGCCAAAATGGTCACTTGTTAACATGTAAAGGCCAAAATACCCACTAGTTTACTAGTGAGGGTGTTGTGGGCCTTACTAGTTAACTAGTGGCATATATATTTTGTTCACTAGTTAACTAGTTACACCTAAAAAGAGAAACAAGCTGACCGTTTGTGTCCACTAGTTAACTAGTGGAACAATTGAAGTCTCACTAGTTTGCATGTGTGGCAGTGAAGCAGCTCACTAGTTAACTAGTGCCTGAAACGGCTATTATGCAAATTCTAATGAGAGGGTGGGTAGAAGACTCCTATTGGATATTATGTAAGAATCCCACCCAGTCTAAATGTAAATTTACTGTTCATAGCCTCGCGATCAGGTCCTGATGGGTGCCCCTAGTGGCTAAAGTGACACACTGCTCTGCAACGGTACTTCAGTATAGATCAGTGGTTCTTAAACTTTTTGTCTGGCGACCCCACAAAAAAGTATGGCGAGGTCTGGCGACCCTACTTTCCCCAAACCCATTCTAAGTCCTTACTCAAATACCCCCCTCAAACGTTAACAACTAAATCAAGCAAAAACTAGAAAGCAAAGTAATTTGTTTTATTTACTCCATTTGAACAAGAACCGAGAAAACCAAACAATCACGATTAAACAAGTGTAGGCTGCCGCCATATCAGATCAGAGCGCTATGTGCGTAGCGCGCGCACACACAAGCACGCACACACACATACACATGCAGCATTAAGCCTACAACGTTACATTAATTATATTTATGGCGATAACAATAACAATATTTTTTTATTTCCCTTTTCTGGTTTACTATCTTTAACAATTTCTATGGGGTGGGCATGCTTCCGTGAATAGCAAGTTAATTATAGGAGGAATGCTACATACGGCGTCACGGAGATTTTCCTCCACGGTGCTGAGCCGACATCTGTATTTTGCGATGTCGTTTCATTTTGACAGGTTTTAAGCTCTCATTCGCCAGAACATCGCCGCAAATCACACATTGTGCGTGGTCGAGGTTATCTTTAACTTGGCAAGTGAATGCATATTTCAGAAATTCTTTCTGATAAAGCCGACGCGCCGTTTGTTCTTTTTTATTCCCACCGGCCTGTAGACTTGTCCCATCTGACGATCACGGAGGAGTAGACGCACTGGTAGATGGCACTTCCGAGCTTTTGTTATTTTTTTTAAGTAGCCACCTGTCCATTTTGGCTAGTAGGCTACCTATGTCTTTTGTTTTGTTTTACTGCAGTATGCAGTATCTCATATTCTGTCAAAATGTTTTTTAATAATAACAGGGAAACCCCATGCTTTAACAAGTGAGCTCTTAGTGATCTACACCAAAGATTCAAGGGATCGATTTTAATATTAGGCCTATTCTTTGTTTATTGTTGCTAGGCAACCACAGACATAAATGTATCCATTCAGTCACGCTTTTCTGATTAAGGCGAGACACTACAGGTGAATAGGGTAAATTTTTTAACAAGCAGATATCACTATGAAACTTACCCAGTTGATTACTTACATTAATATGAGAAAAAAATGTATTACAAGTTTTCTGTAATTTAATGTTTACATATGCAAATTAGGCATTATCTAATTAAATATGCGCTAATTTGCATACATTTTAAAACAAGAAACCTGAGCATTGGATACAGCCAGGTTCAAAATTATGTTTTCATTGTGTTCAGATAATAGATGTTGAAAAAATTACAGAGGGATTTATGAATATCTACTTTAGTTATCCTGTAAATCAGAATATAATGTCAATAGCCCTAAAAAATCGATTTTTGCCATGTTTTTAGGCATAAAATGTCATGTAAGTCAGGCTAGGAATAATATATCAACAAACCCCTCTGTAAATATCTTCGAAATATAGTTAGGCATAAGTCTAGAAAGTTTGGTGTATGTAAGTGCTTCTGAAGTGGAGTTTCCTTGCTCAGAGTGGGAGAGGAAACTCGTTTTAAGAAAACAGCCTTGAAAGACAGCCAATGAGATTCCGTTCTCAGCCTAGACTCGTCTTTGAACTTTCACGATTGGTTGCTGATACAAAGGAAGTGTCCATATATGGATCACATAGCGTGATACAGGAAAAACAGAGCTTTCCAACGGTACTACACACGATATGTTTTGGGTCACAGTCGCGGGAGTGCATGCAAGGTTAGAATGCTAACTTTTGCTGAATTAAGGATAAATATACAGGCGCGAGTAGACACAATATAATGAAATAAACACCTAAATGTGTAAATCGGACTTTTTTGTTGTAGTAGTGTGATAGAATACATGCTAAGGTAACAGACTAGCTCAAAATCTCGAAATTGACCAGTGCATGAAAAAACGATGTTTTCACCTGCCGTGTCTCGCCTTAATAACTGAAAAACAAAAGATTGTACACATTAACTGCACATAGTTTCAAAAGTAATTAAAAGCTCAAGAAAAAAACTCCATGCATTTGTAAGGAATTGAACCCTGGTCTCCCACATGAAATCCTGCGGCTTAACCACTTGAGCTAGTATTGCCACATCAGCAATTCTATCATCAATGTTCATGTTACTGAAACGTTTTGTTGCTAGGCAACCATATACAAATGCCTCCAGTTTTATCACGATTTTCAGACTAATAACTGAAAAACTAAAGATTGTAGACATTAACTGAACGAAGATTACAGCAATACACCACAACTTTGTCACTAGACGTGTTATCAAAACATATTTTTATGCTCAAACGATCTTAGTTTATAAAAGTTTGCTCTTAGAACAGCCTGGACGAAGTCAGCCATGTTTTCTAGGTTTCTGAGTCCTAAATGGACCAATCAAAATCCTTGTTCCGCCTTCTTCATTTGCATGCAAGTGTGACATTGCGCACTAGTAAACTAGTGGCCAATGTTACGTCCCACTAGTTAACTAGTTGCACAAAATGCCAGCCGTTTGTGTATTTATTCAAATTCCACTAGTTTACTAGTGTGAGAGGCATTTTTCTCCTGCTAGTTCATTATGGACAGTGTTTTGTCCTCACTAGTTAACATGTAAGGCTCAAAATGCCCTCTATAAGCTAGTGAAAGGCATTAATAATGCAGATATGCTCACTAGTTAACTAGTAAGCATGTCCTGTTCCATTACTAGTAAACTAGTAAGGCCAAACATGTCAACTAGTTAACTAGTGAAGGCCAATGTGTCACTAGTTAACTAGTAAGAGTACCTTTTGCATTACTAGTAAACTAGATAGCTCCAAAAACAGCCACTAGTGTGTGTCTTGTGCGCACTAGTTAACTAGTGAGCTGCTTTACTGCCACACATGCAAACTAGTGAGACTTAAATTGTTCCACTAGTTAACTAGTGGACAAAAACGGTCAGCTTGTTTGTGTTTTTAGGTGTAACTAGTTAACTAGTGAACAAAATATGCATGCCACTAGTTAACTAGTAAGGCCCACAACACCCTCACTAGTAAACTAGTGGGCATTTTGGCCTTTACATGTTAACATGTGAGCGTTTTGGCATCTCACTAGTTAACTAGTGGGGCTGCAATGGCCTTCACTAGTTAACTAGTGGGCATTTTGGGGCACACTAGTAAACTAGTGACACTTTTTGCACCTCACTAGTTAACTAGTCGAATGGAAATTGCCATGATTAGTTCGCTAGTGGGTGTTTTGGTGCACACTAGTAAACTAGTGACACTTTTTAGACCTCACTAGTTAACTAGTGGGCATTTGTGTCTTCACTAGTTAACTAGTGAGCAGTTCTGCCTTCACTAGTTTACATGTAAGTGTCACACTGAAGCCACTAGTTTACTAGCTAGAGTTCCTTTGGCCAGCATGTTAACTTGTGTGCCACATGCAAATGTTGTGGGTGGGATTTCGTGAAATTCAGCACTGTGATTGGTTGTCATGTTCTATTTGGACATAGGGAGCCAATAGAAAGCCTCAATTTCCAGAATTCTCCACCTCCTAATTTGAATTCTGCGCCACTAGTTGACTAGTGTGAATTTTGTCTTGAACTAGTTTACTAGTATACATTTATGACCTCACTAGTTAACTAGTTTGGACAAATGATGCATCAACTAGTTAACTAGTGAGCCTGCTGCCATCACCTAGCTAGCTAGTAAGCCATTTATGGTTCACTAGTTAACTAGTGACATTGACCTACTGCAACTAGTTAAGTAGTGAGGTGTTTTGCCTTCACTAGTAAACATGTGAAAATTTTTGGCTGTCACTAGTTAACTAGTGAGACCCAAAAGCCTTTAACTAGCTGACTGGTATGCATTTTGGCCTTTACTAGTTAACTAGTAGACATTTCTGGCTCTCACTAGTTAACTAGTGAAGCTAAAATGTGTTCACTAGTTAACTAGTGAGCCTTTTGGCTCCCACTAGTTAACTAGTGTGCATATTTTGGCCCTCACTAGTTAACTAGTTCACACAAACATGGCTCACTAGTTAACTAGTTGACAAAAATGGCTTACATGTACATGACAATTATGCCTGATATCAAGATATCAGAATAAATGCTCAATTGGCTTTCCATAAAAATGCCCTCTATAAGCTAGTGAAAGGCATTAATAATGCAGATATGCTCACTAGTTAACTAGTGAGCATGTCCTGTTCCATTACTAGTAAACTAGTAAGGCCAAACATGTCAACTAGTTAACTAGTGAAGGCCAATGTGTCACTAGTTAACTAGTAAGAGTACCTTTTGCATTACTAGTAAACTAGATAGCTCCAAAAACAGCCACTAGTGTGTGTCTTGTGCGCACTAGTTAACTAGTGAGCTGCTTTACTGCCACACATGCAAACTAGAGAGACTTAAATTGTTCCACTAGTTAACTAGTGGACAAAAACGGTCAGCTTGTTTGTGTTTTTAGGTGTAACTAGTTAGCTAGTGAACAAAATATGCATGCCACTAGTTAACTAGTAAGGCCCACAACACCCTCACTAGTAAACTAGTGGGCATTTTGGCCTTTACATGTTAACATGTGAGCGTTTTGGCATCTCACTAGTTAACTAGTGGGGCTGCAATGGCCTTCACTAGTTAACTAGTGGGCATTTTGGGGCACACTAGTAAACTAGTGACACTTTTTGCACCTCACTAGTTAACTAGTCGAATGGAAATTGCCGTGATTAGTTCGCTAGTGGGTGTTTTGGTGCACACTAGTAAACTAGTGACACTTTTTAGACCTCACTAGTTAACTAGTGGGCATTTGTGTCTTCACTAGTTAACTAGTGAGCAGTTCTGCCTTCACTAGTTTACATGTAAGTGTCACACTGAAGCCATTAGTTTACTAGCTAGAGTTCCTTTGGCCAGCATGTTAACTTGTGTGCCACATGCAAATGTTGTGGGTGGGATTTCGTGAAATTCAGCACTGTGATTGGTTGTCATGTTCTATTTGGACATAGGGAGCCAATAGAAAGCCTCAATTTCCAGAATTCTCCGCCTCCTAATTTGAATTCTGCGCCACTAGTTGACTAGTGTGAATTTTGTCTTGAACTAGTTTACTAGTATACATTTATGACCTCACTAGTTAACTAGTTTGGACAAATGATGCATCAACTAGTTAACTAGTGAGCCTGCTGCCATCACCTAGCTAGCTAGTAAGCCATTTATGGTTCACTAGTTAACTAGTGACATTGACCTACTGCAACTAGTTAAGTAGTGAGGTGTTTTGCCTTCACTAGTAAACATGTGAAAATTTTTGGCTGTCACTAGTTAACTAGTGAGACCCAAAAGCCTTTAACTAGCTGACTGGTATGCATTTTGGCCTTTACTAGTTAACTAGTAGACATTTCTGGCTCTCACTAGTTAACTAGTGAAGCTAAAATGTGTTCACTAGTTAACTAGTGAGCCTTTTGGCTCCCACTAGTTAACTAGTGTGCATATTTTGGCCCTCACTAGTTAACTAGTTCACACAAACATGGCTCACTAGTTAACTAGTTGACAAAAATGGCTTACATGTACATGACAATTATGCCTGATATCAAGATATCAGAATAAATGCTCAATTGGCTTTCCATAAAAATGCCCTCTATAAGCTAGTGAAAGGCATTAATAATGCAGATATGCTCACTAGTTAACTAGTGAGCATGTCCTGTTCCATTACTAGTAAACTAGTAAGGCCAAACATGTCAACTAGTTAACTAGTGAAGGCCAATGTGTCACTAGTTAACTAGTAAGAGTACCTTTTGCATTACTAGTAAACTAGATAGCTCCAAAAACAGCCACTAGTGTGTGTCTTGTGCGCACTAGTTAACTAGTGAGCTGCTTTACTGCCACACATGCAAACTAGTGAGACTTAAATTGTTCCACTAGTTAACTAGTGGACAAAAACGGTCAGCTTGTTTGTGTTTTTAGGTGTAACTAGTTAACTAGTGAACAAAATATGCATGCCACTAGTTAACTAGTAAGGCCCACAACACCCTCACTAGTAAACTAGTGGGCATTTTGGCCTTTACATGTTAACATGTGAGCGTTTTGGCATCTCACTAGTTAACTAGTGGGGCTGCAATGGCCTTCACTAGTTAACTAGTGGGCATTTTGGGGCACACTAGTAAACTAGTGACACTTTTTGCACCTCACTAGTTAACTAGTCGAATGGAAATTGCCGTGATTAGTTCGCTAGTGGGTGTTTTGGTGCACACTAGTAAACTAGTGACACTTTTTAGACCTCACTAGTTAACTAGTGGGCATTTGTGTCTTCACTAGTTAACTAGTGAGCAGTTCTGCCTTCACTAGTTTACATGTAAGTGTCACACTGAAGCCATTAGTTTACTAGCTAGAGTTCCTTTGGCCAGCATGTTAACTTGTGTGCCACATGCAAATGTTGTGGGTGGGATTTCGTGAAATTCAGCACTGTGATTGGTTGTCATGTTCTATTTGGACATAGGGAGCCAATAGAAAGCCTCAATTTCCAGAATTCTCCGCCTCCTAATTTGAATTCTGCGCCACTAGTTGACTAGTGTGAATTTTGTCTTGAACTAGTTTACTAGTATACATTTATGACCTCACTAGTTAACTAGTTTGGACAAATGATGCATCAACTAGTTAACTAGTGAGCCTGCTGCCATCACCTAGCTAGCTAGTAAGCCATTTATGGTTCACTAGTTAACTAGTGACATTGACCTACTGCAACTAGTTAAGTAGTGAGGTGTTTTGCCTTCACTAGTAAACATGTGAAAATTTTTGGCTGTCACTAGTTAACTAGTGAGACCCAAAAGCCTTTAACTAGCTGACTGGTATGCATTTTGGCCTTTACTAGTTAACTAGTAGACATTTCTGGCTCTCACTAGTTAACTAGTGAAGCTAAAATGTGTTCACTAGTTAACTAGTGAGCCTTTTGGCTCCCACTAGTTAACTAGTGTGCATATTTTGGCCCTCACTAGTTAACTAGTTCACACAAACATGGCTCACTAGTTAACTAGTTGACAAAAATGGCTTACATGTACATGACAATTATGCCTGATATCAAGATATCAGAATAAATGCTCAATTGGCTTTCCATAAAAATGCCCTCTATAAGCTAGTGAAAGGCATTAATAATGCAGATATGCTCACTAGTTAACTAGTGAGCATGTCCTGTTCCATTACTAGTAAACTAGTAAGGCCAAACATGTCAACTAGTTAACTAGTGAAGGCCAATGTGTCACTAGTTAACTAGTAAGAGTACCTTTTGCATTACTAGTAAACTAGATAGCTCCAAAAACAGCCACTAGTGTGTGTCTTGTGCGCACTAGTTAACTAGTGAGCTGCTTTACTGCCACACATGCAAACTAGTGAGACTTAAATTGTTCCACTAGTTAACTAGTGGACAAAAACGGTCAGCTTGTTTGTGTTTTTAGGTGTAACTAGTTAACTAGTGAACAAAATATGCATGCCACTAGTTAACTAGTAAGGCCCACAACACCCTCACTAGTAAACTAGTGGGCATTTTGGCCTTTACATGTTAACATGTGAGCGTTTTGGCATCTCACTAGTTAACTAGTGGGGCTGCAATGGCCTTCACTAGTTAACTAGTGGGCATTTTGGGGCACACTAGTAAACTAGTGACACTTTTTGCACCTCACTAGTTAACTAGTCGAATGGAAATTGCCGTGATTAGTTCGCTAGTGGGTGTTTTGGTGCACACTTGTAAACTAGTGACACTTTTTAGACCTCACTAGTTAACTAGTGGGCATTTGTGTCTTCACTAGTTAACTAGTGAGCAGTTCTGCCTTCACTAGTGTACATGTAAGTGTCACACTGAAGCCATTAGTTTACTAGCTAGAGTTCCTTTGGCCAGCATGTTAACTTGTGTGCCACATGCAAATGTTGTGGGTGGGATTTCGTGAAATTCAGCACTGTGATTGGTTGTCATGTTCTATTTGGACATAGGGAGCCAATAGAAAGCCTCAATTTCCAGAATTCTCCGCCTCCTAATTTGAATTCTGCGCCACTAGTTGACTAGTGTGAATTTTGTCTTGAACTAGTTTACTAGTATACATTTATGACCTCACTAGTTAACTAGTTTGGACAAATGATGCATCAACTAGTTAACTAGTGAGCCTGCTGCCATCACCTAGCTAGCTAGTAAGCCATTTATGGTTCACTAGTTAACTAGTGACATTGACCTACTGCAACTAGTTAAGTAGTGAGGTGTTTTGCCTTCACTAGTAAACATGTGAAAATTTTTGGCTGTCACTAGTTAACTAGTGAGACCCAAAAGCCTTTAACTAGCTGACTGGTATGCATTTTGGCCTTTACTAGTTAACTAGTAGACATTTCTGGCTCTCACTAGTTAACTAGTGAAGCTAAAATGTGTTCACTAGTTAACTAGTGAGCCTTTTGGCTCCCACTAGTTAACTAGTGTGCATATTTTGGCCCTCACTAGTTAACTAGTTCACACAAACATGGCTCACTAGTTAACTAGTTGACAAAAATGGCTTACATGTACATGACAATTATGCCTGATATCAAGATATCAGAATAAATGCTCAATTGGCTTTCCATAAAAATGCCCTCTATAAGCTAGTGAAAGGCATTAATAATGCAGATATGCTCACTAGTTAACTAGTGAGCATGTCCTGTTCCATTACTAGTAAACTAGTAAGGCCAAACATGTCAACTAGTTAACTAGTGAAGGCCAATGTGTCACTAGTTAACTAGTAAGAGTACCTTTTGCATTACTAGTAAACTAGATAGCTCCAAAAACAGCCACTAGTGTGTGTCTTGTGCGCACTAGTTAACTAGTGAGCTGCTTTACTGCCACACATGCAAACTAGTGAGACTTAAATTGTTCCACTAGTTAACTAGTGGACAAAAACGGTCAGCTTGTTTGTGTTTTTAGGTGTAACTAGTTAACTAGTGAACAAAATATGCATGCCACTAGTTAACTAGTAAGGCCCACAACACCCTCACTAGTAAACTAGTGGGCATTTTGGCCTTTACATGTTAACATGTGAGCGTTTTGGCATCTCACTAGTTAACTAGTGGGGCTGCAATGGCCTTCACTAGTTAACTAGTGGGCATTTTGGGGCACACTAGTAAACTAGTGACACTTTTTGCACCTCACTAGTTAACTAGTCGAATGGAAATTGCCATGATTAGTTCGCTAGTGGGTGTTTTGGTGCACACTAGTAAACTAGTGACACTTTTTAGACCTCACTAGTTAACTAGTGGGCATTTGTGTCTTCACTAGTTAACTAGTGAGCAGTTCTGCCTTCACTAGTTTACATGTAAGTGTCACACTGAAGCCATTAGTTTACTAGCTAGAGTTCCTTTGGCCAGCATGTTAACTTGTGTGCCACATGCAAATGTTGTGGGTGGGATTTCGTGAAATTCTGCACTGTGATTGGTTGTCACGTTCTATTTGGACATAGGGAGCCAATAGAAAGCCTCAATTTCCAGAATTGTCCGCCTCCTAATTTGAATTCTGCGCCACTAGTTGACTAGTGGGAATTGTGTCTTGAACTAGTTTACTAGTATACATTTATGACCTCACTAGTTTGGACAAATGATGCATCAACTAGTTAACTAGTGAGCCTGCTGCCATCACCTAGCTAGCTAGTAAGCCATTTATGGTTCACTAGTTAACTAGTGACATTGACCTACTGCAACTAGTTAACTAGTGAGGTGTTTTGCCTTCACTAGTAAACATGTGCACATTTTTTGTGTGTATTTTTTCTGTACACAAAGCCTTCAACTAGCTGACTGGTATGTATTTTGGCCTTTACTAGTTAACTAGTAGACATTTTTGGCTCTCACTAGTTTACTAGTGAAGCTAAAATGTGTTCACTAGTTAACTAGTGAGCCTTTTGGCTCCCACTAGTTAACTAGTGTGCATATTTTGGCCCTCACTAGTTAACTAGTTCACACAAACATGGCTCACTAGTTAACTAGTTGACAAAAATGGCTTACATGTACATGAAAATTATGCCTGATATCAAGATATCAGAATAAATGCTCAATCGGCTTGCCATGATGCCAACTGGAGAACCAATCATGTGGGCTTGTTTTGGCACCATTTTCTTCTCTGTTTAAAGCATTTAAAAGTAACTAAACTGCAATGTTTGTCAGATTTTGATTTAGACTTGGACTTAGACTAAGATGTAGAACGGAAGAGAGGAGAAGTTGGCTACAGGCCAACCTAGGCCTTCCAGGCCTGGGCTAGGCCTACATAGACCATAGACCATTTTTTTGTACCCTCTCTGCTTGTAACAGAATAAACTTGATTCTTGAGTTTTTCCTGAAGTTTGCCAGTCTAAGATTAATATAAAGTAATTATTCACCACAATTACTTTCAGAACCAAAGTTCAAAGGCCTCTGACCTGGCCTCAGAGGGGAGATGTGAAACTACATCAGGGATGTTGCTGGCCCACTGCCTGACATCAAATCCACCTTTGGCAAATAGAGCTCTCATTTTGTCGATGAGTGCTTTGGCCTGCTGAGGACATGGCAGAGACTGGAGACAGTTGTCCACATAGAAGGCGCTTAAGACTGATTCCATCACATCTTCATTGCCCTCTGCATGGTCTCTGACGTGCCTTTGGACTGCATAAGTTGCGCAGCAGGGACTACATGTAGTCCCGAATGGTAACACACGCCAGTCATATATGTCTGGCTTCCGGTCTCGTTCCATGTCTCGCAACAGGAAGCGCAAGAAAGCTGATCTTTGGAGAGAAGCCTCACTTGGTGAAACATTGCACGAATGTCATCGCTGATGGCGACAGCATGCTCTTTAAACCTGAGTAGTACTCCCACTAAGGGTGGACCTAGGGTGGGACCAGGTAGCAGGTTGTTGTTGAGGTTGAGCTCCTGATAAGTGAAAGCAGTTGAACACAACTCTTGCCTTCCCATTATGGTACACCATGTGATGGGGGATATACCATGAGCCGAGGGAATTCTCAGCATCCTCACTGGTTATTCTCTCAGCATATCCAGCTTCCTCCAGTTTGTGTATATCTTTGTGGTAGATGGAGGCCTGTTCTGGATTACTTGACAACCGTCGCTCAGTACCTCGTAGGAGACCCATTACAGCAGAAGAGGTGTAGCGTATCTCTCTACACCATCCACATTGATCCGCACTGAATCCTTCTCCAGCAAAGCAAGTGCTGCATTATCCTGCTCAGAGCGTGTCAACTCCTTCCCACGGTGATGTGGGAGAGTGTCGAGCTGCCATAATTTCTCCACATTATACCGTAGCTCTTGAGCTGGGGATAGAAAGGAGATATGTAGGCAGGAACTTTGTCGGCAGGGCTGTTGGAGGAAGGTTGCAGGCCCTTGGATGGCCCATCCTAACTGAGTGCATACAGCAATAGGACTGCCAGGTGAACCCATGCGGATTGGACATATGGCTGTGATCAGATGTGGGTTGTCTGACCCGATTAGAATCATGGGTTTTGTTTTGCTGAAGGCTTTAAGTGGAACATCCCGCAGGTAATGGTACTTTCTCTTGAGAACGTCAACTGGGCAAGATTGCTCTGCGAGGTCCAGCTCTGCAGAAGTGAATGCTCTCTGGAGTTTGTGTCTGACACCAAGGTTTGTTATGGCAGATATCTCCAGTGTAACAGATGCACCTTGTAATTGGACAATATCCTGTCTGACTGTTGAGTCTGAGTAAGACATTCATGATCACCTTTAAGGCCAAGATGTTTCACAGCAGCAGGCAATATGATAGTCCTTTCGGATCCATCGTCAAGCAGGGCGTGAGTGTCCAAAGTCCTTCTTCCATGACGTAAACGGACAGGGACTACTTTGAGCATCCCTCGGCGTGAGTGACTGGCCTGGTCCATGTAAACGACAGTAGATGCAGTACTGACAGTCAGCACACTCGGTCGTGGTGTGGTTGCTACCTCATGCAGAGTGAGCAGATGTTGTTCTCCACATGTGGAGCAGGGTTTCTTTAAAGTACAACTGTCAGGCTTGTGACCTCTACCACACCTCCAGCACCTGTTCTGTTGTTTAATCCAGTCTGCCTTCTGGGAGTAGTTCAATTTAGCGAAGTCCGAACAGCCATTTAGATAATGCTCCTGATTCTTACAATATGGACAGAAAGGCTTGAATCGTTCACGTTTCTTTGATGGTGATGCAGAAGAGGTATTTGCAGAAGGCTGAGTGGGCTTTGATGTATGTGGAGTATTCTGCTCAGTATTCAACAACACTGTGGTGTGCTTTCCCTTTGGATGTTTTGCAGGCTTGGATACACCGCATTAAGCTTCCCCTTGTATCCCTTCTGAGGCGCGACGAGATATCTGGAGAGCTTGTGATTTAGTTTCCAACCATGTAGCTAAATCCACCAGAGTATGTTCTACTCGACCCACTTGTGATGATACCTCGTCTCAGACAGTGTTCCACAAAGGAGTCTCTGTAGTTCACAGGGAGTTTGCTAAGCAAGGTGTCAACATGTGAGCCACATTGAAGCTCATATCTGGCAGGCCCGTCTGTGGAATTTAGCATACCAACTAGTGAGTTGACTGCTGTGCTGAAGTCTTCAAATCCTTGAGCATCTCTGATTCTGATAGCAGGAGTTTGCTGAAGTGCCTTTAATTCCAACCTGGTCTCATTAGGGAAACGTTCCCCTGGGAACGTTTTGGCAAACCCAGCCAAACGTTCCACCAGACACGTTTCTGAGGTGCAAACTAGCCAAGCAACCCAGCGGGGGTGCTAAAGAGAGACGTTTAGACGTTGTTTACTACAGTTAGGTATGGTCAAACTAAATTGTAGCTTACACAAGCTCAGCAGTATTATTTGGTTAGCAAACCAAAGTTTTGGATTAATAGTGCCTATATCTCGCTACGTTTCACAAAATATAAGGGCACAAACCCTGAACTGCCGTCTATGGTTAGCTGCCACATCTTGGTGGGTTTTTTTTTTCGCGAGCAACCCGGGGGATTTTAGCTCAGTTGTCAACACGCTCGACTTCCACTCCGAGGGCCAGCTGTTCGCAGGTTCGAATCCGGCCGTGTGCTGAGTCTGGTCTTCGTCGCAAGCCCAGTCTGCGCAGCCTGGTCCTCTGGTCTTCGTACGTTGGGTTGAATTGCACGGCTCGGCCCTGCACACAGCCGGATTCGAACCTGCGAACAGACTAACCATAGACGGCAGTTCAGGGTTTGTGCCCTTATATTTTGTGAAACGTAGCGAGACATAGGCACTATTAATCCAAAACTTTGGTTTGCTAACCAAATAATACTGCTGAGCTTGTGTAAGCTACAATTTAGTTTGACCAGACCTAACTGTAGTAAACAACGTCTAAACGTCTCTCTTTAGCACCCCCGCTGGGTTGCTTGGCTAGTTTGCACCTCAGAAACGTGTCTGGTGGAACGTTTGGCTGGGTTTGCCAAAACGTTCCCAGGGGAACGTTTCCCTAATGAGACCAGGTTGTTTTGGATGAGTGATCGAGGTTGGCCATATCTCTGGTCCAAGGCATGCATCGCACTGCTGTAAGGCTGTTAATGTATCTCTTAGCTAACTGATAAGCTGCAGGCAGTTTCAAAAGGTCCAGGAGTACCTGAAACTTATAATCCTCTGTCAGATGGCGGTGAGGGCCTAAAATAGTGTCCAAGCCTTTCTTTAGTACGATGAAATCACTCTCTTTGCCAGATGAGAATGCAGCTAGCTTAGGTTTAGGAATCCCATATGATGAAGCTATTGCCATCTCCATCAGACCAGGAGCTCCTGGATCAGCTGTAGGGTAGGCAAAGGGAGGAGGCACTGGATAATGATATGGGTACCAAGGATGAGGCCCATAAGGTTGGTGAAAGGGTGGCATTGCATAAGGCAGATACCCTGGCCTGTGAGGTGCAGGGTACTGTGGATACTGTGGCCCCAACAGTGGCTGCACAGGTGGAGGCTGAGCAGGTGGTGGCTGCACAGGCGGTGGCTGAGCAGGTGGAGGCTGAGCAGGTGGTGGCTGCACAGGCAGTGGCTGAGCAGGTGGTGGCTGCACAAGCGGTGGCTGAGCAGGTGGTGACAGCCGCAGAAGCGGAGAGTGCACTGGCGTTGAATGTGAGTGCGGTGAAGAGGGAACACTCCCTGGCTCTCCTGTGGTCTGAAGCATCAACTGTCCTGGCGTCAGATGAGGCTCCGTCCACATTGCAGCAGTAGCTGAGGGTTGGTGATGTTCCCCAACAGACACTGGCTGCATTGGTTGCAGCACCAGTGTCGTTAACTGATCGGCTGCAGAAGACGTAAATGGATTGGTCAATTCCCGCATATAGGTATGACTAGGTGGCTCAGTCCATGAAGGCTGTGAAGCTGATGAAGGGTCGAGAGGAGTTCTCTGTGGTGAATGGATAGTAGCCGCTGATGAACGAGCAAAGGGAATATGTGACAGGCTACTGCTATACTGCTGGTTGAGAGAAGTTGACCTTGGATACTCTTGGGAAAAACTCAGAGAGCTTGGTGGGTAGGACATTCTTCTAGCATCCTCCATAACTACCTGGAGCTCTCTAAGCTCAATGCTTAAGTTTCTCCATCGTTCTTCCAGATGGTCCAGTAGTCCAAGATCTCTGCTTGTAGCTCCAGATGGTGCAGATGAGACGTAACTGGTGCTAGGTTCATGACTTGCATGTGATACTATTCTTTCAGATGAGGTCACATTACCAGTGGAGTGAATGAAAATGGACTGATGTGGATGGTTGAGCACATAGTTCTGTAAGTAGGCTGGGGTGTGCCGACTCCGTACGGACGAGGATCAGGCAGATGTGCTTCATCCTGGACATCTCTGGAAGGATCCATGACGCAGCAGATGTACTATCCGGCTCGAAGGACCAATTTTGTAGGGAATTATGAGATATGTTGCAGGTTGTACAACGGCTGGCCTAATTCTTCGGTCAGAAAGAATGCAGATCTTCCAGGGAGATGCACTGAAAAAAATGGGCTGTTAAATTAACATAAAAAAATCTTGTACATCGGTTGCATCAATTAAATCATGTCCACGAAGTCCAATTAATTCATGTTAAAAGTGGCAAATTGTATTCTGTTAAATTAACATGATTTTTTCATGTGTATGTGAAGAAATTGTTTCTTATCAGTCAAACATGATTTATTTTGCTTTGATGAACATAATTTTGTGCCACTGATATATAAGATTGTCATAAGTCCAACATGATTTTTTTCTTGTTTGATGGACATAATTTTTTTGATGCAACCGATGTACAAGATTTTTTCATGTCATATTTGAAAAACTATTGCATGTCAAATTAACATGTTATTTTAAAAAGCCTCTTCAATAACCTGAAGCAATCAATCACAACTAGAATTTGAGTACACATTTACAACATTTATTTCACATTTCCAGACATTGCAGACAAATGAAATAAAAACTTGATGCATTTCCCAATTACAAAAATAAAATGTTCTTGGGCAATATTCGGTGCATTTCAAAATTGCTAGTCCCTTGAACTTTCAACATTGCAAGTCATAACTTTGAAAAGTACAGCCAGTGAACATGCAAGACACAACTTCATTTCTCCTCAGATGTGTGTTGACATGAATGAAATACTCCCTTTCGTTTGGCAAATTGGAACAGCTACATATATGACACGAGAAGGTGGTTAACTGATCTAAGGTCTGACCTAATTGCGTGCCGATGTGAACAATAAGAGCGTTCCATGTTTTAAAAGTACAGGGACAATCTGTATATGTGCAGGTGTAGTTTGTGGTGCGGCCAAAGTGGGGATGATGGAGTTTGTAATGAGTAAGTAGATCAGACCTACTTTGAACCGCTGATTCACATCCCTTGCACTGCCACATTTACTGTGAAAGAGAACACAGAAAGGGAGGTTGATATACCAATACAGAATATGAATACAGACACACAACATTATGATCACAACACACATTTAAAAATGTATAACACTTCATGAATCAAATTTACCATGTATTGTCCTGTGTACAGCTTTACAAACTCAGCATTACTTGTCTTAAAAAAGTATAAAAGCACATTAAGTGCACCAAGATTTATGACCATGTAGCATTGAACAGTTATAAAAGGTTCAGTTTGATGGGGAAGAAAGAGAGGGAAGTACAACACAATAACAAAAGGAAGGAGGGAGAGAGAAAGTGGAAGAGTTAGGAAAAAAGTAAGAAACCGATGGAGAAGAAAAGAAGAGGGAAGTAGGAATACAAGATTAACCTGAGAAAGGATGTATAGAAAGTATGAGGGAGGGAGACAAAAGAAAGAAGGGAGTGACCTAGAGAACAGGGCTGTGTGTGTGTGTTGTGACAGAATCACGTTTCTGTCATGTTTACATAAAATATTTAATCTACCCAAATATATTTATTTACTTACTTTCACTACATCACACTTTTATTACATATTACTTCCTCACTATTGTCACTTGAAGTAGTTCGCTGGCTTAGTGACCTTCTAATTGACTAGCCAATCAGGTGTGGTGGAGGTCATGAGCTGGAGTCTCGCTTTAAACAAAATAGGAAGTGAGCTGTCAAACCGGCGGGGAGTTGAATGTTCAGTCAATGCGTTGTGTCGGAGGTTGCGGTAGCTCGGTGGAAGTTCGGAAACGCTTTAACTAAAACCTATGGACCTATTGGACTACTGGAAGTAAACTAACATCTATGGACCTATTGGACTACTGGAAGTGAACGTGGATGTTCGGGATGGATGTGTGGATTATAAAGGTACTGTGCTATTGGATTAGTGCGAAGTGTTAGGCTACACTTTTTGCCTGGCTAATCGAGCCTATACCTCCCTAAACCTCCTCCAAAAACTTCGGTTTCAACTAGGCCTACATCGTTTTTCATTCTCTTCCTTGCTGCTCTCCTCCCCGGACACACACACGCTCATATAGACACACACACACACAGGAACACTTGCTGCCAGCCCCTCCTCCTAGGCCGCTCGTTTTCATTTGTTTTTTGGTTATTGTTTTGTTTGTGTGCGTCGCCATAGACGTAGCGTTTTGTTGATCTAATGAACTGTTGTCGACGTCGCCGACGTCCTGAACTGAATGACATTTTGTTTTAATACACTGCATCACCTGCTTGAAAACCATATGCTGTGTTGTGTTTCTTTTATTGTCAACTTTAAAACGGGAAGGGTGACGGGGTCTTAATACTGACACGGCAGTTTTAATGCTGCCTGGCGCCCAACATAATCATTTCCTTTTCTTGTGTCAGAGGCCACCGTTACAATGGCGCCCAACGTGGGGCTAGGGGGCGCTGTTTCCCCATATTTCTGATTGTCTTCTCGTTTAGGTTCACTTAAAGTATGGTTGTATTTTTTTGTATGAAACGTTTTTTTTTGAAGTGTTGAAATCTCATTGTGAAAATGTCTCATTGAGACTGGTGCAAGGTATTTGAAAGGGTTAATTTTTAAAGGTTATTGCTCTGTGAAATTGTATCTCAAATTGAAAAAGTGATCTCTATCACTTTATCTCCTATATAAGAGTCTCTCTATATATATTTTTTTCTCTCTCTCACTCTTAAAAATGTCTGACAATTCCCCGGCCAATGCAAATGTTGACCTTCTGTTAGGGCCACCAAATATATCTACTCCCGTTCGTACTACTACCTTGCATAGTACCCTTCAACAGGGCTATAGACATACTTTTCCCTCCCTCAATACTTCTGTGAATCCTACCACTTCAATTAGTGGGCCTGTAGCCAGCCACCCAGCGATAGTTCCTAGGCAAAGGCTGTTGGCTGAAACTTTACCAGAACCTGCTCCTGATGAATATCCACCTCATTCTTCTTCTGACATGTCATTGACACCATCCTTTGTTTCGGAAATAGTCATGCAACGTGAACTGCCAAAAGCATTACCAACACCTGGAAGAGAACTTGGACATTTGGCTCATCTTAAATTAACTGAAACAGTGGAGAGACAAAGTACCCAGTACACAGAAATGCTGGCAGAGATAACCCGAAACTGCTCACATTTGGAATCAAAGATGGAAGCTATTGCGAATGAAACTGAACAAAAGCTGACTGAACTTAAAACCATTGTGATTAAAGATAATGAAAAAATGGAGGGACAATCTGATAACTTGTTGAAGGCAATAAAAACTTTATTGACAGAACAATCTGAAGCAGACAAAGCTAATCAATTAACTGAGTTTAGGTTTATGGTAGAACAGCTGCAGCTAGAAGTTCAACAGGGCATCCGTGCCAGCCATGAAGCTTCATATGTGTCTCAAGAACAGCTCTCCAGTAAATTAGATCAGTGTGTAGCACTGTTTGAGAAACTCTCTACCACAGTTAATCGTGTAGACACAAAATTGTCAGTTCACAAACAAGACAATGAAAGCGAGTTCAAGAAGCTCAATGATCGAATTGATGCTGTTGCTAGGAAAACCTCTATTACCTATCCGCATACAGTGCCTGGAATCCGGACTTCTTTTGGGTCTCCTGTGATTTCTCCTCCTATTAAGACTGACCATCTGAAACTTTCATTTCCCACATTTGGAAGACCTCATGATGACTCTGATCCTGTCCTTTATCTGTCCAAATGTCACGATTTTCTGGCTGTCCAACCATTAGCTGATGCTGACATTCTGGCTACCTTCAGGACTGTCCTTCATGGTACTGCCCGTGACTGGTGGGAGATTGCTCGAATGACTGTTTCCTCTTGGGATGAGTTTCAGACATCTTTTTTATCTGCCTTTTATCTGAAGATTATGAAAATGAACTTGCTGATCGTGTCCACATGAGACGCCAGAGTGACAATGAGCCCATCCGAGATTTTGCCTTTTCATACAGAGCCCTCTGTAAAAGATGGAAACCGAAGATGGATTGTGATATAGTCAAAATGATTTGGAAAAATGCTAAACCTCATCTCACCAGCCAGCTGCGAGGACGAGTCACTACAGTAGATGATCTTGTGAGACTAGGCCATCAACTGGAAAAAGACTTTGAACAACAGATGGAATATGAAAAGGTACATTCAGCTGCCCGACATCTTGCTTCAATGTCCAAAGGGTCAAACACACCACCTGAAAAGGCTCCAGTCACATGTTGGAGATGTAAAGGTCATCACGCTCCTGGTTCTTGCCCTCACTATCCGACCTCCTCTGCGGACCAACATGCTGAAAATCAGCCCTCTTCTTCCAAACAGTCTCCTCAACCTCGAAAACCTGTTAACCAGGGTGGGAACAACACTGCCTTGACTACTGTAATAAACAAGAAAATTGTACCCAAGTCTACAAGCCAAGATACGGGTGTGTCTACCTCATGCTTCCCTAAGCAGCTAGTAGTTCCCATCTCTGTTCGCTCTTGGTTTGGGAAAGCCATCATTGACACTGGAGCAACATTCACTCTAATACAGGAAAGCATCTGGCACGACCTTAAAAGGGTCAATGAGGAGTTAAAACCATGGCTAAGTGGACCCCTGTACCTAGCTAATGGGGAGACAGAAATACCATTGGGTGTGGTAGAGCTGCACTTAAGCCTCCATGGTCATGACTTTACTTTATCTGTGGCGGTGCTAACTTCAAAGGCCTTAGCCTACATTATGGTGTTGGGTTTAGACTTCCTGTTTTTAAGTGGTCTTCAGGTGAATGCAGCCGACTTACAGTACAGTTTTAAATGTGATTCAGCCGTCTACCCTTTTCAACCAGTTGATGCTGGAGTGTTCAATGGTGCTTTGCCACTGACAACATCTCCTGATGACAAGCTGCCAGCACCATCACAGACACAAGTTCTCAGTCTTCTTTCCTCTGTGCCTCCTCCTAGACTGCCCTCACTGCCAAAGTTGACATCTGAGGAGTATGTGCAGCTTGCCGTAAAAAACTCTGGCCTACAGGAGGAAGATAAGGCCCTCTTACAGCAGTTACTAGATGGACACCCAGAACTTTGCACTGGGAAACAAGGGAACACAAATATCCTAAAGCATTACATATATACCACCAGCGAAGTTCCCATTAAGCAAAAAGCTTACCGGATGTCCCCCCTGAAGCGCTCAATTGTGGAACAGCAACTGAGTGAAATGCTGGACTGTGGTATTGTAGAACCTTCTTTCTCTGGATGGGTGTCTCCTGTGGTCCTCGTTCCGAAGAAAGATGGGGGAAACCGTTTCTGCGTGGACTACAGACGACTTAATGCCGTGACTGAAACCGACGCCTATCCTCTGCCCAACATCTCAGAGCTCCTAGAGTCCCTTGCTGGAGCCTCCATCTTCTCCACTCTGGATCTGAACAGTGGATACTGGCAGGTATCAATGGATGATGACAGCAAAATGAAGACTGCGTTTATCACCTCAGCTGGTCTGTTTCAGTTCACTGTAATGCCTTTTGGATTAAAAAATGCGCCAGCAACATTCCAGCGATTAATGGAACGTGTTCTTGGAGAACTCAGAGCGAATATATGTATGGTGTATCTCGATGACATAATAATCTACTCCTCCTCAGTAGAAAAGCATCTGTGTGACCTCCAAGCAGTCTTGCACAAACTCTCTATGGCAGGGCTGACTTTAAACTTAAAAAAATGCAAATTCTGTCTTCACCAGATCAAATATCTTGGTCACATAATTTCCAGTCAAGGGATTACAGCTGATCCTGATAAGGTGGAATCAATACAGGGCTACCCCGTGCCCAGCAACCTTAAAGAAGTCCAGCGCTTCCTGGGTCTTGCTGGCTGGTATCACCGTTTTGTGCCTGGGTTTTCCCAAGTGGCTGAACCGATCAATTCCTTGAAACGAAAGGGACAACCGTTTGTTTGGAGTGAAAAATGTCAATCAGCTTTTGACACTCTCAAAGAACATCTCATCTCTGCACCCATTCTTGGTCATCCAGACTTGAAGCTTCCTTTCACTGTCTACACGGATGCCAGCGAAGTTGGTCTAGGGGCTGTTCTAGCTCAAAAGAAACATGGTGGCCATGAAGAAGTCATTGCCTATGCCAGCCGGACCTTGAATAAGGCAGAGCGGAATTACTCTACCACAGAGCAGGAATGCCTAGCGGTGATATGGGCACTGGAGAAGTGGCAGCATTACCTCGAAGCAAAGCTGTTTACTGTGGTAACAGACCATGCTGCCTTACAGTGGGTCCTTAGTTCCACTAAAACCACCTCCCGTTTAATCAGGTGGTCACTGCGGTTGCAGAAATTCAATTTCATTGTTGAATTCCGAAAAGGGAAATTGAACGTTGCCCCTGATGCGCTTTCCAGGATACCCACGGGTGCTCCTTGTGTCTTATCCTGTGGTGTAAAGGACTCCGACGAATTCCCCCTTTCCATGGACACTATCTGGGAAGAACAGAAAAAAAGTACAGAGATTCAAAATATCCATAAAATGATTATGGATGGAGAGAAAACCACATTGGAGAACTTTGGTATTTTGGAAGACAAAGTATATCGCAAAACTCACCCGACTGATGGACAGGTCCATTACCGTCTCTATATTCCCTTTACACTGAAGGAGCAGCTCTTACGTGCTTATCATGAACATCCAATGGCAGGCCACCAAGGGTTGTTTTATGACCTATAAGCGCCTTCAAGACGTGGTTTTCTGGCCTCGGATGTGGAGCGAGGTGAAAGAGTTTGTACGAAACTGCAAAACCTGTCAAAGTTTTAAAAATACCACACAGAAGCCTGCTGGCTTGATGCAGCCAACCATTGTGAAAGGGCCCAATCAAATGATTGGTGTTGATTTAATGGGACCTTTCCCACGTAGCTCCGACAGGAATGAGCACTTGCTGGTCTTTGTTGACTACTTCACCCGCTGGGTGGAGCTGTTTCCTCTCCGGTCTGCTACTGCACCTGTGATTGGAAAGATCTTTCATAAAGAGATAATTACCCGTTGGGGTGTACCTGACTGTATTCTGTCCGACAGAGGTTCTCAGTTTGTCTCTTCCATGTTTCGGGAACTCTGTGAGAAATGGGCAGTCAAGCCCCAAACAACCACTGCTTATCATCCACAGACAAACATGACGGAAAGGGTTAACAGAAACCTGAAAACCATGATCGCCTCATATGTCACAGAAAATCACCGTCACTGGGACCGGTACTTACCTGAATTTCGCTTTGCCTTGAATTCTGCAGTCCATGAAACGACTGGCTATTCCCCGGCGGAATTGCAGTTGGGACGAAAGCTTAAAAGCCCTTTAGACCAAGTCCTGCAGGTGAATGAGCTTTACCCGGACACTTCTCCTTATGAGGTAGTGCATTTCATTGAGAGTTTGAAGTCCAAAGCCCAGGAGAACAGCAGACAAGCTAAAGTGGGCCAGTTGTGCAACTACAATAAGCATCGAAGGGATGTGTGCTTCAAGAGCCAAGATCGGGTTTGGGTCTGTAATCACCCTCAATCTAAAGCATCCAAGTTCTTCTCCGCTAAACTTGCTCCTAAATGGAAAGGCCCTTATCGTGTTCTCCAACCTTTAGGTCCAGTAAATTACCTTGTGGTGCGAGAAAATGATGGAGAAGATCAAAGCAATGTCAATGTTGTAAATTTGAAACCCTGTTACCCAACAGCTGAGGAAATGGATGTTTATGAACATAAAAAGGTTTTGGACATCTTTGAGGAAGAGTCTGACGAGGAAGACTTCCTTGGTTTTGAGACTTAAGAGTGGCCTAACAGCCATGGGCTGTTTTTCTAAGAGGGGGAGAGTGTGACAGAATCACGTTTCTGTCATGTTTACATAAAATATTTAATCTACCCAAATATATTTATTTACTTACTTTCACTACATCACACTTTTATTACATATTACTTCCTCACTATTGTCACTTGAAGTAGTTCGCTGGCTTAGTGACCTTCTAATTGACTAGCCAATCAGGTGTGGTGGAGGTCATGAGCTGGAGTCTCGCTTTAAACAAAATAGGAAGTGAGCTGTCAAACCGGCGGGGAGTTGAATTGAACATTCAACTCCCCGCCGGTTTGACAGCTCACTTCCTATTTTGTCAATGCGTTGTGTCGGAGGTTGCGGTAGCTCGGTGGAAGTTCGGAAACGCTTTAACTAAAACCTATGGACCTATTGGACTACTGGAAAGAAAAAAACATCTATGGACCTATTGGACTACTGGAAGTGAACGTGGATGTTCGGAATGGACGTGTGGATTATAAAGGTACTGTGCTATTGGATTAGTGCGAAGTGTTAGGCTACACTTTTTGCCTGGCTAATCGAGCCTATACCTCCCTAAACCTCCTCCAAAAACTTCGGTTTCAACTAGGCCTACATCGTTTTTCATTCTCTTCCTTGCTGCTCTCCTCCCGGAACACACACACGCTCATATAGACACACACACTCACAGGAACACTTGCTGCCAGCCCCTCCTCCTAGGCCGCTCGTTTTCATTTGTTTTTTGGTTATTGTTTTGTTTGTGTGCGTCGCCATAGACGTAGCGTTTTGTTGATCTAATGAACTGTTGTCGACGTCGCCGACGTCCTGAACTGAATGACATTTTGTTTAATACACTGCATCACCTGCTTGAAAACCATATGCTGTGTTGTGTTTCTTTTATTGTCAACTTTAAAACGGGAAGGGTGACGGGGTCTTAATACTGACACGGCAGTTTTAATGCTGCCTGGCGCCCAACATAATCATTTCCTTTTCTTGTGTCAGAGGCCACCGTTACAGTGTGTACAAAATCATCAATTGCTGTAACTTACCTGGCACATGCACCAAATGTTCCAATTTCAGTAATGCTGCAGCAAGCTCCTTCTGAAGTGTATTTGGAACTGGACTGTGAGGGACCGTTTGCTCTACAGGTGGTAAATCCTCTTCTACACGCTCTGCAACACCCAAATCACATGATACAAACTCAGCATTACTCGTCTTAAAAAGTACAAAAGCACATTAAGTGCACCAAGATTTATGACCATGTAGCATTGAACAGTGAAAGGTTCAGTTATCTAAATGTATTGTCCATATGCAATGCTAACCAGTGACTGCCAGATAAACAAAATGTAATGTCTCTACAGCTTCAGATTGCGTACCAAAGAACATGTGCACACACACAACCCTTGTGGCAAAGGGAAAATCTCTTAAAGGAACAGCGTCCCTTTTGGGAGGAGCAGGGATTTTGTACACCATCGTTGGGCTTGGATACATTAGCGCACACCTGACCGCAAACGCACCTCTATGCCCTTCCCTCACTTGTGCTCATTTCAAGTCTGCTGGACGGCGTGCAGACAGAGGGCCACTCAATGATACTTATTGTCCCGCACTGGCCGACCCAAACCTGGACCTGGCCTGGTCCCTGAATAGGCGGGACTGCTGAGTACTGGACTACCCCCCTCAGACATTGAAACTATTCAGAGTGCAAGAGCACAGTCTACATGGTCTCTCTACTCATTGAAGTGGCAGGTGCTGACTGATTCACCAGTATCACAAGAGCTTCAAGTGACTATGGAGCATGTCGGCAATGCCAACGGCTTGGCGGACCACAGAAGTCACACTGTCAGTTACACTGACCATTCCCTGTCTTTACAACCACGCCTGTATCTGCCTAGCATGTTGCCACTGCTCAACTAAAATGTGCCCAAGAAGTGTAGCCTGGATGCTAAGAGCCTGTCAGGACTCCTTGTCATCTGCTCCCACCAGGCATGCCAATCACAGCTGGGCTCTAGATAAACATCAGCACGCTGATTGTGCTAGACTATCAGCTTGTGTTCATGACTGTTAACCATGCGTGGGCCACCCTGATAGAAATACGTCATATTATCAGGGCTCTATTGTGTAGCATCAGCTAGATGAGCAAGCCCACCACAGCCAGACACTAGGGACATGTCAGTATCCTGCTTGTGCTAGGTTGTAGGTTTGTGTTCATTACAACCAACCATGTGTGCGATGCACCTTGGGGTTGAATCTTATGCAGGACACATTGTCCACCGTCACCAATTTGGGAGATGATGCTTTACCACGAATCTCATGTTCTCAGGCAGAGCATAGAGTAATATCCTACATTGAGTGTATATGGTCCCAACACATCTTAAGTTCTCTGAATATATGGACAAATCTAAGACCCCCAGCCAGGGGCGGAGCTACGTGGTGGCCAGGGGGGGCCACGGCCACCACTGGTCAAAGCTTGGCCACCCTGCTGGCCCCCCCAGCTCCGTTCAGTGAAAAGTAAAAAATAAAAAGAATTGCTGCCGTTTTCGACAACACTTTGCAAAGCAGGGACTGAACCAATTACTGCACTCTATCTACGACCATTGGCCCAGTCAGGAAGTGTAGCCTACGGTTCTGATCACATCGTGAGTAGGCCTAGTGCAGCAGCAGCAGCAGCGGGACAATTCAAGTCATCTGTTAAAAAAACTTGACAGTAGAGTAGGCTTGCCTACTACTTAACCTCAGTAACAGGTGAGTTGATGAGTTGGAACATTAATGCTAATAAGATGTTAGAATGTGTCACGAATCATAGCCAAGTGAGCTGCTTTGGGCTGTCCTTGTTAGGTAGCCTAGGCTCTGACATTGATGTGTGGGGCTGATCAAAAATAATCGGATGCCCGCGGGAACGCTGTTACAAGAATATTTCGATAAAATTCGGGTGAAATGCAAGCATATTAGGAACATATCTCCAGATGGCTCCAGGTAGGCTAATAGGGCCTAGCGTAGGCTACTTTATAAATACATAATTTGCTGACTGCGTGCTGTCCTTGCCATAGCTGGTCAGGCACAGGCAGGCTGCTTTGCCTGAATTCTTTGTTACATTGCTCCGGAACTGTTCATCGCAGCAAGATGAAACCTTAACTGCGTGACAGAGCAGAAGTGGGGCTTTCCAACGAGACTAAACACTTGTCTGTGCGATCAAGTATGAAAATAACAATAAATATCATGTAATTAAATAAAATTGATCATAAATAAAATAAAATCAAATAAAATCATATTTACAGTTCACCTGCGCACCCATTATACTCTCGTTTGAATTACTCGCGAACCCGTGATCGCATACGCATGTCAGGTGAAAGAGGAGACACAGAGCTATCATTTGATACCAAGTGCATTCGTCTGGGTTATAAAACAGACGAACTGACATCAAAATAATAACTTCATATAGCTCGACTTACCCCACGTTTTTGTGTGTTGTGGTGGCAAAGCATGTTCATAATCCAACGCTATCATGTGTTTCTCTATGGCAAAGCATGTTCATAATCCGGTTTTGAGATCCTAGCAAATTCCTGCATGGCATCCAATTCGAGACTCACATTGCATCCCAATTTATTCGACAAAGAAACACCTTTTTGCCTTTACTTTGTTCATGACAATGCAGTAAAAAGTTGTTTTAGAATCATCCTGAGTGTACACACAGAACATGCAAACTCGGGTTCAGTCAGGTCAGATCAGTTCGTGTCACAGATATGGAGCGCAGAAAGGGCATTTTTCATTACTGTGTCAATGGCACTTACAATGACCAGGATAACTGCTTATAACTAAAGGTAGTGAGAATGGCCAAAAATAGAGTAGCCATAGGGCTAAATAAAAAAAATGCCATTTATTTCCATAAGGCACACACCACATATTTTTCACATTTGCTCAGCCCTAGAGAAACAATGATATTGCCAGATTCAGAACAATCTGCCCTATGCACACATGTGCCAGCTTGCAGTGGTGAGATACATGTCAAAATATAAGATTTTTTATAATACACTATTTGTATTTTTATTATTTAAAAATCAAAATGAAATTAATGCAAGTATTAATACATGAAATAGTGGCAGATCTGGGTAGCCTAGACTCTGTTAAAAAACAATATATAGCATGTGTGTATGGCACTTACATTGAACAGGATAAATGTTTCTAAGGTAGTGAAAAAGCCCTTAAAACAGTCTAGGGTTCTAAGGGTTAATTTCTTAATTCAGAGCCATGTTACTTACAGCCAAGTACTTGGCGTGGATATCAGAAAGAAATATAGTTTGGCCATCAGTATGAGATCAAATATATACATACAATATTTGTAGTATTTATTATTGTTCTTTGAGTTAACATCATTTGAATAAAACTGATTACGTAAGGTGCATTATCATAATATTTTTTATTGGCATTGACCTATTTATGGAAAATATGTTGGAGTGGCCAACAAACTGACCTGTGTATCAGTGTTGGCTTTGCACAATTTATTGCCATTATTAAAATAGGCTATCCTAATCTTCAAAACTTTTTGAGTAGTTTTCAAATAGTAGTTTTGATTCCCAAGTGCCACCCCAATAAAAAGTCTGGACCCAGCTGGCCCCCCCTATAAAATAATCCTGGCTACGCCCCTGCCCCCAGCTAATCCCCATGTGTTCAACTACATACTCATAACAGGTGCCAAGCATGTTGAGATGTAATGCAGCATGTATGAATTTACCACTTTATAATCATTATGCATTTTTCTAAATTCTCATGTCATGTCATGTCAGGGTTCCCTTGCAAAAGAGGCTGAAGGTCTCAATGGGTTTCACCTGGTTAAATAAAGGTCAAATAAATAAATATTTCAAGTCAGAGAAAAGGGCAAATAGAACATTGTGAGCCAGTTCTATAGGGGCAAAGGTAGGACATTCTGGGTCTTGGAGAAAATAAATCGTAATCAAAGGACAAGTCAGGTTGTTGCATAGCCTGTGTTAATTATTTTTTATTGTTTGTACCTGTAGATTTGGCAATCGTTGCCTACTTTTCAAATCAAGTTTGCAAGCGTTTATTTCTTTACTCTTGATTTTCTGTTCTACTGTTTGAACTATTGTAGTACATCAACTATGTTTTCACCTGGACTGCCTGAAGTCATATAAGTTCATTAAGCTTGTAGGATATGATACGGTTGTCAGGCCCAATAACTTTCATAATAATGTCCACTTTCACATGGAAAGAATATCTGTTTCATATAACCTGTGTTTCATTTCAGTATCAAATTAATCTCTTTACCATTGATTCATCTTGCAAGGATCGACAAATATGACTCCTGTATAATTGTGTTTGTACATTGACCATGTTTTGTACCGCTTTGCGGTACATCTAGTTTGTACATGGGTCTGTACCTTCTCTACCTTCACCACTACTACTCCAGCTGAGCACACTGGTCCACACAGAAGGCTTTTAGGGTGTGAAGTGCGTCAAATGTTAGCTCACTAATGTTAGACAAAATGTCTCAATATACTCATGTAGGCTATGTTTTAAAGACCAGATATCAAAACAGTCCTGGACTTAAAGGAGAATTTTCACATAGATCTCTGTCTTTAAAGGTCACCGAGTAGTGTCGGTAGTGAAAAATAAAAACTAAAAACAATCGGTTCTACCTAGCTCAAGTTACTGCAGTACTAGAGCTACCAGGCAGCTACAGTACTACACTCTCCCCATGTTCATATTTACTGTATGTCTGATGTATTGTTTGTGTTTAATACATGGTGATGAAGTTTGTATTATTGGCTTTCTTTGAACTTCAGGCCGAGTACCCAGGCTATCTAATGGATCCAACCCCTGCTCCGGGAGAGTAGAGGTGTTTCACAAAGAGAAATGGGCCTCAATGTGCTATGCTGCCTTTGACTGGCAGGATGCAAAGGTTGTGTGTCGAGAACTGGACTGTGGGGCTCCTGTAGAAGTGCTGGGAGCAGCTGCATTTGGAGAGGGAGAGGGCCAGGTGTGGTCAGAGGAGATCCAGTGTGGAGGCAACGAGACTCAGATTCAACTCTGCCCCACATCCCCTATGAACAACAACTGCTCACATGAGAAAAATATTGGGCTGATCTGCAGAGGTACAAATAAAATATTGGCTTCATGGTAACAAATCTGCCATATTTTAGCACTGTCCCAATATATCATCATCTCTTTTTTCCCACCCTAGCTGCTGTGAGGTTGGTGAATGGCAGCAGTCGCTGTTCTGGAAGAGTTGAAGTTCTACATAAAGGAAAGTGGGGCACAGTGTGTGATAACGGATGGGACCTGCGTGATGCTGCAGTGGTGTGTAGAGAGCTGGGCTGTGGAGAGGCTGTAGAAGCTCTCAAAGGTGCTCAGTTTGGACAGGGCTCAGGAGAAATTTGGATGAGTGATGTGGAGTGTGTGGGGTCTGAGTCAACAGTGAAGAACTGCAACGCACAAAGATGGGGTGCAGAAAACCGTGGTCATCATCAGGATGCAGGAGTCATCTGCTCAGGTGGGCTAACTGAAAACATTGATCATTTAGTTAATCACAGGCCTTATTACACCTGTCCATTATCATAATATGACTACATTTTTAGAAATATGCTAGTGTGTGAAGTGATGGGGTCATTTCAATTAGGGTGACAGATGTCCTCTTTTGCCCGGACATGTCCTCTTTTTGAAACCTAAAAATGTGTCCGGGCGGAATTTCAAAGTCGTCCGGGATTTTGTTATTCTAGCCTCAAACGTGTTTACAGCGAATTTGAATCTTTCATTCGTGGATATATATATATATATATATATATATCTTTCATTCACATACTAGTCACGCCTTCCCCTGCAGTTCGCTTTGCATTGAGTGGAAAGTGTAGAGCCTGACCTTAGCTACCGTCATTGGTCGTCATTAGTAATCTCAAACATTTAATTGGTCAGTCAGTCACCTCAATAGCGCAAATTTCCTTGTTTAGTGTAAGTTCACTGACGAATTAAAACGTAAATGTCCATGTTTTTGTCTCGGTCGATATCAACATGAAGCTGAGTGTCTGACCTGCAAAGCAGGCACTTACGTGTCGGTCGCAATATAAGGTGCCAACGACCTACAGGTAGGCTACACAAAGTTCAGCAAAGCATCGAACGGCAGCAAGGGGTGAGAGCTCATCAGCTAAAGTGACAGAGTTTTTCGAGCTTAACATTACGTCTCCAAAAACATTTTGATGGCACATAACCTCATAACCATAGACTGTAAAAAATATAACATGACGAATGGCACTTCTGCCATTGTCTGAGCGGCGCCTTCTCTAGACAATTGCCGACCTAGCAACTTTCTAGTTACGGGTAGGAAGCTGCACTTTGGTTATCCCTTTAAACTGCCTTTAAGGGATAGCCTGCACACTGACAACAGCAGATGTCAATAATCTACTGTAGCCTATATTCAGGTGAATTAAATATGTTGGCATAACATGAGGGATAGATGTAGGCCTATTTCTTTACAAAAGTGTAGGTAGTGTAGTGTCCTCTTTTTCACAAACCCAAATCTGGTCACCCTATTTCAATAAACCTATTCAGATAAAAAATTCAGATAAATGGGGCGGTGGTAGTGTAATGGCTAAAGAGCTGTAGCCAGAAAAACAATGTTGGCTAAACTCCGTGCTGCCACTGTTAACTCTTGGTGACTTTGGGGAGACTCGCCCCTGTAACAACTGTATGTAAGTTGCTTTGGATAAAAGTGTGAGCCAAATGAATAAATATATAAATAATGGGAAATTGCAGGAGTCCAACTGGTGGGCCATTCTCACTGCTCTGGAAGAGTGGAGCTGCTTCATAAGGAGACCAGACACACTGTATGCAGTACCACATTTGACCAGCAGGATGCAGAGGTTGTGTGTCGACAGCTGGGCTGTGGGGCTCCTGTAGAGGTGCTGGGAGCAGCTGCATTTGGAGAGGGAGAGGGCCAGGTGTGGTCAGAGGAGATCCAGTGTGGAGGCAACGAGACTCAGATTCAACTCTGCTCAACATCTCCTACACCCTCATACAACTGCTCTCACAAGCACGATGTTGGATTGGTTTGTAATGGTAATTCAATAATAACAATGTAAACATTACAGACTACTGTTTATCAGTATTCTTTTGATATTTCTCTGAGCCAGTCAACAATGTGTCACTGTCTTCTCAATCCCACAGATGTAGTGAGGTTGGCGAATGGAGGCAGTCGATGCTCTGGGAGAGTGGAGGTGTATCATGCAGGAGAGTGGGGCACCGTGTGTGATGATAGTTGGGATATGACTGATGCTGCAGTGGTGTGTAGAGAGCTGGACTGTGGTGATGCTGTACAGGCTCTGGGTAGTGCTCACTTTGGAGAGGGATCAGGGAAAATCCAGAGGGATGATGTGAGCTGTGAGGGATCAGAGTCCACACTGAAGAGCTGTGGCCACCAGGTGTGGGGTAGCAGCAACTGTGGACATGATGAAGATGCTGGAGTCATTTGTTCAGGTAAGCAACCACTAATTTGAAATGTCATTAACTAATTCATTATTAAATCATTACATTTACAAACATAAACTCCATTATTACCATATTGAGATGGTACTACATGACTGGAATTATAAATGCAGTGTGAATGAAATGCAATGAAATGTAACTAGATGTAACGCATAGCGGTACAAAATATGACTTCCGCTTAGTTCATATCTGCAAAAAATAAATGTAGCTTCTTCAGGTTGTTTACGTGTGTGTGGGCGTGTTTATTTCTGTGTTTCAATTGTAATAAAAATAGATTCAGTACACTTCAGTGATATTTAGGTGATGTTTATTTACAAAGTAGTTAAAGTGGATTTAGAGGCTGTTTGCATTGTTACTAACGCTGACCTGGCATTCCTTATGGAGTCGGAATAATTTATGGCAAATCAGTGTTCTATTCTACCAACCTCTGTAGAACTGATATTACCAGAGCCCGTCTAGAGTTTAATAGTCCACTATTGCAGCGTTAGTTAGTTAATATGGATACAAGAACGTTTTTTAGGGGGAAAAAACAGCCAGCGCAAGTAGGGGTTGAGAGTGAGACATCATCTCCCCCAACCCCTGATACTTCCATCAGCTCAGGTTTTTGAAAAAAGCAGCCAGCTCTAGCTTTGAATTAATAGTCTGAGTTACTAACTATCTTTATTTGGATAACTAAAGAGATAAACTTACTTACGTATCGTACCGGCTCTGTGGGATCGAATCACATTCTTCATAAGCATTTGTTTTCCATGAACTTGTCCCAGTCTGCTAGTACAGTAGTCAACAGGCTTTTTTTAACACTGCAAGCTACCATAGGGTATAAACCGAGTGCAAGAGCCAGGCTAGCCACAGGTAGTACTTGGCAAACATACCAATGATTTCCATGCAAACTGAAAATTGAACAAGAAGTTGTGTTGGATTAATCAATTTACAGTTAGCGATTAGAGTAGCACCTGAAAATGATGCATTCGTTCATCACGTCACGGGCATAAAAAAAATGTTTGGGTGTGAGGTCTCTGTTAAATGCCAATTTTTTTCTCTTAATGCCCCCTAAATACCATATACTCAGTAGGCCTAGGTCTAGTGAGGGAAAATTAGCTTTATTAGTTATTAAAATATGATGATGAGGACCCGAACGATTGGCCTTCCTTTCCTTCTCAAACTATGTTGAAATTGCATCTTTAATAGCCCAATTTTCAAAATTTCTCGGGGGAGAAACCCCCGGACACCCGTAAAAAAAGAAGAATTGCTGGGCTAAAGCCCCGGATCTATTGCACTCCTAGTGGCCTATACAATGTTGGAACATTTCCTATTGTCTCTTACCTATATTTGTCCTGATGCACTCGACGCAGACACACTCTCACTCACTCTCGCTGTCCCTTTCTACCTTAAATACAGCTACTACTTGACAGGCGCATCTAACTAGGCCGGCAAAAGTGGGGTCTGGGGTCGTAGCTGTGATTGCGGGGCAGTTCGGGGTAATAAGGTAAACTGTACTTTTGCCAATCAACAGAAAACATGCCTTTTATGTCCGTGTACACAGGATTTGTGTCCGATAAACACAACCAAGAAGAAAATCGAATTGCAGCAAAAGAAAACTATAAGGTTCCATTTGAAACTAGAAATTATAATCAGAAGTTCATTTTCACCCAAAACCGGGACAGTTGGTGTCCCGAAAAAGATTAGTAATTATCCGGGACACATTCACTCAAAAAAGAGAACAATCCCGGAAATTCCAGTATGTGTGGCAACCCTAGTGTGTGTGTGTGTCACCAGGAGAGGAGACTGTTGTTGTGGGCACAAAGCTGTTGTCACTAGGGTATGTGCAACTCATTTGCACGGTGCAAAGAACGCTGACGTGGACTTGCGGTCCAGAAGCTGAAACGCAACCGTCATAGTGGTGTCCGAACACAGAGGTAACGGTTCGATGCTGGACAGGTCAAATAGTTTACGTAGAGAGAGACTGCCTAATGGGAGGTGTGGTTCTTGATCCTCAGCGATAAACCATCTGTAGGGAATTATGAGATATGTTGCGGATTGTACAACGGCTGGCCTAATTCTTCGGTCAGAAAGAATGCAGATCTTCCAGGGAGATGTTATTGATCATTTATTCCACACTCCAAAGTATGTGACTGGAATATTTCCATTTATTTATAGTTATGTGAAGTTGTGGTTTCTAGAAAATAATAAATACAGAATACAATCAGCATCATATTCTAACTGTGCAATCAAGCATTGCTACAGTAAATAGACATTTATACTGAACAGGTTCACCATCAGTAATAATTACACTACCACATGGCGGTATAAAGTAGCATGTGTGGCAGTATAAAGTAGCACGTGGAAAAGGCTGGAACAATGTGGCTAACATGGCTATACATTGTAACAGTCTGCCATTGGTAAT
Source organism: Alosa pseudoharengus (assembly GCF_046254945.1). Lineage (NCBI taxonomy): Eukaryota > Metazoa > Chordata > Actinopteri > Clupeiformes > Clupeidae > Alosa > Alosa pseudoharengus. The sequence continues at coordinate 22,019,068 of NW_027468664.1, read as the reverse complement.
TACCAAAGGCCATTACAAATACAAAGTGCAAACAGTTAAGTTACATGAATATACAAAACCGTAACATGCTAATTATGCAATTATAGCATCAATACTATGTGCTAATCACGATATAAATGACATACTAAATTTGCAACATTCCACACATTCGCGGCAATTATGCTAATATGTTTCCAGACATTTACACTTACTAAACGGCAGTCTGACATATAAAGGTATAACCAAAGAGATTAACAGTGTCAACAAAGTATAGTAAACATCACTTACATTGTCGCACAACGCACAACAGGACAGAAAATAAATTGCAAAGTTTCCAACAATGTGCTTGACCAGCAGTAACGTCTCTACAGCTTCAGATTGCGCACCAAAAGAAAGAACATGCGCACACACACAACCCTCGTGGCAAAGGGAAAATCTCTTAAAGGAACAGCGTCCCTTTTGGGAGGAGCAGGGATTTTGTACAGCCGCCCCCAAATTTACTAGCTAAATTTGTGAACAGCATAAAGTCCCTGCGCATTGGTATTTAGGTTACACCAGTTACCTCATTTGGCACTTCAGGCAGTTCAATCAGTTTGGCAACTGGATGTAGATATGTGTTGCCATTGATGTCCACTTCAGCAGTCCGGATCTTCCCGTCATCACTTGTGATAACCTTACTCACCCGTCCAACAGGCCACAAGGCCCGAGGAAGTTGATAGTCTATCACAAGGACTACCTGTATGACAGAGAGGTCCCCTGTAGAGCCCTTCCATTTCTGCCTTAGTTGAAGGTTGGGTAGGTATCTGCGGATGAACTGGCTCCAGAAGTGGTCAGCAATGACCTGGCTGTGTAGCGGTAGCGTCTTCGTCCCAGCAGAGCATCAGGGCCATACAAGGCCTGTGGCAGGAAGGCATCACGCCGCCCCATCAAGAGCAGATTAGGAGTGACTGGGTCTGGGTCTGCTATAGGGCTGAACGATTTATTGCATTTGCGATAATATCGCAATATGATGAAACACGATTTTCAAACCGCAAAGGCTGCGATTTGTAATATGTGACGTCACCAAAACGCATTATACTTGCGCTTGCCGATGCGCCAATGACTCTTCTCACCGACCACTGAAGAAGCAAAAAACGTAAACAAGAGGACCAGCTAACAGTGTCAAGAAAGGTCTGATCAGTAGAGCTACTTTGGTTAAAAATAAACCTCTTAATTACCTTTTGCTCGAACCTACCATGTCCCTGGTTCTAGTTCATAATTCCCCTGTGCTGCTACTCTGGCTGGTAACTTCGTTCACTTGTCCAGCTGACGATTAAAACTCCACGACTGTTTAGGCTGCACAGCAGCCATTCACCTGTGCACTGGGGACTTTGTTTACTGGAGTACAGTGACAGTGGGGGCATTTGCGATATCCAAGGGGGTTGGCGGCACAAACATTTCATCTCACAGGTAATGAATTGATGCATAATGTTATCCGCAAGTTGTTGACACAGCTAACCACCAAAAACCCAGCTGTTCTAACATTAGCTTACCAGCTAAGGCTCTAGGCTACAACTTTGCCTGTTTAAAGAGTTTTGTCTCCGCGATTGGCTTTGTTGTGATATGAACAAACTAGTTAATTTGCATGCATGAGTATTGCGCTGCGGTGTTGATGATGCTAACCTTTAGTTAACACCGAGCCGAACCGTCATTTGGCCGCATTTATTTGCGCTACAACAATCTACAGTAGTTTGTTCCGATTCACGTGCAAGTAGCCTACAGAGGAGAGGAGCGGGTCTGTGTGTGTGTGTGCGTGCGCGCGCGCGCGCGCGTGTGTATGGAGAGCACAGGACAAGGAGAAGCCGTGTCAGTGCCACTACATGTAGACCTATTTGTTAACTAACGAAATAAGGTCATATCTACATGAAATAGAAACGAATCAGAATCATTAAATGTTTACAAGGCTGGAAGTTCAACAAATAGGTCTACTAATGTGATTAAAGTAGTTAAATAAAAAATATTTCATTCATAAATCCTATTCAATGACCTAATGCCATCATAACATAGGCCTGGGCTCCAGGAAAGAACAGTTTATGTTTAACTTATCTAATTTTGTGTTGGTCATACTATAGAATAATATATTGCTTGTCTTTGTTGAATAAGACAGAAGATAAAGAGCTTAAAAATAATCGCATATCGCATCGCAATCGCAATATTGGTGAGAAAAATCGCAATTCGCCCCTAGTCTGCTACATCCGACGATACATATCCAAGTGGCTTTGAATTTAATATTCCTTCAACCTCCACTAAAACTGTAGCAAGAACCTCCTCTGGCATCGGCTGGTCTCTCAGTACCACTTGAAGGGCAGCTTTGGCAGATTTTATATCCCTTTCCCATGCCCCTTCAAAGAGTGGTGCATGGGTAGGATTATATCTGAAGGAGATACTCTGTCCAGCAAGCTGTTCTTTGAGGGAAGGTTCAAGTTGAGCCAGGGCCTCTTTTGAGTTCTATGTCCCCTCCACGGAAATTAGTGCCCTGATCGCAGATGAGCTCAAAGGGTTTCCCTCGCCTAGCCACAAATCTTCGAAGGGCAAGGAGGAAAGAATCTGTATCCATGTGCCAAAGGAGGTCCAGATGGATACACCTTGTGGTAAGGCACTTGAATATGATTCCCCACCTTTTTTCCTGTCTTCTGCCTATTTTTACATTGTAAGGGCCAAAACAGTCAACTCCTGTGGACCAGAAAGGGGGCTGATTCAGACGGAGCCGAGCAGCTGGTAAATCAGCCATCTGAGGTACCATAGGCCTTTTGCGCCACTTACAACATTCAGCACACTGTTGCTGATGCTTTCGGATTGCCTGACATCCTCTCAGTATCCAATATGACCTCCTGACTTTAGCAAAGACCCTCTCAGGACCGGGGTGAAGGAGGCGCTTGTCGTAGTCTTGGATCAAGAGACGGGTAAGGGGTAACAATGTGATCAGGGGAGAGGAGAATAGGATGAAGAGTGTCTTCATCTAGCTCTTCAGCCTTACAAAGCCTACCAACAACTCTTATGAGTCCAAGAGCTTCGTCCAGTGCAGGTGAAAGTGAACTCAGTCTGCTGCTAGCTCGTATGACCTTGCCAGCTTTGAGTGCCATCACCTCCTCAGGGAAGCTCTGAAGTTGTGCTCTCTTCAGAAGGGCCACTTCAGCTTCAATCCGTTCAGACGCCGTCATAGATTGTGAGGCCGCCCCATGGAGGGCCTGATGAGTGGTAAGTAAAAGGTCACCCCATGATTCACAGGAACTCAGGTCAGGAAATGATGCATCAGTGGTGGAAACCGTGCCACAGAAGATGCCCTGTCGAAGCTCTACAGCATCATCTACATTCAGGACTTTGGCAAGTTGGGCACCACTCAGCGCGGCACATAATTCCAGACGCGCGATTGATAACTGCCTCTTGGGTGCAACCCGTGATCGAGCCATGATGAAGGAGACATGAATTTGACCAGCTGTAACCACCACGCGCAGGTAAGCAACAGCCCCCTATGCCTTCTCTGACGCATCACTGAATAAGTGCAACTCCACTTCTTCATTTGTGATGTTGAATGGAGTGTAACGCCTGGGAATGGTGACATTTTGCAGGTCGATCAGCTTTGATTCCCATGCCTGCCATATTGGAAGTAAGTCATCTTGAACAGTACTTCAGCCCTGGTGGTATGTGGGATTATGAAACCCAAGGGATCATACTGGCTGGCAAGTACACGACACACTGTCCTCATGGTGGGCTCTGCACTGGAGATGAGCCTATGTTTGTAACCCAGCTCATCGGAAAGGCAGTGCCAACTAAGACCGAGAGTGGACTCTTGGGGCTCTGTTTTGTTGGCTGAGAACCAAAGTTCACAGGCCTCTGACCTGGCCTCAGAGGGGAGATGTGAAACTACATCAGGGATGTTGCTGGCCCACTGCCTGACATCAAATCCACCTTTGGCAAATAGAGCTCTCATTTTGTCGATGAGTGGTTTGGCCTGCTGAGGACATGGCAGAGACTGGAGACAGTTGTCCACATAGAAGGCGCTTAAGACTGATTCCATCACATCTTTATTGCCCTCTGCATGGTCTCTGACGTGCCTTTGGACTGCATAAGTTGCGCAGCAGGGACTACATGTAGTCCCGAATGGTAACACACGCCAGTCATATATGTCTGGCTTCCGGTCTCGTTCCATGTCTGGCCACAGGAAGCGCAAGAAAGGCTGATCTTTGGAGAGAAGCCTCACTTGGGTTCACAGGGAGTTTGCTAAGCAAGGTGTCAACATGTGAGCCACATTGAAGCTCATATCTGGCAGGCCCGTCTGTGGAATTTAGCATACCAACTAGTGAGTTGACTGCTGTGCTGAAGTCTTCAAATCCTTGAGCATCTCTGATTCTGATAGCAGGAGTTTGCTGAAGTGCCTTTAATTCACTTTGGATGAGTGATCGAGGTTGGCCATATCTCTGGTCCAAGGCATGCATCGCACTGCTGTAAGGCTGTTAATGTATCTCTTAGCTAACTGATAAGCTGCAGGCAGTTTCAAAAGGTCCAGGAGTACCTGAAACTTATAATCCTCTGTCAGATGGCGGTAAGGGCCTAAAATAGTGTCCAAGCCTTTCTTTAGTACGATGAAATCACTCTCTTTGCCAGATGAGAATGCAGCTAGCTTAGGTTTAGGAATCCCATATGATGAAGCTATTGCCATCTCCATCAGACCAGGAGCTCCTGGATCAGCTGTAGGGTAGGCAAAGGGAGGAGGCACTGGATAATGATATGGGTACCAAGGATGAGGCCCATAAGGTTGGTGAAAGGGTGGCATTGCATAAGGCAGATACCCTGGCCTGTGAGGTGCAGGGTACTGTGGATACTGAGGCCCCAACAGTGACTGCACAGGCGGAGGCTGAGCAGGTGGTGGCTGCACAGGCGGAGGCTGAGCAGGTGGTGGCTGCACAGGCGGAGGCTGAGCAGGTGGTGGCTGAGCAGGTGGTGGCTGCACAGGCAGAGGCTGAGCAGGTGGTGGCTGCACAGGCAGAGGCTGAGCAGGTGGTGGCTGCACAGGCGGAACCTGAGCAGGTGGTGACAGCCGCAGAAGCGGAGAGTGCACTGGCGTTGAATGTGAGTGCGGTGAAGAGGGAACACTCCCTGGCTCTCCTGTGGTCTGAAGCATCAACTGTCCTGGCGTCAGATGAGGCTCCGTCCACATTGCAGCAGTAGCTGAGGGTTGGTGATGTTCCCCAACAGACACTGGCTGCATTGGTTGCAGCACCAGTGTCGTTAACTGATCGGCTGCAGAAGACGTAAATGGATTGGTCAATTCCCGCATATAGGTATGACTAGGTGGCTCAGTCCATGAAGGCTGTGAAGCTGATGAAGGGTCAAGAGGAGTTCTCTGTGGTGAATGGATAGTAGCCACTGATGAACGAGCAAAGGGAATATGTGACAGGCTACTGCTATACTGCTGGTTGAGAGAAGTTGACCTTGGATACTCTTGGGAAAAACTCAGAGAGCTTGGTGGGTAGGACATTCTTCTAGCATCCTCCATAACTACCTGGAGCTCTCTCAGCTCAATGCTTAAGCTTCTCCATTCTTCTAGATGATCCAGTAGTCCAAGGTCTCTGCTTGTAGCTCCAGAAGGTGCAGATGAGACGTAACTGGTGCTAGGTTCATGACTTGCATGTGATACTATTCTTTCAGATGAGGTCACATTACCAGTGGAGGGAATGAAAATGGACTGATGTGGATGGCTGAGCACATAGTTCTGTAAGTAGGCTGGGGGGTGCCGACTCCGTACGGGACAAGGATCAGGCAGATGTGCTTCATCCAGGACATCTCTGGAAGGATCCATGACGCAGCAGATGTACTATCCGGCTCGAAGGACCAATTTTGTAGGGAATTATGAGATATGTTGCGGGTTGTACAACGGCTGGCCTAATTCTTCGGTCAGAAAGATTGCAGATCTTCCAGGGAGATGTTATTGATCATTTATTCCACACTCCAAAGTATGTGACTGGAATATTTCCATTTATTTATAGTTATGTTAAGTTGTGGTTTCTAGAAAATAATAAATACAGAATACAATCAGCATCATATTCTAACTGTGCAATCAAGCATTGCTAAATAGACATTTATACTGAACAGGTTCACCATCAGTAATAATTACACTACCACGTGGCGGTATAAAGTAGCATGTGTGGCAGTATAAAGTAGCACGTGGAAAAGGCTGGAACAATGTGGCTAACATGTCTATACATTGTAACAGTCTGCCATTCGTAATTACCAAAGGCCATTACAAATTCAAAGTGCAAACAGTTATGTTACATGAATATACAAAACCGTAACATGCTAATTATGTAATTATAGCATCAATACTATGTACTACTATGTACTACTAAATGACATACTAAATTTGCAACATTCCACACATTTGCGGCAATTATGCTAATATGTTTCCAGACATTTACACTTACTAAATGGCAGTCTGACATATAAAGGTATAACCAAAGAGATTAACAGTGTCAGCAAAGTATAGTAAACATCACTTACATTGTCAGCAACGCACAACAGGACAGAAAATAAAGTGCAAAGTTTCCAACAATGTGCTTGACCAGCAGTAACGTCTGTACAGCTTCAGATTGCGTACCAAAAGAAAGAACATGCGCACACACACAACCCTCGTGGCAAAGGGAAAATCTCTTAAAGGAACAGCGTCCCTTTTGGGAGGAGCAGGGATTTTGTACACCATCGCTGGGCTTGGATACATTAGCGCACACCTGACCGCAAACGCACCTCTATGCACTTCCCTCACTCGTGCTCATTTCAAGTCTGCTGGACGGCGTGCAGACAGAGGGCCACTCAATGATACTTATTGTCCCGTACTGGCCGACCCAAACCTGGACCTGGCCTGGTCCCTGAATAGGCGGGACTGCTGAGTACTGGACTACCTCCCTCAGTCATTGAAACTATTCAGAGTGCAAGAGCAGAGTCTACATGGTCTCTCTACTCTTTGAAGTGGCAGGTGCTGACTGATTCACCAGTATCACAAGAGCTTCAACTGACTATGGAGCCTGTCGGTAAAGCCCACGGCTTGGCGGACCACAGAAGTCACACTGTCAATTACACTGACCATTCCCCGTCTTTACAACCACACCTGTATCTGCCTAGCATGTTGCCACTGCTCAACTAAAATGCGCCCAAGAAGTGTAGCCTGGATGCTAAGAGCCTGACAGGACTCCTTGTCATCTGCTCCCACCAGGCATGCCATCCACAGCTGGGCTCTAGATAAACATCAGTACGCTGATTGTGCTAGATTATCAGCTTGTGTTCATGACTGTTGACCATGCGTGGGCCACCCTGATAGAAATACGTCATATTATCAGGGCTCTATTGTGTAGCATCAGCTAGATGAGCACGCCCACCACAGCCAGACACTAGGGACATGTCAGTATCCTGCTTGTGCTAGGTTGTAGGTTTGTGTTGATGACAACCAACCATGCCAAGCATGTTGAGATGTAATGCAGCATGTATGAATTTACCACTTTATAATCATTATGCATTTTTCTAAATTCTCATGTCATGTCATGTCAGGGCTCCCTTGCAAAAGAGGCTGAAGGTCTCAATGGGTTTCACCTGGTTAAATAAAGGTCAAATAAATAAATGTTTCGAGTCAGAAAAGGGCAAATAGAACATTGTGAGCCAGTTCTATAGGAGCAAATGCAGGAGATTCTGGGTCTTGGAGAAAAGAAATGGGAATCAAAGGACAAGTCAGGTTGTTGCATAGCCTGTTTTAATTATGACCGCCGCGCAGCGAAGCGGCGGTCATATAGGTTTAGTCCGATTTTTTTTTTTTATTATTATTTTTTTTATTTTTTTTTCCCGCATGCCCAAATTTCCGTCAATGATACAGGGGACACTGAAAGACCGGGGTACACGAAACTTGGTGGGCATGTAACCCCACATGGATAGCATGGAACCGTCGTTTTTCGTTTTGATCTGTAGCCCCCCCGCTGGACTGGACCCCCGAAAGGAGGGTAGGGCAGACACAGTTCTCTGTGAATATCTTGAGAACTGTAGGGACTAGGATGACCATTTTTTTCCGTATGTTTGCCTCCAGGGGTCATGTTAACCCATTTCATGTACACACATGTGCACAAACAGATACACACACACACACATACATTCACAGTAATCATACGTATGACACATACTCACACAGTAGACATATGTACGCTTGCACAGGCACATATGCAGGCACACACACAAGCACGCACGCACACACACACACACACACACACACACACACACACACACACACACACACACACACACACACATAACATAAACATGTACATGCACGCATGCACACAATTCAAGAATTTCTCAGAATTATGAACAGGCAAGATGGAGGTGGGGTTGTATAAAATGAATTTTACATGTGAAATCTATGAACTAATCATGTTTTGGTACTTGTTGTCTAGCAGATATCAGTGAGAATTGAGTGTGGATAATGCAATTTAGTGAGACAGTTAGAGTCATATAGGCCTTTCAGCGTGATTTATTTTTGTGGAAAAAATGTGCTGGACTGGGCGGCGGTCATATTTTGTACCGCTCTGCGGTACATCTAGTTATTTTTTATTGTTTGTGCCTGTAGATTTGGCAATCGTTGCCTACTTTTTAAATCAAGTTTGCAAGCGTTTATTTCTTTACTCTTGGTTTTCTGTTCTACTGTTTGAACTATTGTAGTACATCAACTATGTTTTCACCTGGACTGCCTGAAGTCATATAAGTTCATTAAGCTTGTATGATATGATATGGTTGTCAGGCCCAATAACATTCATAATTATGTCCACTTTCACATGGAAGGAATATCTGTTTAATATAACCTGTGTTTCATTTCAATATCAAATTAATCTCTTTACCATAGATTCATCTTGCAAGTGACTAAGTATGACTCCTGTATAATTGTGTTTGTACATGGGCCATATCTTGTACCACTTTGTGGTATATCTAGTTTGTACATGGGTCTGTACCTTCTCTACCTTCACCACTACTACTCCAGCTGAGCACACTGGTCCACACAGATGGATGTTTGGGTGTGAAGTGCGTCAAATGTTAGCTCACTAATGTTAGACAAAATGTCTCAATATGCTCATGTAGGCTATGTTTTAAAGACTAGATATTAAAACAGTCCTGAACTTAAAGGAGAATTTTCACATAGATCTGTTTTTCAAGGTCACCGAGTAGTGTCGGTAGGGAAAAAAAATAAAAAAAACAATCGGTTCTACCTAGCTCAAGTTACTGCCAGGCAGCTACAGTACTACACTCTCCCCATGTTCATATTAACTGTATGTCTGATGTATTGTTTGTGTTTAATACATGGTGATGAAGTTTGTATTATTGGCTTTCTTCAGCCCGAGTACCCAGGCTATCTAATGGATCCAACCCCTGCTCCGGGAGAGTAGAGGTGTTTCACAAAGAGAAATGGGCCTCAATGTGCGATGCTGCCTTTGACTGGCAGGATGCAAAGGTTGTGTGTCGAGAACTGGACTGTGGGGCTCCTGTAGAGGTGCTGGGAGCAGCTGCATTTGGAGACGGAGAGGGCCAGGTGTGGTCAGAGGAGATCAAGTGTGGAGGCAACGAGACTCAAATTCAACTCTGCCCCACATCCCCTATGAACAACAACTGCTCACATGAGAACAATATTGGGCTGATCTGCAGAGGTACAAATAAAATATTGGCTTCATGGTAACAAATCTGCCATATTTTAGAACTGTCCCAATATATCATCATCTCTTTTTTCCCACCCTAGCTGCTGTGAGGTTGGTGAATGGCAGCAGTCGCTGTTCTGGAAGAGTTGAAGTTCTACACAGAGGACAGTGGGGCACAGTGTGTGATAACGGATGGGACCTGCGTGATGCTGCAGTGGTGTGTAGAGAGCTGGGCTGTGGAGAGGCTATAGAAGCTCTCAAAGGTGCTCAGTTTGAACAGGGCTCAGGAGGAATTTGGATGAGTGATGTGGAGTGTGTGGGGTATGAGTCAACAGTGAAGAACTGCAACGCACAAAGATGGGGTGCAGAAAACTGTAGTCATCATCAGGATGCAGGAGTCATCTGCTCAGGTGGGCTAACTGAAAGCATTGATAATTTAGTTAATCACAGGCCTTATTACACCTGTCCATTTTCATAATATGACTACATTTTTAGAAATATGCCAGTGTGTGAAGTGATAGGGTCATTTCAATAAACCTATTCAGATGAAATGTAATGCATGCTACATATAGCTACACATAAGTATCATAAATGTACTCATACCAATAAATGGGGCGTTGGTAGTGTAATGGCTAAAGAGCTGTAGCCAGAAAAACAATGTTGGCTAAACTCCCTGCTGCCACTGTTGTACCCTTGACTCTCGGTGACTTTGGGGAGACTCGCCCCTGTAACAACTGTTGTGTAAGTTGCTTTGGATAAAAGTGTGAGCCAAATGAATAAATATTTAAGTAATAAGCCCCGAGAGGCCGTTCTATAACGTGAATATAGCACAGCTGAGGAGTGTTGTTAGGTACGAAGCGAGCGAAGCGAAGCTGAGTGCCGTTAAACAACCCTTAGCTGTGCTATATTCATGATACACGAGCTTATTGCTTTTAGAAAACGGCTACCACATATAGGACATTAAAAATTGATACAAAATAAACAAATAATCATGAAATTTAATAGCTATTTCATCTACAAATGTCCATTCTTCCGCGGAGTCCCCATAGAATAGTTCCACCGCTAGTAGATTCTTATCGGAATTGTTGCTCAGCAACTTTGATACACTGTTATTAACCGTTGTGCATTATAAACGCATTAATATAGAACGAAAATGCGGTCTCAGCTGTGCTATCGGGAAAATATACAACGGCATCGGACACGATTCAACCAATCATAATCAAGGACCGGAACTATCCGTTTTATAACAGGACTTATTATCATAGAATTCATTGCAGTACATATTACACATGTCCATTATCATAATATAACTACATTTTTTAAAACATGCCATTGTGCGAAGTGATAGGCAAATTTGAATAAACCTACTCAGATGAAATTTAAATATGCATTCTATTTATAGCTAAGCATTACTATCATAAATGTACTCATACCAATAAATGGGGCGGTAGTAGCATAATGGCTAAAGAGCCGTAGCCAGAAAAGTTGTGGGTTCAACTCCCCTCTGTCACCGCTGTGCCCTTGAGCAAGGCACTTAACCCCGGGTTGCTCTGAGGAGACTAGCCCCTGTAACAATTGCCATGTGTAAGTTGCTTTGGATAAAAGTGTGAGCCAAATGAATACATAAATAAATAATGGGCAATTGCAGGAGTCCAACTGGTGGGCCATTCTTACTGCTCTGGGAGAGTGGAGCTGCTTCATAAGGACACCAAACACACTGTATGCAGTACCACATTTGACCAGCAGGATGCAGAGGTTGTGTGTCGACAGCTGGACTGTGGGGCTCCTGTAGAGGTGCTGGGAGCAGCTGCATTTGGAGAGGGAGAGGGCCAGGTGTGGTCAGAGGAGATCCAGTGTGGAGGCAACGAGACTCAGATTCAACTCTGCCCAACATCTTCTCTGAAACTCAACTGCTCACATGAAAATGATATAGGACTGATCTGCAGAGGTACAAATAAAATATATTATTATTTGATTCTTGATAACACACTCCATATTTAAGAATCCTCAATACATTGCCATCTACGTATAAAATCCCTCTAGCTGCTGTGAGGTTGGTGAATGGCAGCAGTCGCTGTTCTGGAAGAGTTGAAGTTCTACACAGAGGACAGTGGGGCACAGTGTGTGATAACGGATGGGACCTGCGTGATGCTGCAGTGGTGTGTAGAGAGCTGGGCTGTGGAGAGGCTGTAGAAGCTCTCAAAGGTGCTCAGTTTGAACAGGGCTCAGGAGGAATTTGGATGAGTGATGTGGAGTGTATGGGGTCTGAGTCAACATTGAAGGACTGCAACGCACAAAGATGGGGTGCAGAAAACTGTAGTCATCATCATGATGCAGGAGTCATCTGCTCAGGTGTGCTAACTGAAAACAATGATAGTTTAGTAAATGATATGCCTGATTACTCATCACATTATCATAATATTACAACATATTAAAAATATGCTGTTGTGCGAAGTGATAGGGTAATTTAAATAAAAACACACATACAGAACAAATGTAAATATGCATGCTATTCTTAGCTACACATTAGTATTGTAAATGTACTCATACCAAGCAGGAGTCCAACTGGTGAGCCGTTCTCACTGCTCTGGGAGAGTGGAGCTGCTTCATAAGGAGACCAGACACACTGTATGCAGTATCACATTTGACCAGCAGGATGCAGAGGTTGTGTGTCGACAGCTGGGCTGTGGGGCTCCTGTAGAGGTGCTGGGAGCAGCTGCATTTGGAGAGGGAGAGGGCCAGATGTGGTCAGAGGAGATCCAGTGTGGAGGCAACGAGACTCAGATTCAACTCTGCCCAACATCTCCTACACCCTCATACAACTGCTCTCACAAGCACGATGTTGGATTGGTCTGTAATGGTAATCTAATAATAAAAATGTAAACATTACAGACTATTGTTTATCAGTATTCTTTTGATATTTCTCTGAGCCAGTCAACAATGTGTCACTGTCTTCTCAATCCCACAGATGTAGTGAGGTTGGCGAATGGAGGCAGTCGATGCTCTGGGAGAGTGGAGGTGTATCATGCAGGAGAGTGGGGCACCGTGTGTGATGATAGTTGGGATATGACTGATGCTGCAGTGGTGTGTAGAGAGCTGGGCTGTGGTGATGCTGTAGATGCTCTGGGAGGAGCTCACTTTGGAGAGGGATCAGGGACCATGTGGATGGATGAAGTGAGCTGTGAGGGATCAGAGTCCACACTGAAGAACTGTGGCCACCAGGGGTGGGGTAGCAGCAACTGTGGACATGATGAAGATGCTGGAGTCATTTGTTCAGGTAAGCAACCACTAATTTGAAATGTCATTAACTAATTCATTATTAAATCATTACATTTACAAACATACAGTAAACTCCATTATTACCATATTAAGATGGTACTACATGACTGGTATTATAAATGCAGTGTGAATGAAATGCAATGAAATGTAACTAGATGTACCGCATAGCGGTACAAAATATGACTTCCGCTTAGTTCATATCTGCAAAAAATAAATTTAGCTTCTTCAGGTTGTTTACATGTGTGGGCGTGTTTATGTCTGTGTTTCAATTGTAATAAAAATAGATTCAGTACACTTCAGTGATATTTAGGTGATGTTTATTTACAAAGTAGTTAAAGTGGATTTAGAGGCTGTTTGCATTGTTACTAACGCTGACCTGACGTTCCTTATGGAGTCGGAATAATTTATGGCAAATCAGTGTTCTATTCTACCAATCTCTGTAGAACTGATATTACCAGAGCCCGTCTACAGTTTAATAGTCCACTATTGCAGCGTATAGTTAGTTAATATGGATACAAGAACGTTTCCTAGGGGGAAAAAACAGCCAGCGCAAGTAGGGGTTGAGAGTGAGTTAGTGATTAGAGTAGCACCTGAAAATGATACATTCGTTCATCACATCACGGACATAAAAAATTGTTTGGGTGTGAGGTCTCTGTTAAATGCCAATGTTTTTCTCTTAAAGGAACACGCCACCCAATGTCAGTAGTAATATATGTTCTTACCTTAACTTTCACGAGTTGAGTCATACCTCTCCCGTGTCCGTACGTGCACTCAAACGCTCTGGTGCGCGGCTGGACTGTGTTAGCATGTTGCTATGCTAGCGGGCTTTGACGGCAACTAAGCGTAGAAGTAATCAAAAACATCCACGTTTTACCGACTTAAATACAGTTGCACGAGTAGTTGATAGAAATGCTACGGCCACGCAACATGAAACGTGGCGATTTTCCAAGCGAATAAACCGGAGAACTACAATGTGTGGCTCAATAGCACTTGGGAGTACTTCGACCTAGCGTAGTAGTATTGTTAACACCTAATTGTAGATCGATCCTATCCACCACAGAGTTTAGAATCCATGCTGGATCGACCCTCAGCCTCTCCCTCCCCTCTGAGCGAGAGAGAGGCACACACACTAGAGATGCGCTGATGGGCTATTATTTCAACCATAACTGCATAGCAAAACTTATCATCCATCAGCCATCCATCAACACCAAAGTTTTTTGACCAATCTTTGAAACGGCACCCGCCCACCATCCGCTGGTTGTTTTAATGTAGGGGGTGATGCAGCGCTGCTGACGTGAGGCTAGAAAGCCCTTGCCTGTTCTAGGAAGACTGATCCAATGCAGCAAATATATTAAAAGGCTAAAGTCGTACATTGGCTATGTTGTAGCCTATCCCCAGAATATCAGCAGCAAACTCAGTCTCTGTCTCGCAAAACAGTCTCCAAATAAAACGCACATCGGCCTGTTGCCTATACTGCCAGCTTGTGACAATATATCGTCCAAAATGCTTGATTGCATTGCATTCTCCACATTTTTAGCTACATTTTCATGTACCACATCAGCATTTTTGTTCAGTGAATCTTTTGTAAATTGCTTTAAAATGAATTGCGCTGTCTGTCTGAAAAAGACGCGCTCGTGTAGTCAAAATGAATGGGAGTCTTCAGAACAGGCTTTCAGTCACCCTGACATAACAGTGTGTAAAGTAGCCTATAATGTGAATGACTTGTTATTTTATCAAGGATTTCTTTCTTTTTGCAAAAAATAAAGTACAATAGGCATTAATTAGTAGGCCAGGAGCATGTTGAAATTATGTGGCAAATTGCGTTTTTTATTACAATGATAAAATTGTAAAAGGACGTGACCGAAGCTGAGGCAAGCCAGGCAATAGGCCTATAGGCCCGACGGTAATTGTAAAGCAATTTACAAAAGATTCACTAAACAAAAATGCTGATGTGGTACATGAAAATGTAGCTAAAAATGTGGAGAATGCAATGCAATCAAGCATTTTGGACGATATATTTTCACAAGCTGGCAGAAAAGGCAACAGGCCGATGTGCGTTTTATTTAGAGACTGTTTTGCGAGACAGAGACTGAGTTTGCTGCTGATATTCTGGGGATAGGCTACAACATAGCCAATGTACGACTTTAGCCTTTTAATATATTTGCTACATTGGATCAGTCTTCCTAGAACAGGCAAGGGCTTTCTAGCCTCACGTCAGCAGCGCTGCATCACCCATATAGCCTACATTAAAACAACCAGCGGATGGTGGGCGGGTGCCGTTTCGAAAATTGGTCAAAAAACTTTGGTGTTGATGGATGGCTGATGGATGATAAGTTTTGCTATGCAGTTATAGTTGAAATAATAGCCCATCAGCGCATCTCTAGTGTGTGTGCCTCTCTCTCGCTCAGAGGGGAGGGAGAGGCTGAGGGTCGATCCAGCATGGATTCTAAACTCTGTGGTGGATAGGATCTACAATTAGGTGTTAACAATACTACTACGCTAGGTCGAAGTACTCCCAAGTGCTATTGCGCCACACATTGTAGTTCTCCGGTTTATTCGCTTGGAAAATCGCCACGTTTCACGTTGCGTGGCCGTAGCATTTCTATCAACTACTCGTGCAACTGTATTTAAGTCGGTAAAACGTGGATGTTTTTGATTACTTCTACGCTTAGTTGCCGTCAAAGCCCGCTAGCATAGCAACATGCTAACACAGTCCAGCCGCGCACCAGAGCGTTTGAGTGCACGTACGGACACGGGAGAGGTATGACTCAACTTGTGAAAGTTAAGGTAAGAACATATATTACTACTGACATTGGGTGGCGTGTTCCTTTAATGCCCCCTAAATACCATTTACTCAGTAGGCCTAGGTCTAGTGAGGGAAAATTAGCTTTATTAGTTATTAAAATATGATGATGAGGACCCAAACGATTGTCCTTCCTTTTCATTCTCAAACTATGTTGAAATTGCATCTTTAACAGCCCAATTTTCAAAATTTCTCGGGGACACCCCCGGACACCCGTAAAAAAAGAAAAATTGCTGGGCTAAAGCCCCGGATCTTTTGCACTCCTAGTGGCCTATACAATGTTGAAACATTTCCTATTGTCTCTTACCTATATTTGTCCTGATGCACTCGACGCAGACACACTCTCACTCGCTCTCGCTGTCCCTTTCTACCTTAAATACAGCTACAACTACTTGACAGGCGCATCTAACTAGGCATGCCATCCACAGCTGGGCTCTAGATAAACATCAGCACGCTGATTGTGCTAGACTATCAGCTTGTGTTCATGACTGTTAACCATGCGTGGGCCACCCTGATAGAAATACGTCATATTATCAGGGCTCTATTGTGTAGCATCAGCTAGATGAGCACGCCCACCACAGCCAGACACTAGGGACATGTCAGTATCCTGCTTGTGCTAGGTTGTAGGTTTGTGTTCATGACAACCAACCATGTGTGCGATGCACCTTGGGGTTGAATCTTATGCAGGACACATTGTCCACCGTCACCAATTTGGGAGATGATGCTTTACCATGAATCTCATGTTCTCAGGCAGAGCATAGAGTAATTTCCTACATTGAGTGTATATGGTCCCAACACATCTTATGCTCTCTGAATATATGGACAATATATATAAGAGCCCCAGGTAATCCCCATGTGTTCAACTACATACTCGTAACAGGCGCCAAGCATGTTGAGATGTAATGCAGCATGTATGAATTTACCACTATATAATCGTGCAATAAATTATTCATTTTTCTAAATTCTCATCCTATGTCATGTCATGTCAGGGTTCCCTTGCAAAAGAGGCCGAAGGTCTTAATGGGTTTCACCTGGTTAAATAAAGGTCAAATAAATAAATATTTTGAGTCAGAGAAAAGGGCAAATAGAACATTGTGAGCCAGTTCTATAGGAGCAAAGGTAGGACATTCTGGGTCTTGGAGAAAAGAAATGGGAATCAAAGGACAAGTCAGGTTGTTGCATAGCCTGTGTTAGTTATTTTTTATTGTTTGTACCTGTAGATTTGGCAATCGTTGCCTACTTTTCAAATCAAGTTTGCAAGCGTTTCGTTCTTTACTTTTGATTTTCTGCGTTTTGTGTCCACTCTGGTGTCTACGGGGCTCCCGTAACACAGTAGAGATCGCTACTCCTGTAGGTGTGGGTGCGCTCGTCTTCGGACTGTGAGAATATCACAGGGTAAAAGAGGAAGTATCTTTCAGTGTGTGTGTCTGGTGTGAGGGCCCCTTTTCAACGGGTTTAGGCTGTACAAGAGGATTGACTTGATGGAGAGGCTCTCCCTATCTGAATCAAAATCCCTAATTTGGGGTTTAGGGACTAAGGAAAATAGACCACTTCAGAGTCTCTCTCTATCTCTTAGTCGCTATTCCCTGTTCCCTTCGACTTTTACTTCAAAATGTGGTTAACTTCACTAAAAGAGGAAGAAATTCAGAGCTGTATTTGCAAGAGTTGTTTGTCATCAAAATCTGAGAGGTCAGAAACTCACTACGGACGTTCGTCTGCCTGTCCAGATTTGAGAGAAAATCAACTACCCTATTATTTGGGGATTCTTGTCAAAATTAAATTAAAGCTCCTTTAAATGACAGTTCTGGTAACATATAAGAACTTCAATTGACTACAAAGGATCTATAACAATTTAGATTCTATCTATAAATACACTTGTATTTATCAGGCAGATTTCCGTATCCTCGCTTGGGTGTGTGATGTGCATTTAGACCACAACGGGTCCTAGACTTTAGCTTCACAAACAATTTGTCGCGCCAAATAAATTTGCTAACAAAGCCTTTTTGTTTTTTTGTCTGCCCTGGAGCATAGGACTTTCCTTCCCAAATGCCTGGCTGAGTTCGCTACTCCTGTGTATGTCAGTGCAGTGTGTTTTTTGCCCATATACAGTGTCTTAAAAAGTAGCCCTCAAACGGACGCCTTACTTACCCGGAGCGATGTCAAATCTTTGGAGCAGGAGGCCCTATTGCAAGGCATCCGGGGTTCTCAGCAACACAGGAGAGGCGGAAAAATACGAGAAAACGCTAGACGGTCTTTTTACAAACCTCTAACCAAAGGTTAGGATTTTGACTTTTATTAAATACAAATAAAAATACAATGAAAGAAAAATGCGTTCAAGTCTCTGCGGCTCGACCCGAAGAAAAATGAAAAAGAAGAACAAAGAACCCTGAACAAGGGGCCGTTCTCTTTTTATACACCTCTCGGTCAGGCAGAATATGTCCAAGTTTGGTATTATGTCTTGCCATGAAATATTGGTTCTGCTTTTTTTTTTTTTGTTTAGTTGCCAGTCAGCTTTTTGTTTTGCTGACAAACAGTTTCTTACAGCTGGTACATTATGCTCTTACATTCTGTCTTTACATTTTGTTCAAAGCACATCTCATTTAGCATACAGTAACACAACCTTTTTATATCTAAGCAAACACATTTTATGTAGCAAAACATTTTAAGTTTCATAAGCAAACTTTCTTATATATTTAAGAAAAACACTCTTTAAGTTTAAGCAAAATCATAACAGATTATTAGACAAAGGAGGGTTCTCCGCGCTTCTGTCAAACAATCCGGTGCAACCAGGCCAGGACAGATATTTCAAAGAGAAGGAGAGACGCCGGTGCAGCTCAGATGTCTTCTTAATTTTAATTTATTTGATACAAGGTGCAGAACAAGACTTTCTCTGGGACTCTGATGAAGATGTGACTACATCGAAACGTTAGTCTTGTTCTGCACCTTGTATCAAATAAATTAAAATTAAGAAGACATCTGAGCTGCACCGGCGTCTCTCCTTCTCTTTGACATAACAGATTATTCTAGCAAAAAACAATTTATGCTTTTAATTATGAAAACACACTTCAATTCTAAGCTTCTAAGTTTTTAAACATTATAAGTCTAACTTGTTTCACACTGGTTGTCTATCATTATCTTGCAGCATTTACACATTTTTATTTGTTTTAGAGCAAGCTGGATTTAAGCAGTTATATGACTAAAAATCTTTTAATAGTAAATCATGAGTTTGATTATTAATTATTATCACATCTTCACATTGTAAAGTCACGCTACAACTGTTTGAACTATTGTAGTACATCAACTATGTTTTCACCTGGACTGCCTGAAGTCATATAAGTTCATTAAGCTTGTATAATATGATATGGTTGTCAGGCCCAATAACATTCATAATTATGTCCACTTTCACATGAAAGGAATCATATAACCTGTGTTTCATTTCAATATCAAATTAATCTCTTTACCATAGATTCATCTTGCAAGTGACAAGTATGACTCCTGTATAATTGTGTTTGTACATGGGCCATATGTTGTACCGCTTTGCGGTACATCTAGTTTGTACATGGGTCTGTACCTTCTCTACCTTCACCACTACTACTCCAGCTGAGCACACTGGTCCACACAGATGGCTTTTTGGGTGTGAAGTGCGACAAATGTTAGCTCACTAATGTTAGACAAAATGTCTCAATATACTCATGTAGGCTATGTTTTAAAGACTAGATATCAAAACAGTCCTGAACTTAAAGGAGAATTTTCACATAGATCTTTGTTTTTCAAGGTCACCGAGTAGTGTCGGTAGGGAAAAAAAACTAAAAAAAAACAACCGGTTCTACCTAGCTCAAGTTACTACCAGGCAGCTACAGTACTACTGTATGTCTGATGTATTGTTTGTGTTTAATACATGGTGATGAAGTTTGTATTATTGGCTTTCTTTGAACTTCAGGCCGAGTACCCAGGCTATCTAATGGATCCAACCCCTGCTCCGGGAGAGTAGAGGTGTTTCACAAAGAGAAATGGGCCTCAATGTGCTATGCTGCCTTTGACTGGCAGGATGCAAAGGTTGTGTGTCGAGAACTGGACTGTGGGGCTCCTGTAGAGGTGCTGGGAGCAGCTGCATTTGGAGAGGGAGAGGGCCAGGTGTGGTCAGAGGAGATCCAGTGTGGAGGCAACGAGACTCAAATTCAACTCTGCCCCACATCCCTTATGAACAACAACTGCTCACATGAGAACAATATTGGGCTGATCTGCAGAGGTACAAATAAAATATTGGCTTCATGGTAACAAATCTGCCATATTTTAGAACTGTCCCAATATATCATCATCTCTTTTTTCCCACCCTAGCTGCTGTGAGGTTGGTGAATGGCAGCAGTCGCTGTTCTGGAAGAGTTGAAGTTCTACACAGAGGACAGTGGGGCACAGTGTGTGATAACGGATGGGACCTGCGTGATGCTGCAGTGGTGTGTAGAGAGCTGGGCTGTGGAGAGGCTTTAGAAGCTATCAAAGGTGCTCAGTTTGAACAGGGCTCAGGAGGAATTTGGATGAGTGAAGTGGAGTGTGTGGGGTCTGAGTCAACAGTGAAGAACTGCAACGCACAAAGATGGGGTGCAGAAAACTGTGGTCATCATCAGGATGCAGGAGTCATCTGCTCAGGTGGGCTAACTGAAAGCATTGATAATTTAGTTAATCACAGGCCTTATTACACCTGTCCATTATCATAATATGACTACATTTTTAGAAATATGCCAGTGTGTGAAGTGATAGGGTCATTTCAATAAACCTATTCAGATGAAATGTAATGCATGCTACATATAGCTACACATAAGTATCATAAATGTACTCATACCAATAAATGGGGCGTTGGTAGTGTAATGGCTAAAGAGCTGTAGCCAGAAAAACAATGTTGGCTAAACTCCCTGCTGCCACTGTTGTACCCTTGACTCTCGGTGACTTTGGGGAGACTCGCCCCTGTAACAACTGTTGTGTAAGTTGCTTTGGATAAAAGTGTGAGCCAAATGAATAAATATTTAAGTAATAAGCCCCGAGAGGCCGTTCTATAACGTGAATATAGCACAGCTGAGGAGTGTTGTTAGGTACGAAGCGAGCGAAGCGAAGCTGAGTGCTGTTAAACAACCCTTAGCTGTGCTATATTCACGATATAGAACGGCCTCTCGGGCTTATTGCTTTTAGAAAACGGCTACCACATATAGGACATTAAAAATGTATACAAAATAAACAAATAATCATGAAATTTAATAGCTATTTCATCTACAAATGTCCATTCTTTCGCGGAGTCCCCATAAAATAGTTCCAAAGCTAGTAGATTCTTATCGGAATTGTTGCTCAGCAACTTTGATACACTGTTATTAACTGTTGTGCATTCTAAACGCATTAATATAGAACGAAATGCGGTCTCAGCTGTGCTATCAGGAAAATATACAACGGCATCGAACACGATTCAACCAATCATAATCAAGGACCGGAACTATCCGTTTTATAACAGGACTTATCATCATAGAATTCATTGCAGTACTTATTACACATGTCCATTAACATAATATAACTACATTTTTTTTAATTATGCCATTGTGCAAAGTGATAGGCAAATTTGAATAAACCTACTCAGATGAAATTTAAATATGCATTCTATTTATAGCTACGCATTACTATCATAAATGTACTCATACCAATAAATGGGGTGGTAGTAGCATAATGGCTAAAGAGCCGTAGCCAGAAAAGTTGTGGGTTCAACTCCCCTCTGTCACCGCTGTGCCCTTGAGCAAGGCACTTAACCCCGGGTTGCTCTGAGAAGACTAGCCCCTGTAACAATTGACATGTGTAAGTTGCTTTGGATAAAAGTGTGAGCCAAATGAATACATAAATAAATAATGGGCAATTGCAGGAGTCCAACTGGTGGGCCATTCTTACTGCTCTGGGAGAGTGGAGCTGCTTCATAAGGACACCAAACACACTGTATGCAGTACCACATTTGACCAGCAGGATGCAGAGGTTGTGTGTCGACAGCTGGACTGTGGGGCTCCTGTAGTGGTGCTGGGAGCAGCTGCATTTGGAGAGGGAGAGGGCCAGGTGTGGTCAGAGGAGATCCAGTGTGAAGGCAACGAGACTCAGATTCAACTCTGCCCAACATCTTCTCTGAAACTCAACTGCTCACATGAAAATGATATAGGACTGATCTGCAGAGGTACAAATAAAATATATTATTATTTGATTCTTGATAACACACTCCATATTTAAGAATCCTCAATACATTACCATCTACGTATAAAATCCCTCTAGCTGCTGTGAGGTTGGTGAATGGCAGCAGTCGCTGTTCTGGAAGAGTTGAAGTTCCACACAGAGGACAGTGGGGCACAGTGTGTGATAACGGATGGGACCTGCATGATGCTGCAGTGGTGTGTAGAGAGCTGGGCTGTGGAGAGGCTGTAGAAGCTCTCAAAGGTGCTCAGTTTGAACAGGGCTCAGGAGGAATTTGGATGAGTGATGTGGAGTGTATGGGGTCTGAGTCAACATTGAAGGACTGCATGCCACAAAGATGGGGTGCAGAAAACTGTAGTCATCATCAGGATGCAGGAGTCATCTGCTCAGGTGTGCTAACTGAAAACAATGATAGTTTAGTAAATCATATGCCTGATTACACATCACATTATCATAATATTACAACATATTAAAAATATGCTGTTGTGCGAAGTGATAGGGTAATTTAAATAAAAACACACACACAGAACAAATGTAAATATGCATGCTATTCTTAGCTACACATTAGTATTGTAAATGTACTCATACCAAGCAGGAGTCCAACTGGTGGGCCGTTCTCACTGCTCTGGGAGAGTGGAGCTGCTTCATAAGGAGACCAGACACACTGTATGTAGTACCACATTTGACCAGCAGGATGCAGAGGTTGTGTGTCGACAGCTGGGCTGTGGGGCTCCTGTAGAGGTGCTGGGAGCAGCTGCATTTGGAGAGGGAGAGGGCCAGGTGTGGTCAGAGGAGATCCAGTGTGGAGGCAACGAGACTCAGATTCAACTCTGCTCAACATCTCCTACACCCTCATACAACTGCTCTCACAAGCACGATGTTGGATTGGTCTGTAATGGTAATCTAATAATAAAAATGTAAACATTACAGACAATTGTTTATCAGTATTCTTTTGATATTTCTCTGAGCCAGTCAACAATGTGTCACTGTCTTCTCAATCCCACAGATGTAGTGAGGTTGGCGAATGGAGGCAGTCGATGCTCTGGGAGAGTGGAGGTGTATCATGCAGGAGAGTGGGGCACCGTGTGTGATGATAGTTGGGATATGACTGATGCTGCAGTGGTGTGTAGAGAGCTGGACTGTGGTGATGCTGTACAGGTTCTGGGTAGTGCTCACTTTGGAGAAGGATCAGGGACCATGTGGATGGATGAAGTGAGCTGTGAGGGATCAGAGTCCACACTGAAGAACTGTGGCCACCAGGGGTGGGGTAGCAGTGACTGTGTACATGGTGAAGATGCTGGAGTAATCTGTTCAGGAAAGCAACCACTAATTTGAAATGTCATTAACTAATTCATTATTAAATCATTACATTTACAAACATACAGTAAACTCCATTATTACCATATTGAGATGGTACTACATGACTGGTATTATAAATGCAGTGTGAATGAAATGCAATGAAATGTAACTAGATGTACCGCATAGCGGTACAAAATATGACTTCCGCTTAGTTCATATCTGCAAAAAATAAATGTAGCTTCTTCAGGTTGTTTACGTGTGTGTGGGCGTGTTTATGTCTGTGTTTCAATTGTAATAAAAATAGATTCAGTACACTTCAGAGATATTTAGGTGATGTTTATTTACAAAGTAGTTAAAGTGGATTTAGAGGCTGTTTGCATTGTTACTAACACTGACCTGCCGTTCCTTATGGAGTCGGAATAATTTATGGCAAATCAGTGTTCTATTCTACCAATCTCTGTAGAACTGATATTACCAGAGCCCGTCTACAGTTTAATAGTCCAATATTGCAGCGTATAGTTAGTTAATATGGATACAAGAACGTTTTTTAGGGGGGAAAAACAGCCAGCACAAGAAGAGGTTGAGAGTGAGACATCATCTCCCCAACCCCTGATACTTCCATCAGCTCAGGTTTTTGAAAAAAGCAGCCAGTTCTAGCTTTGAATTAATGGTCTGAGTTACAAACTAGCTTCATTTGGATAACTTAAGAGATAAACTTACTTACGTATCCTACCAGCTCTGTGGGATCGAATCACATTCTTCATAAGCATTTGTTTTCCATGAACTTGTCCCATTAAGTCTGCTAGTACAGTAGTCAACAGGCTTTTTTTTAACACTGCAAGCTACCATAGGGTATAAACCGAGTGGAAGAGCCAGGCTAGCCACAAGTAGTCCAATGCAAACATACCAATGATTTCCATGCAAACTGAAAATTGAACAAGAAGTTGGATTAATCAATTTACAGTTAGTGATTAGAGTAGCACCTGAAAATGATGCATTTGTTCATCACATCACAGGCATAAAAAATTGTTTGGGTGTGAGGTCTCTGTTAAATGCCAATTTTTTTCTCTTAATGCCCCCTAAATACCATATACTCAGTAGGCCTAGGTCTAGTGAGGGAAAATTAGCTTTATTAGTTATTAAAATATGATGATGAGGACCCGAACGATTGGCCTTCCTTTCCTTCTCAAACATTGTTGAAATTGCGTCTTTAACAGCACAATTTTCCAAATTTCTCGTGGGAGAAACCCCCGGACACCCGAAAAAAAAGAAAAATTGCTGGGCTAAAGCCCCGGATCTTTTGCACTCCTAGTGGCCTATACAATGTTGGAACATTTCCTATTGTCTCTTACCTATATTTGTCCTGATGCACTCGACGCAGACACACTCTCACTCGCTCTCGCTGTCCCTTTCTACCTTAAATACAGCTACTACTTGACAGGCGCATCTAACTAGGCCGGCAAAAGTGGGGTCTGGGGTCATAGCTGAAGCAAAAGAGCCCTGATTTGAAACAGGTATTAGGCCAGGATATCTGTCACACACATCCAGTTAGTTGTGCTACTTATTGTAGTTATTTGGGTATCCCAATCACATTGGGATTAATTTTGTATTCAGTGAAAGATACTAACAAAGTGCTGGTATATTGAAAAACCAAATCAGTAAGCTTGTACGTCATGAAGTACCCCAAGCTTTAGCTCAGTCTTAAATTGCAGAACAGATAGTAATTTGCATTTAATTGAATTATAGCAGTATAAGCTATTTATTTCACTATTAAGAGATACAGGTTTGGACTGTGTATGTCTGAGGAATGTATACAAACTAGATGGACCACAAAGTGGTACAAAATATGACCGCCGCCCAGTCCTACATATTCTCTCTGCAAAAATAAATCAACCTTGTCAATTTGTCTCCATCTCCTACTCCATCCCCTACTTTGGTGAACGTAAATGAGTGTGTGCATAGTGTGTATTTGTTTTTGTGTATATGTGTGCTTCTGTGTGTGTGTGTGTGTGAGTGTGTGTGTGTTTATCTGTGTGTGTGTGTGTGTTTATCTGTGTGTGTGTGTGTATGTGTGTGTGTGTGTGCACGTGTGCCTGCTTGCCTGCATGTGTGTGTGTGTGTGTTTATATTTGCGTGTGTGCCTGCGTGTGTGCGTGCCTGTGTATCTGCATGCGTGTGAGTGTGTACTGTACATGCCTGTGTGTGTGCATGTTTGTGAGTGCTTGTGTGTATGTGTGCGCGTGTGAGTGTGCATGTACATGTGGGCTGTGTTTGTATTTATGTGTGTGTGTGTGAGTGTGTGTGTGTGTGTGTGTTTGTGCGTGAATGTGTGTGTGTGCATGCGTGTGTTTGTTTATGTATGTGTGTATTTGTGTGTGTCAGTGGCGGAGCTAGGGGATGGCTTACGGGGCTTAAGCCCCGAATCTTTTTTCAAAAGCCCCGAATCTTTTTTTAGTGTTTTAAATTCCCGGCAACTCTTATTTCCAATATAACTCCCCCTCGGTTTCTCTATAAATGTCACCAAATGCTCTATTACTAAGGAAATATATCCCTTATTTTCAAAGCCCAATATTGAAAAATTATTTGACTTGCTACATGATCTATGCCACGTCTCTGGGCTATCCGCTATGGTGATTTCAATGTTTAGATTGATTTGTTTAGATCCAGTGAAAATGCTGCCTTGACAACGCTACTCGGTGTTCCAAAAAGCCTCTGTCAGAAGTCTGTCACTTTAACAGTCTGTGATAAAACACTTTGTGTACATGTTGTTGAAACTTTATGGATATTAGAACGTTTTTCAAAAGACCACCCAGCTCCGTTCAAGCAACAGCATCGCCCAGTGAACTGACGGATGGTGTTGTTTCAGGTTGGTGATTTCACGTTAAGAGCTTTCAGTCAGGCAGGCTAACGTTAGGCTACTTGGCTAGCTCCCTAACACTGCTTTTAACGTTAACGTTAAATGTCCTCGTTCGTCGGCGGAAAAGGCAAATTCAATACTCTCATAGGCTAGCTAAGCCTACTGCAGAATAAGAAATTCCAGCTCCCAAAACAAAGTGATCCTCGTCTTGTAATAAATTAGGCTACACTGTTTTGAAATGTCAGAAAAACCCATTAACAGTTAGCTGCTATCTGCCCATGTCAACTTTTCAGTGTCATATGTTGCACAAAATAATGTTAACTGTTAGCCTACCTTAAAACCTTGTTGATATCCTATCCACCACCACAGATCTTATAATCCAAGAGTCCACATAAATATAAAAGTCATGTTATGTTGTTTTGGCTGCCTAACTAATTATTAACTAAAAAAAAAACATTACAATGATAGATTGAGAGGAAAGGGCCCTTTCCATAAGTGTGTTAATCAAGCACCATGCAGTCTGCATTCATAATCTAGGTGCTTGATTTTATGCACCTGTGTAAAGGGGCCTGATGAAACCTATGAATAATCTTGCTAAATTACAAAATTAATATAATTTAGAAACGCCTATGTCAAGATGATAATGCATTCCTTCTAAAATACCCTTGTATCATGATGACTGGCCATACTGTAATTATATCATAATTTTATGTATATTATAGTATAAGATATTCTATATATTTGTCACACAGATGAGATCAGGGAAGAGGAAGAAGGAGAATAGCAATAATAAACAATAATGTCATATCAAACAATAGCCTAATGAAAATAAACAAATACTATAATATACAAACCATAAGAAACGCTTAATTAACTAAGTACATGCTAAACAGATATGAACAGATATTGCCTCTTGAAAGACCCAAAACTATAATTTTACACAGTGTTGTGCGGTGCCAGTCAGATACCTTGAATCTGTTGAATGTTAGTTTCACATTTTTTAAGTCTCAATGTGTCCATTAGTTTACACAAAATTCACTAGAAGTCATTATTTAGGGGGTTATTTAAAAAAATAATTAAATGGGCTAAGCCCCGAATGTTTACAATGTCTGGCTCCGCCCCTGGTGTGTGTGTGCATATAGCTGATATGGCCCCCATGAATGGAATTCCACGAAACTTAGCATGCATTCAGAGTTTCATCATGATCCCACTCTTCAAATTTCGTGCAGTTTCGAACATGTCGGCCAAAGAGACCTTCGATCACAACACCTCGTTTTTGCTTTTCAGATGGCACTATACCTCAAATGAGTGGATATGGGATGGGTTTACATGGCCCCTTGAGACCAACATATGAAAAAAAGTTGGTCATCCTAGGCCCTACGGTTCTCGAGATATTCACAGAAAACCGTATCCGGCCTTTACCCTCATTTCGGGGAGCCCGGTGCGGCCGGTGGGTGACGTATCAAAACAAAAATCAATGGTTCTGTGTTTTTGTGCACCCGGTCTTTCAAGTCTTGGAAATCATTAACACAAAATTACTGAAGAAAAAAGAACAAATCTGGAAAAAACAAACCATGACTAAACCTATATGACCGTCGCTTATTTATAAATACTGCTGAAGTGCTGCACATCATCACTGCTAATACTAACCGTGTGTTCTGCAAACAAGGTTATCAGTGTTAATAATGTAATACAAAATATGTGATCACATCACATCTATGTATGCGTAAGGAATTATTTATATGTATACAATTTCACATAGTTATAGCTCCATGCATAGATGGTATCTCTAGACTATTTTTAGATTAATTTGCGCTCCTCAGTGGATGATACATGACATTACAAGGGTCTCTGTCCCTCATTCAGTATTGCATAATGTGTAAAAGTCCACACATTCTGATAGCCTGGCTAGCGCCTCCACTTCTCAATGAGACGTGGTCTGGGAACCAAACGTTCATTTTCTCATATTTGAAAAAAATGCCCAGATCCGTTTATTGGGTGCCACGGATGTCTATCAAATGCGTCTGTGCATAGCTCATCATTGTCTTGCTTTCCCCCTTGTTCTGTGATTGGTCGCCTATCTCAGGCGAAAATTTGCTCCATGGTCTCCAGGCTGCCTTAGCAGCGTGAATCAAATCGCGCGCAAGGCAGCATGGGAACACCCAGGCTAACATTCTGAGGCATTGAATATAAAATGGATTAGGCCAGGGGTGGGCAAGTAAATTTGGGCACAGGCCAGTTTTTTTTACTTAACCAATAGATGGCGGGCCAGAGGATGGGCTAATATTTAAATGCCGCTGCAGTGGATGGGCTGCTAGTCAACACGCATCTACACAGAGAATGGATAAAAATAACTCTTGAAAAAAATGCTCTTGATTAACTCTGTTTTATCTCCCCTTTCAATATCATGAATAGTAAATGTGTAGCCTAGGCTATAATAATTTTAGCAATGATAGACTGTTTAACACGGAGCCTTGTTTATTTCAGTGTTTCCCATACATTGACTTATTTGTGGCAGCCCACCACAACATCAACATTGACCACCACACAATGATTTTCCAGGTTCTACTAAATTGTACTGAAATCTGGTCAGCATCATAACCACGCCTCGCTAATTTGTTAAAAACTATTGCATTGAAGTTAATTCTGCAAACCTACCAAATAGAATTCAATGATGTGGGAAACACTGCATTTTAATTAGGCTACTACTTTGGATAGTCTATCTTACTTTTATTCTTAAATACTTGGTTGACCCACCTCCTGACATGACAATTTATTTAAAGTAGAGCCTATAAAAAGTATTGGAAAGACTAGTGTGCGTTCATCTTAGCCGGTTTCACAGATGCAAAGCCTGTGTGTCTGATCTGCAACAATGCTGTCGCTTCAAGGTGGCCTGTAGGATATATCAGCTCCAGACAGAGGCATGAAAGCACAATCTGTGCTAGCAGAGGATCAGGGATCAAAGGACCGGATCATAGTGCGTCTGGTGTTCTTTCTCATATTTGTTTAAGCACACGTGGTCTGATTGGTAAATAGGCTATAGGATTTTAAAAAATCGGACAAATAATATTGCTGGTGGGGCCAACTTTGGCCTGTGGGCCGCCTGTTGCCGACCCATGGATTAGGCCAATTGCAAGAGTGGAGTTTGTCCGTCAGTCTGTCCATAAGCCATCTTGAAGAGATAGGTTTTAAGTCTGTTTTTAATTGAGTGTCTGATGTAGTCTGGCAGTGAATTCCACAGCTTGGGGGCAGTGTAGCTGAAAGCCCTCTCTCTCTCTGCTAAGGTTCACACTAGGGACATGCAGTAGGCCTGCTGAGGAGGATCTCAGTGAGCAGGCAGGGGTGTAAAATTCCAGGAGATCAGTGAGGTAGGTGGGGGTATAATTGAGTAGGGCCTTGTATGCCAGGAGCAGGACTTTGAAACGTATTCTGTAGGCAACTGGAAGCCAGTGCAGTTGCATAATGGCTAGTGGATTTGGATCCTATTATAATCCTTGTTGCAGAATTCTGAATCAGTTGGAGCCGATGGAGTAGCTTATTAGGGATTCCAGACAAGATGAAATTACAGTAGCCAAGGCGGGATGTCACATACGCATTTACAAGGACTTTTGCACTCTGCTAGGCGAGCGCTGGGCGAGGCCGTGCAATGTTCCTTAGACCTTATTGCTGTCATTATCACTAAACACACTTTGGAAAAAAGATTAGACTGTAAATAAGGATGCACTCATTCTTTTACATGCTTTCTCATGCTAAAATTACATTACATTTGGCTGACGCATTTTATTAAAATATCTATATTAATAGACATATTATCTATATGACATATTAGACATAATCTATCTATATTAAAAGGCATTTTATTAAAATATCTATATTCTTTTCAAAACTATTCTGAAGCTTGTGTTGATCATGTTTGAGGTTATTGACTGAGACGGTTTGGCTTTGGCAGGAGCATCAGCTCCTGTTTACACACCGAATGCCACCTGCACCCCCCCTCCAACAAGCACAAATCTTTGGTAGGTGCAGTGACTTCCTGACCACAAGGATGCGTCTGTGTGACTTCAATGATGAGGATTCACAGGGGGTGGGCTGACTGTAGAGACACTCTCTCTGCTCTCTCTCTCTCTCTGCTCACTACCAGTTTGACATATATGGAGCGCAGTCTTAACAGTGCTTTCTGATTTGTCACTGAAATGTGATTCCCTATCTCTTTGCTAATATGGTCACATCAAGTGTGTTTGGCGGCTCAGGGATATGCATAGGGTCTTGGCTGTATCAGTGAGTCTGGGAGAGCAGAGGTGAGGGTTGTGCTGTCTGCTGAGCCCCAAACTCAGAGCTTCTGCTGGGGAAGATGAAGATGGAGGGCTGCCTGTGGATCTTTCTATTGGCCTCTGTGGCTCTGACTAACCAACAAGGTAGGATATGATTTATTCCACAAAATCAAATGAATATTTTCAGCAAAATATGATCAGATTTCTTAATTTATGTAGTCATTGTAGTCTCTTATTACAGTAATGCCTTAAGGTTTTAAGTCTGATATCTAAACAGCATTACAGTGTTGGGCTTACCTATGGTATATTTACATACATTTTCAGTATTAAAGGTGCTCTAAGCGATGCCATGCGTTTTTTAGGCTGAAACATTTTATGTCACTTACTACAAACATCACCTAACCAACCGATAGCTGTCTGTGTCCTGAATACACTGGCAAACGGCAACAAAAACAACCTGGGCAAACCTAGCCCATTAAAACATAACAAACTGTCCCAGCAAATCACAGACGAGATGCGCGTTTAGGAGAGTTTCAATTCCATGCAGCAGCACGGAAGGGAGGGGGAGGAAGTATCGAGCTAGCTCTCTGTTTTGTTTGAAAGTCAACAAAAGTGACGTTACCCAGCATCGCTTAGAGCACCTTTAATGTCTATCAGCCCATTCTAGATATTGTAGAGCATTGGTTCCCAAAGACTGGGTCGCGACCCACGGGTGGGTCGCAGGAGATTTTATGTGGGTCGCTAGCACAATTTATGTTGTGTAATAGACCTAACTTATACCATTTAGCCAGGAAAGCTAACAGTTTTCTATTAGGATCTAGTTTGTTGACTACAGTCACGGCCCTATGTGCAATTTTGCAATTAGAATAGCTCTGAAACTGGGGGGCGAACGCGTCACAGAGGGGACAGCGTGGACATCTCACTCACAAAATGAAACATTTCTGTGGGGCGCCTGCCATGGACCTCGCAGTTGAAAAATGCAAGGGACATGAATCAGCTTTTTAGCACAAACATCAACGGACACCATCCCTTCAGCTTGAGCTTAAAATCTAGTCAACTAAAGCAGACATCCGTATACCGGACATGGCTATTCAATTTGCGTCATAGGCTGTAGATATTTGCAATTGTAGATGTGTTACACTTTTACCCCAAGGATGACTCACAGGAGGCGGCAACACATTTACTTCTTTTATTCTGTGAACATATATAAAAATGGCAACAGGTGAATAAATCGTGCTCACTCCAATCTCCATCAGCTATGCATCTGAATCATAACATATGCAATCCTACAAACACATAACTAAACTGCATATCTGTCATTAGACTGTGTGGGTGTGAGTGTGTGTGTGTGTGTGTGCCTGCGTGTGTGTGTATGTGCACACACGTGCACATGTATGAGTGCACACAGGTGACTGCGTGTGTGTGTAGAACAAAGGTACTAGACCTGATAAGTTCAGTACAGTCATCCAAATCATCCCCTTGCATCGTAACGCTATGCATTGTATCATTTACACTAACATCTTACAGTAGCCTAGTTATTAATGCCCTTATCCGAGACATAAAGAAAACAGTCAAACATCATAACATCATTGTGCACCGTGTCTGTGTGTGCGTGGGCCTGCACGTGTAGTGCGAGTGTAAGCTACATGGCACTTATAACACACACCACGTTGCTACTGTTGTAGCTTCAAGTAACGTTAATAGTGGGCTAGTCTACTGGAATAGCAAGCTTAGCAGCGAACTCAGGCGAGCTTATTCACATTTTCTATACAGGACACTCATTAATCATTTATACAAATTGTAACAGAAATGGTAATAACATAAGAGAAAGAGTGAAACCTCACAATAGTAGTACACAGAGCCTATACCTGCTTCTAGAAGATATTACATGCTAGCGGACACGCTGGTAACAACATATTCCTTACCGTCTAATCTCACTTAGTCACGTCAACACAGTGCATTTCCCACCCGCATTAAACTCAAAATATAGCAACAACCAAAACAACCATGAGTATTTATCTGTATCTCATCTAGTTATCTACTTACTATTGACTTCTAACATGGTTTCAAGCCCCTTACCTGTGAACATATATGAAAATGGCAACAGGTGAATAAATCGTGCTCACTCCAATCTCCATCAGCTATGCATCTGAATAGCGCAGGAGTGAAGCACAGTTGACGTTCCCATAGAGGTCATAGGTCAGAAAGTACTTTTCAAAAATAAATAGTTTAACCTTGTTCTATTATTTATACAGGTTAGTAATCTTTCTTTTCCTAATCCATTCTACTATTTGTAATTTTACCATTTCTACTGTCATGAACAATCAACATTTTTAACAAAAACAATATTTGCGGTTGCTACACTCGCCCCCACTAAAAGAAATGGCGCCCTCGAGATTTACAATTGTGACTTGTTTTTTTTTTTTCACAATGTGCATACAAACTTGTTACAATGTCCATTTCCTGCTGCTGTCACAGAAACTCAGGAACCACTTAGGCCCCAAGCAGTCATAGTCCCAAGTCAGGGCCATGGCCCAAAACCGTCTATCGTAGTCCTTTGGGCTTTTACTGCCCAGACATTTTTTTTTTTCAAAATCTCTAGGACTGTGGCTGCTTAACAGTCCAGCATTGTCCTTTGGGCTGCAGCTGCCCAACAGCCAAACATGGTCCCTGGGACCATGGCAGATAAACAGTCCTTGAGGGCATTGGCTGTCTGTAGATAGCATATTCAATTAGTCAATTATGCAGTTCTGTAATCCATGGTCAACAGTCCATTACAGTCATTTAAGTTCATGACTGGTAAACAGACCAATATGGTCCTTGTAGCCATGGCTGCTCAACAGTCCATATTAGTCTTTTAGGCAATGACTGCTCAGCAGCTGTAAATGGTCCCTGGGACCATGACTGCTGCGTAACAGTCCATAGTGGTTCTGCGGGCCACGACTGCACAACAGCCCCACATGGTCCATGTGGTCATGGACCATGGCTGCCCCACCGTCCATGTGGTCATTGGCTGTCCAGGAACCCCGGCTTCCAGTAGCAAACGGTCTCTGGCGGACAGTTCCGGGTTGAGAACTGTTGTTGTTACTATGGGCCCGATCTCCAAAGGCCTACAGAGCCACCTCATTCCCAACTCTCCTTCCAACATCACCTGATTGATGCTGACTAGTGAAGGCTCTCCGGGACGCTCGTATGTAAACCTTCTTGTTGGTCTCCTTTCTCTGCGTGGCCTCCCAGTCTCATGCTCCTCTTGCTCGTCCATACTCTGGTCTGATCCTGTGGTGTCCTCCAGACTCTCACATTCTCTTTCAGTGGACAATGCATCATCAGTCACTACATCATTTGTTGATTCAGTGTTCTGGCCTTTTGCCATTTCATCCTCTACTGGCTCTGGGTCTAGAAGCTCTGCAGTAGTCTCTTTGTGTGTTAGTGGCCGCTCTTGCTCATGAGGCCTGAATCCATAGGTTACTTCGATGTCTCCCTCTACCTCCTCTGACTCACTCACAGCTGTTGTCTCTTTTATTTCAATCTTTTTCTGTATCGAGGCTGCCTTCTTTCTCCTACTTCCGCTCTTTCAAGGGGGAGCGAGTCACACGGCAAAAGCAAGTTTCGGTGAAGTACTTTTCTTCGACCCTTCCCATCCTCTGGCCAGACCTCATATACCGGACCTTCATGTTTCCTCTCAGCCACGACATACACTTTATCTTCCCAGTATGACCTTAATTTCCCCAGGTCCCCCTCGGTCCTGGAGGTTCCTCACTAGGACTCGATCGCCTTGTTTGAGTGCTGCTCCAAACATCTTCTTGTCATAGTGTGCTTTCCCTCTTCCTGCTTCTTTAGCTGCTGTCTTTGCAGCTACTTGATAGGCTTCCTTCATCCGTTCCTTCCATTTTCGCACATATTGGTCAAGTGTCTCCTCCTCAGTGTTGGGGTTCAGTCCAAACATCAGATCAACAGGTAGTCGAGGTGAACGCC
Source organism: Alosa pseudoharengus (assembly GCF_046254945.1). NCBI lineage: Eukaryota > Metazoa > Chordata > Actinopteri > Clupeiformes > Clupeidae > Alosa > Alosa pseudoharengus. Next base: position 21,984,697 of record NW_027468664.1, on the reverse strand, counting down.
CGTATAACAGGAAAAATGGTGAGAATCCCGTGGCCTCATGCCGCGCACAGTTATACACATGAACCACTTCATGCCGCTCAACTCTTTCAGCCGCAACTTGTTGTTGAACTCTTGTCCTTGGTCGTGGTGCAGTCTTGTAGGGAACCCAAATCGGAGCACAAAGTCTTTAAATAGCTTCTCCGCTACTGTTCTACCTAACTTATTTTTTGCTGCATAGGCATGTGCAAACCTAGTAAAGTGATCCATGATCACCAGAATATACTCATATCCGTTTTTGCAGTGTTCAAGGTGGAGAAAGGGTATGTTGATGTGATTAACCCCATTGAAGCTCTGGTTGGCCGAGTCGTTTTTTTTCTTTTCAGACAAACACAGGCATGCATTACGTAGTGTTCTACTTCTTGCTGCATTCCTGGCCAGAAGAACCGGTCCCTAATCAATGTCAATGTTCGTTCTACCCCAACATGCCCCATCTTCTCATGCAGCTCCTCAAGCACCTGCTTCCTGTACTCCCGAGGCAGAACTAACTGCAGTCTGGTTGGGGTCTTCCTGTATAGGACACCATGTGCATCAGTCCTCAACCGTCCCCACTCTCTGGATAATGCCAGCACTTCCCTGCCCTCTTCTTGTCTTTCCTTCTCCGATGGTGGTTTAGCTCTTTTTAAATACTCTAGGACACGTCCAATCACCTCAACATGTTCCTGTGCATGTTTAATTTCTTGAGGGGGAATAGCTGCAATGGATTGATTCTCAGTAAACTGGTGAGGTGTATCTTGCATCGAAGGTGTCATGGTATTGATCCACACTGGTATTGGCTCTCTTTGCATCAACACTCCATGTTTGCCTCTTCTGTATACTTCTTTTCCAGCTGCTCATTGTCCAGAGGCATTCTTGATAGGCCATCAGCATCCCCATTTACCCGGCCTGGGCGGTACTTGATCGTGAATCGGTAATCTGCCAGTTCTGCCACCCACCGATGTCCAGTTGCATTCAGTTTGGCTTTGTGGAGCACATAAGTAAGCGGATTATTGTCTGTATATACAGTAAAAGATTCTGCATGAAACAGGTAGTCTCTAAACCGCTCACAGATAGCCCATTTGAGGGCTAGAAACTCTAGCTTCCCTGAGTGTAAATGGTAGTTCTTTTCGGCAGGTGTCAGCGTGCGGGAGCCATACCCAATGACCACCATCCGCCCTTCCTGCCGCTGATAAAGGACTGCCCCTAGGCCTTCCTGCAATGCGTCACAGTGTAGAACAAAAGGTAAGTTGAGGTCGGGGTAACCGAGGATGGGCGGGTTAGTGAGGCACTCTACTAGCTCTTCAACAGTCTGCTGGTGTACGGAGGACCATTCGATTGGTGTTCGACTTGACAACTGGCCGACCTGTTTCACTCCAGTATTGCCTCTTCTTCCCTGTGGTCTACCCTTCTGCGATGTCTCTGCTTGGTTGTCAGGAACGTTCACTACCAGAAGATCATACAGTGGCTTGGCATGTCTGGAGAAGTTCTGAATAAATGGACGATAATATGAAAGGAAACCCAGCAACTGTCGTAGTTCCCCAATAGTGTTTGGTCTTTTCTTTTTTAATGCCAGTACAAGTTCTATATCTGCTGGGTCCATGGTGTAGCCTCCCTCTGACACCCACTTCCCTAGAAATCTCACACTCTTCTTTAATACCTTTACATTTTTTTGCTGTTAATTTTACCCCATGCCTTTGAAGTACCATCTGAAGGTGGACTAGGTGGTCTTCAAATGTCCGGCTATGGACTAAATTGACGTCGAGGTACGGTTGACAAATCTCATCACTCAGACCTATCAAACATTCCTCCATGCTTCTCTGAAATTCAGCAGGTGCGGAGCTAAGCCCAAATGGAATGCGATTCCACTCATAGAGGCCCCAGGGTGTGATAAAGGCTTTGAACGGCTTGCTGTCCTAATTCAGGAATCCTTGGTGATACGCTTTCCCTTGATCCAGCACGGAAAACCATGCACTCCCACACAAACTGTCTAATTCTGGGTATTGGGTGTCTATCTGGTACAGATTTCAAGTATAGTTCTCTGTAATCACACCATAGTCGCAGTCCCCCATCTTTCTTCCTTACCACCACCACTGGCGAAGAGTATGGTGACCTTGACTTTCTGATCCATCCTCTGTTGAGCAGGTCTTGAACATACTGTTTCACTTCCTGGTGTAGTGGCTTGGGTATTGATATGTTCGCTGCACTAGTGCTGGGTCTTTGAGGGTGATGCACATTTGTAGAGAGGGTATGCAGCCAATATCATAGTCGTCTCGAGCAAACGCGTTATATTCCTTTCTTAGTACCGGCTTCACTTTTTCTCTTTGTTCCTCTGTCAGGTGGTCTAGAGGTACTGGTGGATCCCATTCCTCAACAGGCACGTGTTTCCCCACAGTAATTTCCTGATGCTCGATTGGCAGCTTAGTGCTATGTACTTGAGGCTTGTTCCACTTTTCCTCTTCCCTGTCAGCTGGGTAGACCCCATTTAATGCTTTCAGGTATCCCAATGGAGTCCTCTTCTCCAGCACAACCTCGTGTTTGGTGTCATTCACGATGGGAATCAGTGTGCGACATGAGTTACCTTTCCGTAGGGTTATCAGCAGTACTTCATCCACACCGATACCTTCTGGCCAGTTTAGGCTACGCTCAGGGATGAACAGCATCACTGTCGTCCCAGTGTGTATGCGGCCAGGCACCAAGGTGATCTGCCCTGGTGGAAGACGTACGCTTACCTTGCCAACCTTCACTGTCTTCGTTGACACGCTGCTACCATCATCTTCTACCACTTGTATCAATGTCTCGGCGCCTTCCCTATTCAGGGAGAAAGCCAAGCTTAACACCTGCACCAACTGGCTTGCTGAAGCTGGCTCTCCACTCTCAGCACAATGTCGGATCACTTCTGCTATGACATTGTAGCCAATGATGGGCTCCTCAGCTATTCTTGGATCAGGACAGACAAGTATGGGGACCTTTAAAGGTCTCATCTCATCGTTTTTACATTAATTTTGCAGTGGTCTGTAGTATTGATGAATGCCCTGTGAGCCGGTATTGGTGAAAAAAATGCTGTCCTGCGTCTGTTTCATGCTGTTCTAGTTTGGTGGGGAAGGTGGGTGGGGAGGAAAGACTGGATTTTACTGTGACGCTTCCTCCAGTGCGTCCCCATCCGATTCTGCCTGTGCTATGCTCCATATTCAACTTTACAGTGCTAAAACCTGGCTAAAACTCGACTGTTGCACCAAATGTCTTCGGAGATACAACTTCATGTGTTTGATCCTAGTATCCGAGTAGGAAGAAGAACCGCTTCCTGATCGTTTGTCGGTGAACGTTGGTTTAATAGAATGGTAACAATTGCCTGTCTGCTTAAAATTTCTCCTAAGAGGTAAACGTTTGTGACAATCGTCATCTTGCTTTCAAGTAATAAACAGTTGGAAACGTTTTAAAAAAAATACCTATTTCTTTACACAGTCAAAAGTCTTTGCAATCTTCCTAGTAGATATTTTACTTCACAACACAGGTAAGCACCCTAAATGCAGTTCAGCCACTGACCTAGCCTGCTAATGCTATCGGAATAGATAGTTATGGTTTGAATTCCATGATACTATCATTGAAAGACCACTTGGTCATAGCCCAATATATATATAGATCTAAATGCAAATTCACCTACCTAGCTATATTTTGCTGGAATTGTACCAGAATGCCTACAGAAGCAGAGAATGTGTGCTGCAAGACTTCTTAATGAGAACTATGGCTTTGATAGCCTGACATTGGCAGAGGTTAGCCTACTCGCGTTGTTTTCTGTCACGTATGACAGAAAAAGTAGCCTACTATAGGAATCTTATAGTATTTTGGGACTAAATATTACAGTAATCTTATAGGAATACTATAGTATTTGGACATACTATAGGTACTATAAGACTACTATAGAAAAACTATAGCAGTTACAGGATATTATAGTTATTAGTAGTACTTATACAGTATGTCCCAATTATTCCTATAAGATTACTATAATATTTTGTCCCAAATACTATAAGATTCCTATACTACTTTTTCGTAAGGGGATTGCTCATGTGGTTAGAAAGATGGGCAACACCAGTACCCCTGTTGTCTGTATGACCCTGTACCCAGGATTAGAACCAGTCTGCCTTAGCATAATGTACTCCCTTCAAAATGCACATTCGACTATGACGACTATGGCCCTCTGTGAGACAGAAGATATGAAAGGTATGAAAGGTAAGATAAAACTTTAGCTTAAAAGGAACAAAAACTGATGAAACTCCTAAAACAAATATACAAAACAGGTCAATTTTCAATAAATAACTTTATTATATTTACATACAGCAGTGGTACTCAAAGTGTGGTCCGCAAGCTATCTCAAGTGTTCCACAAGTAGATGTGGTAAAATATAATAGATGAGTTGTTTGCAATATTCAACCAACTTTTATGTAAATCCAAACAGTTCTGCAACCCTGATGTAACCTATGCCAGTTTAAATCATATGAATCCTCTGACACCATAAGCAAGGTGCAAAGACAATAAGCAAGGTGGTTCAGTGAAAAGGCCTATTGTGTAATATACTGTTGAAGTAGGTCTACTGTTTTTTTGGTGGTCCGTGAAACACTGACAAATAGTAATATTGCAGTCTATTAAAATAATGCAAACACAAAACAAGAACATCCAAACTATGCACAGAATTAACAATGTCCTCTTTTTGCCAGACGATGCAGACATCTGGCCTACAGATGCTTTGTAAGATGGTGCTGGGATTATTTAGGGGAAAAGGTCTGAGTTGTTGTTTCGGCTTGTATTGTCCTGGGGATCCAAAGGGACAACACTCAAAACACATTCGTTGGCTGTGATGATTCTATTACATTGCTCTTTGATTGCGCTGGGCCATAGGTGGAGCCATCAGGTGTTATTGTGGAGATGTCGCTTTCATCCTCCTCCTCCTCTTGATCAACCCGAGGTCTTCTAGCTGGCCTTGGATGAACAGGCTTGATGGCAGTAGAGGTAGCAGGTCCCCATGCCCATGGTGTATCCGAAGTGCTTGTATCAATACTCATACTTTTCATGAAGTATTCTGTTTGGGTACCTAAAGTAAATAAATGTGTATTACTGTCAAGTTACAAGATACTAATAGTACACAGGACATTCACTATCTCACACAAAACTGTACTGGCACAATGAAAACAAAAATATTTTAGTGACTGTGGTAAGGTGTATGATGTACTAAGTAGCACACCCACAAGAAGACATTCGTTAATATCAATTCTATCTGTTATGCAATTCATGGGTTTCATCAGGTCCATTTACACAGGTGTATTAATCAAGCACCATGCAGTCTGCATTCATAATCGAGGAGCTTGATTTTATACACCTGTGGAAAGTGACCTGAAGAAACCCATGAATTGACTTTCCCAAACATTGATGAGCACATAAGAACCTGTATTAGCCTACTAGAAAAAGACTTCTAGAAACTAACTAGCACAACAATAAAAGTTAGATCACAAACCTTTGCTTCTACCGTGATGACCTAATGTAGGTGTAACGTTTGTCGCCGGGAGTAACGACTTCAGTTAATAAATGTTTCATGAACAAAGTATGTGTCTTTATTGAATACGTGCAGGAGCAACTCACACACAACTGACAGGCTCATCTGAACTAACGTCTACCTCACACATGCGCAGTAGCACTTTTTTGGTCAACATAAACATTTCACTTCACGTGACATCACCCCCCTTTTTTAACGTATGGGTATACACAACATTAACCCCTGTTTGTTTCCCTTTTACTTTAGTTATTACTCCCAAACAAAATATGTTACAAATAACACAAACACTTCTTTTCCAGTGTTTTTTTTCCATACATACATTCATTTTTCTTTTAATGAACAACAGTAACTAACTAAGGGTGTGGGTAGACTACCACGATCCCTTGAGATTGGACAGGGGGTTATTCTGCCCTTAAAGTCCAACATCTCAGCTAACTAGCATACCTGGGGTTTGGTTTAACAGTCCTCCCAAACCTGGTGGTGATCTGACTCAAGGGTTGAGGGGAACCAGGGGTGTCAGCAGCATTTCTAGTGGTGCTTAAGTCCTGCTCTGCTGGCCCACCCGGTTGATCCTTCGGTTCAGAAGCGTCCATCTTTGAGGGTGAGGACAGCTCCTGGTTCATCAGTTGGATGTGGCGCCGATTCCTGCGGGGCGTGTCACCTCGCTCAGTCTCAAGTGTGAAGGAGCGCGGCGCGGCCTCCTGGTGTTGCACAGTTGCGGTGGTTGTCCAAGCCTTTTCTCAATCAACTTTCAGTCTAACTTTGTCACCAATGGCTAGTGATGGGAGAGGTTTGGTAGAGTACCTGCGATTGTAGTACTTTTCATAGCACTGCTTTGCTTTTGCATCGTTTGTTTTAACCGTTTTCAGATTAGGCCACATTGGAGAGCTAGGTGGGGGTCACCCTGCTTCAAGATCCACTTTGCAGTCTTCACAGCTCGTTCAGCCATGCCGTTGGATTGCGGAAAATGGGGACTTGAAGTGACGTGCTGGAAATCATACTCAGCTGCGAAGCACTTGAACTGTTCAGCCGTGAACTGAGGGCCATTATCAGTCATAAGCTCCTCAGGAGTTCCAAAACGTGTGAAGATGCTTTTCAGCTTTTGTATGACTGTCTCTGAGTTTGTCTTTGGCAGATCTAGGATCTCGATCCACCTGGAGAAATAGTTGGTCACGATCAAGAAGTGACGACCTCTATACTCGCACAAGTCAGCGGCAAGCTTTTGCCACGGCAGATCTGGCAATGGTGTAGTAATCAATGGTTCTCTGTTCTGGCTCGGTCTGTGAGTATTACAATGTTTACATGCCATCACAAGCTTCTTCACATCACTGGCGATACCAGGACACCACACAGCACCTCTATATCGCTCTCGGCACTTAGTGAGGCCTTGGTGGCCCTCATGTACCCTGTGCAGCATGTTTTCTCTCATACTTCCCGGGATCACAATCTGTTTGCCACGTCGTAGCACTCCATTGGCCTCACTGAGTGAGCCACGTTCTTTGAAGTATGCGTTCGCTTTCACCGCGATGCTCTTCAAGTGTTCCGGCCAACCATTGTGAACATACTTGAGGACACACTGGAGTTCGTCGTCTGTTCTTGTCTTTTCTTTTATCTGTTCAACGATCGGCTTCCTCACTCGCAGGTCGTCCTCAACTGAGTCCACGTATGCTTTCACCTCTGCTTCTAGGTCACCTGGTGAAGTGTCCGCCATAGGTTGCCTAGACAGGGCGTCCGCAACGACTAGGAGTTTTCCTGGAACATATTCTGTGACTGGATTAAACTTCATCAACCTAATGAGCAGGCGCTGGCAACGTATAGGTGTGGTGTCAAGGTCTTTTGAGTTGATAAGAGTTACCAGTGGCTTGTGGTCTGTAAGCAACTTGTATCTCTCTAAACCGCAAAGGTACTGGTAGAAACGCTCAGAGGCCCACACTCCAGCGAGACACTCTTTTTCGATCTGAGCGTATCTCTTTTCAGCATCAGTGAGTGTACGCGAGCAAAATGCAACGGGCTTCAGTGTTCCATCATGGTCCTGCATAAGGACTCCTCCGACCCCATAACCGCTAGCATCTGCACTGACGACAGTTGGCTTTGTAGGATCAAAGAACACTAGGACGGGTGCTGACGAAATGAGCTGTTTTGCAGTGGTCCCCAACACCAGTCACGCTCAGACTTGAGCAGCTCATTGAGCGGTTGCAACACGGTGGAGAGGTTTGGTAGATAACGCCCAATGTAGTTCACCATTCCAAGCAGCCGTCTCAACTCGCTCACATTTTGGGGTGGTTCCATAGTTGTTATAGCTTTAACCCTCTCAGGGCTAGGGGCTATGCCGTCTTTGGTCACTACCTGTCCCAGAAAGTTCAGTTCTGGCTGGCTAAGCCGACATTTGTCCTTGTTAAGCCTCAATCCTGCAGCCTTTAATGTCTCCATTACCCTCTCAAGTCTCTGGTCATGAATAGCCTGTGATTCTCCCGCTATCAAAATGTCGTCCATGTACACGACTGTCCCCTCGTGCCCATGCAGCAGCTCTGACATCTTACGAAAAATTTCAGGCGCTGATGTGATTCCAAAAGGTAGTCTTTTGAAACAGTATCTACCTAGCGGCGTGATAAAGGTGGTCAGAAGTGCACTATTTTCTTCTAGAGGGATTTGCCAAAATCCACTCTCAGCATCTAAGCTGGAGAACACTGTACTTCTGGCTAACTTGGGAAGTATATCGTCCAGAGTAGGTAAGATGAACTTCTCTCTCTTAACGTTTTCGTTGAGTCTTTTCAAGTCCACACAGATCCTTATTTTTCCTACTGGAACCATGGGAGCGCACCATTCAATTGGATCAGTTACCTTTTCTATTATGCCCATTGACTCCATTCTTTTAAGTTCCGCTTCTACTTTAGGGAGCAGGGGGATGGGAACCCTTCGTGGTGTGGCAACACTGTACGGCTGAGCGCCATCTCTCAAGGTGATTTTCACTAGTTCTCCTTTTAGTGTGCCTAGGCCACTAACTGTACTGATCTCATCGATGTGCCTTATTAAGCCCAGTTTAGTTGCCACTGTTCGGCTAAGGAGATTTTCTCCATTGGTCTTGACTACTACTATACGAAAGCAGCAGTTTTGTAGCTGGCCATTGACATGGGCTTTAATTTTAGCTAACAACTGCCCCCTTGTGGCCACTACCCCACCTGGACTTTGTAAAGTGTTTTTCACTGCACTGAGTTTTGGCTTGACCTGTAGTTTTTCAAAGGTAGTGTCAGTCATAACTGAAGTATCTGCACCGGAATCAATTTTGAATGAAACTGGCGTACAGGTATGTGCTACTGTTAAGGTGGTGCGCCATGGTGGCTCGTCCTCTGCTAGCATTGCATTTTTGCTTTGGTTCAGCTCAACAGAGCCTAGGAAAATGCAGTCATCCTCATCAGCTTCAGTTATCTCCTGCACAGCTGTTTTTGAGAAACAAGCTGTAGCAAAGTGTCCAACTTTGTGACAATTCATGCATTTTTTTCCTTTAGCAGGACATTGCTCACTATTATCATGATTTCGCCCACACCTTGTGCATGCTCCTTTTCTCGTCTGTTTGTTCGTTTTTGCTAAGTGGCCAGTTCCTTTTTTATCTTTCTTTCTGAATGATTTTTGACGTTATCCACATGCTCTGTGCCTTTTCCTCCCTCGTTTTGAGATTTGATTAACTCACAATGCCTGGCCATTTCGACGGCGGTCCGTAGTGTTAGATCACTTTTCATTTGCAGTTTTTGTGACACTTGCTTATCGCGAATCCCAATCACTAAACGATCGCGCATCTGCTCGTCTTTTTGAGCCCCAAAATCGCAGTTCTCTGCTAGCTCATAGAGCTGCCTGACGAAAGTTTCCACATTCTCCCCGGGAAGCTGAACTCTGGAGTGAAACTTCGCGCGTTCATAAATGACGTTGCGTTTCGGGATAAAATGTTCCTCGAATTTGGCCATTACTATGGTATATTTATCGATATCATCGACATTAGCGAACACAAATGACCTGAATATGTGCTCGGCCTCCGATCCCATTGAGTAAATCAGGGCATTCACCTGCACTTTTTCATCATCCTCCGTTAGCAATGAAGCGACTCGATACCTAGCAAACCTCTGCTTCCAGTCAGGCCATGCTTCAGGCTTGGAAAAGTCGAACTGCTCCGGGGCCATGTCGATGCACACTTCGGTCGTCTCTAGCTCACTTTTGTGCCGTAACCAGCTCCATGTTTGCTTCTGACACCATGTAACGTTTGTCGCCGGGAGTAACGACTTCAGTTAATAAATGTTTCATGAACAAAGTATGTGTCTTTATTGAATACGTGCAGGAGCAACTCACACACAACTGACAGGCTCATCTGAACTAACGTCTACCTCACACATGCGCAGTAGCACTTTTTTGGTCTACATAAACATTTCACTTCACTTCACAAAACACTAAGTAAACAGCAAGTAATCAAACAAAACATCATTGTAGGCCTACAAAGGTCAATGTAATAATGGCAAGAAGACATAAATTAGACTAAAGTGTAAATACCTGGGCTCTAGTGATAGCAACTTAGCCTAATAGTGCACAGGTATTGTGTTTTTGATTTTCCCTGTTTAGACTAGAACAATACCCGTACTTAGTTGAGCATAAGATATTGTTGCTAATATTATTATTTGTGGTTTAACGCTTAGGTTAGAAGATTATAGGTTCAACAAGCTAAATCTCTGGGTAGTGTGGTCAGTTTCTTATGAGTGTAACTATAGCTACACCAGGGGCCGTATTCACAAAGAATTTTAAGGCTAAAAGTAGCTCCTAAGTGGCGAATTTAGGAGCAACTCCTAAAAATAATGGGCGTGTCACTCCTAACTTTAGGACTCCTAATTTTTTTCACTAAAAGTAATTCACGAAGCATTTTAGACCTAAAAGTAGCAACTAAGTCTGGGACAGCTTAAAAGAAGTCAAGAGGACTCCTAACTCACTAAGACCTATTCACAAACAGCTTTTTGCGGCATTTCACGTCGCGATGTTTTGAAATACGTATGCGGCAACAGGAGCTTCCAATCGCGAGGGAACAATTTTGCATTGTAGGCATAAAAGGGATGCAATAACGCCACCAACAACAACCAAAACTACTCATTGTCAACATTTAAATTAAATGTAACGTTTCATTGTGAATCAAATTAAAATGTTCTCCTCTTTGCAAACGTAGGCCTATGGTGACAGATTAATTTAATAATGTTGCAAAGATACTGCATCAATCCGTAGGCCTATGTTTCATTAGGCTACTAGGCTATTTGTTTTGCCTTACTCTTTATTTATTTTGGCTAGGCCTTTTTATTCAGTTATTCATCATCTTCTGTCCTTCGCACTACTTGTGTAGCGCACGCATTCTCAGACCTGTCACCTGTCACTCATCATTGTAAGGGAGGTGTTTGGAATCATTCCCGCGTTACAATCATCAGCCAATCAAGGTGGTCACTTCAGTCAAGCTCGTGCATGAGTAATGACGTCATCCATAACAACGAAGACTCACTCTTAGTTTAGGAGTTGTCATTTTTCCTTACTAAGAGTAGGTCTGAAAGGCTTTGTGAATAACTTTTAAGAGAAAACTCCTAGCTAAAATCTTTTAGTGCGATTTAGGAGTACTCCTAGTGGTAAGATAAAAGGCTTTGTGAATACGGCCCCAGGCACATAACTGAAGCATTCCGTTCGCATTATGTACTGCAACAATTAGCTTCCAATAGGCCTAATAAATGGAAGTAGCTACACCTGGCGTGTTAGTGGCCTGTAGGCTACGTTCGGGAAAATAGACCATTCCTCTAATGGATTTTACCAGAGCCCTTCCTATTAGACATTCTCTGATTTTACACGTCGCTAACAGAACACTTCAGTTACGTGCCTGGTGTAGCTTCCTGTAATATAGTCTAGCCTAAGCCTAGCTTGTACCCTTTTCATGCATGCTAACGTGAAGAATATGAACATGCTATTTTGTCGTTAGGTGGAAAAGTTTGTTTGTACTTACAGCCTGTGAGCTGGTGGTCGATCGTCATGACGGTACAGAACCAGGTTTTCAGAACATCGATGCAAAACCACTTTCTAACTGTAGGCAGTGAGTGTGGTCGAAATGATTGAAATACAGAACTAATGTTGCACTACTTCGGTGGTGGTGTTCCAACGATAAATCCGAACCATTTCTTCCTCAACTCTTGTTTCTAAGGCAAGACATGCAACATTGATGTGTTATTGCCACAAATAACACAGGCACAATTTTTTCCCGCCATGTTAGCAACTTGCTGTTAGCTCCTACTAGCTGTAGAGAGACAATCCCCTAGCTGCAAAATCTTCCAGTCTTCCTGTAGGCGGTCACAAGCCAAGGTGGGCGAGGCCATGAATAATCAGTTTCCCTTCGGCGTCATTGGAAAGGGCTCTTTCTGATTCGCTTGTTTTTCCGTGTATTTTCTTTCATTGGCTAATGCGGGCAATGGGGGTAGAAGATCGATCATTTTCACGTGCAGCATGCATATGCAACTTGGAGTGAGCTATAGTATTTCGAAAGTAACAAGTATTAAACGGTTTCTCAGTGAATCCATGTTCCATATGTGTTGTGCATGCATTACTTGAAAAGAACTAGCCCCAGTTATGTATGAACAGTGAAGGTAACAATCTCTTGTGAAAAACGTGAACTTGAAGAAGTGAAAATTGAACAATATGAACTATGAATATTGAACAATTTGAAGCTACATCTATAAGTGTGAACATGCTTAACAAAATATGGGAACAAAACATGGGAACTAAACGTGCATTACGAATATAATCAGTGGGAGCCCCGCTTGTTTCCCTGCAACAAGAAGCTTCCATCTGGGGGTGATGGAAGACAGTGACACCCTCAGTGTGTTTGAAATGTCCAGTCGATTGCGCAATTTGGTCTTAGTTGCAGTCATTGCCGAAAACCCGGCCTCGCATAGATACATGGTGGGAAACGTTTTCAGCGCTTTTACGGCTATCTCGGGATATTTTGCTTTGGTTTTGATCCAAAAACCCGCCAGAGAGGTTTCCTTATACACACTCTTAAGACCACCGTCATTTGCAATTTCGATCAACTGCTCTTCCTCCTGCACTGACAAGTTAGGACTATTCGGGATATTGACAAATGGGTTGCGGACCCACTCATTGGTTTGCCGTGGATCTTTGGAGGATGGAAAGTAACGCTCAAACTCATTTGAAAGCGCAACGTGGTGATCGCGCACCAGCTGCGAGAGAAAGGGCCCTGCCTCAGTCACTCCCAAAACCCCCACTACTGTTTGGAACATATCAAATACACCCTGGTCCACTCGTCGTCCCCACAAATCAAGCTTGGCTTTAAATGCAGCGACTTTATCTGCCATTTTAAAGACAGTCGTCATTCTCCCCTGGAGTGACAGGTTGAGGTCATTAAGCAACCCGAATATGTCACACAGGTAAGCGAGTTTTGACACCCAGTCCTCATCACTAAAATGTGCAGCTAACGGTGACTTTTTTTCTGTAAGAAATCTCTGCAGCGGCTCTCGCAACTCAAACACTCTGGCCAGTGACCTGCTAAAGATGCTTGTTTTTTGTTGCTCATTCTAGCAGTTTAGCCAACTTCGTGTGACACTACCGTTCGCCAAGAACTGATCAAGTGAAGTGAGCTGACCTGAGGCTGCGCAGCGCTGAAGGCAATACTGTATGTAAAAGTGTTGAAGGCGGGACAGACAGACGTAAGAAAATAGACCTTGCAAAATGCAAACATGCGTGCAATCAAACAACTGCATATAGGCCTATGCCATGTAAAAACGTGACATTATTGCGAATTAAATTTAGTTTAGTTTGCATGCATTTTTTTCCACGAGTGCCAGCAATCTAGACCATTGTTGATGATTTTTGTACAGCCACAGCATATTCTGTGTTATAGCTATGAACACATACAATAGCTCGATTAAAAGCTGAGACTTTAAGCTCTCGGTGGGTGCAAACCGTGTATTTCTACACGCCTCTGTTCCCAAGCTAAACAGTGGCTAGTTTTCATCAAAATCGCTGTTTTTTTTTCTAGAAATGGAGATATAACGTTTTTCATGAAATATGAAGTGTTGCCTGTTACTTACTTGTTTAAACTTTCTGGGAAGTGATCAGCGAGACTGCCACCTAGTGATAGACCCACGAAAATGGCCTAGTTTTGACCTGACGTGCATGCGTCACTGATTCAACCCAAAGCGGCAACCGAGTTATGATAAAATGTCCAGATAAAATGTCCAGATTGTGCGTTTTCACGATCGTCATATATTTAATTTCCATTCATCACAGAGTTCCCAAAATCACATATAAGGTGTGTTAGAGTGTCTAGTTTTGTAATTAAAAAAAAAGCTAAAAACGTAATATTACGTTTTTGGCACTCAACGCATGGGAAGGAAAAACGTAATATTAAGTTTTTGGCACTCAATGAGTTAAGCTGAATAGCTCTGAAGAGGAAACTTTGGGCTGTTTCTCTGGTGTCCTGTGACAGATTAACCAGCTGCTGATATAAATCTGATGTGTTTTCCTCTTTATAGTGGCCCTTAAGGATCGTCTTTAGCTCAGTTAGAGTCATGGGACTAGGGGAGGGTTTACTCGGGTCAATGAAGCCGCTCTAGTTATGTGTAGTTGCAATGGTGAATCAGTGAATCTGTGATCGGTGGCGGGGTCTATTTGAGGGAGCCGTGAGTGCGCACTTATCCAGGATAGGTTTCATCTGGATTGATGAATCCGTGTCTGCTCATCCTGGTTTGCTCGTTGTACAACCAATTAAGCCTGTACGCTCTTGTTTTGGATTCATTGAGCGCAGCTCAGTAACTTATCCCGAATTCTGATTTTGTGCAACAGGCCCCTGGTCGTCCTGTGACTGAAATAACAAATGCATCTGCTAATCGTTTCTTTAGAAATTCCACAAGCTGAATCCACAGATGCAATAGTTCCACTCAAAATCTATATTTTTGTCTGTTGTTTTATAGCCAAGGACAACAGCAAAGATCCATGCTCATTCTTTCACGCAAACATACGGGTATTTGTAGATGTTTTGGGGAGGTGACCAGAGGGGTATTTCACAAAGGCAGAATTAAGACATCCAAGATAAGTGATAAAGCGAGGTTTGACATAGCGTTATCTGGTCATCCTAGCTAAACTCGTTTCACTAACGCCAATCCAAGATGAGTAGGAGCAACTATGTCAAGCCAGGTGTAAGTAATTCAGGATGTGTGCGCGTTCTCGTTTCTGCTCCAAAATGCCCACGGTTGGAATAAAAAAGACGAGGAAAATAGCGTCATTCACACAAAGTGAACAACCGCTTTTGATATAGACTAACAATGAAGTAAAGTTGTGCTTTTTGGCATGGGGAATCATGGCTATTTCTGTAAAACAGCGGGAGTAGGCGTGGTAGGCGGAATGCAAATTTACGTATGCACCCACGTGTGAGTGCTTTCTTGTCTCGGCACGCAACGTCATTATAGCGCTTGCCTCTGCAAAGATGCACATAGTATGATATACCTTAATATTATAGTTGAAAATACCTCTGAGAACGTGCCCCTCCACTTCCAATCAACTACAGTAGGCTATTTATCATACGCCTATCAATAAAATAAGCAAACAAAGAGTACCTAGGCCTATGTTAATAATTATAAGGCTATCACAATTAAAATAATAACTATATGGTAGTAGGCAGACAATCTGTTTTGTTTTGCGAGCAAATACATTTAGCAAATAGTTTATAAATGGAATAAAGCTCCTTAAAAATTAGCACGGAGGTCTGATGTGAATGACAGCTAGCTGAACCAATAAGACGACATAATTACCATTAGAATTAACTTAGCTTGGCTGTTAGCCTGGTCGGGACCAGGGGCCCGTTGCACAAAACTAGGATAAGGGATTAAGCCGGGATATCTTGGTTATCCTGGCTCAATTTATCCGTGATCCAGTTGCACAAACGCGGGATAGGGGGCAGCAGGATATGTTATGGTATAAGTTACCATGGCGATTTATTCTGTGGAGCTAGCCTGCTCCAGACCAGGCTAAGGGCCAATCTCAATTCTCTGTTTTACCCCTTCCCTTTCCCCTATCCCTTCATCTTACCCCTAGCCCTTGTCCCTCGAAACCGAGTGGCAAGACATAGGGGTGAAGAATATTCCCCTTGGAAATGAGATACCACTAGCTAACCATAAGGGAGAGCTAAATGATTAAAACACTTGAATTAACGTAATTTACAGAGATCGTACCACACTGAAAGCTAATATTTTGTCACTAGCAATCTGTCTTCTGTCAAATAGGCTATCATTGCATTTTCAGCTCGGAATAAAACCGTTCAGGAATTATTTCAACAACAGCAGAACGTGCCTATGTTCGTTCGCAGCCTACCTTCTGGTCCGGGTGAATGAAACAGGGATGGGGGACAAAATAAACATGCAGTTTGCTATGTAAACATCCCACAACTCCTTCGATATTTTACAATAATATCCAAATGGTCGTTACTTGACATCAGAAGCAATCGCTACCTGTAATAGCCTATGCGAGGAGTCGGCAGCAGTAGGCCTATGCAGCATTCATATCAGACGAGCGGTAAAAAAGTTCAGCGAATTTAGCTGCTGTTGGACTTTTCTGACATGGTATGCTGCCAATTCGCGGGGTAGACATGGAAATATGTAAAATGCGAGACATTCGCGCAAATAATGATGTGCTGTTAACATTCACAAAACAGCGATTTTTGAAAACTTCCTCGTGAAGAACAGGACCTTCAATATATGGTCACAAGATTGAATGCAACATAAAACAATTACCATTTTAATTTTATAATCCTTATTAATGCCAACATTTCATGTCAATGAATCTCTCGGTGTGCTTATTTTTCCGGTGTGAGCGTTGTATGTTGGGTATTTCTCTTACCCCTCGGTTTCAAGTAAGCTCCCGATCTTACTTGGTTTTAACGGGTATCTACCCCTTGCCCTTATCCCTACCCCTCGATCAAAATGAGAATTGAGATAGCCCTTCGTCTCACGTGCACGCGCAAAACTAAGGGGAAGGGGGAAGGGGTAAAATAGAGAATTGAGATTGGCCCTAAATTCCAGGATCTATTTAATCTCATCCCTTATCTCAGTCAGCAGTCACCACAAACGGAAACCAATAATTTTTCCACTGCCCACTACACATTGTTATCACATATACCTAGACCCACTGTCATTATTTAAACGTTTGTAATCATTAAAGGAACCATATGTAAGATTGTGGCCAAAACTGGTACTGCAATCACTTTCAAAATACTGAAGAGCGGTGTATCCCCTCCCCCTCCCCCCTGACTCGAGGTTGCCAACCCTGATGGCGAAACACTACTGACTTCGTGATTAGTAGATAGGTAGAGGGTGGCGCATCAGGCCAAAACACAACATGACATGACAAAACACAACATCAACATCAGTTGAGGGCTGCAACTTCACTTTTTAAATGACAATATCCTGGCCGGACTACTGTTGTCAGTGATATAAGTATTTGAAATGAACATGATTTCTTAATGTCTAGTGACATCAGGGCCATTTTATGAATAATTGAAATATTTTTCTTACATACGGTTCCTTTAAATAACTTTTACATACTCGCCATTCCCGACCTGTCATGCGACAATGTGACGTCACGGGAGTGCCTAACCATTTTGCGCGTGGTGGTCGCAGCACTAGTTGCAATATTCTCCTAAACAGAGGTGTTGCTGTTGTGAAAAGGCTATCGCTACCTACTTCACACCGTAAAAGAAGCAATGAAGCCGCTCTAGTTGCCATGGTGAATCAGTGAATCTGTGATCGGTGGCGGGGTCTATTTGAGGGAGCTGTGAGCGCGCACTTATCCGGGATAGGTTTCACCTGGCTTGATGGATCCGTGTCTACTCATCCTGGCTTGCTCGTTGTGCAACCAATTAAGCCTGTACGCTCTTGTTTTGGATTCATTGAGCGCAGCTCAGTAACTTATCCCGGATGTCTTAATTCTGCTTTTGTGCAACAGGTTCCAGGCTAGGTGCAGAGAATAAATCCCCATGGTAACTTATGTGCCATCTCTTTTGTGAAACCAAGTCAAGGCTAAATTCATCCAGGATAACCTAAAAATCCCAGCTTAATCCCTTATAGGTTTTGTGAAATACCCCTCAGGTACGCCATGCTGTTGGAGGTGCAAACAAACGCTGCATTGCTATTGAGATCAGTAAGGAGCTGGCTCAAGGCTTATAAATGTATTTTGTCGTGTTTAGTTGTATAATGAAAGCACAACTGTTATAGCTATCCATGCCTGTTGACTTCTGGCTCCTTTGCTATGAATTTGGTAACTATAGCAGACTATTTGACCTCTTTAGAAAACTAAACATATCACAGATGCCAAATGTTGACTTAGGCTACTCCAGTGTAGATTTTTAATGTTAATCACACATTTAATATATTGCTATTGCCTATCCAAAGAAAAATGCCTCTTTTGAAGTTAACTGATGGCTAAATAACCAACAATCCGATTGTTTGCACCTCCAAATGGGCGGTGATATACGTCTTTGACGTGAGTTTGTGTGAAAGAATCAGGTTGTAGCGTAACTATACCAGAGGGGGGAATTCTCCCATTGTGCATAAATCGCGCGTAAGCTTTTTTTTTTTTTTTTTTAACGCAATTCAATTACACACTTCTGTGTTATGCGCATATTCACCCATTCCCGCTTCTATCACACCCACAGTGCGCAAGTTCGAAATCAAAGTAGCCTTATAAAAAAAGCATGATGTATTTAAAATAGAACCAGACTGACACCTGCAGTTTCAAATACAGTAGAGAGACTGGCATAAAAATACCAGCCTCTATTCCAAACGAATCAAGAGAGAAGCGAATATAAACACTGCTCGACAAGTGCAGACGTCTGTACAAATGTATAGATTACTTCGGTCAAATTGGAAAGAAATTGAAAGATTCGAACGAAGTACGCTATGGGATTATGACTTCACCAGTGTTCGAATTACCATAGGGCCCGGTAGTGCCCAGCCCCCTTAGTTCTGGCCAGGGCACTACTAGTTCTGCTCGAAATCACTGTCAGAGGGGGCCCACTCATTCATTGTCAAGTTGCCAACCCGTAACTTTGATAATCTACATTTTCCCCGTTGGTTGCAATGTGTATTTCCCCCACAGACTGCAGAGGCACTGCTCCTCATAATAGCCCCCTGTCCTGTCCGATCTCACCCTCCTCTGAATCGAGTTGTTATTAATTTTGCTAGAGCGTTGTTAGCAATTGAGCAATTAGCAGCAGTGGAAAAAGTTAAAAGGAATGTATGTCGAGGAGTATCGGGACTTTAAAATGCAAGGGGCAAGGGAAGGGTCCTGCCTGAAGAAACTTGTCATCGCAGGCAACGCGTTTTTACCTAGCCTACTTCGGCAGAATGCGAGAGAGGAATCTCTGCGCTTGATGACATTGATGACAAAGCCAGAAATCGTTTAAGGGAGCGCAGTGTAAATGCGCTTCTTTTTCTGAGCATCAATGCGCCTCCCCTGGTCCAGTTCAACCCTAGCCATTCGTGAAATCATGGCTCAAGGCTGGGCAATGGGCATCGTCCATCAACTGCGTGGAAAACGGGAAAAAATGCCCAGAAAGAGACCAATAGGCCACTTTGGGACTATCTCCAGTAGGCTTAGCCAAGATGTGATAAAGACAGCTGTTTTGTGTTAACTTTCATTTTTTTCAGTTGTGCGATGATGTTCTAGCCTGGCGAGCCAGACCCACATTATAATGTAGGGTCTGGGCACTCACCGTTCGCAGTGCTCAGTCCGAGGGTCGGGATAATCAGTTGTCTTTCAAATTCCCTCTGCACGCAATAGGACGCAATAGGATATTTGTTTTCAAGTAGCAGGGAATTCAAGCCAAACCGTTGGTACTCTGCCATCAATCATTATGTTAAGCCCAACAAACGACTCTATACACGATTTCAATGCCAGATTTAGTTTCGATTTCTAGAGCTCACAAGTCAACGGAGAGTTGCTAGACTAGCCCTGGCAGCAAATGTAATTTGCTGCCGCTAGGGGCGCGTCTAGATTTCTAGGCTAATGATGTTCAGTTGTGCACGTAAAATATTTGACAATTAGCTCTGCTCAGATTCATTTTTGGCAATAGCCTTTGTTATTAGGCTGAATTTCATAATGTCATATATTTCATTTTAATAAACTGGCTACCCTGCTTATTATAATCTATTGGATGTTGAATCGACAGTAGCCTTTGTTATTAGGCTGAATTTCATAATGTCAGATTTCATCCCCCCCCCCCCCCCAAGTGGGCCCCCCCCGGAAACGACGGGGTAATTCGAACACTGGACTTCACGTCAAATTAAAACTGAAGATGCACAGTCAGTAAGCTCCAATATCCAAAGTGGGTGATTATAACAGGGTTTTCACTATTTAACAATGTAACATAATGAATTAGGTAATGTCAGGAAATATGCCACCATGTGACACTGTGGAATACATGAAGCTATATCAGCATATTAAGCACCAAATTTGATACTGTAATGTTAATTTGTAACATTCTGTGTTATCTACATGTATTTAGAACGAGCAATATGCTGTTTCACCTTGTAGTGGCGCTCGACCTTAATACAACTCTCCAGAGCGCATAGCTGGAAAGGTGCTTAAGCCACGGCAGAATGCACACAAGAGTTGTAAGAAACGCCCAGATGTTGTGACTGCGCCTCCCAAAACGCGTAACTCCCTCTCGAAGGGGAGAATTCGCACACAGTGAAAGCACTTTTTTTTTACTTATGCACCCTTACGCAGATGGGAGAATTCTCCCTTAAGAATTTAGGCCTAGATCTTAGAACTAAACGTTTTTCAAATGTCAGCTGTATAATTCATCTTTCAGAAATGTACATTCAAAATTAAACAAAGAGACTTAAGAAAACTAATAATGTTGTTATATAGCCTATATTAAAATACTTAAATGTCAATAGTTTAGGCCTACACTACACGTTAGGCTACTCTATTGCTGTAGCATGTATTGTAGCCTTTACATAAACACTTCTGCCAAATGAATAAATGTAATATTAGCCTACCAAAACCATAGGCCTACTCGTAGAAACAAAATAATTAAGATGGAGTTTAAAACCTTGATGAACTAATGTTAATATAACTATTGAAATTAACGGGAAAGCAGCGAACATTTTGAAACATGGACTCAAAAAAAAACAATAACTTTTCAAACAAATCCAAATGCTGAGTAATGGAAAAAGTAAAGTTTCTAACCAGTTAGATGATTCTGCGTACATTCTTTTAAATTCTTTGACCATCACTAATATGGCATAATCTCATTAAGTAAAATCCATCCATGCAAACCAAAGAATCCAAATCTGCAAACACTCAAACACTATTGTTCATTTTGAATCACTAGGCTAGATCTAAATCATGCCCATCTCAATCTGCATGTTCTCAATGGACACTCTTCACAGACACACGTTCTTCTTTAACAAATATGCCTAGAAGCCTTTTCTTACAGGTCGCAAACTCCGCCTATGACTTCAACATTCAACAATACTTTGTCACTTACTCTGAAATAGAACATTCTGAATATCAGAATTAATTAAATATTAAATGTAAGAACTTGGAGCGCATGGCGCAACAAGGTGTTCCTAGGTTTTTTAATCAGTCATATGGATGTGTTTGGGGTGTAACATAATTTTAAACCAATGAGAATGACATCTGTCATTCCCTTTAACGGCGCAACGCGCGATATGTCAAAGAAATGCATCGGTATTTTGGCATTCAACGGCGCATTTGCAGGAGGCTACTTGCGAGACCGTATGGAATAGTCATTCTTAAACCATGCTTTACTAAAACCTAGCCTTCACGCATTTGCACTCGTCTATTATTTGAACTCATTGGCAAAGTGAAACTTACTTCACCAAGGAGTCAGTCAACGACAAGACAGTAATATGCAGTTACTTTCACTATTGACTGACAATGGGTTACCACCGAAAACATAGGCTGGAAAAAGCAACACTTACGCTAATATTGCTCAGATAACTGAATAAAACAACATTTATCCTGAAGAGGAGTTGCTTATAACGTATACAGCCCATTGTGTAATATGTAAGCCTACACATTTATAATATTTTAATGAATACAATGGCTGCAACATTATATATTTGACAGTTAAGTTAAAATAATCTATTTGATGTAAGGCTAGAAATTTGAATACCTAAATGTCTCATGTTGAGAAAAGCCTTTGTAATCAATAGTACTGTTTATATATAGGCCTACTGTGAACTAGAAAGTCTCTGGTTTCAGCTACCATTTGGTCTGTTCTCACCACCCTGCAGAGAGCTTAACTCAGTCCTGGGCCTCTCTTGGACCACAGGGAAATACTAACTTTGTCTAACTTTGCCAAAGGGGAAATTATAATCTGCTTGTTTATAATTTTTAAGGTCTCCATGTGAGAAATTCAATTTCAATCAGAGAAAAAGAAAAGAGGGAGAAAAGAAAAGGAAGAAAGATAGAAGGAAGGCCCATGGGTAACAGGGGCGAGGAAAAACTCCCTAGAATTGGAGATACATATAGGAAGAAACCTCGAGCAGATCCACGACTCAAGGGCCTGACCCATCTGCCTAGGGTCAATACGGACAGTAAGGTATGTAAACAATGACAAATGCATATGACAGTCAGGTGTGGAGAATAGGACATGGTGTTTAAAGCACCTGAGGTGAAAGTTACAAAAGGTGTGATGATTACGTATCCGGTATGATATAGCATAATCATGATTTAGTGAGAGAAAGTGCAATAGTCCGGCGTCGGAATTGTCCAGGAAAGAAAGTTGTGAGGGGGCAGGTGGTGGGTCAGCAGACAGGCCAGAATCCGGGCAGAGTTGTCATAGGCAGGTGATGGGGCTGTACGGGCCAGGAATCCAGGTAAGGGGACAGTAATACAGCAGTCAAGGATGGGACTTCAGGTGGGATGGGTAAGAAGAGGGCCAGGCACACGGATGGTTGATGACTGGTGATGATATACCTCACAAGTGAGGTACAGTAAGGGAGAAGAAAGAAATGTAGAATGGGTTAGTATTACTTGAAATCAATGTGGTTAATGTCAAGAAGTGATCAGTGGTGCTATATATTGTTACAGTAAATCATAGTGGGAATGGGCAAGAGAGGGAGAGTTGAGAGAAAGAGGGTAGGGGAGAGGGGGGGGGGTTGTACGGCGTGGCACATGAGAAGTCCATGACAGCACTATGCTATAGTAGCATAACTAAGGCATGATGAGGGGTAGTCGACACCAGCGCAGGTATGGTCAGTGACCACCATCTCACGGGCAACTGGGGTGCCAGTCACACGAGGACTCAGCAGGGTGGTCCATTCCAAAATCCCCGAGATGGGTGAAGTTCCACACCGCACCATACCTAACTATGGGAGGCAGTAAAGAGGTATGTTTTAAGTCTAGACTTAAAAATAGGGAGGGTGTCTGCTAATCGAATTGAGGAGGGTAGGTTATTCCAGAGGAGGGGTGCGGAATAGCTAAAAGCTCTGCCACCTACTGTCGTTTTTGAGATTCTTGGAATTACAAGAAGGCCAGTATTCTGTGATCGTAGCGGTCTGGGCGGGTTATATGAGACTAGGAGATCTTTAATATATTCTGGTGCCTGGCCATTAATAGCTTTGTACGTTAGAAGTAATACTTTGAAGTCAATGCGACTTTTAACAGGCAGCCAATGTAGAGATGCCAGGATAGGGGAAATATGTTCATATTTTTTAGTTCTAGTGAGTGTGCGAGCAGCTGCATTTTGTATAAGCTGTAAGCTCTTTAGACAGGTGCAATAATCAATCCTTGAGGTTACAAAAGCATGGATTAATTTTTCAGCGTCTGGTAAGGAAAAGGACTTCCTTATCTTTGAAATGTTCCTTAAGTGATAGAATGAAGTTTTGGTAATCTGTTTTATGTGATTACTTAGTGATAGGTCTTGGTCAATTGTAACTCCTAAATTTTTAACACTTGTGGATGAGGATAGTCGAAGATCAGTAAATGTAGCCTGTGATGAGGATAGGATATCCCTCATCTTTTTAGGACCTACAACCATGACTTCTGTTTTGTCAGAGTTCAAAAGCAGGAAATTAATTGTCATCCATGTCTTTATATCTGTTATACATGTGTCAAGTTTGGCTAACGGAGTTAATTCGTCAGGTTTTACGGAAAGGTATAGTTGTGTATCGTCTGCATAAGAATGACATTTTATGCCATGTTTCCTAATTTCAGAGCCTAGGGGAAGCATATAGAGAGAAAATAACAGGGCACCTAGTACTGAGCCTTGAGGCACCCCATATTTTACCATAGTCTGGATAGACGGTTTATTGTGGACTTGTACAAATTGTCTGCGGTTAGAAAGGTATGATCTAAACCAAGCGAGTCTTTAATGCCCATGTGGTACATGCCCTGACAGCAGTGAGTTATTTATGATCTGGAGCAGAGCATTATCCAAGAAAGGGAGAGCAGATTTCAGAAGATGAGTAGGGATAGGATCTAGTAGACTAGTTGTAGATTTTGATGAGGAAATTGTGAAGGAAAAAAGTGAGGTCTAATATGTTGATCGGTGTAAATGAATTCAAAGTTGTTCATCTCATCTGTGATTCAATTATGTTTTCGCTACCGTTCAGCAATGGAGTACGAATATCTGGTGAGACTGATTGGTTATTAATCTTATCTCTAATTGTTTCAATTTTGTCATTGAAAAAATTCATGAAGTCATTACTGTTTAGGCATATAGGGATAGATTCGGTTACTTCAGTGTGGCTCTTCGTCAGGCGGGAAATTGTGGTAAAGAGAAATTTTGTATTATTTTTGTTTTCTTCGATCAGCAAGGAATAGTAGGTTGACTTAGCCTCGTTGAGTGCTCTTTTGTAGGTGATAAGACTATCTTTCCATGCTTGGCGGAAGACTTCCAATTTAGTAGTACGCCATTTTTGTTCAAGTTTGCGCGCTGCCTGTTTGAGGGTTTTTGTCTGTGTGGTGTACCATGGAGCACGCCTTACTTGTTTCCTTACTCTCTGTTTTAGTGGTGCTACTGAATCAAGGGTTGAGCGTAATGAGTTCATTACATTATCAGTTAACAAATCGACCTCGGTTGGATTAAGGAAAGGGCCTTCTGATACCACATGGGTCCGGAAGGGGGCAAACGTAAGCGTTTTTTCAGATAGGCCGCGGCTGTAGTATTCAGCTAAATTGATAGAAATGTATTGTCAGTTGAACACTAAAGTTTGAACGGATGGCCAACATTGAAAGTTGGACAACCAATGCAACTCTCATGTTGTAGCATATTGTGCCCTCTCTTTTCATATTGATGCTTTATATTAAAAATAATCAAGTATAGATTGTTCATGTAAAAAGAAGTTTAATATGACTTGACTTGATGCATACTTATTGCAATGAAATTGTATGTATGTATAATATGTATAATATGTGTTTATTTCAACAAACCAATATCTTAAACATAAAATGGAAATAAAAAACTTAAATGTAAATTAAAAAAAAAAAATCAAAAGGAATATCAAAAAATATGTATGCATGTATGTTATGATGTATTTAAGAGGCTATGGACAATAATTTGAAGGGATCTGTTGGTTCCAAATGTGTTATGTGTTTGTCTGCGTTGAAAGTGATAGTGATTTTGGTGAGGTCTAAGAGGTGCTTTTCTAAATCTTGTCTGTCGTTGGTGAGGGTGAATTTGTGCTCTGTGCAATATCTTTTAATGGCCGTGTCAGTGATGGTAAGTGTGTTGTTGATGATGTTCCCGGTGTATTTTCTTATGTAAGATTGCGAAGGAAAGAGAAAGTGACATGATTGGCAGCGGTGTCTGTGTGTTGTATGTAAATCAGTCTGTTGTGTTGCAGTGTGGGCAATATGTTTTTACTTTTTTACAGAGTGATTAGTGCTATCTGTGATTCCCATATGTGTAGTGAAATGAAATCAGTTGTGTCACCCAAAGTGCATTTCAATAGTGTTTTTTGTGCCCCATACACTGTAATCGTTTCAGTGTCACCCATGTGAAGTATTTGGCCTTGTAGTTTTGGGATCTGATGAGACCAAGAAACAAAAGGTAGATTTAGTACTTTACATATGAAATACAATTAGTTCAATTGGTTGCATGGATTTGAACATAGTTTAAAAGGCAATGCAAACTGCTAGACTGATGTAGTTATAATCACATTTCTATTCAGTTCAATTTATGCAATTATGGGTGTGCTTTAAGTAACTGTGTGTGTGTGTGTGTTTGTGCTGATATTTTATGTGATTTGATATAGATAAACTGTCTATTCGTTGGGTATTTACTCAAAGTTAGCATGCAATCAAGTAGAGATGGGGTTCTTCTCATTATACCAAGTGCAATGCCAGTCAATTGAAAATTATTATCATGGATGTAATGATGTGTGCAAGACTAAATGAATTGCAAATAAGACTACAGACATTGAAGTAGTCTAGTTCTTAGCATTAACTAAAATGCACATGGCTATCAAGTCATTTGATAATCAATGTCTTACAAACATGCATTTTATTTCACTTGATTATATTGTAACAAATCACACTTACTTGGAGTTTGGCCTCTAGCTGTTTAATTTCGGCAATTGTTTTTGCTTCTGTGGTGACTGGTGGGGGTGTTTTGTGGGGAAATGGCAGGTCGGTGACTTGAAGTGATGAGGTGGTGTTGTACAGTATATCAAACGGTGTTCCTCCGGCGTGGTCTGAGAGTGCATAATTGATATTGCAATTTGTTTTTTCAATATATTGAGTCATCTGAAACTCTACACTGCAATTAACAAAAAAGTCTGTGATTGTGGATTGTTATTGTATATTTATCAGATGTGAGAATTTGGCCTCAGAAAGTAAAAGTCTGGTCATATTTTTGTTCCAATTATTCAATTAATCAGTTGATTTTACATTTCTGATATTTAACTCATATGAACACATGAAGCAGTTGTTATGGTGGTAAAAATGTAATAAATACATTCAAAAAGAACTTACTTAGTGCTTTTGTGATGTTGGTTAAAGTTATGCCATTTTGCTGTTGTGCTGCTTGAAGAAAGTTGTGATGGTGTTCTGCCCTGAAGATGATGGTTTTATGGAAGTCTTGTCTTGCGGTCTGGGTTATTGCAATGAAGAATCTATGTTTTTTTTCTGGATAGCTTTATGTCGGATACACAGTGTATGTATCCATTGATGTTTATTTCCGTTTTACGCATTTTCGTTGGTGGCTCCATGATTGCTGAGCTATTGTGCATTTGGTAGCACTTTTTATAGTTGTGTTGTTTGATGTTGTAGTCAGTGATAGGAGGGATAATTTAAATGGAGTGGAGTCAGGTTAATTAGTGTCAGGTAGAAAATTAATTTAACAAGCTGATAGTCATTGCTGTAAAGAGCTTGTGCATGGCTGTGGTTGGTTGCTAGGGTTTGTCCAATCAGCTATTATTAAGATAACTTTGGTATCTATTGGTAGGACTTGATTGATTAGTATGAGACATGAAAACTTCTGCAGAATTACAGTTGACTTGTAGTTATTATGTCATTATAATGTTATAACATTATTATTATTCATTAAATGGAATGGAACAATGGAAATGGCATTAATAAATCGAAACAGCTCAGAAACTGGTATTTATAAATACAAAGTATTTGTATAGAATTGAAAGGGCAGTCTGAGATCATGTGATTGGGATAGCAGTATGATTGTCGAAAGGAGAACTGCACTGGATAACATGCAAAAGATGTAGTCAGTGATAGTAGGGATAATTGAAATGGGTGGAGTCAGGTTCATTGGTGTCTGGTAGAAAATCATTAAACAAGCTGATAGTCATGCTATGACATTATATATTATGACATTATATATTATTATTATATAATGTCATTAATTCATAATCATGACTGACAGCTACCTGAAACAATGAAATGGAAATTATTACTAAGACATTATATAATCAAAAGTGGTTAAAATCGAAACTGTTTTTTTTTTTAATAAATACAAAGCATTTGTATAGAACTAAAAGGCCAGTCAGACCATGTGATTGGGATAGCAGTATGATTGTCGAAAGGAGAACTGCTCTGGCTGGTTAGACATAGCAACCAACCACAGTCATGCATATAAGCTTTGTCATAGCATGACTATCAGCTTGTTTAATGATTTTCTACCAGACACCAGAGAATGTCTAATAAGGGGAGAACCTAGCCTGACGAGCCAGACCCACATTAAAATGTAGGGTCTGGGCACTCAGCCTTCGCAGTGCTCAGTCCGAGGGGCGGGATAATCAGTTGTCTTTCAAATTCCCTCTGCACACAATAGGACAGCGGCAGCGCTATGAGTCCCATGCGTTTCCCACCAGCGGAGCTAGTTGGCTAGTTCAAACGTTTGCCAACTTAATAAAAGCGTGTCACACTGTTCGCCAGCAGCAACATCCATCTTTTTTGTTTTCAAGTAGCAGGGAATTCAAGCCAAACTGTTGCAACTCTGCCATCAATCATTATGTTAAGCCCACCTAACGACTCTATACACGATTTCATTGGCCTGATTAAGTTTCGATTTCTGGAGCTCACAAGCCAATGGAGAGTTGCTAGACTAGCCCTGGCAGCAAATGTAATTTGTACCCCTCAAATCCACTTTTCTCTGGATATAATTTTTTGCCCAGAAATTTGAATGTTGCATGCGAAAGAGGGTGCAGAGAAAATACAGACCGCTGAGTATTATACTTTTTGAGTCACTTATTTGTTTTAAAAAGCCTTTCAAAAGTGTCAATGACATCATTCATTAGCAGAAAGCTAGTGTGTTGTGGGCAACAATGACCCAACCTGTAAGAAATCGAAAGGACGTAAGTACTCATTCATTCAACTTTTGACCTATAATCCATATTGAGCTTGCAGAAACCACAGTCAAATCTTCGATTTTTCAACGACAACCAGGTGAAAGAGACACATTTAGCCGTCTAGCTCCATAGACCCCCATTGTTTTTGCACTTATTCGTGATCGCCCCTAGCAGAACTACAACAGATTGCAGGGCCAATGGAGTTAATAGGGAGTGATCCGGCTCTCCGTAAACGGGCTCTGCTGACACCAATGAACCTGACTCCACCCATTTCAATTATCCCTACTATCACTGACTACATCTTTTGCATGTTATCCAGTGCAGTTCTAGCCTGGCGAGCCAGACCCACATTATAATGTAATTTGCTGCCGCTAGGGGCGCGTCTAGATTTCTAGGCTAGTGCAGTTCTCCTTTCGACAATCATACTGCTATCCCAATCACATGATATCAGACTGCCCTTTCAATACAAATACTTTGTATTTATAAATACCAGTTTCTGAGCTGTTTCGATTGTTCCATTCCATTCAATGAATAATAATAATATTATAACATTATAATGACATAATAACGACAAGTCAACTGTAATTCTGCAGAAGTTTTCATGTCTCATACGGTCCCTGTTGATATTTTGTAGTTTCAGAAAACAATTCCGCCAAAGTCAGTGGCGCAAATTCAGATGCTATTTTAAGGGCGCATGCATGGCCATAGGCCTGCAGAAATTAATGCTATGCACACCGATCTACAGACACCCTGTGCACAGATGGAAACATTCAAAGCCTTGATAATATTTGTCCGTTTCTCGGCTTTGTTCGTGCATTGGTCAACTAAAAATTTAGTAGCCTATAAAGTACATCTACATGCAATATCTTTACAACAACGCCTAATTACGACCTATTAATTTGGACAACTTTATACAGCCCTATAAAGGCTAAAGTTACCTTTAGTTTTGTTCCAATTTACCTGTATGGCTTTAAACATCGTGTGCGCTTTAACATCAGCCTATAAGCATTATTACAGCTGCGCTAAGGTTTTGACAAGCACCACAATTTTGCCTACCTTGCTGTAGCCCATCTGAAATAACTCCAAAAATGTGTTATGTTCCCTCCATCCTTTCGTTATTTTCAAAAAACGTTTTATATCCATGATAGCCTTGAAGTCTTGAGTTTGTGAAAATCGCTTAAATAAGCTTATTATGTGCTGTTAACCAGCAGTAAAAGAAAGCAGCAAGTAGCCTTCCCTACAATTTCAGTAGTTGCTGCGTCCATTCATTGTTATTCTCTCTCCTACTCAAACAAAAGTTGTGCATGCATTAAGTTGATTACAAACTCTACTTTACATAAAATAAATATTGTAAATAGCCCACTGTCATGCAGTTAATGGGATACTGTGCAGAGTTGGAAAGTTAGGTGAACTTGTAAAGTGTTTCTCGTTGCCTATTGGTAAGGTACAGCCGTAGCTTACACCTGCAGGAGCGCTTGCTTGGGCGCCTGTGTTGCGAACACATTTCCACGAATCACGGATGTGTTGATGACATAAATTAGGAAATATTAGAGGACTTAATGAGACGAACTGCATGCCGATTCCATTTAACCCAAATGCCCCAGCAGCAGCACGGGAGAGGAGAGCTTATCTGACAGATCTGCATTGTCTATAGTGAGGTAATGTTAGATTACATTGCAAAAATATCACCATGCATTCATAAGCTCCTGATTCAGTGAGAGTGATCCCAAAACATCGGAAAGTGACATTTCTGTATTACATTTTGTCAAGAGGAAAAATCAATAGCAAACTGTACACAACTGCACTGTGAACCGTTCCTGGTTGCGCCTGGCAAATCCGCCATCATAATAGCAATCCGCTATGGAACAAGCATGCTTGTTGTCAAAGGGAATGTGAGATGACGCTCTGGGGTGCGTTTCCCGTACAACTACGGAGGTTAGCTTTTTACTAACGTGGTACGATGCATCGTTCAACTAACTAACATGTAAGTTACGACTGTTCCCCAAAGCCGTCGTACTTTTACATTACATTTAGCAGACACTTCTTGACCAAAGTCTTACATAGTACTTTGTTAGTTTGAACCATGTTGTTTTCAACCAACATAGTTCAGACTACAATGGTTGCAGATGTGTTCGGAGAATGTCGGGCTCTGTCGGTTAGAGCCAAACGCATGAAGTCATGCAAAAGTAATTAAATTTGACATTGCATGACGTTTCCTGGGCCCAGCAGTTATAATATCATTAATAATAATAATGATAATACTTATTACAACAATAGGCAGTAATTTCAATAGGCCCTAGGCTATGTATGCTTTTTAAAAATATATATATTAGGCTATTAATAATAATAGGCATCATAATTTTATTAATAACGTCACAGTCTATTGAACGTAGGGTAGCCTACTAATTAATCAGTGAAGCATAAATCGCCAACCGAGGAAATGTGAACAAATAAGTTACACATTTAATGAAACACACCAAATAAATATTAGCCAATAAGTGTAGATGTTGTAGCGCGACAGTGTGGCGTGAAAGGATAGACATCAGCATTTGGGATCTTGCAGTCGTAGGTTCGAGCCTGGACTATGTTCACTGTGTAATGGTATTTGAATCTTGCATAGCCTCAATCATGAAATATTCCTATGATCGATTTGAACCTGTGGTCCTACTTTTACCTATGGAGACCATGCTTACTAGCCTACTTTATAGGCCCACAGTCGCCTATTCTGTGGTCCAGTGATCTGTTCTTTTTTTCACCATATGCACTCTTCCAACACGATAGCCTATAGTTGTCTTTAAGCTATGCAAATTGAACAGAGGTCACACACTGTTTCAATGAATAAGGCAAATACTGATGAATACCACGTTGCTTGATTACATTTAGGGTACAAGCCGTTGTAGCTCGATGAGATAGGCCCTTAACTGAACATGGTTCACTGACATTCACTGGAATTTGTGATGGGTTCGAGTCACGATGTCCCTACTGCTTTTGTGTTTTGTCTGAAGATGCGCAGTGATCAATGGCTTAGGCTAAACCAAAATTGTATATTATGTTCTATCAAAACTGGCATCACATAGGCCCACAACACGCTATTTGAAATAAATATCACTTCTTAACAATTCTTATAGGCCCACACATACAGTCGCACACGTATGCTCTCCCATTCCCTCAAATTACCTGTGTGAAACAGGTGAAATATATTTCAGCAAACACCTGCTGATTGTAGGCCTAGATGATCTACACCATAGCCTATTTAAACCCTTGTGCAATGAGCGGAGATCCTTAGAAACGCATCAAGGCAAGAAAGCCAAATTTCTCACCGCAAGAACTGTCTGTGTTGGTCGATCTCGTCGACCAACACAGACAAGTATTATTTAGCAAATTCAGGAATGCCAGAAGCAATGTTCAGGAATTGACATGTTCGCCCGTCGGCGTACGAGGGCCCCTCCACTTCCACCGTCACCCCCCCGGAAGACCCCTCCACCCCCTCACAAGACGCCAGGCCACCCCTCCGTCGCCGACGTTCCCTCAGGGCTGCGGTGTGTCCTGCGTCCCCAGAACGGCATTGGTCTGAAAGCCCTCCGACCTCCCTCAGAAGTGCCTAAAAAGCAGGAAAGTGCAAAGTGATGTACAAAGTACATGGTGGTGCATAGATGGAACAAGATGTAGACAGTAGTGTACAGTTGGTTACAGAAGGTGGTTTAGAGCAATAGAAATGCAATATAAATATGTGCAGTGTGTTGGCAGTTACCTTATAATAGCAGAATAAATATGGCTATGTAATATGGACAATGTATGAACAACATCTTGCCCATGCTCATGTCTGTGTGCTTTGGGTTGCAGTCTGTGCTAAGCGCCATATACTTTACTTAATTATTGCCCTTAAATTCAATGACTATGTTTCATGCCCATTAAAGGTACCATTTTCCCAATGTGGCCCTTGTTATGTGTTTTCATTGTGAGACTGAAAAACTGAACAGCTACCACACGAGTATTTCATGCTATTTTAAATGAATAGATACAATGTTTTTCGATCACTATTCATCCATTGTAGTTATGGAGTGTGTTGAATCAACAACAGCAACTTCGCCTTGTCGCCTAGGGTGCAACTGCTGGCGGCACTGCGCTTTTACTCCACTGGCAGCTTCATGGAGGTATTGGGGGATGGCCTTGGCCTGAGTAAGTCCTCAGTCAGCAGGGCTGTGACAGCTGTCACACAGGCCCTGTTGGATCTCCCTGACAGGATGGCCTTCCCCACTACACCAGACACCATCACCCACATCAGCGGTGGGTTTTATGCCATTGCTGGCATCCCACGGGTGATCGGCGCCATCGATGGGACCCTCATCCGCATCAGGGGCCCAAGCGAGAATGAGCCGGGTTATATCTGCCGCAAGGGCTATCCAGCCCTCAATGTCCAGGTGGTGTGTGACCCCCGCGGAGTCTTCCTGGACATCGTGGCGAAGTGGCCAGGGAGCACACATGACTCCTTCGTGTGGGCCAACTCCGCACTCTGCCAGGTGGCAGAAGGTGGTGGCTTTGGGGGGTGCTGGCTCCTTGGAGACAGTGGCTACCCCTTGCGCCCCTACTTACTGACCCCCATCCAGGAGCCCAACAGCGAGGCAGAGGCACGCTACAACCAGGCCCATGGCCAGACCCGCGTTGTTGTGGAGAGGGCCCTGGGCATGTGGAAGCAGCGCTTCAGATGTGTGAGCAACTCTGCTGGTGGCCTGAAGCTCCATCCTGCCAAGGCGTGCTGTGTAGTTGTGGTGACAGCGCTTCTGCACAACATGGCCCTCCAAGATGGCATCCCACTACCTGCTGATGAGGAGCTGCTGGTGGAGGAGGTGGAAGAGGTCGTTCCGGTGGCTGCTGCACACCTTCCTGCTGGCCTGGAAGCACGCCGGGAATTAGTTGCACACATGTTTGGCCCCTAAACACCCACTCCCCACAATTCCCTCCCACATTCCCTACCTTTTTTTGCTTTTGGGTTTTTCCCCCTTTTGCTTTGCTTGTGTTTGTTTATTATAATTTCCCCCCTTTTGTTTCTGTTTTTGCATTTCTTTTAGTTTGTTGTTTTTCCTTTTTTTTATTTTTTATCAAATACTTAACTTTCCCACCATCACTTTCTCCATGGTCCCTCCCACACACACACACACACACACATTTCCCATGAGCCATGAGTCATGACATGAAAATACAAACACAGATTAAAAAGTCACAAAGCAATGGCAACTTACCATTCGTTTGCCTCCCATGACATGACGCATACCTGGGCTATGAAGCACAACTTAAATCAGTGAAAATCATGTCCCACTTTGACACTAAACACAGCACTCTGCATACTCACTAATCCACCAAGTCCCAGTGGTGTTAAAGTTCTACAAGCGAGAGGCTACTCAACTTCACCGCAGCATTCTCCAACGTCATTGTACCAACATAATTCAGCTATGTGTTAAAAAATCAACATCGTATAATACTTAGGAGTAGGCTAACTGATAGACCCGCTAAACATTGCTTATGATTAGACAATATATAACATCAACACCATTCCACAAGCATACTCGTCTCGCAACCATCGAGTGTAGAACCTGTAACCACTACCATGTAGAGCATACACGCTACCGTCTCTGCCATAGCACACTCGCTTAACCACCGTATTATGGGCTAGGCTACATGGATTCCAGGAACCGTTAGCTATGTGTATGATAAGCAGATGCTTCATCCCAACACACGTAACATACGACTACAATGTAACGTTATCCTTTCTAACGATTACAATGCTAGCCGCACATAATACTGTTGGCATTCAAAATCGTATAATAATTGAGAGTAGCCTAACTGATACACCGGCTAAACATTGCTTATGATCAGACTAACATCAACCCCATTCCACAGGCATACTCGCCTCGCAACTAGAAGTGCTAGTTATAGCGAGTGTAGAACCTGTAACCATTACCATGGAAGGCACACACGCTACCGTCTCTGCCACAACAGTCACAGCATGATTACTTCACCACAGCATTATAGGCTACTACATGAATTCCAGTAACCGTTAGTTATGTGTATGATTAGCAGATGCTTCATCCAAACACATTATGTAAAGTTATCCTTTCATAACAAATACAATGCTGGCCTCACATAACAATACCGTTGGAATTCAAGAGCTTTATCACCAGATAACTTAACTTAACGGGTGTTCGGACGAATCTGTGCTGATACATTAGCATTAGGCTACATGTAAATTCACGAATAATAACAACACAGATGATTGCGGTCACCATAGCACTTCACCACAGGCCTCTCTGTTGTAGGCTAACTCTACAACACTTAATTTCCACTGTACCACATAACGTTGTCCAGTAATGTGCAATTGTAGCTTCCAGCAATGCTATGGTATGGTATCCCACAGCAATGTTATGGGATCGTTTAATGGCTACCTCTCATCCATCTGTCCTCTGCGTGTTCCGTCATCAGGGTTACGTCGTCTACTATGGTTCTTACTACTTACTACAGGTCGAGAGGTGTAGCTGTAACTACACAACTTTACGATAGTGGTTGCGAACGTTAGTTGCTACTATGGTTTTGGGAAACACTGACGCAGTGTCACGATGCATCGTACTATGTAAGTTCCACCACTATAGTTTTGGGGAACAGTTGTGTCGTACTTACATAGTTGCAACCATGTTAGTTGCTACCGTAGTTAGCAACGATGCTTTTGGGAAACGCACTCCTGGTTGGTTTATTGCACGTTACGCCCAAACCACACCCATGAATAATGTAGCTGCTACAGACCACCCCATTTTAGATTTGCGTCGGGCGGAACAGTCAATTTTCTGCCGGTAAAATAGAAACAGTGCCCAAGATCCGCCCACAAAGCGATTTGCGAGAAGTCAATTGCGTTAAAGTGCAAGATATAGCCCAGAGTCAGAGACAACAAAGACTGAGGGCCCTATTATGACATTCTAAAGTGCATCGTCACTCGTCAAAAGTCTATTCAAATTTAGTAGGATGTCCAGTTCACATTGGGAGGGGTTTCGTTATCAAACGTGGAGCGCATGGTGTTCCTAGGTTTTTTAATCAGTCATATGGGTGTGTTTGGGGCGTAACATAATTTTAAATCAATGAGAATGACATCTGTCATTCCCTTTAACGGCGCAAAGCGCGATATGTCAAAGAAATGCATCGGTATTTTGGCATTCAACGGCGCATTTGAAGGAGGCTGCTTGCGAGACCGTATGGAATAGTCATTCTTAAACCATGCTTTACTAAAACCTAGCATAGCCTTCACGCATTTCCACTCGTCTATTATTTGAACTCATTGGCAAAGTGAAACTAACTTCACCAAGGAGTCAGTCAACGACAAGACAGTTATATGCAGTTACTTTCACTATTGACTGACATTGCTCAAATGACTGAATAAAACAACATTTATCCTGCAGAGGAGTTGCTTATATCTCGTGACAGTGCGTCTTCAGCTGTGCTCCATACGTGTCTCTCGCCTCTCCCCTAATCACTTTTAACCGTCATTACCAATTTGCAAATGATGGTGAACTAGATGTACCGCAGAGCGGTACAAAAATATGACCGCCGCCCAGTCCAGCACATTTTTTCCACAAAAAGAAATCACGCTGAAAGGCCTATATGATTCTAACTGTCTCACTAAATTGCATTATCCACACTCAATTCTCACTGGTATCTGCTAGACAACAAGTCCCAAAACATGATTAGTTCATAGATTTCACATGTAAAATTCATTTTATACAACCCCACCTCCATCTTGCCTGTTCATAATTCTGAGAAATTCTTGATTGTTTGTGTTATGTTTATGTTATGTGTGTGGGTGTGTGTGTGTGTGAGTGTGTGTGTGTGCGTGTGTGCGTGCTTGTGTGTGTGCCTGCGTATGTGCCTGTGCATGGAAGCGTACATATGTCTACTGTGTGAGTATATGTCATACGTATGATTACTGTGAATGTGTGTGTGTGCGTGTGTATCTGTTTGTGCACATGTGTGCACATGAAATGGGTTAACATGACCCCTGGAGGCAAATATACGGAAAAAAAATGGTCATCCTAGGCCCTACAGTTCTCAAGATATTCACAGAGAACTGTGTCTGGCCTACCCTCCTTTCGGGGGGTCCAGTCCAGCGGGGGGGATACAGATCAAAACGAAAAATGACGGTTCCATGCTATCCATGTGGGGGTACATGCCCACCAAGTTTTGTGTACCCCGGTCTTTCAGTGTGCCGGGAATCCTTGTTGGTGTACGTCACTAAATGTACACATAAATTATTTTATTGTAAGGCCCCCCATGAACGAAAGTACACAAAACTTGGCATGCATTCGGAGGGTGTCATAATGATCCTACACTTTCAATTTCGTGCAGTTTTGACCATGTCAGCCAGAGATATTGTGATGAAAACACCTACATTTTTGCTTTTTAATTTTTAACTAGGTGGCGCTATACATGAAATAAGTGGTAATGGGATGGGTTGACATGGCCCCTTGAGATCAACATACAAAAAAAAGTTGGACCTCCTAGGCCCTACGGTTCTCGAGATATTCACAGAAAACTGTCTCCGGCCACCTACAGCCAGTTGGTGTATAGTAACATAAATTAATTTATTGTGTGGCCCCCCATGAACGGAATTCCACGAAACTTGGTGTGCATTCAGAGGGTGTCATAATGATCCTACACTTCCAATTTCGTGCAGTTTTGACTATGTTAGGTCACAGATACCTGCGATTACAACACCTCATTTTTACTTTTTTGGGTTTAACTAGGTGGCGCTATACATGAAATGAGTGGTTATGGAATGGGTTGACATGGCCACTTGAGATCAACTTACCAAAAAAAAATGGTCCTCCTAAACCTTACGGTTCTCGAGATATTCACAGAAAACTGTGTCTGCCCTACCCTCCTTTCGGGGGGTGCAGTCCAGCGGGGGGGCTACAGATCAAAACGAAAAACGATGGTTCCATGCTATCCATATGGGGTTACATGCCCACCAAGTTTCGTCTACCCCGGTCTTTCAGTGTCCCGGGACTCATTGACAGAAATTTGGGCATGCGAAAAAAAAAAAAAAAAAAAAAATCTGACTAAACCTATATGACCTATATGACCGCCGCTTCGCTGCGCGGCGGTCATAATAACTACTCATCATGAGATGTACAGTATTTCGTAATATCTTTATTCTAAGTATGTTTCCCATTGTAATCATGCAATTTGTAATGCTTTGCATGGACGTGCGCTGGTGTGCGTTCATGAATGATAGAAGGATATGAACAACTCGCCATTGACTGACCAGGTTTAGGTGGTGTACGATAGCAACGCGCCAGGCCCCTCCCTAGGTTGTTAATTGCCACACCCCTGGGCGCAATGTTTAAAAAATAAACGTGCAAAATACCGAATTAAACTTTGCGCGGGTGGAAAACGAACTTTACGCCATGCGCTGGTGCCCAAAATACAGCCCTAAGGAGAGCTAAAATATATTAGAATAAAATAGAACACTAGAAGCAGTGACACTGCTCAGTGTAAGCCAGCTTTAAAATACTTTTAAAGACATTTAAGGAGGGTAAGGAGACCAAGTTGAGTGTCTGTTGAAGCTCATTCCAAGCATGTGGTGCAAAGGATGAAGGCAGATTTTCCCAGTTTAGTTTGTGAAGTTGGAGACTGTAGGAGGAGCTTGTTTGAGGAACGGGTGTTGTATGTAGAAGGGCAAAATGACAAAAGACTACAAATATAACTGGGAAGTTTGCCCATTAGGGCCTTTGCTATAAAGATTAAAATATGGATTTTTCTTCTTAGATGCAAAGAAGTCCATTGAACCTTGGACATCACCATTTCTCTCTCTGCTGAACAAGGGTAAGTAGCCTATGCGTTGGAGGCCTTCTACTGTGGAGTTTTGGACATACACTGTAGGGATCCTTTTTTTGCCTGTAAGACATTCTCCATAATTTAAAAGACTAGTGAAAAGGAAAAATTATATACATTTCAGAATTTTCATAGAAATGAACTGAGATTGTATTTTGCCAGTGTTCCGTTTTCTTTCATTTTGGACACCTCATATATTGAGTGACAGAACACTCTGATTCGTCATACTATATTTACATATTTGGTATTGTTGGATTCAGTACAACCCCACCATTCCCATAAGCCATCATATGTGTTGCTATGATAATCCCTGGTAAAGCAGCTACAAAGTAAATGAAAACATTCTGCATAGATATTCATTTTTTGCATGTCCGCTTATTTTAGGTGTATGTTTACATGTCTCTATTAATTCCAGACAAGATATTCACATCCAGTCTTTTCTAGTAGGTAAAGCAACTTCCTGACTATAAACATGCCAAGTTTCAAAGCTCTCAGAGCTTGTGTGATTGATTTGCACTAATTTATATGCCTTACCTCCAATACGGACAAGCTATATTTCAGTCCCTTTTTGGTTTTGGGGTGTATAACAATATCTGTTAATTTAACAATCTTAGCAGTAAAATATTTTTAGCCAAGAATCCATTTCATATATGGGAGACCTTAGAGATGAGTAAAAACATTGTTGGGTTTAATTCTACCTCCGGTAGGGGTATCTCAAAAACTAAAGCCCTTTCTGACCATTTGTCACTAGCCTACTATGTTTGCAACTTTGAACGCACCCACTTGTCGTCTTTAGGCCTCGATTGCTAGGTAACTATATACTATATATACAAACTATATACAAAGCTGGGATAATATCTTTAGACTGCTGACAAACTGACTGTTTTATGAGTTCACTGAACAAAGATTATGGAAATTAAACACCACTTTTCCATCAGAAACATATTTGTAAAAAGCATAACTGGTATGATATAGAACATCATCGGAATATAGAATCAAGATAAACAATTTCATCAGTTCTACACAGGAATGTAGCTCAGTAAGTAGCAGGTCACTCTTAGACGTAGCAGATTGGGGTTCAATTCCTGCTTGCTGCAGCAATTTTGAAGGTGCATTTCTCACAGCTTAACCAAGCTACAGTGGGCATTACTTCAAATTGGCCAGCTTCCCTCGAGGTCCGCACGTGACATCACGTGGGATCACACGACTTTAATTTGTATTTCTCCAGTGACGCTGCAACAACCCAAACAACCGGCAGATGGCTCTTGTGAGCAGGTTGTCTCGTAAAAAGAAATGGAGCCTGGAAAACCCTACACAGACTTTAGCAGACTGGTTTAGAAATAATTTAATAGCCAGAAATATGTCTGCCCTGCCCTAATAAAGAAATATTTGGTTAACTGTGAGTGAATCCCGTTTGCAGCAGTAGAAGAAACGCAGGACAAATGAAACATTCCGGTTTTCTCCGAGTGCAAAAATGATAGACAGACATCATTTGGACAAAATATAGAGCATATTAACCTCCGTTGCTCAGCCAAATGCCTTCCTGTTACGTCCTGTTATCACGGAGTTACAGGTGATAAACAATTTTTGATGGTCACAAGTTTACTTCATTAGCGGTTTATTTTTTTTATTATTAAAGAGTGTTTTTCATTTAAAGGTTTGACTTCATGCTTATTCAGTAGAGCATTTAGTGCTCTCCCCAATCCCAGATGTTCACATTGCATGTTTGTTTGTAATGGATGCAACCGCGAGATACGCGGTTGACGGCAATGAGTTGTTAACAGACATGAACCAAGACATACAGTATAGCCCAGCAGCAATCTATCTAAAATAACACATACTTGAAGTTATTCATGATATGTTGTCAAATATTGAAGTTGTGGAAAGTTTACATAATGTAAGCTGTAGGATGTTTAATTCGTCCCCCATGCTGTTTCATTTGTCCCAGCCAGGAGGGACGAATGAAACAAAGCACACGTTCGACTTCCCCTTAAATAACTAAATAACGGTTTTGTTCAGAGCTATACATGCAACTGTATTTGACAAAGGACAGATGTATGTTGCTAGTGACAGTAACTTTCACTGTTTTACAATGTCTTTGTAAATTACGTTTAATTAAAGGGGAACTTGGCAACTATTTCAACGTAATAAACCCGTTTAGAAATCATTTGGATGGTTAAATGACCTGTTCCGGTGAAAATGGTGACTTTTCCTGCTGCCCCTAGCGTCCCCAGGCGGAAAACCAACCTTGCAACATTGAGACTACCGTCCCGAAAAGATAAGTGAGAAACAAAGAAACTAGTTTTAAATCGTGTTTCTTACCTTGTAACATCCACATTGTCTGCCAAACTTATGCTAACCGTTTTGCTAGCTTGTAAACAAATCCATGTGCTTTATCGTTACCTTTGTCCACGGTTTGAAATAGCATAATGCACAATTTCTCCAGCAGAGGGGGAAATCCTGCCAAGTTTCCCTTTAAAAAGTGTTTCATTCGTCCAGGTTCTCCCCTATGCTCATAGGCGCCGATACCATGGGTGCTCCGTCGCTCGAGCACCCACGTGTGCCAGCTTACAGTCCCGGCTAAATTTACATTAATTTAAAATCAAACATCGCAGTTGATGTTAAATTCAGCATCTCTCATAATGTGATTGGCTATGTTGCTGTCAATCCCCTACTCCATATCCTAACCACCAATGAGAGCGTCTCTCGTATGAAAATTCCTGACAGTTCCCACCTGAAGAATTAACGCAAGGCCTTGTCGGGTCTTCAGCCCTGAATGTTTAAAATGTATATAGCCCTGAATATCATTTTAAAAGTAGTCTGACATTGTTTTGTGACACAGCTAAACACTGGTACCTCATAGAATGTCTATAACATAGCCTAAGTGGTCGCAACTTGTAAAAGTAAAGCAGATAGAAAGAACTCACGCAAATCTAGCCTACAACACGCAGACAGCTTCATGCTCAGGGGAGAGAGAGAACGCGCACAGGTGTTTTATGATTGTTGGCTTCTGATGGTATCTTGCTAATTCACTGAAGAAAGACTTATGATTATGGATAGAAAGAACATTTCGAAAAGGAAAGGAGTAAGGCAATGAGGAGCAATGCTATAGTGGAATACTCATGTTGCTCTATCAGCATATGATGCAAAACAATGCAAAAGTACAAATGTCAATAAATGGCAATAATAAAGTGTCGACGACAATAATAAAATGTCCATAAGGCTAAAGGCTCTTAAATTTACAGCAGAGAGAATCTTGGGAGTGGGAAGTCTTGTGTGTTGTACGCAGTCATTTGTTGATCTTCGTTGATCTTCGTTGGTCAACATTTTCTTTCCTGTCTACATCCTGTCCATTTTGGGTAGGCCTAGGAGTTGCATGACTAACTTTTAATCATTTCTCGGGGGAGAAACCCCTGAATCCCCTCTTACATAGGACATTTCATGTCTGGGCTTAAGTCTCCAATGTGTTGAGCTCCTAGCAATGTGCCTGCCTAGTCCTACCATGCGCAAAAGCTCAATTTAATTGTAAATTCTGTGCAACATATGCATACTTTGCTATTGTTTCAACCAGCCTGTTGTAGCCTGTCAAAAGAGTGGCGCCGGAACGATTTTAAGGCTATTTCGCATAGGCTACTCAATGGTGCTATTTCACACGCATTATAGCGACCCCCACTCACCGGGGTTAGATGGAAGGTGTTAATAGACGATTGGCGTAGCCTACAGTGGACTAGGGCTGTCAAAATTGCTCAAAATGACGTTTTAAATTTCCCTCTAAAATAAACACATGTATTCGAATATATTGGAATATCTAGGCTATATTATTTGCGCATTATGTCAGTGACTCGCATCATGTCATCTGTTTTTAACTTTTTGGAAACTTTTGAATTAACTGAAAGGAGATAAATATTTTTCGTTAGTTTTGGAAGTTTATTTTTAAGTAGTCTACAATGGCCAGTTCTGACAAAGCCGTAATTACTTCTTTTGAAACAATGGGTGAGTAGGCCGCGCATTTGTATGGATATGTTGCTTGACAGGGGGGATCCCAAGCAGCTTTCAGCCATAAGGCTACTTTGAGAACATTTCCTAAGACACTGATATTCAACATGTTGAAAATTATTTCGGCATAGCCTATAAGCAGTTTAATTAAATGTAATGTTAGTTGTAAACAAGCTACTTGGTGAGGCTTGGCCTCACAGATGCGCTCGTGCCTTAGATGGCAAGAAAAATCTTCACGATATAGGCCTATTAACTGACCGCCCGATTCACGTTGGCTGGGGGGGAGGGGGGCCATCAGACATGTGTGCCTAGGGGTCTATGAATTTTTAATCTGGCCCTGTCCCCAACGAACGCAACTTCCCACCTCTGGGACAGCTTAAAAGAAGTCGAGAGGACTCCTAACTCACTAAGATCTATTCACAAACCTATTTTCAAAGCAATGCTTTGAAATCCTATGCGGCTACAGGAGCTTCCAGTCGCGAAGAAGTAATTTTGCATTGTAATTTGTAGGCATAACTAACATGCAATAACGCCACCAACAACAACCAAAACTAGACTACTCATTGTCAACATGTAAATTAAATGTAACGTCATTGTGAATCAAATTAAAATGTTCTCCTCTTTGCAAACGTAGGCATAGGCATAGTGACAGATTAATTTAATAATGTTACAAAGATACTGCATCAATCCGTATGTTTCATTAGGCTACTAGGCTATTTGTTTTGCCTTACTCTTGATTCATTTAGGCTAGGCCTTTTTATTCAGTTATTCATCATCTTCCGTCCTTGTGTAGCGCACACATTCTTAGACCTGTCACCTGTCATTCATCATCGTAAGGGAGGTGTTTGAAATCATTCCCGCGTAACAATCATCAGCCAATCAAGGTGGTCACTTCAGTCAAGCTCGTGCATGAGTAATGACGTCATCCATAGCAACGAAGACTCACTCTTAGTTGAGGAGTTGTCATTTTTCTTTACTAAGAGTAGGTCTGAAAGGCTTTGAGAATAACTTAATAAGAGAAACTCCTAGCTAAAATCTTTTATTGCTATTTAGGAGTACTCCTAGTGGTAAGATAAAAGGCTTTGTGAATATGGCCCCTGGTGTCTAACCCAATGCATAACCCATTTACACAAAATAATGGTTGAATATTACTGATGATCATTGTTATTATGACCGCCGCGCAGCGAAGCGGCGGTCATATAGGTTTAGTCAGATTTTTTTTTTTTTTTTTTTTTTCTTTTTTTTTTCTTTTTCGCATGTCCAAATTTCCGTCAATGAGTCCCGGGACACTGAAAGACCGGGGTAGACGAAACTTGGTGGGCATGTAACCCCATATGGATAGCATGGAACCATCGTTTTTCGTTTTGATCTGTAGCCCCCCCGCTGGACTGCACCCCCCGAAAGGAGGGTAGGGCAGACACAGTTTTCTGTGAATATCTCGAGAACCGTAAGGTTTAGGAGGACCATGTTTTTTTTGTAAGTTGATCTCAAGGGGCCATGTCAACCCATTCCATAACCACTCATTTCATGTATAGCGCCACCTAGTTAAACACAAAGAAGTAAAAATGAGGTGTTGTAATCGCAGGTATCTGTGACCTAACATAGTCAAAACTGCACGAAATTGGAAGTGTATTATCATTATGACACCCTCTGAATGCACGCCAAGTTTCGTGGAATTCCGTTCATGGGGGGCCACACAATAAATTAATTTATGTT
This sequence comes from Alosa pseudoharengus, assembly GCF_046254945.1. Taxonomy (NCBI): domain Eukaryota; kingdom Metazoa; phylum Chordata; class Actinopteri; order Clupeiformes; family Clupeidae; genus Alosa; species Alosa pseudoharengus. Next base: position 21,940,702 of record NW_027468664.1, on the reverse strand, counting down.
ACTATACACCAACTGGCCTGTAGGTGGCCGGAGACAGTTTTCTGTGAATATCTCGAGAACCGTAGGGCCTAGGAGGTCCACCTTTTTTTTGTATGTTGATCTCAAGGGGCCATGTCAACCCATCCCATTACCACTTATTTCATGTATAGCGCCACCTAGTTAAAAATTAAAAAGCAAAAATGTAGGTGTTTTCATCACAATATCTCTGGCTGACATGGTCAAAACTGCACGAAATTGAAAGTGTAGGATCATTATGACACCCTCCGAATGCATGCCAAGTTTTGTGTACTTTCGTTCATGGGGGGCCTTACAATAAAATAATTTATGTGTACATTTAGTGACGTACACCAACAAGGATTCCCGGGACACTGAAAGACCGGGATACACAAAACTTGGTGGGCATGTACCCCCACATGGATAGCATGGAACCGTCATTTTTCGTTTTGATCTGTAGCCCCCCCGCTGGACTGGACCCCCCGAAAAGAGGGTAGGCCAGACACAGTTCTCTGTGAATATCTTGAGAACTGTAGGGCCTAGGATGACCATTTTTTTTCCGTATATTTGCCTCCAGGGGTCATGTTAACCCATTTCATGTGCACACATGTGCACAAACAGATACACACGCACACACACACATTCACAGTAATCATACGTATGACATATACTCACACAGTAGACATATGTACGCTTCCATGCACAGGCACATACGCAGGCACACACACAAGCACGCACACACACACACACACACACACTCACACACCCACACACATAACATAAACATAACACAAACAATCAAGAATTTCTCAGAATTATGAACAGGCAAGATGGAGGTGGGGTTGTATAAAATGAATTTTACATGTGAAATCTATGAACTAACCATGTTTTGGGACTTGTTGTCTAGCAGATACCAGTGAGAATTGAGTGTGGATAATGCAATTTTGTGAGACAGTTAGAATCATATAGGCCTTTCAGCGTGATTTCTTTTTGTGGAAAAAATGTGCTGGACTGGGCGGCGGTCATATTTTGTACCGCTCTGCGGTACATCTAGTTTAAGAACACGCAGTGCGCATAGGGCACCAAAAACATCGTGCTCGTAAAAAATCATTATACCGCATATTCAGAGGTGGGCGAAGTACTCAATTTCAGTACTTAAGTCAAAGTACAGATACTACTGGTCAAATGTTACTCCGATACAAGTAAAAGTTGCATATTCAAAATTGTACTTAAGTGAAAGTACTGAAGTACTTGATTTTAAAAATACTTAAGTATTAAAGTACAATTTGAAATTACATGTGTAAGGTTTAACACTTAAATGCATGCCCCTGACTAGCTTGTATAAGCTGCAGAATAAGGGATTATAGAATGTTACAGAATGAAGAAACCCAACTGACAGAAAGAAAATGTTTATTTTCTATCAAACTGGCTTGACATGAAAGCAACATTCAAGCAACTTTACATCACAGGTCCAACAGTGGCTCATGGTTTCTGAGGGCAAGTAAGGTAGGTGTGTGTGTAGCAGAGCCTACTTCATGCTTAAATCTAACCAACCATTTCAAGGAAACAAGAGACTACATGGGTGCACAATTTCCACAGGTTGGACGGCGAATTTTTGTATGCAGTGATGTGGTTTACTTTCGGCAAACAAAGCACGCATTTAAAACGATAGGAATCGTTCATTCGTTCAGTAAACTTAAAAATTTTGTTGAGATACGGCCATGGGTGCGAGTACGACAGGGCATCCGCCTTCATCTCCGTCTACCTCCATCTTGCTGTCGATTTAGGAATAGAGAACGGTTAGACGTTGAACTTGGTTTTATAGCCTAGCGCACAGATGTGACGCAACCCTGATTAGTAATAGGCTGTCACCTGCGAACAAACCATCACATTTTAGAAGAGAGGGGAGGGGGGGACAGAGTTTCGATATAGGCTAGACCTAGTTTATTGAAAGTTAAAAGTAACGAGAGCCTTAACAGAAATGTAGTGAAGTTAAAAGTACGATTTTTGACATTCAGATGTAGTGAAGTGAAAGTGAAAGTATTTTTAAAAAAATTAACTCAAGTGAAGTACAAATACTCAAAATCTGTACTTAAGTACAGTACTTAAGTAAATGTACTTCGTTACTGCCCACCTCTGCGCATATTGTGGAAGGTCTGTTATTTAGCCTACTTACTGTAGTAGGCTGCGCAAACCACAGGCCTTTAGCCTATTTTGGGCAAGCCTGCATTCGAGGCAGGCGTTCTGTTGAAGAATTTTATATAAAGCCTGTGCTAACAGTAATCCTCCTACTAGGCCTGTTAAACTCGATTCCTTTTAAGGATCCGGGTTATTCTGAGTCACTCACTAATCTGATCCGGGTTGAACGAGTCACTTGAGTCACTTGAGTCAGTATTGCTAAATCGCAAAGAAATTCAGTCCTACGTTCAAGCAGTGCAGTGGGGTGCTTCATTTCGTTAAGTGCCTTCTCATGTTGGATGTGGATCCTCCATGATTTGAAACCAGGTTTTTGCAGTACTTGCATTTAGCCTAAGAGTTTTGGTCTCCTGGTCAAAGTGCATCCACACATTGTTCATCTTTTTGGTGCTCATGTTCAGAAACTTTGATCTTATTGACAGGGAGGGTAGCCTATATTATAATAATTAATTATTTGTTGTTGTTTTGTTAACAATAGAACATTTGCCTAGGTCTAATGCTACTCTGCTACAATGTTTATTACCACTACTATATACTAATAGTAGGCTACTATGAATCTATTCTAATAGGTATTATAAGCAGCTAATACTAGGCAACTAATATTATTAGCCTATTAATCATAGCTATATATATCATGTTAGGTAGACTAATATAATATCATATATAATATAATATAATAAAACATAATATAATATAATATAAAATAGCCTAATATAATAGCATCAAAACCTCCACCCACTCATGGGAAAGAAAGCAGTTTGAGCCAGACTGTTTATTTATTGTCTTAGCCTAAGCAATTGACTTTCAATGTAGACATAGAAACAGGAACATAGAAATGCCCTGCAGTGACTAAATTATTATTATTATTATTATTATTATTATTACTACTACTACTACTACTACTACTATTCTCATTAGGCCTATTATTATTATCACCTTGACACGAGTAGAAACTAGGCTACTTGCTCGTCTACAGATCCACTCATGACAACTAGCCGGCTGATTCGGCTGACTCGCACTCATAACAACAACGTAACCGGCCCGCTTGGCTGATCCGACTGGCTAGCCTACTCTCCATACAGAGCTTGCAATGTTTCAGACTGTCTTCGCGACCTAATTGCATTTTAAAGTAGGCTATGCGTGCAGAATATATGTTATTTCAGAAGTGAACGCATGGCTTTTGTTGTGGATTTTCTTTTAACCTTGACGAGGAGTTACTCGCTCCTCTAAAGATCCACTCATGACAACGTAGCCGGCTGATTCGGCTGACTCGCACTCACAACAACGTAACCGGCCCGCCCTGCAGATCCAACTGACCCGGCTAGCCTGAGCAGCTCCATACAGAGCTTGCAATGTTTCGGACTGTCTTCGCGACCTAATTGCATTTAAAAGTAGGCTATGCCTACGTGTAGAACACTGTATGCTATTTCAGAAGTGAAAGAATGGCTTTTGTTGTGGATTTGCTTTTCACCTTGACGAGGAGTTACTCGCTCGTCTACAGATCCACTCATGACAACGTAGCCGGCTGATTCGGCTGACTCGCACTCATAACAATGTAACCGGCCCGCCCTGCAGATCCAACTGACCCGGCTAGCCTGAGCAGCTCCATACAGAGCTTGCAATGTTTCCTACTGTCTTCGCGACCTAATTGCATTTAAAAGTAGGCTATGCCTACGTTTAGAACATTGTATGTTATTTCAGAAGTGAAAGAATGGCTTTTGTTGTGGATTTGCTTTTCACCTTGACGAGGAGTTACTCGCTCGTCTACTGATCCACTCATGACAACGCCGGCTGATTCGGCTGACTCGCACTCATAACGTAACCGCCCGGCCCAGCGATCCGACTAACCCGGGTATACAAAGCAGCTCCATTAAGAGCGTGCAATGTTTCGGACTGTCTGCGCGACCTAATTGCATTTTAATATGCTACACATCTATACACCAAATCTAAAGTATGCCTAGGCTACATGCAGAACATTGAATGTTATTTTAGAGGTGAAGAATGGCTTTTGTTGTGGAATTGCTTTTCACTTTGAGGAGGAGCTACTCGCTCGTCTACAGCCACTCATGACAACGTAGCCGTAGCCGACTCGTACTCATGTAGCCTAACCGGCTGGCTGATCCGACTAACCCGGCTCTGCGGGAAGTTAACCAGTTATCTCAGACTGCCTGCTCACTCAGTCGCTTGAGTTGATTTGTGGAGTTGTGGTTATCCTACTTACGAAATGGTTACATTTTTGGCAGATATGATGGCTAGTAGGCTAGCTAATGTTGCAAGAGGTTTGTGTGTGGCGCTGTTTATCGTTTTAGATTGAATTGTAGTAGGACTCAACTGATCCGAGTTAATGATACTAGAGACTCGCGACTCGTGGGTTAATTTAAAGATACGGGTGAAAGATCCGAGTGAATCACGACTCAAACAGGCGTACCTCCTACCCCCACTACCACAGCTGTGGATAGTGTGGCATGCTCACGCGTTATGTCTCCTTGCCAACTTGAAGGCCTATAGCGCAACCATTTACGTCTTCATAAAATAACAACTTGGCAGATATGCCTTCATATCTTTGATCTTCATTCAGCATTTTGTTCTTCCACTGGAAATTACTTCTACATTTGCTGCCTGCTGCATCCTTTCTGTTTTTATTGTTGTTTGTGTTTGACGTCTTGAGTTAATGCATTAAACATAGTTTGCTGGTAACCCGCCACAAATAGCCTACAGATTCTTGCGTGCGTACATTTTCTATTCTCTCCAAAATGTGCCCGTTCTATAGGCTGGCCAAGTGCGTAATTCTGCGGCATAAAGCAGATGTATTTTTTTATTGTACAGAAAAATAAAAATAACTTGTCAAGCAGTCAATTGACTACATTGCAGTCAAGAAGTAGGGAAAATTAATTTACGAAACCAAAACGCCTCTATTGTGTAGCTTGTTAAAAATGTCGCTAGATAGTATTAAATCTAGCCTGGCGAGCCAGACCCACATTATAATGTAGGGTCTGGGCACTCACCGTTCGCAGTGCTCAGTCCGAGGGTCGGGATAATCAGTTGTCTTTCAAATTCCCTCTGCACGCAATAGGATATTTGTTTTCAAGTAGCAGGGAATTCAAGCCAAACCGTTGCAACTCTGCCATCAATCATTATGTTAAGCCCAACAAACGACTCTATACACGATTTCAATGCCAGATTTAGTTTCGATTTCTACAGCTCACAAGTCAACGGAGAGTTGCTAGACTAGCCCTGACAGCAAATGTAATTTGCTGCCGCTAGGGGCGTGTCTAGATTTCTAGGCTATATTAAATCGCCAACAACATTGTTTTCTGCAGAAGCCTACCCTAGGCTACAGATTAATTCTGAACAATTATTTCTCTACTGGCTCAATTATCAAAAAGGTGCTTTCTATTCGTCCTCCGCAAATGAAGCAGGTAGTTCCGCATAGAGAAGTTAGAATAAATTAGCGTTTGCGATTGACAAGGTTGTGATAAGTAGGCTATAACACTAACTTTGCAAAGTTAACTTGAATGCATACATTTTGAACAAAGTTGTGTAGGCTACACCGCGCCAGTTGTAGTCTGCATGAACAGTTCTTGCACAAGACAGTGTTTTGATTTGCGTACTTTGCGTTACCCCCAACACTGACAATAACGTAGACAGCAAATTAAGATATTTTTTTGTTTTGTGGAGCGGCACCGGTAGGCTATCAAAAGCAGATTTAAATTTTCGTTACCACTGTGCAGCCAAGCCTTAAGCCATACCCAAGTAGCCTAAATTGAGGTAATGTTTAATTATGCATGATTTATTTTGTTATTGAATTTGTAGGCTGGGATTCCTCTCGGCAACAATTATGTTTAAAGGTAGCCTCCTGCTTTTTCAGAAGGGGCGGCAGGCAGGCTACTGACAGAGCGATGTACTGTGGCAGAGCGACGCATAGTGGCTGAAAGTGGTACTAAAGTTTCACGCAGCTTCATGCCGCGTAATGCGCGACTGAAGTGTCAATTTCAAAGTAATGCCCACTGTATGGCCGCTTACAGTGATGAACATTGAAAATGTATACCTTTTCATGTATTTTTACCTTACATGAAAGAAAAGGTCTTCAAAATAAATCTCCCAAAGTTTCATCATCACAGTAATTGCGGAAATGTACTTAAATGGCTGTTTAAGTTGACTTGCAACCCTTAATCTTACAAAGAATGTGTCCAATAATGCTGTTTTACCAGCCAGCTCGTTTCAACCGAGGATTTTGCACAAGGATTTTCCTATGTTTTGGTATCCCCTGAAACGTCATGATCTCAGTTATCCAAATATGGTGTGAAAACGTCAGTCCCTGGTCTTATTAAACCTATCAAAATGTTCACAGAGCCTCCTCAGTTGCCAAAAGGAAGCCCTGTTTACAGCCTTGTGCAACGCAATTGGTCCACCTACCATCCTGTCAGATTAGCAGTGCTGCAGTCTAATGCTAGCAACAATTTCTCCAAAATATCTTCTCAAAAAGTTTGTGTTTCACTTAATACTTTGCATTCAACATTGTCGTCATTTTTATAGTGTAGTATGCCATACTGTGTGTTTGATGTTTAGGGTAATGTCATCTAAAGAAAGTGAAATAGCTAAAGCATTAAACTCTGTTGACGCCTCCAATTTGCGGTCTGCTGCTGGCCAGCAAGAGTGGATAAAGCTGGTGAATGACTACTTTGGATGTAGTGATGTGCCATCTGATGACACTGACAGCGATGAAGACAGTGACTTTGACTCACGACCGACTTTGGAGCCTGCTATCCATACTGGCGACGACGACGACGGCGACGACAACAACATTGAGGACTTGTCAAGTGAGCAGCCTGTCACCGACATAGGCGAGGTAGAGAGAGTTATGTCCACCTGTGAAGCAGTGGGTACGGTGTGGGTACGGTGAATGACAACCGAGAAGATGAGATCACAAAAATGTGTGCGTTTTCTTGCAAAGGTTGTAAACTAAATGTGACGAGTCACAGAACTGACCAATGAAAGGACACAGATACAGAGGGAGGGGCGGGAATTCGGAGAGTGAAACTGAGAGAGATCAATATGGCGGTAAGCGGTGGAAGCCGGTGAAGTGTGGCAGCTGATAGTGAAGTTTTGTTTTGTGTCCGAAGAAGTGTTTGCAGCGCACTGAACCCGTGTAGTTGTGTTACTGCCTGGGGTGCACCACGAACGTGGATACAGTAGGCTACGGCTGGCGAGTCTGAACGAGCAGACGGCACTGGAGTGTCTAAGTAAATCAATCTGGCAAGTTTGGATGCTTTTCCCCTCCTCTCCCTCTCCCGCCTCCCTTCGTGAGTATTGTTGCCTGCCGCCTGACTTCATCCACCATAGCACTGGGCATGAGGAATAGGCCTACACCTCTGAACTGAAACGTTAATGTGCTTTTCCAACGCGACGGAATAATCCCTCACAGAGATTCACATTAAGTGAGACGGACATTGCTGTTGTTGTTTAAAAAAACACAAACTTTTCTACACAAACTTGTTTGAAACTGTGTTGCAACTACTCTACAGAATGTAGGCTGGTAAACTAGCCTTCACAGTCATATGCATTACGGTGGACTCCTTTTGCTTGTTAAGAGTTTTCTGTGCTTGAAAGGAAGGGTTGAGTTTACAGGTTGTTTTTAAGTTTCAACTTTTTAGTAGCCTGTTTCGAATGCAGCCTTAAAGGAGAATTCCGGTGTGATATTGACCTAAAGTGTTTTGAAACATGATACCGAGTGTAAACGTATGTCTCATAGCCCATCTCGGCTTGTCCCCTGCACTCCAAAATCTGGCGCTAGTTAGCCGATGCTACCAACAGCTTTTTCAATGGTGGTGCTTCGGCATCGGGCTAGCCATGCAAATAAATCACTGTTTTACACCATTTACGAGGCTCAATGTATCTCCACACTTCATTGGTAGACTTCTGAGGGCCCTGACATTTAAAACGAGACATTGAGAACTTTGAAAAACCATAGATAGTTTACTTACAAGACGATTTATACAGACAGTTAAGATTCCAATCAGATTCCAAAAATAATTCCATGGAAATGCATAGATTCCAGTTGCTGCTACTGGAAGAAACTGGAATCCATGCATTTCCACTGAATTATTTTTGGAATCTGATCCCTTATCATACCTGTTCATTCTTACTCGTCGATTGACTTATCATGACTAAATTCAAGATGGCTGCAAACGCTAAACTTCGTGAAGATACTGTCTGTATAAATCGTCTTGTAAGTAAACTACCAGTGCTTTTTCAAAATTCTCAATGTCTCGTTTTAAATGTCAGGGCCCTCGGAAGTCTACCAATGAAGTGTGGAGATACATTGAGCCTCGTAAATGGTGTAAAACAGTGATTTATTTGCATGGCTAGCCTGATGCCGAAGCACCACCATTGAAAAAGCTGTTGGTACTGTAGCATCGGCTATCTAGCGCCAGATTTTGGAGTGCAGGGGACAAGCCGAGGTGGGCTATGAGACATACGTTCACACTCGGTATCATGTTTCAACACACTTTAGGTCAATATCACACCGGAATTCTCCTTTAAGCTGTTGGTCATGTTTTTGTCATGCACTTAAAATGTAAGGTTATGGTAACAATATGAAGTTATTTTGAATATTGAGAAGGTTATTGTCCCGGGACACTTTGAATGGTGATTTTGAAACTTATTCTCTAGCACTCCACCGGTGTGAGTAGCCTAATTATTAGCAGGGTAAATAATTACAGGTTAATAATGATCTTATAAGCTACTGTGATAAGGTATTTGGAGGCACACTGAAGGCCTCTTTTCTTTTGTGATTATTAGTAGGCTACATATGTATTTTTTTGTTATCGTTTTGTTTATTACTTTCTATTTTCATGTTTCATTCAACTAGAGGGTGAAGTGCAAATAAATGCATTACTTAAACAGTTAATATCCTAGCCTGTTTGGTTTGAGTGGAAGGGTGGGAATTTATAAGGTAGGTGCACATTCACACAATACTGACATGGCCACATAGCTATCTAGCCTGCCCCCTGAATAGAGTAAAAACAGTAAATGCTAAATAGTTAATGTTCCCTAATGGGCACAGTTTTGCCCGTTACATAAACAATGGGCAAGAGTGTTTTAAATCTTTCGAGGAAGACTTCGTTTTCAACCTTCGATCCATGGCATCTCTTTCTGAATACAAAAAAGACCTAATTCTTCTGGGGAAGATCAGCTGTCACTTAAAGAATGATAAATTCACTTGTTCGACGAAGAAAATCCAACAGGAGCGTCAACATCAAAGGTCAGAATATTACTTGGATGGAAAAAGAATTTGCCGTGAAACATTCCAACATTGGTAAGTAGGTCTAGCTTTACAACCATTACACTTATGTGACTGATCAGAAGTATGTTCTTGATTTTAGTGACAGTATAGCTTACGTGATGTTCCCGTTTAATTTCAGTATCAGCCAGACTAAACTGACAGCTCTACTGAAACACTACAAGGAAAACGGCTTGACCCCACGAGTTATAAAGTCTGGAGGTCGCCAGAGAAGAGATCAGAGACTGCTCACACATGACGACATCTGCAGTGTTGTTTCGTTCATCGTGAACTTCGCAGAGCTTCACGCATTGGTTCTCCCTGGTGGCGTTCCCGGGTATAAACGTTTCGATGTGAAGTTGCTGCCATCTCATCACACCAAGGCGACAGTTTTCTGTGCTTATGAAAGCGCAATTAAGGCAAGAGGTAGGTGACTTATCCAATGTCGTAGTGGTAAAATAAGAGGTGGGTAAATGTAGTAGGCTATGCAGAATCAGATGTTTAAAAAGACATGCAGAACATGTTTGATGATGGAAGCTTATTACTGTGATATTAATCCTGTAAGGCCTGTATACTTTTAAATGTACTCTTTATCATAGTCTGAGGGTTTCCAGGCCATAGTGGGTTCAATCTTAAATCAGGATAATGCAGTGGGATTTGGCAATGTTAATAGTTGCATTTGGTACATACACTCTATTAAGATGTGGATAAACTGTGTTTACTTGCATTTAGCTACCACTACATCCTTGCTTATTACTGAGCATTTGTGTGCTGAAATAATGTAAATAAGCCTACGCTGCAAATAAGCCTATGCTGAAAAAACATAATAAGTAGATTTACCTTTACTGATTACAACAGCATTAAAAAAACTGAGATGTTGAAAACAGTACATTGATACAGAAATTAAGCAAGCCTTTCCCTCCTTTGTTTTAACAGAACATCGTGTGGTGAGTCTTGTGACCTTTCGACGCCTGTGGAAGACTCTTGTGCCCTACATTGTGCGTACAAAGCCAATGACTGACTTGTGTTGGCAATGCCAAAAGAACAACTCCATCATTTTCAAGACCGCTAACCTGACTGAGGCAGAGAAATCCAGTTGCTGCAGAAAACAGGAGGATCACCCTAGAACGTTCACTCTATCAAGAGATGGTCCAGAAAGCCAAGGATACCGTGAAAAACAATGCCATTCATGAACTCTGCCCTTGTGATCCATGCTCCCAAGACATCACTGTACAAAAGCCTCACTTGCTCGCTCCATTCCCCATGATTGGCCCGAATTGCCTGCAGCTGCGACTCTCTCATGTGTTGCACAGACACACCTGTCACTAATTATTAGGCAGGGGATATAACTTACCTGGTCAAGCGGTGCTCCTGTTTGCATCCGGGTGTGACCTGACTGAACTTGCATCTCCAATCTCCTGATAGCCTGTGATTAATCCTGTGTGCATCTTCCAAACCACACATACACGCATGCCCACATAACCAGCCAAGAAGACAAAAGACAAAAAGACAACAACTTAATAAATACACCCTTTGTGGTGACCTTGGCTAAATTCTGTCTGTGTCCTCGATGTCAGGTAATGGGTTGGAGGCAGATAGGCCAGATGAAAAAGGTGGTCTCCAGCGACCAGATGCGACCAGCCATAACCCGGAGCCAGGTGATGCCACTGTGACCGATCCACGCCCTCGGAGAGTGAGGAGACCACCAGACCGCTACACTGTCCCAATGAGCTCCAGCCGCACCCTCGTGCTACTTTAGCCATTAACTTGATTCCCCCCTCTTCTCAAGAGCGAGTGGACAGAGCTGATCCAGATCCACCTCGAGTACCCGCAGAACCATCGGCAGAGCTTCATGAGCCCCTTAGGGAGTGGAGAAGGTCGAGCTGTTCCTCTTCAATCCGGTGATGGTGTGATCCTGCAAGGCTTCGCGACAGTTCCTAGAGCTTCTGCCTATGGTACTGCAGGCCTTACCAGGCCACATGTTAGCTTGCTGAAGGCTTTACCTGAGGTCGTGTGGATCCAGCTGGACAGTCCAGCCCCAGTACACTGCAGTGCGTTGGAAGAGAGAAAGGAAGAACACACAGGCTACTATTGGCCAATCCTCTCCAATTCATTAGAATTGGACTCTGGGCGTTTGGGAACAGCTGAGGGAGGAGGCTACTTGAAACTGCAAGTTTCAGTCGGTGTGAGAGAGCGGACTTTCAGTTGAGAGTAATTAACACCCTTTTGAACAATCTAAGCTGTGCTAACGACAGAGGGCGGTCTACGCTGATTATCATTAGTGATACGCGAGGACAGCTGCATGCGATTCCTGTCAGCATAACGATAAAGGCTGTTGCTTAAGCGTCAGCCCTCGTTTCAGCCGTCCTTGTTTAAGACGGACGCGGTCAAGACGAGCAAGTTTACCTGTGCAAGTTCACCGAGCACAGGCGCCGACAAAGGCAAAAAATGTGCCATTCCACCATATCTGTTATCACCGGCCATCGCAGAAAACGGCATCATGCCAAAGGAGCAGAAATCTGCTTAACCTTGGAAGAGTAAAACTTGGATCAAACCAGAGAACACTGCCACCCCGGCTGCACTCTCCACTAACTTTACCCTCTCCCACAAGAACCTCTTCTGGTTGCAGCTCTGATCAAGGAGGGTGAGACAGAGCAGCAGGCGGGCATCCACCCCTCCTGGACTATTCAGCAGCCGGGCGGGCCGCAACTGAGAACAGGCCCTGCCCTACATCTCAGCTTATTTCCCACTGCAGAGGATCTCCACCCTTCTCTATCTCGTAATTTCCATATCATCTCCATTGGCACGACAGAGCAAGATCAGAGCCCAACGCTTACTCAATCACCTTTCCGTCAGCTTCCACAGACTGAAGTGAAGGCGAAATACCCACGACGGGATGAAGGATCGTATGTGCCTCCCGTGCCTCTGGCGTCTTCCAGCGGAGCCATTGATGGAGCCGCCGGTGCGTCTAACATCCCGTGATGAAGGGCCAGTTCTTGTGACTGCAATGTATCCAAAGTCCCCCGGGGGTCATGAGCCATGTCCCGAATCTCCATTGAGCCCCGCGACTTCTGATGGTGAGGAGCCAGTTCCACAGGCTCCAGTGCCCTCTCCTGGAGGAGAAGATCCACCTCCAGGGCCGCGGAAGCCATCTCCAGCACCTCCCGCATGCCCAGCGGCTCCAAACAATGTCGGACCATCACCATTACCGAGAAAGGAACTGACCTGATGGAGCTGTTAGTTGCATCGGCATATGGCATTCCAAAACCAAAGTTGCCTTACTTTGACAGTGGCAGAGAAAGCGACTTTGTTCTGCTGGATATAGCTTTAGGCAATCTGGTGGGCATACATACCCACCTTTCAGAACATTTTAAGTTCCAAATCCTTCTTGACCATTTAAAGCACCCGAGTGCCTATAGACTAACTAAGTCACATATCTACGCCAGAGACCCCTATACATCCGCCCTGGCTGCTCTGAGAACTAGATACGGACAACCTCGCCAGCTAGTCCAGAATGAGATCAGCAGCATTTTGAACACCCCGCTTATCAAGATGGGCGATAATGCTGCCTTTCAAGAATTTGCTCTCGCTGTCAGTTCTCTTATTGGGCTGTTAGAGTCAGTAGAGGGGAAGAATGGCAGTGAACTAAAGTGTGGCTCACATGTAGACAAGCTTCTGGGATAATTGCCCCCTTCATATCGTGATGGATTTGTCGAGCACTGCTATGCTCAAGGCTACCTGAAGGATGGGACCACGAGAATATACACTCTTCAACATCTGTCGGCCCGGATACGAGGGAAGGCAAGGGTCAGGAGCGTGGTGCAGCAGTTGACTTCTGTCCAGTGGAAAAAGGAAGGAACCTGTTTGCAGAGTTGAGGCGCCCACCCACCATGTATCTCACCACTGCCTGTACCACGTTGAATGCCATGGCCACTACCGCCTCCAACCCTGAACGGAGGCATATGGCCAGCACCACTGCAGAGGGACAGGGTAAGAAGCCTCCCTTTAAAAATAAGCATAAGTTCCAGCCTTACTGCCCTCATCACAACAACCGTGATCACTACTTTGGATCATACCCAGAGGTGATGAAGTTCACTCCAGCTCAGCTAAAAGATTGGATTGTGGAGAATAAAAGGTGCCACAAATGTGCCCGCTGTCATTCGCCAGACAAATGCACGCTGAAGAAACCTTGTAACCTGTGTAACCAGCTGCATTTGACCATTCTTTATGACATCAGCAGTCTGGATATGACCAAAATCTTGATGGTTCAATCTCCCTGTGATGAAGCGGTCTACCTTGACCTGCCTAGTCGCTCACCAAGTGACCTTACATGCTGGGGGCCGTAGCCTGGAGACAATCGCTCTTCTCGATGATGCCTCTAGTCGAACAATCATCTTGCCCACTGCTGGTCAACATCTTCACCTCCAGGGGGACCTAGAGGTGCTTTATCTGCAGACTGTATGGCAGCAGGTAGTCCCGGTGGAGGGAATGACTGTCCTTTTCTATATCCCCGGCAGGGCAACCGGATATAAAATATCCCATCCAGAATGCCTTCACCTCTTCCTGCCTTAGCCTGGCTGAACACACCTGCCCCGCAGAGGCCCTTTACCCTTACGAGCCCGACCGTTCTAATTTCGTTACAAAAGTAACGATGGCCAATCGTCTAATATCTCAGCTGTCCAATGACTGATTTTATTTCTGAAATCTTCCCCGTAATGCTGACAACATAAGCTTCAATTTGATATGATTGGTTAAAGGGTTTATGGCGCGAAATGTTTTGGATACATGAAGATGAGTCTTGAAAAAATATTTTCACTTGAGTCGGCGCATTTGATGTGGACAGCCGGATGCCACCTGCACTTAAGTTGGAGTTTACCTCGACTGGAAACCACACAGCTGGATAAACTGAGGTAATATTGTTTTTACATCGGTTCTAGTTATGGTTTATCTTAATTTGAAGTCCTTAAATCATGTTATTTGACAGTAATATGCTTTCTCATCAACATTATGGCTTAGCGGGGGGCTAGTGCATCGTCACGTAACTTTAGCTAACTGTATAATTCTGAACTGCTTGCAATATTATCGTTTGCTTTTGATGTCAGTTATTTTCATTTGACAGTTTCATTTAAAAACCTGTTAGTATATAACCTGTAAGTAAGTTTGTTTTCTAGTACCAATTTGCTTGTTAGGTAAGCATTATATTGGCAAGACAGTATAGCAAACCAAAGCTGAATAAATCAATGGGCGCGTTTCAAGTTGCGTTACGTTCTGACATGAAATAAGTTGAGCGATATTTTTACTCCTCTCAATATGTAGTTGTAGAAAATAAGATGTGAAATCACATATTCTGTCAGAAATGTAATTAACTTATTGCCTTTCCTCCGGTTGTTATCTGTAGTGCAGCCTGTAGTGAACTATTTTAGCTTGCTAACTTCTAAATGACAAACATCAGACGTGCTTGTCTCAACATTTTCTAAGTTGGCATGACTTGAAATAGATGAAGCACAACTCCTCAATATTTAGTTATAGAAAACATGATGTGAAATCACATATTCTGTCAGAAATGTCATTATTGCATTTCAGCAGTTTGTTACTAGGTGAAATGTAATCTGTCTTTATCTTGATGCCAGCCAGGCAATCAGATTTAGGGTAGCTAAACCCATGTGTAATGCAATGACTTTTCATAGGCCTACTTAGAAATATTTCGAGTATATTTTGAGGATGCTTCAATAGTTTAGGCTACCTCTTCTTTTGTGTGCATACATGCACAAATCTGTAGTTTTGTGATTTTATTTTTTACATTAATAAAGGTATTTGTATGATTTTGCTCCTGTTTCAGATGGAGGATGACAAGACCTACACAGACCTTCTCGCAAGCCTGAAGAGGTAGCTGACTGCTCATGAGCTTGCGCTCACAATGCTGAAGACCATGAGGGGATGGAGGAAGAAGGTATAGATTTATGTGCCGTGCGTAGGATGGTGCAGACTAAAACACTGTGTGAAATAGACTTGTTAGGTTCTTTTTTACTCACATTGTTGTCCCAGGCATATGTGGTTTTACCAACCGGAAGGAATGGGAGCTTGTGCTTAGTAGGCCGTTGTATGCAAACAGTGCAGGGGCATGGGACAAAGACCCCAGAAGAGTTTCACAGGTTTCTGGGATTGATCATTTACATGGGGTTCACTTTCCTCCCTAATATCTATTGCTACTGGGGAACCAAGTCTTGGCAGGGATCAGGGGACATTGACCAAATGATGAATACATATTGTGTACTCCAAAAAACGCAGAATACCAGAAAGCACTTTTTCTCCATTGACATTGCCGTTGTCAGTAGCTTCTTGTTATTTCAAGTTTGACAATGCAATGCAGAATCTGGTGTTGAACCTAGGTTTGATAGCTACAACCAGAAAAAATTTGGAGGAAATCTATTACAACAGCTGGTAGGCATTTCCGTTGAAATTTCAGCCTCACCTTCAGCTGCTCCAACTACTACTCTGTCGTCTTTCCATCAAGTACATATTCCTGTACAGCAGGAGCTTGTTATAAAAAAAACTTACATAATAAAACTAAAGTATCTTGTATGGCCCTGGAGTGTAACAGTAGGTGAATTTGTTTTATTGATAAACAAATTGCTGTCAGATTTGGCATTCTGCAAAAGGGGATGCGTTTAGTAATGAGTCATAGCTCTTCTGTGTTCAACCTTCAGGTTCCCCACCCCACCTTTCCCTATCCTCCTCTGTAAGTGTGTGTGTGTGGGTATGAGTTTGTGTGTATATGTGTGTATGTGTTTATTCTCCACAGGCTTGTTCTAAGTATGTAATCCACTTTCAAATGTTTAGAACACATTGAGTTTTGAGTGATGTTGATTGTATTCCTAGCTTTTCATGAATAATAATACATTTTATATATGTATATCATTTTCATATTATACTGATTTATATAAGGAAGTTGTATTTGTTGAATCAAATGTATTTTATGTGTCTTTTCCGAAATGGTCAATGAATACAGTATACTTACTTCCTGTATTACTGGTAAGGTACAGTATGTTTTGTTTTTTTAATGTCATTCTTATTGACTGTAGCATTTGCTTATATACAAATAAATGGTTTATTCTTATAGACCAAATACATCTAAACCATTGTTTCTGACTTGATTGTTAGTTTTTATGCATACTTTTATGTTGTTGGTGAGAAAGTGAATGTGAATTCTGTCAACATTCTAAATCCCGTTTCCTGCATTTTTTTACACTGATCACTAAAATTATCATAACTTTTGAAAGGTTAATGATAATAATACAGTCTTTTTTGTTAAATAGCCCATAACTTGCTGAACATTTCATACACTCTATATTTTTCTCTATCTTGTAGAGAAATATGATGAAAATTCATTTTTATGTGAATGAAATTAAATTTTGACAAATTCCGGATATACATTTGGAGAGGATTTTCAAATACTGTTCATTACTATATCAACATTACCATATGTATTTTACATAATTTCATAGAACTGATCCTTCTGATTACAATGGTATGTATATCCCATTGATCGTATGTATTATACTCAAGAAATTGTGTGAGGAGGTCATCCAGCACCAAAAATGGAATGTTCGGCACGGGCACGAAAGGGTTAAGAAGCAGTATCCTCACCTGAGAGAGTTGCCACTTCTGTCCTTCTCCAAAATGGCACCTTTTGTGCTTATCGGCTCCGATTACCCTGAACTGATTGTTCCGACTGAGCCTGTCCGGATGGGTCCGAGGGGTGGACCAGTGGCAGTTCATACAGCATTAGGCTGGGCCATGCAGGGACCTGTTAGTGTGACCTCTCGCCCGGATGTCAACCTCGAGTCCTGCCTCTTCATGACCTCTACCGCCAATCCGTTACCTTGTGCCACTGCGGAGCTCCTTAGGAATGTGGAGTTGCTGTGGAAGCTGGACGCTTATCCCCACCGAAGCATCAAGGATGTGACTCGCTTGAAACATGATGAGTATGCATTGGAGCTGTTACGGGCCAAGACTGTCCCTGTGACCGTTGATGGTATTCAACGATATGCCACACCTTTGCTGCGTGCCCCAAATAGCCCTTTGCTTTCGGTCTCCAAGCATTCAGTCATGCCCATGTTGCGGGGAACAGAAAGACGACTGGACAGGGATCCTGAACTCGCCAAAATACATCATAATGAGATCCAGAAGCTTCTTGATGCTGGTTATGTGACCATTGTGAAAGATGTGGGCGAGGTACTTACCTCATCATGTTATCAAGCAAGCTAGTGGAAAGCACAGGTTAGTCTTCAATTGTTCATTCACATTCAGGGGCCAATGCCTGAATGAAAACTTGCTTCCGGGACCTACCTTGGGTCCATCCCTCTTGGGAGTGTTGCTCCGATTAAGGCAGCATTCAGTGGCCATCAGCGGTGATATCCGTGCCATGTTCCATCAGGTCTGTCTGCTGCCACAGGACCAGGCTCTCCTTTGCTTTCTTTGGCGGAATCTAGAGAGAGAGAGGGAGCCAACCACTTATGAATGGCAAGTGCTTCCTTTCGGTGCAGCTTGCAGCCCATGCTGTGCGATCTATGCACTCTAGCACCACGCCAGGAGTTGTGATGGCAGTGACTAAGAGGTAGTGGATTCGGTGGAGAACTCGTTCTATGTCTATAACTGCCTCCAGAGTCTGCCTTCTTCCGTAGCAGCCAAGACCTTGCTCAAGAAACTGCGTATCCAACTTGCTAAAGGCGGATTTGAGATCAGACAGTGGGCGAGCAACACTGTAGAGGTAGTGAAACATCTTCCTCCAGAAGCAAGGTCGACCAGCACCAAGCTGTGGCTGTCCGAGATGGGTTTGAGCCAGCCTTGGGTCTCCGTTGGGCTTGTATCCCAGACACCCTTGGATGCAAACACAGGGCAGTACGGACCTCCGCTTCACCCACCTTGAGGGTAGTTTACCGCACCTTAGCCAGTCAATATGACCCGTTAGGCTACATATTGCCTTACACTACTAGGACCAAGGTGATTGTTCAGGACCTATGGAAGACCAAGCAGGATTGGGATGATCCTATTCGCCCAGCTGAGCTGATGGATCGGTGGCTCGAGTGGGAGCATGAATTGGTGGATCTTCATCGAGTGCAGATGCCCCGGTGTTATGTGCATCAGCTGATTTCCCTGCAACGAAATGGGATCTCCACATCTATTGTGATGTGTCAGAGAGGGTCTATGTAGCAGTAGCTTACCTCAGAGCACAGTCTGCAGATGGTGAGGTTCAGGTTTGCTTTGTCTTGGCCAGGACAAGAGTAGCACCAAGGAGGTAGATCTCTGTGCCCCGCCCTGAGCTCTGTGCTGCCCTCCTCGGAGCTCAGCTGTCATCCACAGTGCAAACTGAACTTACCTTGCCCATCCACAAGGTGGTGTACTGGAGTGATTCTACCACCGTGCCTCCTGGCTGAAGTCGGAGTCCTGCAGGTATAAGGTCTTTGTAGGGACACGCATCGCTGAGATACAGGACCTCACTGATGTGAACAGCTGGAGGTATGTGGATAGCCAGAGCAATCCTGCGGATGACATTACGAGAGGATAGACACTGCAAGAGCTAGCACAACGTCAAAGATGGAGTGAGGGACCATCTTTCTTACGGAAACCTGAAACTCAGTGGCCTCATCCCCTTTCCAGACTCCTTATTAAGAGCTATGATGAGCAGCTCCTACACCCAGGACCAGAGCGAGATATGGCGGAAGTATTGGGTGCTGAGTGGCCGGAGTGCCATAAAGCGGCACCAGAACACCTGCCAGGAGTGCCGCAAATGGAAAGCCAAGCCAGACATTCCAAAAATGGCAGACTTACCAACTGCCCCTCTTCGCCTGTTCAAGCCTCCCTTCTGGTCAATCGGGGTCGACTGCTTTGGACCATTCCAGGTCAAAGTGGGCCGCCGGTGTGAAAAACGCTGGGGGATACTCTTCAAGTGCCTCACTACCCAATGTATACATCTGGATATTCTTGAGATATGGTTACAGTAGCATTCCTTATGGCCCTCCGTCGCTTTTTATCTCAAAGAGGAAAGCCATTCAAAATCTTGGCCGACAGAGGAACCAACTTCAGGGGAGGTGATGTGTTACTCCACAAAGCGTTTGAAGCTATGGAGCCCACTCTGAGACAACAACTGGCTGAGCAACAGATCACCTTCTGCTTCAATCCTCCCCATGCACCTCATTTTGGTGGTGTATGGGAGAGAGAGATCAAATCGGTCAAAACCTCCCTCCGAGTGGTCCTTGGCAGTCAGCCCATTCCGGAAACCGGTCTCCGTACAGTACTTATAGAGGTGGAGGGTATCTTGAATGTGAAGCCTCTGGGGTACATCTCAGCCGACCCTTCAGATCCTGATCCGATCACCCCTAACCACCTCCTCATCCGCCGTTGTGACTCCTCACTTCCGCAAGCCACCTTTGCATCAACCAGCTTTGTCGGGACACGCAGGTGGCGTCACCATCAACCAGCTTTGTCGGGACACGCAGGTGGCGTCACAGTCAACTTCTTGCCGACCACTTCTGGTCGAGATTGATCTGAGATTACTTACCCACCTTGCAGCCGCGGGGGAAATGGAGGAGGGATACCAGCAACATGACAGTTGGACAGCCCGTCCTGATAATTGATCCTCAGTTCCCTCGGGCTCTCTGGCCAGTTGGGCGGATCACCCAAATCTCTGGAGTGGACGGGAGAGTCCGGACAGTGGAGGTGAGGGTCGGGGAGAAGAGGTACATCAGACCTGTTGCGAGGCTCATCCCCTTATCAGAGTTGAAGGATGAAGACGAGAAGGAGGGAGGCAAAAGCTTGTGATTATTTCTACGGTATGAAATTTGTGACAAATTCCGGGGCGGCTGTACAAAAGCCTCAATCGCTCGCTCCATTCCCCATGATTGGCCCGAATTTCCTGCAGCTGTGACTCCCTCATGTGTTGCACAGACACACCTGTCACTAATTATTAGGCAGGGGATATAACTTACCTGGTCAAGCGGTGCTCCTGTTTGCATCCGGGTGTGACCTGACCGAACTCGCATCTCCAATCTCCTGATCTCCTGCTAGCCCGTGATTACCGTATTTTCCGGACTATAAGTCGCTCTGGAGTATAAGTAGCATTAGTCAAAAAATGCTCATGAACAGGAAAAAAACATATTTAAGTCGCACTGGACTATAAGTCGCATTTATTTAGAAATGTATTTCACAAAATCCAAAACCAAAAACAGAGACTATGTAACTGGACTATTGAGGCCAAAAAGATTAATGTTAATGAAGACAAAGGAGTGGCAGCCAAGAGGAGGGCCGGAAGGTCTAATAAAGCAAAAGATTCACTGAAAGAAAATGCCATGTGGTACACCAAAATTTAGCTAAAAATGTGGAGAATGTAATGCAATCAAGCATTTTGGGCAATGTGGAGTCACAAGCTGGCAGCAGATTAAATGCTCACGAGAGAGAAATAGGCGGTTTTAAAAGGACGTGACCAAAGCGCAAACCAGGCATAGACCTAGGCCGAAGGTAATTGTAAAGCAATTTACAAAAGATTCACTAAACAAACATGTTCATGTGGTACATCAATATTTAGCTAAAAATTTAGAGAATGCAATGCAATCAAGCATTTTGGGCGATGTGGAGTGACAAGCCGGCAGCAGATTAAATGCCCACGAGAGAGAAAAAGATGCGGTTTTAAAAAGACGTGCACAGACTGGTTTTAATAGGACGTGCCGACCAAAGCTGCAGCAAGCAGGTGATATTTAGACATTTATTTCACAAAATCCAAGACCAAGAACAGACAGATGTAACTGGACACATAGAGGCCAAAAATATTGAGAATGTTAATAAAGACAAAGGAGTGAATAGCGGCAAGAGGCAAGCCGAAGGCTGCTGACGAGTATGACGAGTAAGCAATTTACAAAAATGCTGATGTGGTACATGAAAATTTAGCTAAAAATGTGGAGAATGCAATGCAAGCAAGCATTTTGGATGATATATTGGCTGGCAGCAGAAGAAATACTTGGCTGGCCACCTCCGAGAGAGCGCGGGATTGCGGGTATTGCGCATAAGTTAATAAGTATTGAGCATAATAATAAAAGTCCCACAACTCCATCATAATGAGAGAAATTCCCACACATGTTGCAGCGCTGTCTGATAACGTTAATCCAATAATGGAGCGGCCTGAAAGCGTGACTATTGACTGGACTGCCCAATTACGGCCCGCGATGTATGACAAAATAATAATATAATCCGGCCCTTGAGGCTATTAATTGCGACAAACAACGATACTGATTAAAATAGACGATAGATCTAGGTACGGTGACAAATCTCATTTGTAGGCCTACTCTGCTCGTGCAAGACATCCAGAGCTTGATTCAAACCCAAAATCGCTGCGCAGTTTTCAGGAAATACTTGTATTACACGCGAGATACACAAAGACGTGCATTTGTAATGACACGGAAGCGATGCAGGCCATAGTGTTGCAGAAATTGAAGCAGAAATTAAGCAGAAATAGGCCTACACCAAATGTTGAAAAACGTTCACGTGTGATGAAGTCTTAGGTAAGCTATGTTATTCACCTATTCTAATTCTGACGGAGAATATCCTTTTGGAGATTATGATCGATCGTCTATGACAGTGATAGTCACGGTGCGTCTGTGATTGGAGGTGCGTGTATACAACGGTGTCCACTAAGCATACCATGCTTGTTTCGACCCTCTGCCCAACATAGCTTGGAGGTTGCAGTGGTAATTGTGATGATAGTGTCCGTAATGGATGTGGTACAGACAGCAGGGCTAGTAGAAATAGGGCTCTAAAGAACTACAAAGTCACCCGCAATATGATGCGAACTTCTGGGTACTCAGATTACCCGCGATAGGAACTATTTGACCAGAATACTTTATTGTAGGCCTATATTGTAATAATCTATTACTAAACCACAACATCTTAGGTGTTGGTATACATCTTAGGTGTTTTCCTGTTAATTTGTTATGTGGGTAATATGAAAAAAGGAAAGTAAACCTGCTTAAATATGTTCATCCAGTATTTACTGAAAGGTGCATAATTTGAGGTGCTTGCCATCCAGTGACAAATTAGATGGGTAAATTTACCCCCTTCATAAACTTTTGTTTTACTCAAAGATTTTTACATTTACAGTAGGACTTTATCTCTGACCACTTTCAAGCCATGGCCTTTTGAAATTTTGATATAAAAATCCAATGGTGTGCTTGTTTAGGCACAAACCGCACACCACTCAGGTTACACTACGACACACTCCTTGTCCAGCTCACCCACAGTGCTTCCTGTCCAGCCTTAGGTAGCAGCAGAATCCGGACGGACAGACAAACGGATAACAGAGAAGAAATGTCCACTGGTCGGCTTCCCCTGCCGACCAGGAAAAAAAGGAAGAAAAAAAACAAATACTAATAATCCAATCGGGATGTCATGGAAATCCAGCTGAGGCCAATGCCGGAGTGGATCCTGCTCCGGATTGGTGTAGGCGTCATAAGTCCCTCCCCTTGACCAATCGCCTCGCTCCCAGCCGCTGTGGGTCTCAGACGCTCGTTGCCTCCCGGACAGGTAAACACGGAAGCTGTAGGCTAAGGCAAAAACTCCTGTCAGCAATCTGTGGGCTCATAGGCCTACAACACACCATATCAGGGCTAGACTAGGCTACAGAAATAAGACTTCCCTTAACGGAATACTTGCGTGCGTTGAGGTGAAAAGCCTCCTTCATTCGTTCTCTCTCTTCCTCCCTCCAACTCGTAGCCACGCTGCTCCGCTCCTGCACTGTAAACAGTCAACAACGCTCATCAGCTGAACAGCCGCGATCGTCTCCCCAATCGCTACACCCCTGCACAAGGCTACAGAAGAATAATACTTGTTCGTTTCAAGTAAATGCCTCTAACAACACACATGTCAAATATACCAGTCCTTGCAAATATTACAGTTTTCATAATTCATAACATAATTCCATAAAAACAGTCTATTCACATGGTACACACGACATTTCTCCCCCCCCTTTGACTATGGTCGTCCCGACCATCACCCCTCATTCCTATACCTTACTGGAGGGCAGCCCAAGTTGCTCCTCTGGGACCGACGTGGGCCAGGATCCAGAGAGCATGCCACACTGAGGCCAAGGGTCAATGCCCACTGCTCCACCTGGGTCCAGTCCCCGTGGTTCCAGTCTCGGTGTGTACCTGGGTGCACAGGAACCTGATTCAAAGTGGCCAATAACCTGCATTACCTGCCTCAGGGGAATACCGCCGGGGGCCTCCACTCTCCGTCAGATTGTTCCGATGAATGGTCCGGGTGGGTCCTTCTCGTCCCTCGGGTCGGATCATGTAGACGGGTTGGTGCGGGGCCACCTGGGACATGACAACAAAAGGCTGAGGCACCCAATATGGGGCCAGCTTACCTTGGTTCCTCCTACGGAAGTTGCGTTGGAGCACCCGTTCCCCAGGCAGTAGTGGGAGGGCCCTTGCACGGCGGTTATAGCGGCCTCGGTCCCACTCCTGTCTTTGATGTGTCCAGCCCGTGCTGCTATGGGGGGTATTATTATAGGCCTGTACTAGGGCTGGCAGCCATTCACTCCAACGATCCTGGTCTGTGAAGACCTGAAACTCCGCTCCCCACAAGTAGTCCTTAAATTTGTCAGTGATGGCCCATTTAAGGCCCAAAAGTTCCAACTTGAAGCAGCTGTAGTTCCGGTCATTCCGTTCTCCCGGGTGTAAGTCTCTGCTGGCATATGCGATTAAGCGTTCCTTGTCCCCTTGCACTTGGGCCAGCACCGCTCCAAGCCCATGCAAACTGGCATCCGTGTACAGGCGGAAGGGCAGATTAAAATCAGCAAAAGCCAAGATAGGCGCTTGCAGCAGTCCCTGCTTCAGCAACTACATTGATGCCTCACATTCCGGGGTCCATACCACCCGTGCAGTCTTCGCTCCCCCTGTCCCCTGCAGCAGCCCATGCAGAGGGGCAGCAATCTTGGAAAACTTTGGGATGAACCGTCGTTAATAACCGACAAACCCCAAGAAATAGCGTACCTCTTTTACAGTAGTAGGGGTGGGCCAGTTCCGTACTGCTGCAACTTTCTCATGATCAGTCGCCACCCCCTGCTGGCTAACCACATGCCCCAGGTACCGGACCGACCTCTGGAATAGCCGACATTTCTGGGGATGGAGTTTCAGCCCATGCCCTTGTAATTTTTCGAAGACTTGCTCAAAGTGTTTGATATGGAGGTCAAAGTCCGCAATCACATCGTCTAAGTAGATAAGGAGGTGGTCATGGACTTGACCGCCCAGGCACCGCTGCATCAGGCACTGGAAGGTGGCCGGGGCATTGCACAGGCCAAATGGCATTCGCTCGAACTCGAAGAGGCCCATTGGTGTCGTAAAGGCAGTCTTCTCCTTATCCCGCGGATCCACTTCGACCTGCCAATACCCACTGGCCAAATCCAGAGTGGAATACCAGGCCGCCTGACGCAGACTGGTCAACGACTCCTCGATCCGTGGGAGGGGGAACGAGTCTTTGTGTGTCACTGCGTTCAGTTTGCGGTAATCCACACAAAACCGCCATGCTCCATCTTTCTTCCGGACAAGGACCACCGGTGCTGCCCAGGGGCTGGAGCTTTCTGTGACAATTCCACCATCCAGCATACCTTGCAGGAGGGCCCGGAGCCCTGGATATAAGGTGGGGGGCACCGGCCGATACCGCTTGCGTATTGGGGGGGCGCTCCCCGTGGGGATCTGGTGAAGAACGGCTGTGGTTTGGCCGTAATCTTCATCGTGCTCCGCGAATACTCCCGACCACTTCTGCAGTAGACCTGTGACTCTGGCTTGTTGATGCATAGTGAGTCCCTCTCCCTGCGATGACAACAATATGTTATGATTTGGGCTGGCACTCACAGCACAGACATCGACCTCCACCTCGCCTTCCAGGGTCTGCCTCAGGACCAGTTCCCTTTGGGCTTGTATGTCCTGGGAGTTCAGACATGTCACCTTGGCCAGTGGTCGTCGTGGGGGCAACTCCACTGTGTAGGGGTGGGTATTGCAGACCTGTAGAGGGACCCTCCCGCCCTTCATCTGTAGTACAGCCCGGGCCACAAGCCACTCATGCCCCTGGTCTTGGTAGTCTTCCACCATCATGCAGCGATCTGGCCCACCTGCTGCTTGGGGAATCTGAGCCCACATCAGGGTCTCTGAGTGGGGATCCAGCCTTACAGCAGCCTGGACACGGGCTGCCGCTTGAAGCTCCTCTTGGGCCCCTTTCAGCTGAACCCTGCGGCAGGTGGTAAACGCCTGTTCCCAGACTGCTCCCACCCGTCTGGGGACGCCGGCCTTGAATGCAGCCCATCCTGGGTGTCTGCCCTGAAACAGAGCCTCCCAACAGTGGTTAATCACATTCATTCCTAGGATAGCATGAGAGGGGGGCAGGAATCTATCTTCCACAATAAGTACTCTCTTAGCAGGCGTCTGGATTCCACCAAACTCAAAATCTAAAAGGGCATAACCAACGTATGGCAACTGTAAGCCATTGGCTGCTCGTAATGAGAGCCAGGCAATCTCCTTGGTTCCCATTACTGGTTCATTCTGGAAATGGTGCTGGAAAAAGGTCTGACTAAACAAGGTCACCTGGGACCCAGTGTCCAGGATGCATGGGATAGAGCGCCCCTGCACCATTACTTCGACCACAGGACAGTCCCCAACTAATGCAGGCTTCTTTGGAACCTCTGTCTGAGTCCCCTCCTCAGCCACTCGCCCGACAGTGGCCAAGGAGGTCAAAAATCCTGGGGATTGGGGCGAGCGTTGTGACAGTTCCTTCGCATGTGGCCAACTCGGCTGCATTGGAGGCAGATAGGTCGCCCATGTTCATCCCATTGTGGAACCCTGTCTGTTCGCGTCTGCCGCCGTCGCCGACTGGGCTCCATCTGAGTGGTTACCTGGGGGACAGCACCCTGGGGTTGCAGTGGGGGTGGGTCCCTCTGTGTCGTCAGCTCGCTCAGCAGGGCACTCTTCATTGCTGACAATTGGGAGCCCACCTCTTTTAAAATCTCCGTTCTCAAGGAATCTCGCACCCCCTTCCAGTCTGCCAAGGGCTCCTCTTGGGTCTGTGGGCGCGTCGGCACTGGTGCACCTGTCGATGCAAGCACACAGCATACACCTGACTCTTCAGATGGAATACAGTGCTCCCGTTCCAAAGCCTTAGCTTCCTTACAAATGTCATCGAACGATCGTCCTGACTCCCTCCGCAGTAGCCTCTGTATTTCCATTTGGACAGGTCCGGGTCGTAATCCTAGCACCAACTGGGACTTCAGCATCTCTGCATCCGAATCCGCTGCTCCGGGCTCCTTGGCTCTCCACCTGGCGACACTCACGGAGACGGAGAATGAAAAGCCCCACCCCCTCATCAGCTTGATGTTTACATGTAAAGAACTGTGTACATAGCTGGGCTACAGAGGTATTTTCCCCATATAATTTTTCTAAGGCAGTCAAAATTAGCTCGGCTGTGTTCCTTTCTGCTGTAGCTAACAGTACAATTTCCCGTCGTGCCTCCCCTTGCAAAGCATTAAGCACAAAATCCACCCTTTGTTCCCCGTTTAGCTGTTGGGCACGTAGGAATGTTTCAACCTGATTGCACCATTCACTAAAAGGCTGTTGATTTTGGCCACCGCTAAATTTTGGCACCCAGGACCCACCAAGAAACCAAGGAAACATAAATGTATTGCCAGCACCTGCAGGTGGTGCTGCTGGCTCATTTTCCATGTCTATGAGTGTGGGGGGTGCTGCCGACTACGCCAAAAAGATGTCGCGGCCCTTTAACAGGACTATAGGCCAATGAACTCCCCCCAGACTCATAAACCACAGAAATTTGAAAAGGCAATACTTTTATTATTAGCAGGCACTAAATTCATAGACAAACAACAGAGTTCTCTGCCACCGATCTTAAAAATGCTCTAACCAGGAGTACTACATAGGGCGGTGGGACAGGCATGGACAATGGTAACTAAGTTACACAAATAGAACATATTAAAAGATTAACCATCAAGTGAATAAATAGTTCAAGTTGCACACTAAATGTATCACACATAAACCAACACACTCATGAGCAAATAAAAGTGACGCAATCACAAACCGCACACCACTCAGGTTACACTACGACACACTCCTTGTCCAGCTCACCCACAGTGCTTCCTGTCCAGCCTTAGGTAGCAGCAGAATCCGGACAGACAGACAAACAGATAACAGAGAAGAAATGTCCACTGGTCGGCTTCCCCTGCCGACCAGGAAAAAAAAGAAAGAAAAAAAACAAATACTAATAATCCAATCGGGAGGTCATGGAAATCCAGCCGAGGCCAATGCCGGAGTGGATCCTGCTCCGGATTGGTGTAGGCGTCATAAGTCCCTCCCCTTGACCAATCGCCTCGCTCCCAGCCGCTGTGGGTCTCAGACGCTCGTTGCCTCCCGGACAGGTAAACACGGAAGCTGTAGGCTAAGGCAAAAACTCCTGTCAGCAATCTGTGGGCTCATAGGCAACACACCATATCAGGGCTAGACTAGGCTACAGAAATAAGACTTCCCTTAACGGAATACTTGCGTGCGTTGAGGTGAAAAGCCTCCTTCATTCGTTCTCTCTCTTCCTCCCTCCAACTCGTAGCCGCGCTGCTCCGCTCCTGCACTGTAAACAGTCAACAACGCTCATCAGCTGAGCAGCCGCGATCGTCTCCCCAATCGCTACACCCCTGCACAAGGCTACAGAAGAATAAACTTCCCTAATGGGATACTTAGCGTGCGTTGCCGGTGGACTCTGTCAGCTCGTCATCCCCGCGTTCGCCCGGCTCGTTGTGCTGTCCGCCTTCCGTGGGTCTCCTCTCACCTCGCACCCGTTCACCTAATATCCCCATTGCTCAGGTGGAAGAAATCTGTTAATCAACCAATGCCTGATAGCTTCCCATTTCCCACAGGTGTCCACAATCTCTGTCCATTACACAAATCACCCCAGCCATTGTCCCACAGGCATGCACATTGTTCGTTTCAAGTAAATGCCTCCAACAACACACATGTCAAATACACCAGTCCTTGCAAATATTACAGTTTTCATAATTCATAACATAATTCCATAAAAACAGTCTATTCACATGGTACACACGACACACACACCTGTTTTTATGTTTTTCATTTGTTTTATAATTTGTATTAATATTTATTTTATCATTATTTTATTTATAAGCTAAGGTTGCTAGCACAGGTGTCTAAAACTAGATAAAAACACTTGCATGGTATTTGAAAAAAAGAACATTGCATTTTCAGAAATAGCCGGCCCTCCAATCAGATGACGTTGGCAGAATTGGCCCCCAGCTCATTTGAGTTTGAGACCCCTGTTCTACATCAACCAACACAGAAGCATGACAGCCTATAACGCGAGAGAACATGGATGTGTTCTCCATTTGAGGAACGTTATAATCGATTGCGGACGTGAACAGACAGATACAGACACGGAGCGCATAGTAGGCCTACTTTCACTTTCTAGTGTGTGTATTCATTATGTGAAATATAATTAGTAGCAAAACAGTGATCAAATATTAGCCTATATCGGGACTGATGACCACTGAAATCTGTGGGGTATTTGATGGTTCATGTATGAAGTGTCGGGATTTCCATCCGCTTATTGCGAGATAAGGCATCCGCTTTCATTTATTCATGGGACATGTGTTGTGTTGAAATGGAAACCTTATTCCGTATAGCCAAAGAGGTCTACGATAGCCTAAATTTAGTTATTTTTTTAATTCTGCATGATTTACTTTTTTATAAAATTCTTGGGCTGATGCCTGACAGCAACAATTGTGTTTAAATGTAGGTTACTGCTTCAGCCTCTGGCAAGCTCAGAAGGGGGCGGCATGCAACTGGTAGCTTGAGAGCAACGTGTTGGAGACTCGTGGTGTAAGACAATGACTTTTCATTGGCAACAATATTAAACTAGCCAACAATATAAAATATTAAGAAGAGCTCTTTTATGAGTTAAATTTAACCTAAATTATTACTGGCCTTTATTTGGCCGAATCTGAGGCCCGGCTATAAATAGAATTCCGGCCATAATTTGATGATTTAGGTATGCACCAGTGCTTCAGGCATAGCGCTACTACTAATCTCTGACTGAAAGTGCACAGAAGTTGTGCATTTGAGAGCGCTCTCTCGCGCTAGACAGTAATGTTTCATGTAGGGTTCATGTCAGTTAATATGAATTAACATTTAAAAACATGTTCATTATATATTTTTTTCAAATATAAGTCGCAGGGCCAGCCAAAATATGAAAAAAAGTGTGACTTATAGTCCGGAAAATATGGTAATTCTGTGTGCGTCTTCCAAACCACACATACATGCACGCCCACATAACCAGCCAAAAAGACAAAAGACAAAAATACAACTTAACTAGATGTACCGCAGAGCGGTACAAAATATGACCGCCGCCCAGTCCAGCACATTTTTTCCACAAAAAAAAATCACGCTGAAAGGCCTATATGATTCTAACTGTCTCACTAAATTGCATTATCCACACTCAATTCTCACTGGTATCTGCTAGACAACAAGTACCAAAACATGATTAGTTCATAGATTTCACATGTAAAATTCATTTTATACAACCCCACCTCGATCTTGCCTGTTTATAATTCTGAGAAATTCTTGATTGTTTGTGTTATGTTTATGTTATGCGTGTGGGTGTGTGTGTGTGTGTGTGTGTGTGTGTGTGTGTGTGTGTGTGCGCGTGCTTGTGTGTGTGCCTGTGCATGCAAGCGTACATATGTCTACTGTGTGAGTATGTGTCATACGTATGATTACTGTGAATGTATGTGTGTATGTGTGTGTATCTGTTTGTGCACATGTGTGCACATGAAATGGGTTAACATGACCCCTGGAGGCAAACATACAGAAACAAATGGTCATCCTAGGCCCTACAGTTCTCAAGATATTCACAGAGAACTGTGTCTGCCCTACCCTCCTTTCGGGGGGTCCAGTCCAGCGGGGGGGCTACAGATCAAAACGAAAAATGACGGTTCCATTCTATCCATGTGGGGGTACATGCCCACCAAGTTTTGTGTACCCCGGTCTTTCAGTGTCCCGGGAATCCTTGTTGGTGTACGTCACTAAATGTACACATAAATTATTTTATTGTAAGGCCCCCCATGAACGAAAGTACACAAAACTTGGCATGCATTTGGAGGGTGTCATAATGATCCTACACTTTTAATTTCGTGCAGTTTTGACCTTGTCAGCCAGAGATATTGTGATGAAAACACCTAATTTTTTGCTTTTTAATTTTTAACTAGGTGGCGCTATACATGAAATAAGTGGTAATGGGATGGGTTGACATGCCCCCTTAAGACCAACATACATAAAAAAGGTGGACCTCCTAGGCCCTACGGTTCTCGAGATATTCACAGAAAACTGTCTCCGGCCACCTACAGGCCAGTTGGTGTATAGTAACATAAATTAATTTATTGTGTGGCCCCCCATGAACGGAATTCCACAAAACTTGGCGTGCATACAGATGGTGTCATAATGATCCTACACTTCCAATTTCGTGCAGTTTTGACTATGTTAGGTCACAGATACCTTCAATTACAACACCTCATTTTTACTTTTTTGTGTTTAACTAGGTGGCGCTATACATGAAATGAGTGGTTATGGAATGGGTTGACATGGATGGGTTAATTGTTAAAGTGCATGCGTGTGTGTGTGTGTGTTTGTAAGGATGGATGATTTACTCATTTTTTTCTCAATCTTCTGTATTTTCAGAATGAGCAAAGACTATCCTGGCTGGGTGTTCTACAAGGAATTTGCTAATTCTGAGGAGCGTGGAATATGCCTGCTCAAAGAGGATGCACCACCAATGCAGAGACCCCCTTCTGTCAAGCCTCCTGGTATGGATTTGAAACGTCAGGACTATCTGTACCAACATATTCGTGAGTTTTGCACCGACAATACAAAGGACGTTACATGCCCAAAACCAGCTGGGGAGGTGAGCTGTTTCACTGAGAAAGAAGAGACGTAGAGTTGAAATATGATTCCAAATATGTGTCTCTGTCTTTATGCCACACACACTCTCTCACTAACTCACTGACTCTCTCAGTTTCCCTCTCTCTCTCTCTCTCTCTCTCTCTCTCTCTCTCTCTATGTAGATACATATAGGCAATGTCTCTCTGCCACACACACACACACTGAACACTCACTCACTGACTTTTTGCCACTCTCTCAAAGGCTTTAACTAATTCATTATTAAATCATTACATTTACAAACATAAACTCCATTATTACCATATTGAGATGGTACTACATGACTGGTATTATAAATGCAGTGTGAATGAAATGCAATGAAATGTGACTGTGTACCACATAGCGGTACAAAATATGACTGCCGCTCAGTTCATATCTGCCGCTCAGTTCAAAAAAAGAAGTAGCTTCTTCAGGTTGTTATATTTACGTGTGTGTGGGCGTGTTTGTGTTTCAATTGTAATAAAATAGATTCAGTACACTTCAGTGATTTTTAGGTGATGTTTATTTACAAAGTAGTTAAAGTGGATTTAGAGGCTGTTTTCAGATAACACGTGTGTGATCAGATATGGTCTTGAAATGGATCTGTGTGTTGAGACAGCACACAAGTGGACAGTACTTTGGGTGAATGTGTCCTTACAGTCAATACTGTAGGGGTGAAAGTTAGTTCACGAGTGATTCTGTGTGTCTTCATAGTGGGATATATCATTCACATTTAGTCCTGGGTGTAATTTTCAGATACAGTTAATGTGCATTTGGGTTCTGGTAGTATCACAGGTCAGGGAGCTGTGCCCTACAAAAAATATGGATATTTGTGTTCTGAATAGGTGTGTGTGTCTGTGTGTGCTATGCATGTGCCAGTGTATAGTGTGTGTGTTTGTGTAACATGGTGTTTGTGTATTTTGACATCGTAAACGTTCTCGAGGATGAGTGAAGTGCAGTTTGCAGTAGAGCTACTCCTTTTTATTGGCTACATTTTGGTATCTCCTCTGTCCCTTGGTGCCCTACGCATAGTGTGTGATGCGCGCGGTGGGAGTGACGGCACTGTGTAGCCTTTACCAGTGGCGTCATTAGACCTGGGCATTCCAGGCTATAGCCCCTGATGTCTTGGAATAGTCTCGGATCTCTGTGCCTCAAAAAATAATGATGAAAATCTTTCCAGAAATTTTTATGAGGTTCCAATCGAACGCCGCGGCCAGCAGCCACAACTGCAAAACTGTTACTAACGCTGACCTGGCGGTACTTATGGAGTCGGAATAATTTGTTGCAAATTCAACATCAGTGTTCTATTCTTCCCCCCTCTGTCGAACTGATATTGCCAGAGCCCGTCTACAGTTTAATAGCCTACTATTGCAGCGTATAGTTAGTTAATATGGATACAAGAAGGGTTTTTTTAGGGAGGGGGGGGCAGCCAGCGCAAGAAGAGGTTGAGACTGAGACATCATCTCCCCCAACCCCTGATATTTCCATCAGCTCAGGTTCTTGAAAAAAGCAGCCAGCTCTAGCTTTGAATTAATGGTCTGTGTTACTAGCTAGTAGCCAGCCTCAGTACCTCGCTAGCTTTAAGACACATTCATTTGGATAACCAACCAAAATTTTGCTGCGTAGGCTACTGTATTTTCCGGACTATAAGTCGCTCCTGAGGATAAGTCGCATCAGTCAAAAAATGCATCATGAACAAGAAAAAAACATATATAAGTCACACCGGACAATAAGTCGCATTTATTTAGAAATGTATTTAACAAAATCCAAAACCAAAAACAGAGACTATGTAACTAGATTATTGAGGCCAAATTAATGTTAATGAAGACGAAGGAGTGAAGGCAGCCAAGAGGAGGGCAGGAAGGTAATTGCAAAGTAAAAGATTCCCTGAAAGAAAATACGACCAAAATGTATCTAAAATGTGGAGAATACAATGCAATCAAGCATTTTGGACGATGTGGAGAGACTAGCTGGCAGCAGATTAAACCGCTTGAAATGAGAGAAAAAGATGCGGTTTTAAAAGGACGTGCAGACCGAAGCTGCAGCAAGCAGGTGATATTTAGAAATGTATTTCACAAAATCCAAGACTAAGAACAGACAGACAATGTAACTGGAAAATATTGAGAATTCTACAGGGAATGTTGAAGACGAAGGAGTGAATAGTGGCAAGAGGCAAGCCGGAGGCTGCTGACAAGGCCCCGACGCTATTGTAAAGCAATTTACAAAAGATTCACTGAACAAAAATGCTGATGTGGTAAATTAAAATGTAGCTAAAAATGTGGAGAATGCAATGCAATCAAGCATTTTGGACGATATATTGGCACAAACTGGCAGCAGAACATGCTGAGAGAAAAAGAGAGCGAGTCATGCTTATTGCGAGATAAGGCATCCGCTTTCATTCATTCATGGAACGTGTGCTGTGCTGCAAGTGAAACCGTATTCCGTATAGCCAAAGAGGTCTAAGATCTCTTTATTTATTTATAAGATTTATTCGTAGGCTGATGCGAGTAAGGACAAAGTGATATGTAAAATATGTAGGACCAAACTCGTATACCACACAACAACCAGCAACTTGAGAGCACACCTGTTAACACTACATCCTGGCAAGCTGGAAGAGGAGGAGGGGGAGGTATCGGGGACGAGGCAGGCCAGAATCGACTCCATGCTATCACCCTCACGAGGCCTACCCTATGCCCGTCAAAATAGAGCGACAGATTTGCTAACACGGTTTGTTTGCGAAGATATGAGGCCCATTAACGTGATCTATGGGAGTGGGTTTCAAGCTTTCGTCCACGAGCTAGAGCCAAGATTCAAGATCCCCTGTTACAGGACCATGAATAGTAAAATAACGAAGTTGTTTGACACAACCAAAGGTGGCATAAGGGAAATGCTGCATGGAGAAAAACTCTCACTGACCACTGACGGATGGAGTTCTTTGGCTACTGAGTCCTATGTTCACGGTCTACGGTCACATCCCATTTCATCGACGAGGACTGGGAGATGAGAAATGTCGTCCTGGACACGTCTGAGCTTCAAACCGCTCACACTGCAGAGAATGTCTCAACGTGCATCGACAGTATTCTACGAGATTACCACATAGAGCAGGAGTCTGTGCTTGCCATTACAACAGACAATGCGATGAACTATGTAAATGCTGTAGAGCAGCACTTGGGGATCACGGATATCCCGTGCATGGCTCACACAATTAACCTGGCAGCGAGAAAAGGGCTTGCACAGCGTTCTGTTGCAACAGCAGTCAGTCGCCTGAAGGCTGCCGCCCAGCATTTCAAGCACTCCCCTACAGACAGCTACCTTCTGGAGGCCAAGCAGAAGCTCCTTGGTCTCAAACCAGTCCAGCTCATCAACGACTGCCCCACCCGCTGGAATAGTACCTATGAAATGATCTGTCGGGCAGCTGATCAACAAGCCCCGGTTGCAGCGGTGATTATGGAGAAGAAAATCACCCGTCTGGAGCTCAGCAGTGTGGAGTGGACCTTGATGGAGAAGGTCAGTAACGTTGGCTAATTATGTTAGGTCTAATAATATTATGTCCCTAATGTTAACATTACTGTTTGCAAATGTTGTAACACGTAAGACTAGTTAACGTTATCTAAGTGAAGTTTGTGTGTTTTGTGTAACGTCAAGTGCAGGTCAAGTGATACATAGCCTAACTGCGCTTTCTAGCTAGCATGTTAGCTAGCTATCTGAACTTAGTGGCGCTGTGTGTTTGTCCCACAGGTGAAAGACGTGCTGAAGCCCTTAAAAGTAAAAAGGCAAAAGTCAAAGCCCTACTGTAGATGGTAATGTTTCATGTAGGGTTCATGTCAGTTAATATAAATTAACATTTAAAAACATGTTCAATTATATAATTTTTTTCATATATAAGTCGCACCTGAC
Organism: Alosa pseudoharengus; assembly: GCF_046254945.1. Classification (NCBI taxonomy): domain Eukaryota; kingdom Metazoa; phylum Chordata; class Actinopteri; order Clupeiformes; family Clupeidae; genus Alosa; species Alosa pseudoharengus. The sequence goes on along the minus strand of NW_027468664.1, from coordinate 21,905,308 downwards.
TATAAGTCGCAGGACCAGCCAAACTATGAAAAAAAGTCCGGAAAATACGGTACATAGGACATTTTTGTTTGGCTCATTCAGCATTATTACCGTAGGCTACAGCAACAACAACAAAAAAAAACCTACATCAGTGGTTCTCAGGTGTAGGGACCAGGGTCCCAGAGTTAAATTAACATTGGTATCAAAGGGATCTACTACTAGGACTTCGGCCTGAACCTGCATTCATCTGATGCTGTGTCGTCCTAAGGGTGTTTTGTAAGAATTTAAGAAATGTTTGTATATTTTAACTTTTAAATGCATCAATCGGGTGCACTTTCAAAATAAATTCAGAGGTCAGACTTGCTTAGTATATTTTTATGGAAATATTTGCGCTGTAGCCTAAACTATTTTTTGCACTTCAGAATTATAACCATGCACACGCAGGTGGAATAGATAAGTTCACAACCACAAAATATATGCTACATTTCACAGTTCCGAAATGGTCAAAAATGTGTGTACATTTCAGCACTCCATGACATTATGCATAAGTGGTCACCTGTGTTATTCAGCTAGTTCATTTAAGATAAGATATTGGTCATTGTAATGGCCATCTAGCCAGCCTACATGCTCTTCCTTTTTCAGGACGTACCCATATCTGGCAACGTATGATGTGGATGTTTGCATATGGCTTATGTCGGGCAGGAAAAAAATATTTGTGTCTCATTATTTGATTTTTGTCATATTTTGCATTAATGTTACTAGGAAGCATGCCAATAGAAATATATTCATGTATCTGTGTAAGTAGGATTGGCTGGAACCTGCCAATAAAAGAACCATGATAGTGGGATGATCTATGGCTGAGCAATTTACAAAAATGTATGCACTGACAAAGAGTTTACATTTGAATACATTATAATTTTGCCCCAATGAGACTATGTAGAAATGTGTTGCAATTTCAAAACCGGATTACTCAGGAACCACTTATTGCACAGAGGCATGCTTTATATCCTCGTATTCAGTATGGTTTGCTGTTTATTGTGATATTGGGTTTGTCATGTGTTGTGTGAAGGGTTAGTGAGATATTTAAACGAGAATAATGGGTGTGCACTGTGTGCAAAATGCAAATATGATTAAATTGCATGTACTGTAAGTTCAATGCTAATTTTCTCGCAAACCATTTATCACAATTTGGCACTAATGTCATTGGAAAGCTTAGATTCCGCTCTTCCATATGTGTGATATCTCCAGTGGTGGAGGAAGTACTGAAGTAAAAGTACTAATAACCCGAGAAATATTTACTTTAGTGAAAGTAGAAGTACCAATATGAATACCAGCAATGAAGGGGCCTAGCAGTGCTCTATAGCAGGAATGGCGTTGACATGGCATGAGCAAGCACTCACAGCAAGTTTGATTGCAATTGGATAAAGAATGGCTGAGAAATTTAAGCTCATTTACCTTGTTACAGTGCCCCTAAAGGCCAAACTGCACCAATGTCCTTGTGCCCTCTCACAATCAGCTGCCATGTCCCTCTACCAAATTTGGACTTCATACATCAAAGAGTTGCTGAGATGTGAGCTCACTCTCTTTATTACAACACCCCTAGAGGCCAAATGAGACCACTTTCCTTGCATGTCCTCACAATCAGCTACTTTGTCCCTGTATTAAGTTTGGACTTCATACATCAAAGCTTTGCTGAGATACAAGCTCATTTTCTATATAGAGCCAATCTATTTCTATATAGAGCATATCTATAGAGGCCAAATGATGGCAATGTCCTATTGCGTCATCACAATCAGATACCAAGTCCCTGTACCAAGTTTGGACTTCATGCATCAAAGCGTTGGTGAGATACAAGCTCATTTCCTTTATTGCAGCGCCCCCTGTAAAGGCCAAATGATGCCAATTTCCTAGTGCGTCCCCATAATCAGGTACCAAGTCTCTATACCAAGTTTGGACTTTGTACATCAAAGCGTTGCTAAAATGTTAGCCCACTTCCTGTTAGGCGGCATCGTCGCCATGTGTGATTGGCTGTCAAGGGCAAATAACCTTGAAATTAAAAAATCTGACAAGTATCATTTGTGCGGCTCGGTCTGAAGATCATCTCCACCAAGTTCTGTGAAAATCGGAAGAAATTTGTAACCGCTGAAACTTTTCGTAGAGTTTGGACTAAATCCAATATGGCGGAGGTCCAATATGGCGGAAAGTTACGTAATAAGGGTCATTGAACTTAGGTCGGTCCAGGGATTCCAACGGTGCCTGATATGTGAAAATCGGACGCACCGTTCAATGGTCACATGCGAGAATTCAACCCATTGGTTGGGTTCAACCCATTGGTGGCGCTAGAGTGTTGGGCATAGAGGTCTGTAAATTGGTGAGAGTGATCATGGAATGGTCCTGAATCAGTGCGCCGAATTTCATAACTTTAGACCAGGGGTCTCAAACTCAAATGAGCTGGGGGACACTTCTGCCGATGTCATATGAATGGAGGGCCACGTCAGTGTTAAAGAATAATCCAAAAAAAGAATGGCTATTTCCTAAAATGCAATATTTTTTTTCAAATACTGTATTTTCAAACACAAAACTACAAACGGTAAGTGCAAGTCTTGTTATCTATTTTAGACACCTGTGCTAGCAACCTTAGCTTATAAATAAAATAATGATAAAATAAATATTAATACAAATGATAAAAAAAAAAAAAAAAAAAAAACATAAAACAGGTAGGCATATGTGTGTCTTTCACACCAAATAAAAACATGTTCCTCTCAACTTTTTTTAAACCTGGCAAACTAGGCGTCAGGGTTAAGAAAGCAACACCATTGGATTTTTATATCAAAATTTCAATAGACCATGGCTTGAAAGTGGTCAGAGATAAAGTCCTACTGTAAATGTAAAAATCTTTGAGTATAAACAAAAGTGTATGAAGGGGGTAAATTTACCCATCTAATTTGCCACTGGATGGTAAGCACCTCAAATTATGCACCTTTCAGTAAATACTGGATTAACATATTTGAGTAGGTTTACTTTCTTTTTTGTCATATTACCCATATAACAAATTAACAGGAAAACACCTAAGGTGTATACCAACAATAGTAAACTATTACTAAACCACAAGGCTTACAATAAAGTATCCTGGTCAAATCAGTTCCTATCGCGGGTAATCTGAGTACCCAGAAGTTCGCATCATATTGCGGGTGACTTTGTAGTTCTTTAGAACCCTATTTCTACTAGCCCTGCTGTCTGTACCACGTCCATTACGGACACTATTATCACAAATATAGCTGCAAGCAGCAATGAGGGGGCCAAGCAGAATAGGCCGGAGTAGCCACGGTGACAAGATAGAACTCAGCAGACACCCGCGATAAACACTTTCAACAAGTGTCATATCAAAACATAGCTGATTTTGTAGGGCTGAAACAGGGCTGAGTATTGCCATTGCCACCGCCAGCCAGCCCCCCCACCTAATCAACCCTGCCCGTCCCACCCCGTCCTGCCCCGTCCCGCCCCTGCACGCATGCACGCATTAGAATGAACTGGATGGAACATGTTGTCATCAGTTTCACATCAAAAAATAAAAGATCAATAAAACACATCAGCAACTACAGATCAAAATGCAATATTGCTAATTGCAGCACCCACTACAGGTCAAAGGTCACTTAAGTTTTTGAGCATCCTCCTAATGGGGTCATGAATCCATCTAGTAAGTTTGGTCATGGTACATTGCAGGGTTGCTGAGATATGAGCTCACTTCCTGTTTGGCGGCTTCGCCGCAAATTTTGATTGGCTGTTACAGGCGAACGCTTCTATGAATTGTTTCAGAAAAAAATACACTGATAAGGCATGGTCTGAAGATGGTCTCTGCCAATTTTGGTGAGGATCCGCTGAAATTTGTGACCTGCGAAAACTTGTACGTGTTTTTGATTAAATCCAATATGGCGGCCGAATCAATTACGATGATATCACAAGATGGCTTGGGTCGGCCTAAGGACCGCCAACAGTATTACCAGACACCACTAGTGTGTTTTAATTCTAAGCACAACATCAGCTACAGGCCAAAAGGCATATTTCTAAATTACAGCGCCCCCTAGAGGTCAAAGGTCACCAGATTTCTTGAGCGTCCCCCTGATTGGGTCCTGAGTCCATGTACAAAGTTTGGTTATGATAGATTAATGGGTTGCTGAGATATGAGCTCACTTCCTGTTTGGCGGCTTCGCCGTTATTTTTGATTGGCTGTTATGGGCAAACGGTTTTAGTTCCGAAGACGAAAAGGAGTATCTTTTGTGAGGCTTGGTCTGAAGATCATGTGTGTCAGGTTTGGTGTCGATTGGACAAAATTTGTGACCTGTGAAAACTTTTTAGTGTTTTTGATTAAATCCAAAATGGCGGAAAATCCATCATGGCGGAAAATGACGTCATAGGGTGCGTTGAACTCTGCTTGGTCCAAGGATTCTAACAGTACCTCATTTTTGACAATCGGGTCAATGGGTCAGAAGTTACGTGCATGAACGCAAGTCCAACTTTGGCCTGTTGGTGGCGCTAGAGCGCTAGAGGTGCCGACATGAAACTTGGTGAAATTATTCATTGGACTGTCTCCAATCACTGTGCCAAATTTCAGAACTTTTCACCAGACGGTTCTATGGGCTGCCATTGACTTCAATGGCAGAGGAATAATAATAATAATAAATATAACCGCAAGCGGTGATTTACGGGGTCCGAGCAAAACGAACATGATAGCATAGCTTTTTAGTTTTACATATGCTTTGATTGTTTGGGCACAATTGTTCAAAAGAAACGTGATCGGATTTCAGTTACCGGATTTCAGCTATCGGATTGGATCAAATCTTGAAAATGGGTTGTTCAAAGGGAAACAAGGATCCTGAAATTGGATTAGATCACATAATCTATTCTTGGTTTTGATCTGGATAAAACCTTCACTTTGTGTCGTTCAAAACTTTTGAGTTGGATTGGAATAAATTTGATGCATAAAATTAGGATTACCCTGTGCTGTAACATTATAGTGTGCTAACCTCCACAACCCAACAGTATTCTAACAATACTTGATTCTACAGGACTATTTATTTGTTGTGGATAAGATGAAGGGTTTGATAATGGAAGGCAGTGTTTCCCACAGAATTGAATTGTTTTTGGGGTGGTGGGTTCTGTGTCGGAGTCAATAAGATAAACAGCGTATAATTATACAGTTATACTTGCCTTGCACTACAAGTCCATATTGACAAGTAGCTGTAATGCTGTAATGTTATAGTGTGCTAACCTCCACAACTCAACAGCATTCTATTCTAGTATGCTAACCTCCACAACCCAACAGTATTTTAACACTAATGCTTCAGGTGGGATTTGAACACTCAACATAAGGATGACAAGTACAAGGCATTATCCCACTAAGCCACTGTCAATCCTACATCTTTGCCAGTCACATTCACATGGTGAAAATGTGTATTGGTAAACACACAAGAAAAACTCCAAGTATACATTTGACAATAAAATGAAGGGCTTTCCTGAAAGAGAACACCTGAAAACGTTTGGAAATTCTGGGACAATTAGACATTTGTAGAGAAGAACAGTAATGGATGAAATATAAATATGATAGACTTAATGATGAAGGAAAAATAGTAAACAAAGAAGTTCCCCTATATGTCTTCGAGTGTGTCGGCATTCTGATTCTTGGCAACTAATGAGTGTGAATGTTAATTGTCTGATGTCATTCAGGTGCTGTTCAATAGTGTGAATCTTCAATAACCAATAGCATGTGCATCTTGAGCCTAAAGCTCTAGTAGGATTCAAACTCTCAACCTAACAAACACCAGCACTAGACATTATCCCACTCTGCCACTGACAATCATACACATTCAGCAGTCACATTCAAATGGTGAAAATGTGTGTTGGTAAACACACAAGAAAAACTCCAAGTATACATTTGACAATAAAATGAAGGGCTTTCCTGAAAGAGTACACCTGAAAACTTTTGGATATTCTGGGGCAATTAGACATTTATAGAGAAGAACAGTAATGGATGAAATATAAATATGATAGACTTAATGATGAAGGAAAAATAGTAAACAAAGAAGTTCCCCTATATGTCATAGAGTGTGTCGGCATTCTGATTCTTGGCAACTAATGAGTGTGAATGTTAATTGTCTGATGTCATTCAGGTGCTGTTCAATAGTGTGAATCTTCAATAACCAATAGCATGTGCATCTTGAGCCTAAAGCTCTAGCAGGATTCGAACTCTCAACCTAACAAACACCAGCACTAGGCATTATCCCACTCTGCCACTGACAATCATACACATTCAGCAGTCACATTCAAATGATGAAAATGTGTGTTGGTAAACACACAAGAAAAACTCCAAGTATACATTTGACAATAAAATGAAGGGCTTTCCTGAAAGAGTACACCTGAAAACTTTTGGATATTCTGGGGCAATTAGACATTTATAGAGAAGAACAGTAATGGATGAAATATAAATATGATAGACTTAATGATGAAGGAAAAATAGTAAACAAAGAAGTTCCCCTATATGTCATAGAGTGTGTCGGCATTCTGATTCTTGGCAACTAATGAGTGTGAATGTTAATTGCCTGATGTCATTCAGGTGCTGTTCAATGGTGTCAATCTTCAATAACCAATAGCATGTGCATCTTGAGCTTCAAGCTCTAGCAGGATTCGAACTCTCAACCTAACAAACACCAGCAGTGTGTAATGAGTGTGAATGTTAATTGCCTGATGTCATTCAGGTGCTGTTCAATGGTGTGACTCAGAAGGCTCAATGGTATGGAGTGATGACACGAAGATGGCAGGTTTCGGTGCAACACAAGTTAACTTTATTTGAGTTTCAATTCATCTGTTCTTTTGTTCTTTACTTGTATGTGTGCTGCATCAAAGAGGAAACAAACAGAAAATGGAGTAATCAGTGAAATGGGGTAAATCAGTACAGATCCCAACTCACAAACAAACCAATTGACATTTGAACAATAAACTGAAATCATAAGGCTATATAAGGTACAACTAAACAATACTTGACATCCCAAGTCAACCAACATCACCTAATCATTTCTCACATGGGACTCCAACACACCAAACCAACAAACAAAGACCTTAACTTTACACATGATGGCAGAGCTACTCTACAAACTGATAAACATCAAAAAAGTCATAGTGAGGGTGATTAAAGTGATGACTTACGTTAACTCAAAGATGCACACAGAGCAGGACACACTGGAGTGCTGGGTTGAGATGTACAAAAGAGCGAACTGAGGGCGAGCAAACAATTTATCCTGGTCTGAGCCCCTGCTCCGGAGCTACAGGGTTTCCCAGCGGGTAAACTTTGGAAAGATTTGCAAAGATTTGGAAAAGATTTTTGAAAGACTACAGTCTCAGACCCTCTCACATCTAAAGACAAGTAGTAGAGTTTTAAGTCACAGACTATGATTTTGCAATGACTAGGGATCTTGCAGGGTCACTATTTACAAGACTGCAACATGATTCCTTTAAATTATTACCCATTGTGCAATAGATAAACAGGAACTGAAAATTATAGCCTACTAAACTCAAAGTCGTATTTTCATGTTTCTGCAGCATTGTTTCATGCGTGACATCCTTAACCGATATAGAGTTGTTCTGTCAAGTGGAAGAGCCGACTAAATAAGTATAAGAAATGACAAATATTATAAGAATAACAAATAATTATAGGCTACAGCTTATAATTATACAGTAATACTTGCCTTGCACTACAAGTCCATATTGACAAGTAGCTGTAATGTTATAGTGTGTTATCCTCCACAACCCAACAGCATTCTATTGTAGTATGCTAACATCCACAACCCACTAATGCTTCAAGTGGGATTTGAACTCTCAACCTAAGGATCACCAGTACAAGGCATTATCCCACTGAGCCACTGTCAATCCTACATGTTGGCCAGTCACATTCACATGGTGAAAATGTGTATTGGTAAACACACAAGAAAAACTCCAAGCATGGAGGGGCGATTAGACATTTGTAGAGAAGAACAGTAATGGATGAAATATAAATATGATAGACTTAATGATGAAGGAAAAACAGTAAACAAAGAAGTTCCCCTATATGTCATAGAGTGTGTCGGCATTCTGATTCTTGGCAACTAATGAGTGTGAATGTTAATTGTCTGATGTCATTCAGGTGCTGTTCAATAGTGTGAATCTTCAATAACCAATAGCATGTGCATCTTGAGCCTAAAGCTCTAGCAGGATTCGAACTCTCAACCTAACAAACACCAGCACTAGGCATTATCCCACTCTGCCACTGACAATCATACACATTCAGCAGTCACATTCAAATGGTGAAAATGTGTGTTGGTAAACACACAAGAAAAACTCCAAGTACACATTTGACAATAAAATGAAGGGCTTTCCTGAAAAAATACACCTGAAAACTTTTGGATACTCTGGGGCAATTAGACATTTATAGAGAAGAACAGTAATGGATGAAATATAAATATGATAGACTTAATGATGAAGGACAAATAGTAAACAAAGAAGTTCCCCTATATGTCATAGAGTGTGTCGGCATTCTGATTCTTGGCAACTAATGAGTGTGAATGTTAATTGTCTGATGTCATTCAGGTGCTGTTCAATAGTGTGAATCTTCAATAACCAATAGCATGTGCATCTTGAGCCTAAAGCTCTAGCAGGATTCGAACTCTCAACCTAACAAACACCAGCACTAGGCATTATCCCACTCTGCCACTGACAATCATACACATTCAGCAGTCACATTCAAATGGTGAAAATGTGTGTTGGTAAACACACAAGAAAAACTCCAAGTACACATTTGACAATAAAATGAAGGGCTTTCCTGAAAGAGTACACCTGAAAACTTTTGGATATTCTGGGGCAATTATACATTTATAGAGAAGAACAGTAATGGATGAAATATAAATATGATAGACTTAATGATGAAGGAAAAATAGTAAACAAAGAAGTTCCCCTATATGTCATAGAGTGTGTCGGCATTCTGATTCTTGGCAACTAATGAGTGTGAATGTTAATTGTCTGATGTCATTCAGGTGCTGTTCAATAGTGTGAATCTTCAATAACCAATAGCATGTGCATCTTGAGCCTAAAGCTCTAGCAGGATTCGAACTCTCAACCTAACAAACACCAGCACTAGGCATTATCCCACTCTGCCACTGACAATCATACACATTCAGCAGTCACATTCAAATGGTGAAAATGTGTGTTGGTAAACACACAAGAAAAACTCCAAGTACACATTTGACAATAAAATGAAGGGCTTTCCTGAAAAAATACACCTGAAAACTTTTGGATACTCTGGGGCAATTAGACATTTATAGAGAAGAACAGTAATGGATGAAATATAAATATGATAGACTTAATGATGAAGGACAAATAGTAAACAAAGAAGTTCCCCTATATGTCATAGAGTGTGTCGGCATTCTGATTCTTGGCAACTAATGAGTGTGAATGTTAATTGTCTGATGTCATTCAGGTGCTGTTCAATAGTGTGAATCTTCAATAACCAATAGCATGTGCATCTTGAGCCTAAAGCTCTAGCAGGATTCGAACTCTCAACCTAACAAACACCAGCACTAGGCATTATCCCACTCTGCCACTGACAATCATACACATTCAGCAGTCACATTCAAATGGTGAAAATGTGTGTTGGTAAACACACAAGAAAAACTCCAAGTACACATTTGACAATAAAATGAAGGGCTTTCCTGAAAGAGTACACCTGAAAACTTTTGGATATTCTGGGGCAATTATACATTTATAGAGAAGAACAGTAATGGATGAAATATAAATATGATAGACTTAATGATGAAGGAAAAATAGTAAACAAAGAAGTTCCCCTATATGTCATAGAGTGTGTCGGCATTCTGATTCTTGGCAACTAATGAGTGTGAATGTTAATTGTCTGATGTCATTCAGGTGCTGTTCAATAGTGTGAATCTTCAATAACCAATAGCATGTGCATCTTGAGCCTAAAGCTCTAGCAGGATTCGAACTCTCAACCTAACAAACACCAGCACTAGGCATTATCCCACTCTGCCACTGACAATCATACACATTCAGCAGTCACATTCAAATGGTGAAAATGTGTGTTGGTAAACACACAAGAAAAACTCCAAGTACACATTTGACAATAAAATGAAGGGCTTTCCTGAAAAAATACACCTGAAAACTTTTGGATATTCTGGGGCAATTAGACATTTATAGAGAAGAACAGTAATGGATGAAATATAAATATGATAGACTTAATGATGAAGGACAAATAGTAAACAAAGAAGTTCCCCTATATGTCATAGAGTGTGTCGGCATTCTGATTCTTGGCAACTAATGAGTGTGAATGTTAATTGTCTGATGTCATTCAGGTGCTGTTCAATAGTGTGAATCTTCAATAACCAATAGCATGTGCATCTTGAGCCTAAAGCTCTAGCAGGATTTGAACTCTCAACCTAACAAACACCAGCACTAGGCATTATCCCACTCTGCCACTGACAATCATACACATTCAGCAGTCACATTCAAATGGTGAAAATGTGTGTTGGTAAACACACAAGAAAAACTCCAAGTACACATTTGACAATAAAATGAAGGGCTTTCCTGAAAGAGTACACCTGAAAACTTTTGGATATTCTGGGGCAATTATACATTTATAGAGAAGAACAGTAATGGATGAAATATAAATATGATAGACTTAATGATGAAGGAAAAATAGTAAACAAAGAAGTTCCCCTATATGTCATAGAGTGTGTCGGCATTCTGATTCTTGGCAACTAATGAGTGTGAATGTTAATTGTCTGATGTCATTCAGGTGCTGTTCAATAGTGTGAATCTTCAATAACCAATAGCATGTGCATCTTGAGCCTAAAGCTCTAGCAGGATTCGAACTCTCAACCTAACAAACACCAGCACTAGGCATTATCCCACTCTGCCACTGACAATCATACACATTCAGCAGTCACATTCAAATGGTGAAAATGTGTGTTGGTAAACACACAAGAAAAACTCCAAGTACACATTTGACTATAAAATGAAGGGCTTTCCTGAAAAAATACACCTGAAAACTTTTGGATATTCTGGGGCAATTAGACATTTATAGAGAAGAACAGTAATGGATGAAATATAAATATGATAGACTTAATGATGAAGGACAAATAGTAAACAAAGAAGTTCCCCTATATGTCATAGAGTGTGTCGGCATTCTGATTCTTGGCAACTAATGAGTGTGAATGTTAATTGTCTGATGTCATTCAGGTGCTGTTCAATAGTGTGAATCTTCAATAACCAATAGCATGTGCATCTTGAGCCTAAAGCTCTAGCAGGATTCGAACTCTCAACCTAACAAACACCAGCACTAGGCATTATCCCACTCTGCCACTGACAATCATACACATTCAGCAGTCACATTCAAATGGTGAAAATGTGTGTTGGTAAACACACAAGAAAAACTCCAAGTACACATTTGACAATAAAATGAAGGGCTTTCCTGAAAGAGTACACCTGAAAACTTTTGGATATTCTGGGGCAATTATACATTCATAGAGAAGAACAGTAATGGATGAAATATAAATATGATAGACTTAATGATGAAGGAAAAATAGTAAACAAAGAAGTTCCCCTATATGTCATAGAGTGTGTCGGCATTCTGATTCTTGGCAACTAATGAGTGTGAATGTTAATTGTCTGATGTCATTCAGGTGCTGTTCAATAGTGTGAATCTTCAATAACCAATAGCATGTGCATCTTGAGCCTAAAGCTCTAGCAGGATTCGAACTCTCAACCTAACAAACACCAGCACTAGGCATTATCCCACTCAGCCACTGACAATCATACACATTGAGCAGTCACATTCAAATGGTGAAAATGTGTGTTGGCAAACACACAACATCACGAAAATTCCTAGCATACATTTGACAATAGAATTAAGGGCTTTATAAAAAAGAGTACATATCTGAAAATGTGCACTGTTAATGGTATCCACCTAATGATGGTTGTATGGTTGTTATCCAAGAAAAAAAAATTACTCATATAGGAATATAGGTGATATAGGAGAAATGGGCTGAGTGGTCGAACTTTATTGGCCTATATCTCTGAAATGGAACAACGTATCCAAATTCTTTTGATAACTTTTGTGAGGCTTTGTCTATACATTGTCTGTGAGAATTTTGGTGAAGATTTGATAATTTTTGAAGCCTGTGAAACTTTTGATGATGTTTGGCTTTTCTCTGAAATTGTGGCAAAAGTAAACATTTTTAGAGCATAAGACCAGGGTGAAAAAGATGCATCTGAATGTAGAGATTAATATGATGAAAGAATTTTGAGTCTAGGTGAATCTGGTAAGGAGAAATAAGCGTTTTTGACAAGAGCGCCACCTTTGGGTGCAGTACCCCAAATTTGGGTTATGGGTAGTGGGGGGTACTGGTAACAATACTTGAAAATGTCAAGTTTCTAGGACTTACGGTTTATAGGAATATAGGTGATCTAGGAAAAAAGGCCTAAGTGGTCTAACTTTATTGGCCTATATCTCTGAAATGGAACAAAATATCAAAATTCTGAGCGATAACTTTTGTGAGGCTTGGTCTAAACATTGTCTGTGAGAATTTTGGTGAAGATTCGATTATTTTTGAAGAGTGTGAAACTTTTTATAATGTTTGGCTTTTCCATGAAATTGTGGAAAAAGTAAACATTTGTAGACCATAAGACCAGGGCCAAAAAGATGCATCTGAGTTTAGAGATTAATATTCTGAAAGAATTTTGAGTCTAGGTGAATCTGGTAAGGAGAAATAAGCATAATTAACTTTTTTTTTCAATAGCGCCACCTTTGGGTGCAGTACCCCAAATTTTGGGTTATGGGTAGAGGGGGGTACTGGTAACCATACCTGAAAATTTCAAGAGTTTTGGAGTTACGGTTTAGGCTGCAGTATGACTTTTACAGAATTTTGGCCAAAAAATGAACGGTACAGAAACAATAGGGTTCCTGCAGCTACGCTGCTCGGACCCCTAAATATAGCTGCAAGCAGCAATGAGGGGGCCAAGCAGAATAGGCCGGAGTAGCCACGGTGAAAAGATAGAACTCAGCAGACACCCGGGATCAACAGGGCTGAAACAGGGCTGAGTATTGCCACCGCCTCCGCCAGCCAGCCCCCCCCCACCTAATCACCCCAGCCCGTCCCACCCCGTCCTGCCCTGCCCTGCTCTTGCACGCACGCATTAGAATTAACTAGATGGAACATGTTGTCATCAGTTTCACATCAAAAAATAAAAGATTGATAAAACACATCAGCAACTACACATCAAAATGCAATATTGCTAATTGCAGCACCCCCTACAGGTCAAAGGTCACCAAATTTTTTGAGCGTCCTCCTAATGGGGTCATGAATATATGTAGTAAGTTTGGTTATGATACATGGCAGGGTTGCTGAGATATGAGCTCACTTCCTGTTTGGCGGCTTCGCCACCAATTTGACTGGCTGTTACGGGTGAATGCTTTTCTTGGCCTGGGTCAGCCTAAGGACCTCCAACAGTATTACCAGACACCACTAGTACATTTTAATTCCAAACACAACAGCAGCTACAGGCCAAAAGGCATGTTTCTTAATTACAGCGCCCCCTAGAGGTCAAAGGTCACCAGATTTATTTAGTGTCCCCCTGATTGGGTCCTGAGTCCTTGCACCCAGTTTGGCTTTGATACATGCAAAGGTTGCTGAGATATGAGCTCACTTCCTGTTTGGCGGCTTCGCCGCAAATTTCGATTGGCTGTTACAGCCGGATGCTTCTGTCAATTGTTCCAGAAAGCATGGCACTGATAAGGCATGGTCTGAAGATGGGCTCTGCCAATTTTGGTGAGGATCCGCTGAAATGTGTGACCTGCGAAAACGTGTACGTGTTTTTGATTAAATCCAATATGGCGGCCGAATCAATTACGATGACATCACAAATTGGCTTGGGTCGGCCTAAGGACCTCCAACAGTATTACCAGACACCAGTAGTGCATTTGAATTCTAAGCACAACAGCAGCTACAGGCCAAAAGGCATGTTTCTCAATTACAGCGCCCCCTAGAGGTCAAAGGTCACCAGATTTCTTCAGCGTCCTCCTGATTGGGTCCTGAGTCCATGTCCTAAGTTTGGTTATGATAGATGAATGGGTTGCTGAGATATGAGCTCACTTCCTGTTTGGCGGCTTCGCCGCAAATTTCGATTGGCGGTTACTCGCAAACGGTTTTAGTTCCGAAGACAAAAAGCAATACATTAATGAGTCGTGGTCTGTAGATGATATCTGTGAAGTTTGGTGTCAATCGGACAAAATTTGTGACCTTTGAAGACTTTTTAGTGTTTTTGATGAAATCCAATATGGCGGAAAATCCATCATGGCGGAAATTGACGTCATAGGGTGCGTTGAACTCGGCTTGGTCCAAGGATTCCAATGATATCTCATTTTTGACAATCGGCAATACGGGTCAAAAGTTACGTGCGTGAACGCACGTCCAACTTTGGCCTGTTGGTGGCGCTAGAGTGCTCTAGGTGCCATCATGAAACTTGGTGACATTAATCATGAGACTGTCCCTAATCAGTGTGCCAAATTTCACAACTTTTCACCAGACGGTTCTATGGGCTGCCATTGACTTCAATGACGGAAGCGTAATAATAATAATAATAATAATAAGAAAACATAGAAACACAATGGGTGCCTTCGCAGCTTCGCTGCTTGGCCCCCAATAATAATAAGAAAACATAGAAACACAATGGGTGCCTTCGCAGCTTCGCTGCTTGGCCCCCAAATATAGCTACAAGCAGCAATGAGGGGGCCAAGCAGAATAGGCTGGAGTAGCCATGGCGACAAGATAGAACTCAGCAGACATCCGCGATCAACAGTTTCAACTAGTGTCACATCAAAACATAACTGATTTTGTAGGGCTGAAACAGGGCTGAGAATTGCCACCGCCTCCGCCAGCCAGCCCCCCATCTAATCACCCCTGCCCATCCCACCCCGTCCTGCCCCTCCCCGCCCTTGCACGCACGCATTAGAATGAACTGGATGGAACATGTTGTCATCAGTTTCACATCAAAAAATAAAGAATCGATGAAACACATCAGCAACTACAGATCAAAATGCAAAATTGCAAATTGCAGCAACCTCTACAGGTCAAAGGTCACCAAATGTTTTGTGCGTCCTCCTAATGGGGTCATGAATCTATGTAGTAAGTTTGGTTATGATACATGGCAGGGTTGCTGAGATATGAGCTCACTTCCTGTTTGGCGGCTTCGCCATCATTTTTGATTGGCTGTTACGGAAGAATGCTTTTGTCAATTGTTCCAGAAAGCAATATATTGATAGGTTATGGTCTGAAGATAGTCTGTGCCAATTTTGGTGAAGATCAGATGAAATTTGTGACCTGTGAAAACTTTTTGATGTTTTTGATTAAATCCAATATGGCGGCCGAATCAATTATGATGACATCACAAGTTGGCCTGGGTTGGCCTAAGGACGTCAAAAAGAATTACCTGAAACCACTAGTGCATTTTAATTCTAAGCACAACAGCAGCTACAGGCCAAAAGGCATGTTTCTTAATTACAGCGCCCCCTAGAGGTCAAAGGTCACCAGATTTCTTGAGTGTCCCCCTGATTGGGTCTTGAGTACATGCACCCAGTTTGGCTTTGATACATGCAAGGGTTGCTGAGATATGAGCTCACTTCCTGTTTGGCGGCTTCGCCGCAAATTTCGATTGACTGTTACAGCCGAATGCTTCTGTCAATTGTTCCAGAAAGCAACGCACTGATAAGGCATGGTCTGAAGATGGTCTCTGCCAATTTTGGTGAGGATCCGCTGAAATTTGTGACCTGCGAAAACTTGTACGTGTTTTTGATTAAATCCAATATGGTGGCCGAATCAAGTACGATGACATCACAAGTTGGCTTGGGTCGGCCTAAGGACCTCCAACAGTATTACCAGACACCACTAGTGCATTTTAATTCTAACCACAACTGCAGCTACAGGCCAAAAGGCATGTTTCTAAATTACAGCGCCCCCTAGAGGTCAAAGGTCACCAGATTTCTTGAGCGTCCCTCTGATTGGGTCTTACGTCCATGTACAAAGTTTGGTTATGATAGATAAATGGGTTGCTGAGATATGAGCTCACTTCCTGTTTGGCGGCTTCGCCGCAAATTTTGATTGGCTGTTACGGGCGAACGGTTTTAGTTCCGAAGACGAAAAGGAGTATCTTTTGTGAGGCTTGGTCTGAAGATCATGTGTGTCAGGTTTGGTGTCGATTGGACAACATTTGTGACCTGTGAAAACTTTTTAGTGTTTTTGATGAAATCCAAAATGGCGGAAAAACCATCATGGCGGAAAATGACGTCATAGGGTGCGTTGAACTCGGCTTGGTCCAAGGATTCCAACGATACCTCGTTTTTGACAATCGGCCATACGGGTCAAAAGTTACGTGCGTGAACGCACGTCCAACTTTGGCCTATTGGTGGCGCTAGAGCGGTTGAGGTGCCATCATGAAACTTGGTGACATTAATCATGGGACTGTCCCTAATCAGTGTGCCAAATTTCACAACTTTTCACCAGACGGTTCTATGGGCTGCCATTGACTTCCATGGCGGAATAATAATAATAATAAGAACAAATATAGCTGCAAGCAGCAATGCGGGGGCCAAGCAGTGCGCTATAGCAGGAATGGCATTGCCATGCCATGAGCAAGCACTCACAGCAAGTTTGATTGCAATTGGATAAAGAATGACTAAGAAATAAGCTCATTTACTTTGTTACAGCGCCCCTAGAGGCCAAATTACACCAATGTCCTTGTGCGTTCTCACAATAAGCTACCATGTCCCTCTACCAAGTTTGGACTTCATACACCAAAGTGTTGCTGAGATGTGATCTCACTTTCTTTATTACAGCACCCCTAGAGGTCAAATGAGACCACTTTCCTTGCATGTCCTCACAATCAGCTAATATGTCCATGTATCAAGTTTGGACTTCATACAACGAAGCGTTGCTGAGATATGAGCCCACTTCTTGTATTACAGCGCCCCCTGTAGAGGCCAAATGATGCCAATTTCCTACTGTGTCCTCACAATGAGGTACCAAGTCCCTGTACCAAGTTTGGACTTCATACATCTGAGCGTTGCTAAGATAGGAGCTCACTTCCTCTATTGCAGCGCCCCCTATAGAGGCCAAATTATTCCAATTTCCTAGTGCGTCATCATAATCAGGTAACAGGTCCTTATACCAAGTTTGGACTTCATACATTAAAGCATAGCCGAGATGTTAGCCCACTTCCTGTTAGGCGGCATCGTCGCCATGTGTGATTGGCTGTCACGGGCAAATAAACTTGAAATTAAAAAATCTGACAAGTATCGTTTTTGAGGCTCGGTCTGAAAATCATCTCCGCCAAGTTCTGTGAAAATCGGATGAAATTTGTAACCGCTGAAACTTTTCGTAGTGTTTGGACCAAATGCAATATGGCGGAGGTCCAATATGGCGGAAAGTGACGGGATAGGGGTCGATGAACTCGGGATGGTCCAAGGATTCAGACGTTACCTCAATTTTGAAAATCAGACAAAAGAGTCAAGGATCACGCGCATGAACGCATGTCCAGCATTAAACTGGTGGTGGCGCTAGTGTGTTCAATGTATATGCATGAAAATTGGTGTGAGTGATTGGGACAGTGTCCTGACTAATGGTATCGAGTTTTGTTATGTTAACTCAAAGCGTCACCTAGATGTTTGTCCACTTCCTGTTTGGCGGCTTCGTCACCATATTTGATTGGCTGTCATGGGCAAATAAAAATGAAATTGAAAAATCTGACTAGTATCGTTTGTGCGGCTCGGGCAGAAGATCATCTCTATCAAGTTTCGTGAAAATCAGAAGAAATTTGTAACCGCTGAAACTTTTCGTAGAGTTTGGACTAAATCCAATATGGCGGAGGTCCAATATGGCGGAAAGTGACGTAATAGGAGTCATTGAATTCAGGTCGGTCCAGGGATTACAGCAGTGCCTGATTTGTGAAAATCGGACCCACCGTTCAATGGTCACATGCGTGAATGCAATCCAGGTTCGACCCATTGGTGGCGCTAGAGTGTTGGCCATAGAGTTCTGTAAATTGGTGAGAGTGATCATGGGATGGTTCTGAATCAGTGCGCCGAATTTCATAACTTTAGACCCAGCGGTTCTATTTTCGGCCAAATTTTGACCCGTTGGTGGCGCTAGACGGCTGGGTTTAGAGATCGATCCGTAAATGAGCGTGAGTGGTCAGTGGAGTGTCCCGAAACTTTCTGCCAAAAAATCTGCACTTTTTAGCCAGGCGTTCTATGGGCTGCCATAGACTCCAATGGCAGAAGTATAATAGGAAAAGCTAGTAACTCAATGGGTGCCTTCGCAGCTTCGCTGCTTGGCCCCCAAATATAGCTGCAGGCAGCAATGTGGGGGCCAAGCAGTGCGCTATAGCAGGAATGGCGTTGCCATGGCATGAGCAAGCACTCACAGCAAGTTTGATTGCAATTGGATAAAGAATGGCTGAGAAATAAGCTCATTTACTTTGTTATAGTGCCCCTAGAGGCGAAAATTACACCAAAGTCCTTGTGCGTTCTCACAATCAGCTACCATGTCCCTGGACTTCATACACCAAAGAGTTGCTGAGATGTGAGCTCAATTTGTTTATTACAGCACCCCTAGAGGCCAAATGAGACCACTTTCCTTGCATGTCCTCACAATCAGCTACTTTGTCTCTGTATTAAGTTTGGACTTTGTACACCAAAGCGTTGCTGAGATACAAGCTCACTTCCTGTATTGCAGCGCCCCCTATAGAGGCCAAATGATGCCAATCTCCTATTGAGTCATCACAATCAGCTAATATGTCCATGTATCAAGTTTGGACTTCATACAATGAAGCGTTGCTGAGATATGAGCCCACTTCCTGTATTACAGCGCCCCCTATAGAGGCTTAATGATGCCAATTTCCTACTGTGTCCTCACAATCAGGTTCCAAGTCCCTGTACCAAGTTTGGACTTCATACATCAAAGCGCTGCTAAGATAGGAGCTCACTTCCTGTATTGCAGCGCCCCCTATAGAGGCCAAATTATTCCAATTTCCTAGTGCGTCATCACAATCAGATACCAAGTCCCTGTACCAAGTTTGGACTTCATACATTAAAGCATAGCCGAGATGTTAGCCCACTTCCTGTTTAGTAGCTTAATCGCCATATTTGATTGGCTGTCACGGGCAAACAAAAAAGAAATTAAAAGATCTGACAAGTATCGTTTGTGCGGATCGGTCTGAAGATCATCTCCGACAAGTTCTGTGAAAATCGGATGAAATTTGTAACCGCTGAATTTTTTCGTAGAGTTTGGACTAAATCCAATATGGCGGAGGTCCAATATGGCGGAAAGTGATAGGATAGGGGTCGATGAACTCTGTATGGTCCAAGGATTCAGACGCTACCTCAATTGTGAAAATCAGATAAAAGAGTCAAGGATCACGCGCATGAACGCATGTCCAGCATTGAACTGGTGGTGGCGCTAGAGTGTTCAATGTATATGCATATAAATTGCTGTGAGTGATTGGGACAGTGTCCTGACTAATGGTATCGAGTTTTGTTATGTTAACTCAAAGCGTCACGGAGATGTTAGTCCACTTCCTGTTTGGCGGGTTCATCACCATATTTGATTGGCTGTCACGGGCAAATAAAAATGAAATTGAAAAATCTGACAAGTATCGTTTGTGCGGCTCGGGCAGAAGATCATCTCCCCCAAGTTCCGTGAAAATCGGATGAAATTTGTGAACGCTGAAACTTTTCGTAGAGTTTGGACTAAATCCAATATGGCGGAGGTCCAATATGGCGGAAAGTGACGTAATAGGAGTCATTGAACTCAGGTCGGTCCAGGGATTACAACGGTGCCTGATTTGTGAAAATCGGACCCACCATTCAATGGTCACATGCGTGAATGCAATCCAGGTTCGACCCATTGGTGGCGCTAGAGTGTTGGGCATAGAGTTCTGTAAATTGGTGAGAGTGATCATGGGACGGTTCTGAATCAGTGCGCCGAATTTCATAACTTTAGACCCAGCGGTTCTATTTTCGGCCAAATTTCGACCCGTTGGTGGCGCTAGACGGCTGGGTTTAGAGATCCGTAAATGAGCGTGAGTGGTCAGTGGAGTGTCCTGAAACTTTCTGCCAAAAAATCTGCACTTTTTAGCCAGGCGTTCTATGGGCTGCCATAGACTCCAATGGCAGAAGTGTAATAATAATAATAAATATAGCTGCAAGCAGCAATGCGGGGGCCAAGCAGTGCGCTATAGCAGGAATGGCGTTGCCATGGCATGAGCAACCACTCACAGCAAGTTTGGATAAAGAACGGCTGAGAAATAAGCTCATTTACTTTGTTACAGCGCCCCTAGAGGCCAAATTACACCAATGTCCTTGTGCGTTCTTACAATCAGCTCCCATGTCCGTCTACCAAGTTTGGACTTCATACACCAAAGTGTTGCTGAGATGTGAGCTCATTTTTTTTATTGCAACACCCCTAGAGGCCAA
The DNA here is from genome assembly GCF_046254945.1 of Alosa pseudoharengus. Taxonomy (NCBI): domain Eukaryota; kingdom Metazoa; phylum Chordata; class Actinopteri; order Clupeiformes; family Clupeidae; genus Alosa; species Alosa pseudoharengus. The sequence continues at coordinate 21,884,769 of NW_027468664.1, read as the reverse complement.
ATGAGACCACTTTCCTTGCATGTCCTCACAATCAGATAATATGCCCATGTATCACGTTTGGACTTCATACAACGAAGCGTTGCTGAGATTTGAGCCCACTTCATGTATTACAGCGCCCCCTATAGAGGCCAAATGATGCCAATTTCCTACTGTGTCCTCACAATCAGATACCAAGTCTCTATACCAAATTTGGACTTCGTACATCAAAGCGTTGCTGAGATACAAGCTCACTTCCTGTATTGCAGCGCCCCCTATAGAGGCCAAATGATGTCAATTTCCTACTGTGTCCTCACAATCAGATACCAAGTCTCTATACCAAATTTGGACTTCGTACATCAAAGCGTTGCTGAGATACAAGCTCACTTCCTGTATTGCAGCGCCCCCTATAGAGGCCAAATGACGCCAATTTCCTAGGGCGTCCTCACAATCAGATACCAAGTCCCTGTACCACGTTTGGACTTCATACATTAAAGAGTAGCCGAGATGTTAGCCCATTTCCTGTTAGGCGGCATCGTCGCCATGTGTAATTGGCTGTCACAGGCAAACAAACTTGAAAATAAAAAATCTGACAAGTATCGTTTGTGCGGCTCGGTCTGAAGATCATCCCCGCCAAGTTCTGTGAAAATCGGATGAAATTTGTAACCGCTGAAACTTTTCGTAGAGTTTGGACTAAATCCAATATGGCGGAGGTCCAATATGGCGGAAAGTGACGGGATAGGGGTCGATGAACTCGAGATTGTTCAAGGATTCAGACGCTACCTCAATTGTGAAAATCAGACAAAAGAGTCAAGGATCACGCACATGAACGCATGTCCAGCTTTGAACTGGTGGTGGCGCTAGAGTGTTCAATGTATATGCATGAAAATTGCTGTGAGGGATTGGGACAGTGTCCTGACTAATGGTATCAAGTCTTGTTATGTTAACTCAAAGCGTCACCTAGATGTTTGTCCACTTCCTGTATGGCGGCTTCATCACCATATTTGATTGGCTGTCACGGGCAAATAAAAATGAAATTGAAAAATCTGACCAGTATCGTTTGTGCGGCTCGGGCAGAAGATCATCTCCAACAAGTTTCGTGAAAATCGGATGAAATTTGTAACCGCTGAACCTTTTCGTAGAGTTTGGACTAAATCCAATATGGCGGAGGTCCAGTATGGCCGAAAGTGACGTAGTAGGGGTCATTCAACTCAAGTCAGTCCAGGGATTCCAACGGTGCATGATTTGTGAAAATCGAACACACCGTTCAATTGTTACATGCGTGAATGTGAGTCCAGATTCGACCCATTGGTGGCGTTAGAGTGTTCGGCATAGAGTTCTGTAAATTGGTGAGAGTGATCATGGGACGGTCCTGAATCAGGGTGCTAAATTTCATAATAATAATGACTTGCAAATACCTTTCAACCCAGCTTATCAACTTTCGGCCAAACTTTGACCTGTTGGTGGCGCTAGACGGCTGGGTTTAGAGGTCCGTAAATGAGTGTGAGTGGTCAGTGGAGTGTCCCGAAACTTTCTGCCAAAAAATCTGCACTTTTTAGCCAGGCGTTCTATGGGCTGCCATAGACTCCAATGGCAGATGTGTAATAATAATAATAGGAAAAGCTAGTAACTCAATGGGTGCCTTCGCAGCTTCGCTGCTTGGCCCCCAATAATAATAATAGGAAAAACTACTAAAACAATGGGTGCCTTCGCAGCTTCGCTGCTAGGCCCCCAAATAGAAACACAATGGGTGCCTTCGCAGCTTCGCTGCTTGGCCCCCAATTACCACTACAACCTCCAAGCTATCTTGAGCAGAGGGTCAAAATAAGCATGGTATGCTTAGTGGACACTGTCGTGCACGTAAAGACGCACCTCCATTCACAGACACACCGTGACTATCACTGTCAATAGACGATCGATCATAATCTCCAAAAGGTGATTCTCCTTCAGAATCAGAATAGGTGAATAACATAGCCTACCTAAGACTCACACGTGAACGTTTTTCAACATTGGTGTAGGCCTATTTCTGCTTCAATTTGTGCAAAACTATGGCCTGCATCGCTTCCGCGTCATTACAAATGCACGTCTTTGTGTTTATTTGTGTAATACAAGTATTTCCTGAAAACTTTGTGCAGCGATTTTGGGTTTGAATCAAGCTCTGGATGTCTAGCAAATAGTGGAGGAGAGTACAAATGAGATTTGTCACCGTACTTGGATCTATCGTCTATTTTAATCAGTATCGTTGTTTGTCGCAATTAAAAATAGCCTCGAGGGCCGGATTACATTATTATGACCGCCGCGCAGCGAAGCAGATTTTTTTTATTTTCTACAAGTATACAAATCATTTTGAGACTGTTCTGGCGCTTCCTGTTGAATAGCCAAAGGCGATCCTCAGGTTTGGCTAGCCAACCATGAATCTCAGTTCACTAACCAATCACAGAGCAGGAGCAGCGCCGTCGTTGTCTGTGGGTGCAATCAAACCTGGAGTCTACGCTTGGAGCATTTTTCCTGTATTCCTTGAGGTATGTTGGTAGCCTACACCATACAGACATGTTCTATGTTCTATGTCCACTATTCCTTACAGCCAGTGTACCTGATATACGGGGCAACGAGGTGAGATCAATCAATGGCAACTAATGTGGGCAACAGACAAATAACTATTATATATAGCAAGCTACCGCTAGTTAGCCAAATCCCACTCAATCTCAATGTAGAATAGCAATGGTAGCTAAATTGTCAGTTTAAGCAGCATACGAGTGCGAACGGAAATGTAGTGTGTGGATGGAAATAAATAAATAATAAATAAACACTCAACATACTTTAAAAGACATTTTGTTTCAAGTTTGTAACAAATGCGGTCAAAGTTTTAAGGGAGTTTATCAGTCGGTCATAAGGTAGGCTCAGCAAAACGAGGCAGGCGGATAGCATTATTATCAAGAGATGTGCTAACCATTAGGCCTCGTATGCCAGGTCTACCTCCAGATTGTGAGGTGCTACTTCGGACTTGACGAACTCTTATAGTAGGCAACAGAAACTCTTTACTGCAGAAAAACCGTAGTAGGTTTGATGCTCAACAGATTGCTCTGGAGTTAGTTATAAGTTAATAATAAGTATCCATTGATATGTGTGACAAAACATACCAACTGGTGTCAACATCAGCTAGGCTATGTTGGCATTTTCTGATGGTTCTTCATAACTGATCATAAGGTACAAAATAAATAATACAGAAATACAGTGCTGGGCATTGGTAGACAATCATATTAATCTGTCTATGTATCTATTTCTTCTGTGTAAGCAGTTTCTTATGGATCCCCTGTTGCCGTCTCCTTCTGAAGCACAGGTGGGTCATAAAATATATTTTACTGTCTATGAAAATAGGTCGCCGCCCGATGTGAGTTTCAAAAAGCAAACCTTTTGAACTTGTTGACGGCAGTATTCCTACTTAAAACAACATCCTCGGATGTGTATGTTTTATATTTTGTAAAAGTTAAAGAGAAATCACTACTATTCTATCTTAAAAAGTCAGTTTATTTTCAAACGTTTTTGTTGGTTCCTGTCAGTGATGGATCATTATCTATGATAAATTTATAGTTACTCTCTAAGGCTGAAAACCAGACTGGAACAGGCTCTTCAAAGGCAGCCTCTGGACCTGGACTATTTAGAGTTCCTCTGTACCAGTGAGTTGAGCCTAGTTCACTGAGTACTCGCACGCCATTTCCAGAAGAGGTAAGCAAAGTCTGTTTGTTTTTTGTGCAAAATAAGTACAAACATTACCCCTGTTTTCAGAATACTTTCAGAAGGTGCCATTGAGTCCTGCTGTCCTGCTAAAATAAACTTCACTGACAGTTTTTACATATTTTTCCCCTCACAAACTATTAGATACCAGAATACAGTTGTTTTGTACTGTGAAAATAGTATTAAGTGTTGATTTATATATATTTAAAACAAAAGAGGAGACGGCAGAGCCTCATGCTTATAATCATTAATTAATTATAAAATAAATCATGGACCTACACCAGTAATCCTCACTATTTTTCTCACAAGAGACACATTGGCAGTGCAAAATCAAAAGGAGAGCCTCTTTTACGACAACATACTAAGTCACCTTTGCAAATGTGCATTTCTACATATAAATTGGACATCCCACAAAAAAAGAAATAACACAGCCAATACATTTTCATTTAAGACCAGTCATCTAATACTGGGATGAGTGGAAGCTGGCATGCGTGTCCTTGACTTTATTCATGCTGTAATTTTAGTAGCAGGTTTGACAATACCCCCTTTAGGAAGCACCATTAAGGCTTAACAACTTCCTTTCACCTTCATTATTGTATTTGGGTGAAGGGAGAAGTATAATTCAGATGTTTTTTGTTTTCACAGTGCAGGATTGTATGTTTATGAAGCACATTTGAAAAAAAATGATTGACTGTTACCACATACAGTGGGTCCCATTCAGAAGTGGCCACTTCTTTCGCGCTTTCTGTGATTCATGCAGCTGTGTGAAATGTATTACAACTTATCGCCACAAGGTGGCAGTTTAAGTCCACTGTAGCATTTGTAAACAGGGCAGCGGAGTGCATTCTAAGGCGTTGCAGTGAGATACTGTAAGCAGAACGAAACTGAAGATCACCTCGTTGAAGTCATACAGTAGACTAGGCTAAATCAGAGCCTGCTTTTGTTTTTATCAACCTGGGGCCAGAGATGATGGCCTTTGGCGAACAGTTTAGGCCTACTCAAAATGAGTAAAATCAAAAGCAATCAAGTTCCAATGTGTTCTTCATAAGGTTAAAATATTGTTGTTATGATACGTTTAACAGGTCATAGGCAGACGGGAAAAGCAGGCCTTAAAAGAGGGCTACAGGATACTGGGGTGCTCCCAATGATAACAGAACGGCCAGAACTGGCTAGAGTTCTGTTCCCACGAGGTGCCTCATCTCTGATGGATCCTAAGGTATTAATGTTCAAGCATGGCAATTTAAACATGGCAAGCATGACACATCCTCTCACATTCTTTTTGTAAAGGTAAATTTGTAAATGGAGGAAAACAACTGACAGAATAAAGTACATCATGACTATGGTACAGTGCACAATAGTATTCCAAACAGGGTGCACTGTTTTTGTTGCAGATGATTTTGAAAAGAGTGGTTTGAGTGGTTTCTTGAATTTCCCCTGGAGGATCAGTAAAGTATCTATCTATCTATCTATCTATCTATCTTGACCAGATGAGGCGGAGGTTGACGAAGATGAAATAGAAGACTCATGCCGTGTCAGACAATACGTTGTAAGTGGTATTACAAATATTTCCTAAGATCCCCCCCCCCCAGATTTTGAAACCTGGCTGATCAGAGTGATTTGGATTTGATGAGAGATCTGTACTTGAACCACTCGCAGACTGAAAAATATGTGAAAGTATTTTTTCAAAAGTATCTTTTGTGATTGTGATGAGTACATTTGCCATACACTGTATTCAGTAATATAGCTTACAGTGCCCTCCACATTTGTTAGCTCCCAGGAATCACAGATGTATGAAATGTTATAACTTTAATATAGACATTGAAAGACCTGGTGGTCTTCTGGACGGGATGGTCTGTTGGCAGGGGCAATGCCGACTGTACTTTGAAACTCCCCCTAGGGACCAGAATGTATGACACCTTCAAAGAAGCTATGAATGCAGCGCTGAAATAAAGCAATTATGGTTTTGGCTTGATCTAGTGTTGTTTTCTGCAAGTTCAATGCAGTATAGTCAACAATTTCAGTGTTTCAGACGGTGACCAGAGTTCCAGTTGTTCAATGAATAAACTATGCAATGAGAAACTGTATGACAATTGCTATTTTTCCTAGTTGTATATTTAACTACAATGTGTGCACCATATGCAGTAGCCAGAAAAGTTGTGATTTTGTTTCTCAGCTGCCACAAGGCACCTACGTGTATCCCCAACATGCTCTGAGAAACTGGCTCTGGTAAGAATTGATGTCTAAGTTGCTTTGGATAAAAATGTAAGCCTAATGAATAAAATTATTTATTAAAGTTCACATATCCCAGCATTAGGGAATAATATTTAAAAATGCAATTTTAAATTTATCAGACAGGATAGGGGAGAAGTCTACAATAATGGTGTTCAAAGACTAGAATACAATAGACCTAAGAAACACATTTTAAAGAACAAATCTAGGAGGGAAGGAGATGCATTTTCTATTCAGTGGTAGACTACATGTTCTCCATGCTGATGTCGGTCCAGTGATCCAGTGGAGTGATCTTGAAGGCCCTTGATAAGAGATATTACATCAGTGTTTCTCAAACTTTTTCAGAACAAGGACCACTTAACCAATAAATAAAAAAAACTCACAGACCACCTAGCTAAACAAAAAAATAGTAGGCCTACTCATTGCTTATTATCAGAGGATTCATGATTTAAACTGGCGTAGCTTACATAGGCAGTGTTACAGAACTGTTTGAATTTACATAAAAGTTGTTCAACATCGCAAACAAATCATCTATAGGCCTATTATATTTTAGCATGCCTGCTCGCGAACCACACTTTGAGAAACACTGGCTTAGGCTACATGAATAGACAAAAACAACTATGCATATTTACATGCACACTGAAACACTATGTAGAAAAAGAGCATTCTGGAAAAGCATGATTGTATTTGTAGTAGCTTATCTGCACAGGTACAGTTGGCAAATTATCAAAGTTAACAAACCATCAGAAATGTAAAACGATGACTGTAATTAACATAGCTGAAGTCGCCCATTTGAAATGTAAATACATTGATAACTTAACTACCTAGGAACAGCCAGAAAGATAACTGCTGATAGAGAGGGGAAACATTTTGCTAACGACTTGCCCCGTGTATCAGGTACACTGGCTGTATTAACTATCAATGTACCTCAAGGAATATAGGAAACTAGCATCGGAGCCCGTTCCTTTACTAGACATTCTCTGCTAGCGTGCTCTGTCTGCGTGCTCCAAGCGTAGACTCTAAGTTTGGTTGCACCCACACAACTAGCCATGATGACGGCGCTGCGCCTGCTCTGTGATTGGTTAGTGAACTGAGATTCATGGTTGGCTAGCCAAACCTGAGGATCGCCATTGGCTATTCAACAGGAAGCGCCAGAACAGTCTCAATACTTGTATACTTGTAGAAAATACTTGTGCGAGCAGCAGAGATTTGTAATGGCAGAATAGTTTCGTAATTGAAAGACAGCAACTGTGGAATATTTTATACCTGTGGAATATATTTGTAAGTGGACGACATATGAGTAATACTTAAAATTGTTCGTGTTATTTTTTTGTTAAATCACAAATCATTTTTACAGTTGCATATCCTGTTACACACACACACAATACATATGAGACACTTCTCATCCCTAAGGTGGTGCAAAAGTCTGTACACCTGTAGAAAAGATTTGTAACTGTAGAGCAGCTTTTTGTGCGTAGAATATTGATGTGTAATTGTAGAATATATTTGTAATTGTAAAATTTTTAACTGTAGGATGATTTGTAGCTGTAAAACCGATCCGTACCCGTAGAATAGATTTGTAACTGTAGGGCATATTTGTGATATTGACAATTACTTGTACAGATCATTTTTACAGTTACAAATCATTTCTACAGTTTCAAAACGTGATACACACTGTAGGAATTTGGGGTATTTCTGTATGTATTCTGATGTGTCCATCTGTGTTACTTATGTGTTACTTTTGTGTATAGTAGAGACGTGGAGAGGTGCATGCCATTGTTTCACTCCCTAGTTCCTTAGGCGCCTGTATGGCTGCACATAGGATGGAATATCAACAGGGTCAGAATGTCATGTTCCTGGCCGTAGTGATAGCATGGGCAGAATGAGATATCACCTGTTTATTCTGTTTTCAGGGCTAGTACTTTTCCTATTATTTCTGGTGCCTGGTACCTTCCACGTTGGCATGATTTACGTAGATATGATTTTAGTATAACAGGCTTTGTCTCAGGTTTTGACTTCGAGACGGATCGAGGAAGCGACTCGGGGAGCATCTTATGCCAAGACGCTCAACAGCAGCCCGCTTCTACTAACTACCACACCTGTTAGACTCTGTGCAGTTTTACTGTTTGAGACTTAGCCTGTGTTCGGTTAGTGAGTGATGTACCATCTACAATAAATTCTTTTGATCACCGATCCTGATCCAGCCGTCAAGCTTTATTGACCATCTTCAATACAGACATCAGAACTAAAACACAACGCAAAACGATCGTGAATCCAACAACACGTACAAAACTTTTGAGTCTAATATTCTTCCATAGAAGTATAATAATAGGAAAAGCTAGTAACTCAATGGGTGCTTTTGCAGCTTCGCTGCTAGGCCCTCAATTACCATACAGCTGTAAACATTTTTGATTCAGTGCATACGTTTTAATTTGACAAGAACATGTATTCTCTGCTTATAGTGCTCTTATAGTACATATAAACTATATAGTACATTTCAATCTTCAACTCCATTTCAAGTCTCCATTAAGTATGAAACTTAAACTTCACATCATTAGAAATTATAAACTAGTATATAGTACATTTCAATCTTCAACTCCATTTCAAGTCTCCAAAAAAAAAACTTACACTTAAAACTTACACTTATCATCATTAGAAATCAATCTCCATAAGTCTCAAAAAACAAAACAAAACAACCTGTGTTTTTTCATTGAGTTTTAAAAGGAGTTGAAGAGTCTCTCACAGGCTGCAGAGGCAGGCAACGGCGTATTTACCTTAAGTGACAATCTGTACACGGCAGGCATTGATTTGAGAACGGCCATTGTGGTAGCTGTGCTGGCCAGGTATACATCAAGCTGCTTAGAGGTCTCTAGGATGTTGTCTTTCATGATGTCAAAGTAGTCCTCTTCCTCCTGGTTAGACTGCACTGGCTCCTGCTCCAACTGGGTCTTGATGTAGTTCATGCCTACACAGAATGTCCATGGGACCAAATAAAGGAAAGAAAGAAAAGATTACTGTATGTGTCTCCATAACCAGATATGACCATTAGTGTGACTAGGCTATGGAAATAATGCTCTTCAGTATTTAAAGAACCAATGACTTACCCAGTTTCAGCAATTCCTCATTGCTTGTCCAAGACGTGCGAAACTTTGGAAGTAAAATCACAGCTGCAATGAATTCAGGGTCGGAAAGCATGGGTCCAAACCGCTGCTGTATTCCTTCTTGCAGGCCGAAGATCAGTGGCTGGCAGAACTTGGAAGAGGTTATGGGGCGGTCAAGCTTCACAAATAGGAGGGTTATAGTGGGCACCCGCCATCCCATATGGACATTCACCTCTGTCTGCATTATGTTCAGTGCCTTGGCGTTAGGGCTCATGGTAGCAGCATATTCAGCCAAGAAGGCAAGTTCTGCAGGGCTGAACCTGTCACACAACAATAGAAAATCATACAAAATGTCATATGGCGATAACATTTGGAACATACACAGACAATACTAAATATTACATTAGTTAATATTGCATAAGCAATAAGAATATAACTGCTATTTGGAAGACAATGTGTCTGTGCAGCATAACACTTACATGGGGACTTTAAGTGCAATGCAAACTGCTCTGATGGCTCCATCTCCACTTTCTTGGATGATTCTTAGCAATCGTTCCACTGAAAAAAAGTTCCACCTAGTATCATTTGGGCGAATGAGTTGGAGCTTGCATTCCCTCTCAATTACCTCTGCAGCTGTAGTGGAGCGAGCACTCTTGTTCCACAGTGTTGTGCATTTTGCAAATGCTGCACGGGGAACATTTTTGTAGACCTGATCTGAGTTGGCTTTTGCAGCATCTACTGTTGAGATCAAGTTCAGAAGATTGCATGCACAACGGTGATGCTTTGAGAGCTGATATTCAGAGCAACCATCCTCTTCATCCATGAGACCTTGTATCTCAACACCCTCCCCTCAACATCTTTTAAAGGGGTGATAGAATGATTATATAGGGTATTTCACGCTGTTCCTTAAGGTTTCCGAATAGAGTATGTAACATTGGTTGGGCTGAAAATGGCCTGCTGTTCTATGTGCCCTAAGGCAAGCCTAGGAAAAGCCCTAGAATGAAACGAGAGGTTTTCTCCCTTTTATGGTATGCTCATGAATATTTAGATGAACTGCGTGCTGATTGGTTGGTTTACAACGAGCGAAGCTCCAGAGCAAAGACGCCAACATGGCCGACACCACTCACTGAAACAGCCAAAGTCGAGATACTATGGAGACGTACAGTTAGCCTGGCAGGCCATCCTATATCATTGAAATGTATAGTCTGGCATCGAACCATTCACCTCACTTAATCCAAGGGGCGGGCAGAGAATTGCCTTTCAAACTGCCTAATAGGCCAGCGCTAGGACCATATCAGTATCCGGTCGGCAGAATGGCAAATACATCCTTCTTCGAAAGGAATGACTTAAGTGCATTGTGTTGCTCAACTTTCAAAGAAAAGCACAAGTCCAACTTCTCCAAAGTTGACGCCAACGCCGATTCAAACAACCGCTCTTCGTTCGCCATAGCCACCTTCCTTGTTGTTCACCGTCGCAGGACTGTCGTTATCCTGTTAAGCCCGCCTTAAGACTCGCTAACAAAATAGAGCGCTGTGATTGGATGAGGTCCACGGCGTCAGCCAATAGAAATCCCTATGGTTTGATACTAGACGTACTGTAACGTGACTAATCTGAATCTTTTTATTTTAAATTTAGAGATCAAATTGTCTCTGGTGTGCCAGGCAGTATTTGGCTGCCAATTCAAATGTAGCCACCTTTACAGCGAAACTATCACATAAATCAAACAACACAAACAGGTTTTATAAATTTCAAATCATATATTGTGATAGTTTAAATTAAACCAAACAAATATTCATACACACATAATCAATATCCCTCCATACAATGGAAAATAAAATGCTATTTAACAAAAAGGGAACGTATGAAAGAGTGAGTCACTGAAGGAAAGTGAGTTGTGGAATACGTTGAATTAGTTGTATACTGGCGGAAGGGAAACGTGAACTCGGAGATGAGTGTTGAGTTACCAGCGGGAGACTAGCCAGGGGAACTGCACAGTAGGCCTACGGCTTGAACCAGGGATCTTCGCAACACCTCGACAAGAAAAAGGAAAACATCTTGCCATGCTGCCGATCCATTCCGTCGTGCACAACACAAAGTAGTTTGAGCCGGTCCTATTTTGCTCAGGATCCGTGCTGCTCCATAGTAATTCCTCAAAGGGATTAATCCACAAGGGTATCCAAGGAATCCAATGGTACTACATCCAGTGTGAATGTTCTGTTTAACTATCCAGTGTGAATGTTCTGTTTAACTATCCAGTGTGAATGTTCTGTTTAAAATGTTCCCGCCATGTCTAACATGCCCTCGGTAACTACTCTCTCCGATAGAGCTTCCTGTAATTAGCGCTCTCCTCCCGCAGGTTAGGCCAAGCAGCCTTTTATCTTCAGCTGACTGCGTGACGTTAACAACCCCAATAGCGTTTAAGCAACCCGGTTGGATAAGCCCAGTGAAGACGAGAGATTTATGTTTTCACTATAACGAACATGGAGCGGTCCGCTGAGCAAATTAATTTGCCGCCACTAGGGTGCGTCTAGATTTCTAGGCTAACATACAGTAGGTGTTGAACAGCATATTTGAGCCTGAATCAGAGGAATAATCTTAAATAGAGGAGCAACCCCATAGATTGGAAATTACTACTTGCCCATAGATTGGAAATGACTACTTCAGAGTGGTAAGTTTTGTCATTTACTTGAGTTTGCCACACGTAGCCCAGTTAGCTAGCTGTAATACTAGTGTAATACTCGCATGTTAGTGTCGTAGACTAAGCTAAACATTGTATTAGGTTCGTTTTTAGCATTGTAAGCAACATAAGTTATTAATTTGCACACAAACAAATGTTTTACAACTTGTACAGTACCCTTGTGCAATTTTTGTCAATATGTCCAGTTAGCTGAAAGGTTCGTAGCCAGTTGTGGGCAGTTCAGGCTATGCTGTAGTGAAAGGAGTGCTGCTTGCAAGGAAAGTAGGCCAACTCGTTTTAGTCAGTAAGTATATTCTCCTGCTGAATAGGTCATCTGATTAGGAGTTACATACATTATTGTAGTGGTAATATGCAATCTTACAACAGGACGTCCAGTTAGCTGGGCAGGAGCTCTGTGCAGTTCGTAGGCTATGGCTGAAGTGAAACGAGTAGCCTACTGCTGCGTCAATGTAAATATTACGTTTGTGTCATATCAGTAGGTCTAATGTACTCTTGTAACTACTATCCTGCTGATTAAATCATCTGATTATCGAGATTTGTACCTTCTTTCCATGTAGTAATATGTGATCTTACAACGGGACGTCCAGTTAGCTGGGCAGGAGCTCCTTGCAGTTTGTAGCCTATGGCTGAAGTGAAACGAGGTCATCGCAAATATTACTAGGCCTACTCTCGTTTGTGTCAATTCAAAAACACTTTATTTATCCCCAAGGGGCAATTTACATAGTACCATGGAGTAGAGTACAATAATCAAAAATCCTATAAATATCACTGTTTAAAATACAGTAGGTACAGTCAGTAGGTTTAATGTAATCTTGTAACTATTCTGCTGACATCTGATTATGAGATTATATATTATTTCCATAGCCTAGAAATCTAGATGCACCCTAGCGGCGGCAAATTAATTTGCTCAGCCTGTACGTCTAGTAGCAAACCATAGGGATTTCTATTGGCTGACACCGTGGACGTCATCCAATCACAGCGCTCTATTTTGTTAGAGAGTCTTAAGGCGGGCTTAACAGGATGACGACAGTCCTGCGACGGTGAACAACAAGGAAGGTGGCTATGGCGAACGAAGAGCGGTTGTTTGAATCGGCGTTGGCGTCAACTTTGGAGGAGTTGGACTTGTGCTTTTCTTTGAAAGTTGAGCAACACAATGCACTTAAGTCATTCCTTTCGAAGAAGGCCGTTTTGCCATTTTGCTCTGCCCACGTCATCCTGCTCTTTGTTCTGATTGGTCGTAGCGCTGGCCTATTGCATGCCTAGGCAGTTTGAAAGACAATTCTCTGCCCGCCCCTTGGATTAAGCAAGGTGAATGGGTCGATTCCAGACTATACATTTCAATGATATAGGATGGCCCGCCAGGCTAGTCTTTCCATGTAGTAGCCTAATATGTGATCTTACAACTCTGGTAACTAAAACTGGAGACCATGATGTAATACCATATAATATAGTAAGTATAAGTATATATACTTTTTTGATCCCGTGAGGGAAATTTGGTCTCTGCATTTATCCCAATCCGTGAATTAGTGAAACACACTCAGCACACAGTGAGGTAAAGCACACACTAATCCCGGCACAGTGAGCTGCCTGCATCAACAGCGGCGCTCGGGGAGCAGCGAGGGGTTAGGTGCCTTCAGAGGTCTTAGGGCACTTCAGCCGGTCCGGGGTTCGAACCATCCGAAGTGCTAACCATTAGGCCACGTCTGCCCCAAAATCCATACCATTACATGAAATAGCAGGTAGTAACAACACGCCACATTTCTCTAAATAAGTTAAGATAACATCTCATATCAAATTAATTCAACAACGCTGCAGTTATTGTCCCCTGGGGATTACATTTCAAGTACCTGTCTATCTTTATGTGTCTCTATTATTGTTGTGCAATGACAATGACAACTGCTAACGTTTTATAATGGTATTATATGGTATTACATCATGGCATAGCACATTTGTCTTTATGGGGGTTTGGGAATAATGATGTGATGATAATAATGCAGGTTACTGGTAGGTAGTGTACAACTGGGAAACGGTTAGCAAAAGTAAGAAATAATGGTCCAGGTGTCGTTCTGGACTTTTGTGGTGGAAAAATGTTTAACCCACTTTTAGCTCATTGAACGTACCGTAGTCCTACGAAAAACAAATTATTTTGCTGTATGTAGTACGTAGCATCCTCCAGTATGTGCCTTACAGCAGCTGCTAATGTTACTAGCGAAGTGAGGTTAGCTAAGTTACATACATCGATTTCCTACAATGTGTACCATTGGATCACTTTCTACCTTTACTTATAATTTCTACATCTAACCAAGCACCAAATATAACATGCCAGTGACAGAATAAATGTATTAAGCATAATATTAAACTCACCGTTCTGTATCCGTCGTCGTCTTCTTTCCCCTGATTTTCTGAGACCTGACTCCACTTTTTCTGACAGCGTTTTTCATGAGACCTGATTCCACTTTTTCTGACAGCGTTTTTCATGAGACCTGACTCCACTTTTTCTGACAGCGTTTTTCATGAGACCTGATTCCACTTTTTCTGACAGCGTTTTTCATGAGACCTGATTCCACTTTTTCTGACAGCGTTTTTCATGAGACCTGATTCCACTTTTTCTGACAGCATTTTTTCTGAGACCTGACTCCACTTTTTCTGACAGCGTTTTTTCTGAGACCTGACTCCTTAGAGATGTTTTTCAGAGGCCGTTTGGTTTGACGCAGTTTTATCTGAGGATGACAGAGGTTTTTCTGACGCTGAGGCAGTTTTGTCTGAAGATGACAGATGTTTTTCTGACACCGGAGTCTGAGGATGTCCTAAAATGAACACCGTACTTGCGGATTTTCTTAGGTCCTCTGTGACAGACGGTTCTGCAGATATGTCTTTTGCAAGGATCTTGTCAAGCAGTTTCTTCACAGTAAAGACGCTACGGCATTTTCTGTGATACAATATGGATGGCATTCTACCCTCAGGGAGACCTTTAGCAAGATCAAGGATGGGGCGATAGGCTCTTATTTCAGCTGCTCTCAGTAGTGTGTTCCATGACTTTCATACTGTACAGTAGGTGCAACAAGGTTTATCATCTGAACAATGTATTAAACACTCCCCCTGAATACCACTACTTCCTTCTGCCATGCTTCTCTATTCTGGGATGTACAACAATTTGAAAGCAACAGAGATATATCAGGAATGATGTGCTAAAATAAGCTCTTTTCCTACTCAGCAACAGTGTGCGTGACTGTGTGTGTGTGAGAGAGAGAGGGACAGAGGGAATATATGAAGTGTGTGTGTGAGTGAGAGAGAGAGAGTGTGTGTGTATGTGAGGGAGAGAACATGTTTGTGTATGTGAAGTATGTGTGTGTGTAGGCTATGTGAGGAAGAGAAAGAGAGTGAGAGTGCAGTGGCTTGAGCTGTGGCTTGACGATTTTGTCATAGAGAACCATTCAACTCAAAATTTTATTTGCCCGCCTAAAGCTTATTTTACCCCGCCCAACGGTCAAAAGAAGCCCAATTGGGCGGGCCCAATCTGGCAACACTGACCAACACACTCTAAAGTTGGCAGTTTATATTTGTACTGTAGAATGTTCAGAAAAGAAATCTAGTTCTAGACAAATTGAAAAAACAGAATTTAGGCCTAATAGTTATGCAGGATCTAGATGCATTCTCTTTTGAATTGAAATATCATGGCATGTCCGATCATTATAGTTTTGGTATCATTAAGGAAAACAGATTAATTACCCTAAAATATATTTTTCTGAGAAGTCTATATATTCTAGATGTGATATAATGTGCATTGAGACATCTCCCAACTTCCTCCATACCACTATACCTTAGTTCTGTAATGTATTTTGCATTACATTGAAATGCATTGATTTTCAATGGACCGCTATTAGTTATGGGTCTAAAATAGCTGTGTAAAGTGTATTCAGCTATCTAACCCATATATTTTCTAAAAGCCTATACTCTCTAGATGTGATATAGCAAGAGTTTGGATTTGACCCACCCACGTTTAGTCTTTTGCCTCTATCTAACCCTATATTATATTGGTGAAAAAGTGTATGATGGATACATTTTAGCCTAATTCATGGAAAGCTAAATTATCCATCTAAACTGTATATTTTCTAAAAGCCTATGCCATCTACATATGATATAACATAGATTAAGACATATCGCATCATCCCACACACTTGCATACACCTAATACACATAATTTGACTGAGTTGCATACACATAATTTGACTGAGTCACATAAACACCTATACCTACACATAGGCATGTATTGTGAATTGTAGGCCACTGGGTATGGGTATAAAAGCTAGTAAAAATACAACTAAGCTACCACTTAGAAAAGGTTGTAGAGATTTCAAAACTGGAGAAATATGTTGCGTCTTTTTAGACTTGGTGAGCAGCCTTGCAGCTGCATTTTGCACCATCTGAAGTTGGGATAGAGTGGACTGAGTGACACCAAAATAAAGGGAGTTACAGTAGTCCAGGCGGGATGAAATAAAGGCATGAATCAATATCTCAAAGTCTTTGAAAGAAAACATAGTTTTGGCTTAATTTAAGATTCTAAGGTAGTAAAAAGATGACTTGACAACAGCATTAATCTGTTTCTCAAATTTAAAATCAGGGTCAAGTAGAAAGCCAAGATTTCTTGCATAAGGTTTTACCTTGCAAAAGACCCTATAGTTCACTAATTGCGTTATTTGCAGCTTCATGTGAACCAAAAAAAAGAATTTCTGTTTTGGATTCATTTAGTTTTAAAAAATTGGTCGACATCCATTGTTTAATCTCTTTTAGGCAATCAAGCAATGGATTTAGAGCAGTGGTTCTTAAACTTTTTGTCTGGCGACCCCACAAAAAAGTATGGCGAGGTCTGGCGACCCCACTTTCCCCAAACCCATTCTAAGTCCTTACTCAAATACCCCCCTCAAACGTTAACAACTAAATCAAGCAAAAACTAAAAAGCAAAGTCATTTGTTTTACAGTTTTTCTCAGTCGCTTTGGTGCTTTTTTCAGTTAAAATTCTCATAACTATTAGTTCAACCTCCACAACATTTAGTCATTTGTGCACATCATAGTAGTAATTTCTCCTTCCTCTGAACAAATTGCAAATACTTTTGGACATGTATCAGTTGCTTTCATACAATTCTCTGCTGTTTTTTAACATTATCATTTGCTTATGTCATGTCAGTCAAAATGAACTATACTTATGAATGCTGAATAGCCGTTCCCAATAAAACTAATAGTCTTCATTTCATTGCTTGAGTCATTACATACAAAATTGTTGAACTAGTTATCAAATTATGTCACAATGCTGTAGAATTGCAAAGAGCATACAGTAAAAATGTACGTATTCAGTGTCTTGTACTCACTTACTCACCTAACTACAGCAATGTGTAACTTTACTGTAGTTTTCAAATGGCTGTACAAGTACTGTGTAGTGCTGTCTTGAGCATGTTCAGGTAGTGTCACCGATTCTGACCTTTTTTTGCATTGGAAAACACTGAGAGAACTGTCATAATGAAAACATGACAAAGTCTTTTGACTACCTTGTTCATAAACGATGGTGTCAAGACTTCTCATTTTGATGACACTGACAGTTTCATTGACATGAATACCTGCTTTTGAGGAATGGACTATCCATTTTGAGCAAGTGACGTGCTTTTGCAGGTCATCCACTAGGTTTTGCAGTTTGCACTAATTGTTTTGAGAATTGCACTAACTGCTGTGCAAATGTTAATTGTGATGTGAGAAAAGCACCAAAGCGACTGAGAAAAACTGTATTTACTCCATGTGAACAAGAACCGAGAAAACCAAACAATCACGATTAAACAAGTGTAGGCTGCCGCCATATCAGATCAGAGCGATATGTGCCTAGCGCGCGCACACACAAGCACGCACACACACATACACATACAGCATTAGGCCTACAACGTTACATTAATTATATTTATGGCGATAACAATAACAATATTTTTTTTATTTCCCTTTTCTGGTTTACTATCTTTAACAATTTCAATGGGAAGGGTGGGCATGCTGAACATAGCAAGTTAATTCTAGGAGGAATGCTGCATACGGCGACACTGAGATTTTCCTCCACGGTGCTGAGCCGACATCTGTATTTTGAGATGTCGTTTCATTTTGACAGGTTTTAAGATTTCATTCGCCAGAACATTGACGCAAATCACACATTGTGGGTGGTTGAGGTTATCTTTAACTTGGCAAGTGAATGCATATTTCAGAAATTCTTTCTGATAAAGCCGACGCGCCGTTTGTTCTTTTTTATTCTCACCGGCCGTTAGACTTGTCCCATCTGAGGATCACGGAGGAGTAGACGCACTGGTAGATGGCACTTCCGAGCTTTTGTTCAATTTTTTAAGCAGCCACCTGTCCATTTTGGCTAGTAGGCTACCTATGTCTTTTGTTTTGTTTTACTTAAAATAGCGGGAACAAGTTGAGTTTGCATAGTGGGAGCAGATAGTTACATTGTTTCTATCAGCGGACCAGTAGCCCATAGGCTGAACCAGATCTCGTTGAAAGACGAAAAAAAATCTCTCTCTTCTCTTAACTGCGTGTAAATAAGAAAAAGGCAGAAAAGGGCAATATTATTTTCCTTTGTTTCACCTAATAATAATTTCAGACTGAATACAGAAAATAATTGGCGACCCCACGGAAGTTTTTGGCGACCCCATTTGGGGTCGCGACCCCTAGTTTAAGAATCACTGATTTAGAGCACCAGAGGTACCACATTTAAAAGGAAGATACAGTTGTGTATCATCCGCATAGCAATGATAGGATACCGTTCTTTTTCATAATTTGACTGAGTGGCAACATGTACAGTGAGAATAACATACAACTAAGCACTGATCCCTGTGGAACACCATAAGATAAGGGGGCAGATGAATATGAGGTATCATTGAAAGAAACTGAAAAGGTTCTTCCCTCTAAGAAGGAGGCAAACCATTTCAGTGCAGTACCTGAAATTCCAACCCAGTGCTCAAGGCGCTCTAAAAGAATGCAGTGATCTACAGTGTCAAAGGCGGCACTAAGATCTAGCAGCATAAGTAATGCAGTTCTTTGCATCCACACATAACAAGTCATTAGTGACTTTAATTAAAGCAGATTCCATGCTGTGTTTAGGTCGAAATCCAGACTGGAAGATGTCTAACATCTCATTCTCTGGTAGAAAGGATTGGAGTTGTTGAAAGACAACCTTTTCTAGGATTTTAGAAAGAAAGGGCAATTTTGAGATGGGTCTATAATTGTTTAAGTCAGGGATTCCCAAACTGTGGTACGCGTACCCCCGGTGGTACGCGAGCTGCTTCTAGAGGGTACACGAGATGAAAAGGGCTATGGCGGACAGGTGTTAAAATGAAAATTTTAAATATTTTGTAATTAATTCATGAATAAAGACATAATTTCGAATCAGGTCATAATGATATGGAAACATGAAATTAAAGGATATCATTTATAAACTCTGTATGTGTTCATAAAAAAAGGGCAGCTTATTAAACATGACGCCTGGAATAGCTAATAGAATGCGTTACTTTTGAATGCGTCGGATGGTCCGTGGGGGGAAAGTTTCGCGGATATAACAGGTTTTTGAAAACAACAAAAACAGAAAGGAGGAAAGCGGCAAAGCTAGGAGTTATTTCAGGCGTTGTTGTAGGCCTATTATAAGATATTGTATGTGGATGTAGTTAGGCTACTATGCAGGCTAGTTTTCATTTCCAAATGCACGCACCTAAAACCGGGAAACGGACAAATATTGTCAACGTGGGGGGGGGGGGGGGGGTTATAGAATGTGTTACGTTTTTATGTGTTTATGTGTCGGATGGTGGGGGTACGCAAGCCGAGTCGGAATGTAGGCAGTGGTACGCGGGAGGAAAAGTTTGGGAACCGCTGGTTTAAGTCAATATATATGGTGGAGGCTGCCCACACACGAGCAAAGTATGCATTTATCATCCTCACCAAACCATTGACTTAAATTCTTGGGAGATGGGAGCACATCATATGTAGCACCTAACATAAATCTGAACCAGCTTCATGCCACATAGATCTTTCCAATTAATCCGTCTTTTTTCCACCCCTTCCCAGTTCATCCACTGCCCTTGTTTTGACTGCGACACTGCCTTAGTACATCTTACAGTCTCCTCCTGTCTATGCATTTTCTCCACTACCATTTTCCTCTTTTCTCCTGCAGAAGCCTTGCTCCACAAGGGTTTACTTACGCCCACCCCTAGACCCCCCCACCCGTGCTGCACATGGCCCATTATATCCCTATGCCTCAATGCTGATTGAGCTTGCTTAACTGCCTGTTCTGGGTTCCACTTCCTTCCTGCATTAACTATGGGTGCAACTTTCCTCACCACTGAGTCCTTGGACTGAGTAAGAGTAATTTCCAATCTAGCCTTACAACACTTAAATTCCTATGTCAGACTATATTGGCAACTCTACAATGCCCTTCCCATACAAGGTCACACTGCTTAAGCAGCCATTTTCTGACAAAGGAGTTGATCATTTTTTCCAACCTCTCTACCTTTGACAGAGGAACTTCATAAACTGTCAATGGCCACATTAGCCGAGGCAATTCAGAATGAAATATACATGTATTACTATAAATAAATAAACAAAAAATCATTGATTTCAGTATTAATCAGTAGATTTTTTTTTGATTGGTCAGTGGTGTAAGTGACTGTTGTTGTTGCTAGGGATTGATTATGATGATGTGGGGGCGGAGTCTGAGGAATGACACATGAAGTGGTCAGCAGAGCAGAGGACTCTCATCAGCTGTGGTGGACTGGAGTTCTGAGCCTATCAATGAGATGCCATGCATATTTGATAGCTAATGACAAAGTATGTGAAAAGCTTATTTTTACAATGACTATTTTGTAGGTGCTATGTCATTTATATTCCAATTCCAAAAATGTGTTTTTCCTGATGTTTGCTGACTTTTAGTTAATGCGTTTTTGTGTTTTTCCTTGCAAATAACATTTGTACTTACAGTATACTTTAGCTAAAAAGAAAGTTAGTGTTAAACTTAAAACTTTAGTAAAAATAAACTGTGGGGTGAACTGTAAGAAAAGAATATAACAATTTATTTTAATTATACATTCTTGTTAGCATGAGGAGTATAATCAGTGCATTTTTTTCTGGTTTGCTGAAATGTTTCTTAACATTTGACATCTTAACATCAAGGCCAAAATGTGCAATTGTTGTAAAAAAAATCCATTTGAAATGCTTCTGGAATTGTGATGTAATCCTGAATAGACAATAAATAAACAGTGTTCCTCTGCGTTTACACACTTATTCTATTTTAGAGCATTATTTCTATTTGATTATGTCTTGGATTTCAAAAAGCATGTCTAGAGTGAGCATCTTCAGATAGAGTCTGGCGCAAAGATTGATCTTAGCGGCCCTTAGGCGGCGGCCTAGACCAAAGATAGTTTAGTTACTGTCTTCTATGCTCATGACGCAACATGTTGATTGGGTGGCATAGTATGGCTCAGTTCAATCACTTTGTTCCTTGCCCATTTACAGATCCAGGACTACAAACACCAAATGTGGATTAGTCTAAATGAGGGATTCTAAAACCCCCGTTTTATGATATAGCTTTTGTTGTTGTTGTTGTTGTATCCTGATTTATCTATGCCTATGCTTACTGTTACATTTAGTGCAAATGAAATACCTATTAGGAGAGTAGCCTACCTCAGTGGTTTTCAAAGTGGGGGCCGGGGCCTCCTGGGGGGCCGCGAGGGGGTGCCAGGGGGGCCTCAGCAAGTTGGAAGAAAAAATAAAAACAACAAATAAATACATTTGAAAAATGTTAAATATACCTTTTACTATGAGGGTTGTTATACAATGCTATTATAATAATTTGTTGCATATCTGAACATTATTTTCCATGATAATGACTGGGAATAATAGTAGAGTGATAGCTCTCATATAGCAGAAAGTCCCAAATGTAATTTTTACACACTGTATGCTCCATTACAAAGTGCTTGTGGCTAAAATAATTATTAGGATTAGCTTAATGTATTTTTAAATTTGCTGTAGTATTGTCGATGGGTTTAATAACACATCAAGGGGGTCCTTGGCCAGAACCTAGTGGTATTTGGGGGGCCTTGTCATGGAAACTATAAACAAACTCAAAGATCGTAATTCTTGATTTCGCTTGCAAACTGACGGTTTTATGCGTTTACTAAACAAAGATTATGGAAATTAAACACCACTTTTCCATCAAAAAGCTTGTTGTAAAAGGCATAACTTGTTAGATTTAAGAACTAGGTTCGCTAGCTCTGTGTGTTATGAGCGCTAGCTCTGTGTGTTATGAGCAAAGAATCTTTGGTTATGAGTCCCATAGAACAACAACACTGCCATCTACTGGATTAGAAAGTGTCAGCAGGCTATATGTGGATCTGGTGGCTTCTTTGCGCAAAGTTTGTCTCAAAAATATGTGATCCACAAATGCTGATCCACAAATGCGAAAACGAAAACTGTGTGTGCTGGTGATCCACAAATGCAAAATTAGATTTCACAAAGGCAATTTTCAGTTTTACAAATGCCATTTCATTTACAAATACACATCTACAATTGTGAAAACCAATTTACAAGTTACAAATATGTTTTTTTTATTTGTGGATGTCAAAACATGAATGCAAGTCAAGAAATATTTGTGGATGTCGCCATCTACTGGATTGCGATTTCTGTGTGCTGGTGAATTAAAGTAGGCCTATTTACGTGTGGATTTGTGTGACTTTCATGTGAAGAACGTCTCAAAAACACATAACTTTGGAAAGCGAAGAATGCGTGTGTTGGTGATCCACAAATGCAGAATCACATTTCACAAATGAAATTTTCGGTTTTACAAATGGCATTTTATTTACAAATGCACATATATATTTGTAAAAATCAATATACGAGTTACAAATATGATTTTTTTATTTGTAGATATCAAAACACACATGCAATTCAAGAAATATTTGTGGATCCCCCTCTGCGCATATACAAATATTATTGAGACAAATTTAGCTCCATAGGGAACCCCTGGCCTACCTGACTTTACTACCACTAGCGGCACAATATGTCACAGAATGCCATAAGGCAAGAGACAGGCAATCCACTATGTATTTTTTTTTCTTTCCTTTTTTCCCTGCTCCATTTTTCTATTAAGCTTAATAATTGCTCATTCTTTTGATGTAGTCTAATTACTGCTTTGGCAATATTGTAACACTTACAGTCATGCCAATAAAGCTCATTGAATTGAAATTTAACTGAGAGAGAGAGAGACCTATTATTCTCTCATACTTAGGCAGATATGTAGGCGTATCCAATAATTTCGACGACATCCATGCGCTATCAAATACTCCACCTCCCAGCATTCCATAGTGATTCATCAGACAGGAACTTGGCAAAAAGTTTACCGAAGTCAAAACTAGCTCGTGGGATTGGCTCTGTTCAAACTTGCCTTCTCGAGCACGCAATCATATGTAGGCCCTAACACAAAATTAAGTTACTCGACGCTATTGAAGCAATTGAAGCAAGTGCAAAGGAATACATAGTTTAACCTGCATCACTGGACCCCGGTCTAGTGGTCTAGCCAACTGTGATGAGAGCTTGGCAGCCCATAACACGTGGTCACTGATTAGATTCGCCAAACCTCTCAAACTCATCACTTCACACATCGCAACTTCACTGCACGGCAACTGCCGACCCAAGACGACGAGCCTCGTTTTCCTTGCGCTTCTCAGAACGACAAACGAAAGGTGAGGCGACACTACGATCACTTTGGCAGATTGACGTAGAGGCTGGTTATTCATCCAATGTCCACATATGTTTTGTTTTTACGGAGTTTAACACTCACGCAACCTATGCATATTTAGCCTACCTGATGCTCATGCTTAAATTGTTGACAGTGCGTAGTTGGTAGCAGTAATGTTACTAGCGTTAGCTATCGTGAACAGCAGTGCTCTTCAATAATTCTTCCCTTGCAAAATAAGAACTATAATGGCTATATTTTCAACGCCTATTGCAGTCGTGCATGTACGTTTGACCACGACTGTGATGCAAGTAACTTCATTATAGATTGGTCTGTCGTTAATGCAGTTGTTTGTTAGTTGCGTACACATTGCTTTGATAAAAAACATCAGAAGTGTGTGTAACTTCAATTTTCTATTCAACTTGTGAACCCACTAACTTACAAGAATGTCGTGCATCACATGGTCTTGTGATTCGCTTGAAAACCGAGGCAAGTTACTTATAACGTTACTAATTGGGAACCATGCGCGGCGTGCTACACATTAACATTGACTTACCAGAGATAACTTGCTTCTTGTCTGTCTGTCTATTTGCAATCCATAGGTCAGACTGGGACATAGTTCACACATACTCAAGCTGATGCATTCGCGTTGTGCGTTTGGAGAGCAATCTGTTTAGTTGAGTGAAGTGAGTTCAGAGTGCTGATTCTTATCACTGTCAGACTGAAGGTTTCAGAATTCGGGCACTCTCCCGTCATAGTTCACGTATTCATTTAACCGTAGCTTGTTAAATCCATGGTGCGTTCACGCCACAAAAAATTAAGAATTATGGAGTGAGTTAGTATAAATTGTCGCCGTGGAGTTGTTTCTGTAATCTCATTTCGCGGCGCAACACTGCAGCTGCATTTTTGAGTGATGCCCATGCGTCGCCTTTGACGTGTCTGTCTCCCCAGGATTGAATATCCTGGCCAGCAAAAGGTCAGCTGTTGTAAACTGCTCCTGGGTAGATCACGCGGCCCTATCTCGCCATAGGTCAATTTTCACATGCAATTAAACCGGCTGCTGATGAACTAATTAATAAAACAAGATTTGCATGCTGAAAGCATGTCTGCTATTCTTTCATGTCTTCACAACTGGGCCTCAGTCCTTTTGGATAATAGCCTAGATTGTAGGTAAGGCATTAAGTCACCACCCTTTCAGATCACCAAAAACTAGTAGTGTGTATGGAAGATTAGCTTATCAACTGAATGTAAAATTCAATTTCGGTAGACAGTATCAAAAGCCCAATATGGATTAATTGTGTTGATTTATGTCGTTGCATGATGAAATGCTGTGGTTGTAAACGCTCTTTGCCAGGCAGCAGTGATGGCCGAGCGGGTGCTGGTGATTGGCAGTGGAGGACGAGAACACGCCCTGGCCTGGAAGCTGGCCCAGTCCCCTCATGTCCAGCAGGTCCTGGTTGCCCCTGGTAATGCTGGCACTGCCAGTTGTGGGAAGATCTCCAACTCGGGTAAGAAGCACAGACCTGCCTCCACATCCTCCCTCACACTTGCCGTAGCCCCACACTTTGCTCTTAATCATCATATGTTTGTCTTGAGAAACAAAGTGATGGCCCCTGCAAATAATTAATGTTTGAATGTGTCCCTCTTTCTCACACTCTATCTGCAGAGGTGTCTGTAAGTAACCATTCCATCCTGGCCCAGTACTGTAAAGACCACAACGTTGGCCTGGTGGTGGTCGGACCGGAGGTGCCCCTTGCTGCAGGTCAGTCAGTTTGTCTGTCACTCCTGTATATGTTTGGCTGCAAGAATTATGGTATCCTTGTCTAAAGATGTATGGCTTAGCCGTGGCCTACTGGTTAGGGCTTTGGGCTTGGAACCGAAGGGTTGCCGGTTCGATCCTCGACCAGTAGGAGCGGCTGAAGTGCCCTTGAGCAAAGCACCTAACCCCGCACTGCTCCCCGAGCGCCACTGTAGCAAGGCAGCTCACTTCTCAGGGTTAGTGTGTGCTTCACTGTGTGTTCACTGTGTGTGTGTTCACTAATTCACGGATGGGATAAATGCAGAGGCCAAATACCTTGTATACGCAAGTATACTTGGCCTAGAAAACCTGATTTTTACATAACATTTTATGGTAGTTGAGTTTATGATATTGCAGATGTAAAAGGACATCTGTATGTTACTGATTCTTGAGTGGAATTCAACACACACACACACACACACACAACCTCTCACCTCTTTTCCTTGCAGGCATTGTGGATGACCTGGCGGCTGCTGGAGTCCCGTGTTTCGGCCCCTCCGCCAAAGCGGCCCAGCTAGAGGCCAGCAAGAGCTTCTCCAAGAGCTTCATGGACCGGCAGGGTATCCCCACTGCGCGCTGGAGCTCCTTCACTGATCCCCAGGAGGCCTGCCGCTACATCAAGGGGTGAGGGAAAGCACCACTGACCATACTGGTCTGGCTTTGTTAACTAGTTAACTATTAGCTAATAACTATATAAAAAAAATATGCAGCGTATGCCGTCAAAGGTCAAACTACTAAAAAAAGTGTGTTCTGCGCAGAGGTCGTTGAAGAAGTGATTTACTAAAATCCTTTTGTAGGCCTACTAATTCCAAATCTCTACTGTCCATACACTTGCTAACGTGAGCTCACCAAAACCTAAAATTGCACATAACTAAACGACAGGAAGGGATAGACGAAGAAGATGGCTTCCCTTTCTAAGGTGCTGACGAAGCACAGTTTGACAGTGACCGTGACTATAGCTAATTTGATTAGTTTGTCATCTTTTTATTTGCATGTTGCTTTGGTGATAAGGAATCCAACTTGGGCTGGGTGCCACTTGGAGACGACGGGAGTGTAAAACTTTCACTACAATTTATGGGGCGCTGTTTCAGTCATTGCAAAATGAAAACGGGAGTTGACAGAACAGCAAGAATGAACAAAACCATAAAACGATTAAATAAAAGGTTTTATTTACAGTAACAGCGATTGTTGGGCAAGATGGGGGAACATTTAACATGGCTTTCCTTAGCTTTCAGGTAGGAAACTGCGTCCCCCCCCCCCCCCCCCAAAAAAATAAAAAAATAAACGGAAAAGAGCTGTTATGCTATAGGAATTCTGGGATCTTTTTCTACTCACTTATGTTTATATTTGTTGCAAAGACGCATATTTAGTTAGTTTATTATTGCGCTTCTCAACTGTAGGGGGACCCCAAAAGCAAACCTTTTAAACAGTCGACTGTTTATTGCTGCCTTATACACTCATTCATATATCTTAAGTAGGTCTTACATATCAAGCCTTTCTAGAATTGAAGGCTTAAATGAGTTACCCCGACTAATGTCAACCATCTCCATCTGATCCATCCATCTGATTCATTAAACTGTTGCATGCCCTTGACGTGTAGGGGCTTGTGCACACTTGAAGAGTCAATGACGTGGAAGCGTGCGTGTCAATTGTCAGCATTTAAAATGCACATGTGGTGCCATTACCCTCCAGCATACATTAATCATATGGAAAAGCACCCATGCACAGACTCCATGAATGGAAGATATTTAGCTGTGAACCAGACATTCACAGGCATGCCGACAGAGTGCATTACCCTGACCCTGTGTGTGTGTGCAGGGCAGACTTCCCCGCCCTGGTGGTGAAGGCCAGTGGTCTAGCAGCAGGTAAAGGAGTCATCGTTGCTCAGGACAAGGAGGAGGCATGCAGAGCAGTGGAGGAAATCATGAAGGTCAGTTTCCTCTTCCCCTTTTATTGTCTTCTTCTCTTTATTTACTGTGTAAAAGGCATTTCACCTTGCTCTGTGGCTCACCAATTTTGTGTTGTGTATAGTCACATTGTATCACTTCAAGGTTTTGTGTGTGTGTGTGTGTGTGTGTGTGTGTGTGTGTGTGTGTGTGTGTGTGTGTGTGTGTGTGTGTGTGTGTGTGTGTGTGTGTGTGTGTGTGTGTGTGTGTGTGTGTGTGTGTGTGTGTGTGTGTGTGTGTGTGTGTGTGTGTGTGTGTGTGTGTGTGTGTGTGTGTGTGTGTGTGTGTGTGTGAGACAGGACAAGGCATTTGGCTCTGCTGGGGAGACGGTGGTGGTTGAGGAGCTACTCGAGGGAGAAGAAGTGTCTGTGAGTTCTTATATCAGAAGCAGTCTGCTCTTTCGTTCTTTCTTCTCTCTGTCTTTTTTTTCTTTATTTATTCTTTCTTTTGTTCTTTCTTTCTTTCTTTCTTTCTTTCTTACTGACTTCACATACACTCTCTTAACACCCTTTTCTTCAGTGTTCACTCACACACTCTAACTTCACCCCCTTCCCTTCGTAGTGTTTGTGTTTTACTGATGGGACCACCATTGCAGCCATGCCCCCTGCTCAGGACCATAAACGCCTTCTGGACGGGGACAGAGGACCCAACACTGGAGGCATGGGAGCTTACTGTCCCACACCACAGGTAGTACACACACAACCACACACACACACACGTATGTGTTAAGGGACCGTTCGGTATTTATGGAATGGACCACCGGAGGAAAATAGGGGAGGGTCATGTCTTTTTATTCTTTGTTGAGGGGAGGGTCACCCAACTTTTTTTAGTCTAGGGGTGAGGGTCACCCAACTTTTGTATTCATGAAAACAGCAAAATTTGGGCCGTTGCCCACTGGGCCTTGCGTCTGATGGCCCTCGCGTCTGATGGCCCTTGCACCTGGCCAAAGATGACATTAAGCGTTTATTCTTTATTACCGCCTATTGTAGCCTAAAGCTTAACATCCCAAAACAACGATGATCATCAAATTTCTCTCCCATATTGCTCCTCATAACAACCCGGCAGGTCCGAATCCCAGGACATAACGCCATAGCCTAATAGGCTCGAGATATAATTCCAAAGGGGACAGATAGGCTACTGCATTTAAAACTTAACAAGATTGAACAAACCTTTCCGATCTTTGAAATTGCGATCAGTGACTGGCATCGGGTGAGCAAAGCTTTTCGAAGTTGAATGGGCTATTAAAAACGATTTGCGCACCTCCATGTCACAGGAGAGATAATGGGCTCGCCCTTCTATGACAGGGTTCGTACGGGTGCTTAAAATCCTTGAAAATGCTTGAATTTTAATGTTGCGTTTTCAAGGTTTGAAAAGTGCTTGCATTTCGGATAAAGTGCTTGAAAATGCTTAAAATTGTAAGTGTATTTCTTTTGACACAAATAGCTACCTGACGGAATAGTTAGCTTATTAGATGCAGAACGTCGGAGAGTTTAAAATTTCTCCGCCATGGTCCTCGGTTGCGCACCGATCTGCGTAGGCTATGTGACTGATCTGCCCAGTCTATGGATCTGCCAGTCTGTTTTCATGCGTGACAATGCCCCCCTGCACACAGTCGGAGATGACCATCAACATCAAGTGAGGTTGCCGTTTCAATGAGCGTTGGTTAGAAAACAGCTATTTCGGACTGCTGAACAGAAATCATGTAGGCCTAGGGTCTTACAGATGCATTGCTAGCTAGGTCGCCATTAAAGCTAACATATTATTGAATAGGCTACTTAGCTCCAATCATTGGAAGACAAGGAAAAAGTTAGGTTGAAGAGGGAGACGAAACTTTATGGCATGTGAATGCAAAACCGCACCAGTCATGTCTATGGCCGTATCTACCATAGAGGTCACCTTTCTTTCTTCAAATTTCGTTTTATTCATTAACTAAAAATAGCCGCAAAGACAATTATCCTTGCATCATCGTCAGACCTGAACAAAGGCTGACTTCAAGGCCTACTCAAAATGTTATGCTGAAATTCAGTGGAGTTGCAGATAGCTAACCTGCACTGATAGTAGCCTAGATAGTAGATAATAGTAGATATTTATATGGATATTATCTAAGCATGATCTTGATTATCGGTCAGTTATTTACACAGGAGACGGGAGAAGGGAAATCTGGCAGAAAGGTGGAAATGAGGAGAAAGAGTTAGGAGAAGGGAGGGAAATAATAGGCAAAGGGCCCTCACAAGTAGAGCCTGACCGATAAAGGATTTTGAAGGCCGATACCGATACAAATATTTGTTGATTTAAAAATCTGATATTCTGATATATCGGCAACAAAACATTAACAGATTTCCCTAACATTAGTTATTTGTAGTTATTTATGAGTATTGACAAAAATAATATGATAATGCATTTTAAAAACAGACTTGTTTATTTTTAAATAATATTGTCACAGTGGAACAGAGGAACATCGAAATATATTAAAGTTCTGATAAATAAAATGTATAAAAATAGAAACTTCAAATCATCATTTGTATTATCATTAAACAAGATAAAGGTCACTCCTAAATGTTTGAGTGTGCGTGTGTAATAATTAGTCCCTATTGCCTTATAAGCTACCTTATAATTACAATGTCAGCTTGCTTATCCCTTTACCTGCACTCAAATTATTTCCATCAAGCTACATCAAACCATTTTCAATCATCAGTTGCTGCCTGCCTTCTAAAACCTACTATTTAGTGATCTAAATCCATTATGTAACTCGTTAATGCTGCGGCTGAACGACTTGGCACTTGGCGTCATTGGATTTCACACACGTGTAAAAGAAAAGCTAACTTTTATGCACAAGCTACGTTTTGCACAAGCTATGTTTGATACTTTTTCTCTATGTCTAAATGTTCACTCCTCGCACATCTAACTTACATTTTACAATGCAGGGACTGTAACTACAGATATACTAGTTATAAATACAGTAATCATTACTTTATTTAGGCAGAATAAGTTCGTGGTGGTTTCCAAGCTCATTAATGTTAACGTTAGCGGTCTTCCACTGATATTCATGGCATTAGCTAGCTTTGTGGTTAGCTAGTCTATGATGAGCCATTGTAAAACATGCGCTTTCAAAATAACAGGCCGGGGAGAGATGATACGTCTCACTGCTATAACTGTCACGCTATTAAAGAAATACATCTTCAGTCACATTGTCAAAAGTTAAAAGGACAGACAGTCAACACTGTAACGACGTAGCCTAATTACTAGCTAATTCCGCTTCACTCTCGACTTATTTAACAGCAGCAAAACTAGACATTGTTTTCACGAATTTTGTCATGCTTATTAGAGTTAAGAGAACTGATGGGGATGTTCTTTTAATTGTTATTCAAGCAATGTATTTTTCGTGACCAAATCACCATGAACACACTTCACTGATGATCTCACTCGCGGATAACTGGTTCTCTCTGCCCGACTCGGCTGGATCAGCAGGTTGCAGGATGTGTGGCGCGTTATACATGAGTGTTGCCAGCAGGGACGGAGTAGAGTGCCCTCTGATGGACAAACTATACAACGCCAACACTCATGACACGGTTGGAGGGTGTTTCGTCCATTTTTATTTTATTTTTAAAATATTAATTTATCGGCCATTATAAATGCATTATAAATTGAAATATACAGGTGCATCTAAAAAAGTAGAATATTGTGGAAAAGTGTGTTGGTTTAAGTTATGAACAAAACATGTTATAAACTGAACAAATGTTTCTACTAGGGTTTAATATTTTTCCCGAAAATTAGATGTATCAAATCCCGGGAAAAGACGATGCATTTCCCGGGAATCCCGGGAAATAGCTGTTTTTTGTAGTTAATAGTTCTGTTTTTAGCCCAAGTAATGTATGATATCACTCAAATATGCGTTCCCAAATCGCAAACTGACATTTTTATATTATTTGTATCATTATAAGGCCAAAAGAACACAGTTTATGTCCATCGACAAAGTTTGCAATTATCATTTCTGCTGCGTGCGTGATAGGCCTATCTGCCGCAGCACTAACTATGAAATGCCAAGTGGATTGTCTAGGCAACCCTTATAAAACCAATATATTACAGAACTCCATTATAAAAACTGACGAAATCTCCTAAAGCAGGGATTCCCAAACTGTGGTACGCGTACCCCCGGTGGTACGCGAGCTGCTTCTAGGGGGTACGCGAGATGAAAAGGGCAATGGCGGACAGGTATAAAATGAACATTTTAAATCTTTTGTAATTAATTCATGAATAAATACATAATTTCGAATCAGGCCATAATTATATGGAAACATGAAAATAAAAGAATATTATTTATAAACTCTGTATGTGGTCATCCAAAAAAGGGCAGCTTATTAAACATAACGCCTGGAATAGCTAGAATGCGTTACTTTTGAATGCGTTGGATGGTCCGTGGGGGGAAAGTTTCGCGGATATAACAGGTTTTTGAAAACAACAAAAACAGAAAGGAGGGAAGGAGCAAAGCTAGGAGTTATTTCAGATGGACAAGAAAGGTAACATTAAGCTAGGCTTTACATTTAACAAACTAAAGGTAGCCTAAGTTTAGCCTTGTCATCCTTGTCATGCGTTGTTGTAGGCCTATTATAAGATATTGTATGTGGATATAGTTAAGCTACTATGCAGGCTAATTTTCATAACTTTTTAACTGACCAAATGCACGCACCTAAAACCGGGAAACGGACAAATATTGTCAACGCGGGGGGGGGGGGGGTGTTATAGAATGTGTTACATTTTTATGTGTTTATGTGTCGGATGGTGGGGGTACGCGAGCCGAGTCAGAATGTAGGCGGTGGTACGCGGGGGGAAAAGTTTGGGAACCGCTGTCCTAAAGTAAACCATGGAATGATTCCTAAACCATTCTGATAAACAAAATCCATGATGTGGCTATTTAGATTTGTTAACGGCTGCAAACGGGAATAATCACTCGAAGTTAACCAAATGTTTCTTTATTAAGGCAGGACAGGCATATTTATCTTTTAAACATCACTTGTCGACCCCCCAGAACACCTGACAATCCGGTCACACAACATGCACTTTGCGTTTTCATTTTCAAGTCTTTTAAAATGCTCCCATACAAAGCTGGCAGTAGACATCCTTAGGCGGTAGATACTGCTGTGTAGGCTACTGAATGCAACGTTACCGTAAGACAACAATAGGAGCGAACTGGAATTTGTTTTTACTTTCATTTCCCGTTTCCCGTCATAACATTTCCCGGGAATCGGGAAATTGTTTTGATCAGATTTCCCGGGAATCCCGTCTCCCGGGATTAAACCCTAGTCATACGGCAAAATGATCATGATAGCTTTACATTACAGCCCTCTATGGTTAAGTCTTTCATAGGCATATATAGGCTACTTTGCTCTTTTATAAATGTACCATATGCCTAATAGGCTGTATTTCTAAGTGTGATTTATGCTATAATGTATAAATTATATTTATGTACATGTATGTATTAGTTTCCGCAATATTCACCATAAGTCATCATTTAAGGGGTTATTTTTATCTTCCTTGGGGGCATGCCCCCATAGTATTTCGCAGGGGGCAACATTTCTATCAACACCCATGACCTCGGTATTTGAATCCTGGCTTGGTCATGTCAAACTTCAGCTCAGTTTTGTGGTTTAATGCTTATAGGCCCTACAAGTGGAAAGACATTAAAACACCATGCATATGTGCATATCGTGCCTTTTGGCAAGAAGTTAAATTTATCCAATTATATGACAACTCAGTCATCTTTACGTCACCCAACGTCACATCTCCGCATTGCTAGCCTACTGGTTGGTAGCTCTTGATAACAGATGTAGGCCTGTCTGCATGCCGTTGTAGGCAAGAAAGAGACATAATCAGTCTTGACTGTCATGAAAGAGCAGCCTTAACATTAGTTTGAGTTCACATATTCAGCAAAGAATAGTTATTTGTTGAGTGATTATTTTCTTTTCTTATTTTATTTATTTTTTTAATGTTTTTTTTTTTTTTTTTTTTGGTATATTGACTCAGCCAGTTAGATAGCAAGCAGAGTCTACTTCCAGACAGGTGACACATTTTTAAGTTTTCATTTAATTTCTTTTCCTGCTATTAAGAAACACAATTTTGTCTGTTAAAACCATCTCTAAATGATAAAAAAGTGAAAATCATTTTGACTTAGTATATTCGTATAATATGTCATTTGCCACCGCTGTAAAGTGCTGGAAAAGCTTGAAAATTGACCTTGAAAGTGCTTGAAAAGTGCTTGAATTTGATCTTGGAATAGGTGTACGAACCCTGCTATGAATTGAAAAAGACGTTGTAGGCTACCTGCAAGCTGGCCTATGATTGCTGAGTTTGCGGCAAGGTAACGTTAAGCAAGAAAGTGTTTTTTTCTAAGTCAGGATATGGCGAGTCAATGTCATTTATTTGTCCAATGTTAGCCTACAGACCAGTTTCCATAGTGCACATCTTATCAATAGTTTGAATGTCGTGTGTGTTTCTGCTCATTGACAAATAGCGTTCAGCACAGTGTTCACCTTTGTTACACTTGGTTTTGTGATGAAGCCTACTTTATGATAAACGGCTTATGACCAAATATGTGACTCCGCTAATGTTATAGGCTATACAATTTCCCCTCTTAAAGACAAGCTGGTGTAGCCTATTAGCCTACTATTAAAATGCACCGACAGTAGGCTACAGTAAGCTACGTGTAAAGTAGGCTACGTGTAAAGTAGGCTATCGCATGATTTCATGCACGTAATTAAAAAGGGCTTCGCACCTGTCAAGTTCGCACAGGGCCCTTGCGACGGCCCTGCAGCTCCTCCTAAGACAGCGGGGGAAAAAGTTAAAATAGCCTACGTGATAAACCCGGAAAAAGTTGACAGGTATGTTTCGGTCCCGGTGATTATTTGTGAAATTGTGCAAACGACAGCCTTTTCAATGCATTTCAGGGAAGGAGTGGTAGCATGCAAGCTCCCAAATTGACCCAGTACAGAAGGCATCAATAATTTGTTGGGGAGGGTCATGCGTTTTTTCTCAATCACTTTGGAGGGTCATAGACAAATTTCTTGCTGGCGAGGGATGGTCACGTCTTTTTTTGACTTTTTTTCCCAAAACTCCTTTGGTAGCCCCTTAAATAAATAACGAACAGTCCCTAAGGGCTCAACATGCTTCTGCGTCAACTCCACGGCGTAGCTATGCGGCACTCCTACGGTGTCATGACCATTTTATGGTTCTGCATCGGGTTGCTTTGCATCGCGGCGCATTTCACCGCCATAACGCTCGGTGTCGCCTGTGGTTGCGTCGCCCACCGCTGAAACAAGACTTCGCCCATGACCGAAAAGGTAGCCTACTCACAGAGAATGTAAACGGGCTCTGCTACTCAGAATGGCAAACCCCATAGACTGTTGTGCCAAAATATTAATCTTATTTGTTTGGCCTTTTCTTGCCTAGATTTTGTACAAAGTATCGAGAAAAAGACACAGTAGTTTAGCAAATAAGTCTGAGGTGAGGTTATTTGCGAGGTGTCTGGCAGCCAGTTTAAGTTATGTTAGCAGGCGAAATTTAGCACAACTGCCCACAAAGTACTGCTTGCTGGCGAAGTGCTAATTTCAAAACGTTACTGACATATAAACACTTTACAGACGGATAACCCTGTCATTGTAACCAAAATATGACTGAGTTTATTTGCAAAGCTTATGTCAGTGAACTATCATGTTGCTAATCCCCACAGTAGGCTGCTTGAAACACCGACTATCAACACACAGGACGAGTTGACCAATCCCAGTCCTTGCGGTCTGCGTCGCCTCAACGCAAGGTTACAATTTTTTGGAGGTGCACGTCAAGCTACGGTGGAGGGGTTGGGGAGGGGTTCGCGACGACGCAGAGGGGTCTGCGGGTGTACGCCGTCGATTCGACGCAGAAGCATAAAATAGACTTTATACACAAAGGTTAGACTTTTATGGACACAGTGTAGACATTTAGAGCCTGATGGGTTGTAGGCTTTATTCTTTTAGCAGATGGTTTTATTCAAATATAGTTGTTGAACAAAGGAGGCATTTGTAATAAGGGTGTGACTTGCACTCAAGCCTTTTCGGTGCTCACAGTCCAGGACCAAGGGTCAGAGAAACTGGCTGGGCTACTTCGAAGAGACTAAACCCAGGGATGACCGGAGCACTCTTTTAAACTTGTTTTATTATAGTGCACAATCGACTGACGTTTCGATGCACTGCGTCTTCCTCAGAGTCAGGAAGAAAAGGAGGCATTTGATTAGTGCGTGTGCGTGTGTGTGTGTGTGTGTGTGTGTGTGTGTGTGTGTGTGTGTGTGTGTGTGTGTGAATGGAGCCCATGACCGAGGTGGGGTTACCACCTTGGCCCACCAGCTGGGCATCATGAACACATAGACATTCCTCAAGCTCCAAAGGTGTTGAGTGAATATTGCTGTTATTGTTATAAGAAGTAAACAAATCAGACACATCCACATGTGTGATTTGAAGTTTGGTATTTACCATCCATTCTCATCTATTTATCTGGACGATCGATTTCATAGTTTAAACATTATTCTACAAAATGTAGATAAATTGGCAAGAGGCTGAAATCAAGAATCAGAACGTGGGATAATACAATCTTTTCAGTGCTCCTTCACTACAAATCAAGGTTGTGAATAAAGCTCTATGATTGACTTTGAAATTGGTGTGTGTGTGTGTGTGTGTAAAGGTCTCTGAGGTGACACTGAAGCAGATCAGAGAGACCGTACTGCAAAAGACTGTGGATGGCATGAGGGAGGAGGGGACCCCATATGTGGGTGAGTAAAGTGTGTGAGTGTGTGTACGTTTACATACGCATGTGCGCATGTGGGTATCTATATCTGAGGGTTATCGTCACACTAGTAGAATGTGGAGCAGTTATCCTGCCTGAGACTGAATGTAACCAAGGCAGAACTGTGACTGATGTGAGTGTGTGTACGTATACATACGCATGTGCGCATATGGGCAGAACTGTGACTGATGTGTGCGGGTTTGCGGGGGTCGTAGGTGTGCTCTATGCAGGGCTGATGCTCACCACACAGGGACCCAAAGTGCTGGAGTTCAACTGCCGCTTCGGAGATCCCGAGTGTCAGGTTAGTGCAGGCACTCTGAAGCTCTGTTATAGTGTGTGTGTGTGTGTGTGTGTGTGTGTGTGTACTATTCTATAGCACAGCTCTTTATAGTCATTACGTCTGACATGAATAAAATGTAAATATTACATCTTACCATGACGATGATGAATGTAAATGAGAAGTAAATGATTTTGAAAATGTTAAGGCAGTTGAACTTGGCTTATAAAGTGATGTTCCAAACAGCTGTTGTGGATAATGTAATATGTATTCACAATCTCTCAGGTCTTGATGCCACTGTTGAAGAGTGACCTTTATGAGGTCCTAAGGGACACCCTACAGGGGAAACTGACCTCTAGCTCCCCCGTGTGGCATGAGAATGTCGCTGCAGTGACCGTGGTCATGGCGAGTCCTGGTTATCCTGGAGCTTACAAGAAGGGCATAGAGCTCACAGGTGAGGCTCCATAGCTCATGGGAGAATATGTCTGTCTACACAGGGCATGATCGACTTAGCCATTTGCCATTCAAACCAGCTGACCTCCATAGCAATTTTTTATTTTGTATATATTATTACCTCTAAGGGCATTATATGTTCATTGGATATGTATGTGCTGTTGGCAGTCTGCCACCATTGATCCAATGTGTCACTATGGAGATATCAGGTGTTTGTAAAGATAGGTTGCAGTCTAATTATGTTTCCAGTATAAATGCATGGCTTTTTGCATTGTAGTCCATCTTAGGCTTCAATTTCTAATTAAGCTTTTACTGCTATTCAGTTATACAGACACCCTGTGCACTGCACGCATACATACACACACGCACGCATGCACGCACGCACGCACACACACACAGGTTGTGCCACACTGTGAACACATTGCCAGTTAGCACACTGACACACTTCTCTCACTCAGGTCTGTCTCAGGTACAGGACATGGGCCTGCAGGTCTTCCATGCGGGGACGGCTCTGAAGGAAGGAGGGGTTGTGGTCACCAGTGGTGGGCGTGTCCTGACTGTTACCGCGGTGATGCCCAGCCTGGACGGTGCCCTCCACAAAGCCAATCAGGCAGTGGCCTCTGTGGGGTTCCCCAACGCGGCCTACCGGCGAGACATTGGCCACCGCGCCATTGCCTACCTTACACGCTCTAGGTGTGTGTGACACACACACACACACAAACACACACACACACAGCCATGCCCTACAAGGGCTTAGTGCTAATGAGTAAATTGTTTGATTTGTGTTGTATATGCACAAGGTCAGAACAAATAAGAAAACAAATCCTAATATCCTATATTTTTGTATTTTTTTTCTTTTTTCTTTCAATAAATCAACAATGCTCTGAATTTGCCATTCCGTCTCTTAATTAACCACACATTAACTGCAATCATAAAGCATGAAGCATTATTTATGTAACAATTTGTATTGAATTTAGTCCACTCTTTCTTGCCTAACACACACTGATAAGCATGCTGGACAAACAGTGGATTGATGAGTTCACTCGTCTGACCATTGCATATCTCTTAACAGAGGTCTGACCTATAAGGACAGTGGAGTTGATATCGCAGCAGGCAATCGGCTAGTGGACTTGATCAAACCTCTGGCCAAAGCCACCACTCGGGCAGGTAGGCTGCTGTTATTTGCCTTAAGGGTAGTTCCCTCTTCAGCCTGGCCTCTGTTCATTTGTTGCCACCCCTTGCAATGTGTAATCGCCCCTGTTAAAAGTTGATCATTAAAAAAGGACCAATCATGCACCCATTTTGAGGGGGTGTATATTGATTGGTAGTGATGTGTAGACACTACAGATGGTCTTGCCATTGTGAGGATCTGCAGATGCTGCTGAATGGGAGATCACTTCACAGTTTTGGGTCAAAGATCTTTTCACACATCTTGGATGTATCCAAATTACTTTGATTACCGTGACTGACATTGCGGCATAATTGGCTCATTTATTAATTCCCTCACTCTTCACCTTAAGCTGGTGTATAGTGAGCGTTCTAGTGCATAATGGCTGTCGTGCATCACCCAAGTGGGTGCTTTAGGTTCCTTGAAAAGCACTATATAAATGCAATGTGTTGTGTTGTTTTTTGTGTGATATACGGTAAAGTGACTTTATGGAATGCTGGAAACTCTTGCGGCCATGTCCTTGTCCTGATATATTAGTTTTTTGATGTTCTTTGCCCAAGTGCTCCTTTAGATGTTGTGTGTACTTGCTTATTAGGGTGCAACGCTGAGCTGGGGGGCTTTGCAGGGCTCTTTGACCTGAAGGCTGCTGGATTCAGTGATCCTGTCCTGGTGTCTGGAACGGATGGTGTGGGAACCAAGTTGAAGGTGCCCACAAACCCTGACCACAAAAACATATCATATATACATCCCCGTGCCTTTATATTTATATATATATATATATATATATATATATATATATACACATACACACGCACGCACATCCCCCTGCCTTTATAGGCACACACACACACATACTTGTATGTGGTCTTCAATCTTCAATTCACACAGACACCAAGTGTCTAATGCCATTTCAGAAACACTATATTGTGTGTGTGTGTGTGTGTGTGTGTATCAGATTGCTCAAGCATGTGGACAGCACGGCACTCTGGGACAGGACCTGGTGGCGATGTGCGTGAACGACGTCTTGGCCCAGGGCGCCGAGCCCCTCTTCTTCCTGGACTACTTCTCCTGCGGGCAGCTGGACGTGGGAGTGGCCTCCACGGTGATTGGTGGGATTGCTGACGCATGCAAGATGGCTGGCTGCGCTTTGCTGGGTGAGCAGTCAGGGCGCCACACTGGCGAGTGATTTGACACATCACCAAAACCACTGACCACTGATCGCGTGCCACCACTACATTCTGCACATACTGCACACATATAGTGTGTGTGTGTGATGTGTGCAGAATGCGTCAGCACACACTGATTATATGAACACATCTACTTATCCTACGCTGTGAGTATGTGTCTACTCTAGTACTCTATGCAGACCCTATGTATATTTGTATGGTCGTGTGTGCCTGTGTGTGTGTGTGTATGCACCAGTATCACTGTATGTGTTTGTTTGTTTGTTTGTGTGTACAGGCGGTGAGACTGCGGAGATGCCTGGCATGTATGCGAAGGGCGAGTATGACCTGGCTGGGTTCTGTGTTGGGGCCGTCGAGCGGAGCTCCGTGCTCCCGCGGCTGGGGGACATCTCCGAGGGTGACCTCCTGATTGGGGTGGCCTCCTCTGGGGTCCACAGCAACGGCTTCAGCCTGGTCCGCAAGGTCCTGGAGCAGTCGGGGCTGCAGTACAGCTCACCTGCCCCTTTTGGCAAAGCTGGAGAAACTATGGGTGAGTGTTTGTTTGGATTGTGTGTGTGAGTGTGTGAGTATGTTCTGCTGTCTAAACAATCACCCTGCTACCCTAATCAATCACCATGCTACCCTAATCAATCACCATGCTACCCTAATCAATCACCATGCTACCCTAATCACCCACCCTGCTACCCTAATCACCTTGCTACCCTAATCAATCACCCTGCTAGCCTAATCAATCACCCTGCTAGCCTAATCAATCACCCTGCTACCCTAATCACCCACCCTGCTACCCTAATCACCTTGCTACCCTAATCAATCACCCTGCTACCCTAATCAATCACCCTGCTTCCCTAGTCAATCACCCTGCTACCCTAATCAATCACCCTGCTTCCCTAGTCAATCACCCTGCTACCCTAATCACCATGCTACCCTAATCAATCACCCTGCTACCCTAATCACCCTGCTACCCTAATCAATCACCCTGCTACCCTAATCACCTTGCTACCCTAATCAATCACCCTGCTACCCTAATCAATCACCCTGCTACCCTAATCAATCACCCTGCTACCCTAATCACCTTTCTACGCTAATCAATCACCCTGCTACCCTACCCTAATCAATCACCCTGCTACCCTAGTCAATCACCCTGCTACCCTAATCAATCACCCTGCTACCCTAATCAATCACCCTGCTACCCTAATAAATCACCCTGCTTCCCTAGTCAATCACCCTGCTACCCTAATCACCATGCTACCCTAATCAATCACCCTGCTACCCTAATCACCTTGCTACCCTAATCAATCACCCTGCTACCCTAATCAATCACTAATCAATCACCCTGCTACCCTAATCAATCACCCTGCTACCCTACCCTAATCACCCTGCTACCCTAATCAATCACCCCACTACCCTAATCACCCTGCTTCCCTAATCACCCTGCTACCCTAATTGATCACCCTACTACCCTAATCACCCTGCTACCCTAATCAATGCCATCCTGCTGATGTGGAACAGATACCCAGTGCAGAGAATGAGGTGTGACGCAAAAGACGCTTGCACAGTCTTTGAGGCATTCCACTGCCTATAACTCTAAAGACACAATTGCTCATTGAAACGCAATCTCAGAAGGAGAGGAGTCATATCATATTGAAAAATCTAATTGCCTAGCTACCTAACTACAAGCAGCATAAAGATTTGAGTTTGTAATTTTCTGGGGTTTCAAACCTCACCTGCCCCATTGACCCAATGGTTACAATATAACATTATGGTTCCATATTGCAATTTCCTCCAAGTCCCCTGGGTTTTAATTGATATGCAGGCCCATTAATGATATCTATGTCTGTGTGTGGTTGTTTTGTTTTGAGTAAACTGTAACTGATAGTATACTACTATTTATGTATTTTATGTATCAATATGTTTATGTATTTGACCCTGATGAGTAATTTATGAAATCAGTGGTGATCTTAGTATTGCATTAGCCATGCTATCAGTGCTTCTGGCTTTACATCCATTTGCCCTTTGGTTTGCCTAAGCTCATGTGTTCTTTTGTTTTGTTTTTTCCCCCTGTTAAACATCAAATAATGTGTGGGGTGTTAAAACACATGGTTCAAGCAGTCACTCGCCCTCCGTAACCCTTATGTGGAAATGTTCACCTCTCACCTCAAGCACACAGCATAAGAACTCACACACACACACACACACACACACACACACACACACACACACCACCTTAACCTGAGTTGACCCCTGACCTCTGGTTGTTTACCTGAAGGCAAGGTCCTGTTGACGCCCACCAAGATCTACAGCCGCTTGCTGCTGCCAATCCTGCGCAGCGGAGCGGTGAAGGCCTACGCCCACATCACTGGAGGAGGCCTGCTGGAGAACATCCCACGTGTGCTGCCCAAGGAGCTGGCCGTAGACCTGGGTGAGGATGGAACATTTGTCACGGACACTTAGCAGTAGCGTGTTAGCACCGGCACAAAAGCTAGCGTTACAGAGGGCTCGCTTGATGGAGTTCAGTTTTACTTGTACTCTGAGCTTCCATTCTCAATCTGAAATCAGCACGGCCACGTAGTAGCTCTAATGTTCATTTTGCCGTTCATTTTATTGTTTAATTTTATTGCTGTTCGTTTTATTTTGTTAATTTTATTTGTGTGTGTGTTTGTGTGTGTGTTTGTGTTTGTGTGTGTGTGTGTGTGTGTGTGTGTGTGTGTGTGTGTGTGTGTGTGTGTGTGTGTGTGTGTGTGTGTGTGTGTGTGTGTGTGTGTGTGTGTGTGTGTGTGTGTGTGTGTGTGTGTGTGTGTGTGTGTGTGTGTGTGTGTGTGTGTGTGCGCGTGCTTACAGACGCAACCCGCTGGCATATCCCGCCTGTGTTCTCATGGCTGCAGGACGCTGGAGGCCTCAGCGAGGAGGAGATGGGCCGCACCTTTAACCTGGGCCTGGGGGCCGTGCTGGTGGTGTCCCGCCCCGACGCCCAGAGGGTTCTCAGGCAGATGCAGGCCCACGAGC
This sequence comes from Alosa pseudoharengus, assembly GCF_046254945.1. NCBI lineage: Eukaryota > Metazoa > Chordata > Actinopteri > Clupeiformes > Clupeidae > Alosa > Alosa pseudoharengus. The sequence continues at coordinate 21,842,641 of NW_027468664.1, read as the reverse complement.
AGGCCTGGATCGTGGGCTCGCTCGCTCACAAGCAGCCCGGTGAGTCTTGGGCTGTCAGTGATGGGACTTTCATGCAACAAAAAAAACAACACCTGCTGTTCCAGTACAGTTCTGTTACCATAGATAGATACACAGTTAATTGATTTTGATATGCAATGCCGACATTTTTTCTGGTAGCTATTGCACTGTAATGAGCCCACGAGGGTCCAGGTTCGAGTCCGGCCCGGGTCATTTCCCGATGCATCTCTCTCCCATTCGCTTCCTGTCACTCTCTCCACAATCCTGCAGTACCTAATGAGAATCCCATGGGTTTGTGTTTGTGCTTGTAGGTTCCGAGCCAGTGGTCATCCGGAACCTGTCGGCGAGTCTGAGGGCGGGCCCTGAGGCGAATCCAGACACGAGCGCTCTGCCCAATGGCGCCGCCCACTCTGACCACGCCCAGCGCAGGCGCACCAGAGTAGGCGTGCTCATCTCTGGAACAGGTATTAGCCAATCACTCTCAGTGCTCAGTATATGGTGCGAAGTAGAGGTGTAACAATCAATTGATCTGTATCATTGCACCGACCTTATAGCAATTTTAAACAATGCGGTTGCATTCATTCATTTTTTTAGGACCAACATTTCATCTCTTCATGAAATGTCTTTCTTGCACTCCTAAGCTGTAGATGGTGGCATGCAGGCTCATTGCAGTCCACTTTGCTTGCTAGTGTCAACACATTTGCCTCTACTTGCAGCTTCAATCTACTAGTTATTGCTGTTGGAGTGGTTGCAGGTAAAGATAGCCTATTAGCTCTGAGAGTTAAAGAAAACAAATCCTCACACCCTCATAGGTAGGCATACTTACTTTGTGTAGCTTATCTAATAACAATCAATGTTTGTTCATTGTCTGCAGTGTGATTTTCAGTATTTGACACTTACTAATACAATATTCAAATTTTAGCCTATCATTTTTCCATTTCAGAATTCTTGGAAATTAACCAGATTGTGTGAGAGAGATTCAAGAATTTAATATTGACAACAGACCTCAGTACTGAATCGAATTGCATCGCTGCAAATTTTGAAGTACGGAAAAGATTGAAATCATTGGCTTATAGAATCATTATCGTATAGAATCGTGATGAAACGCTGGTTTATCACCATGTTCCTAATCATGTTTTCAATTCAGTCGTTACAGTTTTGATAGTTTAATTTCTTGAATTACGCTCAAAATCAATAAAGTGTCTGTCTAGTCACCAACTTACTGACCTACCCACCCACCTATTTACTTAACCAGGGGTCTGTGATGACCCGCTTTCCATTGCCCTGTATGATTGGTGAGGCATATCGAATCGTGGGTGGAATGGTGATTTACAGTCCTAGGCCGAGGTTTGGGTCAAAACCATATTAAAGTCAAAGGGCATGCATTAACAGAGCCATACGCCATGTTTCTGACTAGCTTGGTACATCATGACTAAGCAAAGCCTTAAAATACACATTGCATTTCTGAAAATGAGTCCACGATGACGAAGTTCCTTTCATAGTAATTGATCTGTAATGCCAATAAACTTTAGTGTGTGTTGTTGAACTACTTCTGGTAGCTAATCGGCAATCACTGTTTTGAGTACCTCATGAGGATACACAAGGATTAAAGTTCTCCGTCATAGGACGGATTTCCGTCAATTTGATTTTAGAAATGTCATATTTGAGATCGATGCAGATCCGATGAGAAAAAAAATAGGAGGGGGGGGGACTGTCACCTTTGCTTTTCCTTTTTTAAGGCAACTACAAATATTAGGTAAATGTTTAAAGACCTAATAGTGTTCTTGAGAACTTTCTGTGTCTCAATCCGTGACCGCTCAAGAAGATACGTCCTATATGGCCTACGTCAGCCATGAGTTTCGCTTTGTATGTTGTAGCTACACACTTGTCTCGGGCGTTTGCTTAAAAAAAAGAACACGTATGGAGGACTATAACGGTCTAAAAGTTGGATTATAGTGACACAATCGAGACAGCTGATGAGGTTGGCCAATCCGTTTAACTTTTTTGGATATGATATTGTGAGCTCTATGTGCGAATTCGGACGCTTTGTTCTTTCCGTGCATCAATGTAGACACTTACTATCGCGAACTCTTGTCAGGGGAGGTCATTCATTTTGGGTGTCACCTATGACTTGAACAGATAGCCTGCTATGCCACCCGATGTAGGCTACTATTATTGTTACAGTTTTTAATCAATGCAACTAACATTATGTGTAAAGCGACGCAATATAAACCGTAGCCTATGCAATTTATTATCCCGTCTGTTATGACATACAACAATGTTTTTCACAATTTGCGACGGAAGGTTTTGACTGAGCGTGTCGAGTAAGGGGGTCAGTCGTGTTTGTGACGCACAGACAGCCTTGTAGCCTATTTTGCTTAGGCCTCACTTTTAACGACAATAGGTTGTGAGTGTATGTTGACAAAAAATAACCATACAATTAAAATAGTCAACTTAAAACTTTGCTATAAAATATTATTAATTTATAGCACAAAACCATAACCAGTGGGCCTACCAGAACCTCGCATATTAGCGTCATGATTTGTGTGCGTCTATTTGGCAAGGCCACTAGCTGTCATGGATGCGTTGTTGCTAAAGGAAGGCAGGTGTCAAAAGTTAAAAAATAAATGCAGATGGGCAGCTGATGAAAACGGGGGAGAACTAACAAGCCATGGTGTAAAGAAATTAAAGTGCCAGGAGTTTGCTTTTGCGCGGTTCGCTGCAAGAAAATTGTTTATGGATGCAATAGGAAAACGTTTTAGCACGCCACCAATCAGAAGACCGCCATAAGGTTAACGTTCGTGCACTTCAGGACATCTTCCCTACCTGGTGCAACTAGCCACCACGACAGATGTAGGCTACGTTTATCTATGGCTGACCGTTTTTACGTTTAGAAAGTAGGCTATGCATGTTCTTTCATAGCGCAACACGACCTGTCCTTAACCATATCGCAACCTCTTGTCAACCTTATACAATCTGTTGCTGAAGACAAAAGCGCCGTCTCCAGATTGTCGTTACAAATGCGCAGACCTCCTGCATGAGCACACACAGTATTGCTGCTCATTGGAAAACTGAGTTGTCTGTAAAACTCAAAATTACCATGTTTTCATTAAATGCGGATGAGGCAACAAATGGAAATATGAACAATATCTAGAATGTTCTGATTTGTTACTTTGATGAGGAAATGGGAAGTCTTGCAAACTTGATTTTATAGATTTTACTTGGTGTTGAATTGCATATTAACAAGAAAAAAATCTCCCCTTTAAACACTTTTGGCCTGAAGTAATTAAATAAGAGTGTGTTAAAGCCTTTCTACAATATTGCTGCAGTAGAAAAGAACAGCAATGGCTAATCAGCAATGGTCAGGGATGGTACTAAAATATATTTTTGTTCATCAGGAAAACTCAATCTCAATCAATTACACTCTCAATTCGCCTTATTCACATGGCGGCCATTGGCGGCTAAAACGAGGCTACAGGGTACACAAACCATAGGATTGTTATGTTCTATGCATTCACCTGTAGGTGGCATTAATTATATAGTAAGTGTACCCTGTAGCCTCGTTTTGGTTTAAACAATGGCCGCTGTGTGAATAAGGCGAATACTCCCTTTACTTTGCTGTTTGCATCTTTTTGTACATTAAAAACCAATAGGTCGCGACCGCAAAAGGGGTGCTATCTCTATAGGTAGATATGAACAACGTATGACTTATGGCCTGAAAAAAGTTCAGTCAAACGATTTTTTTTCACTTTAATCCCTGGATACAATACATAAGGATCACCATCTCAACTGTTATTTGATTCAATGACACGCATGTGTGTCCCTTGTGTGTTGTAGGCACAAACCTGCAGGCCCTGATGGAGCAGGCCAAGAAGCCATCGAGTGCAGCGGAGATTGTGGTGGTCATCTCCAATCGGCCTGGAGTACTCGGCCTGAAGAGGGCCTCCATGGCAGGCATCCAGACACGGGTCAGTTCCCAGTGGTCTCTCTACTCCGGTTACCGCCCAGTACGCTCTATGGGTGCACCGCGCTCCCCTTTATAGCTACTGATGCCTTTGTTCTGTAGCTATAGCCAATGTTACAGCCAATGACTTGAAGGCAATCTCTACATTTCGAAAACAATGTCCTCTTTGGTTCCCTTTGTTTCAGTGGTACATTATCATCCCCATGTTTCTAATCAGTAGCAACATTGATTCAATCATTGCAGTTTCAATGCTTCTGTGTGTGTGTTTCATTTCTTGAATTACGCTCAGGAGTGTAATCTAGTCGCCTACCTACCCACCCACCCACCTACTTACTCATCCAGGGGTCTATGATGACCCACTGTTTTCCTTTGCCCTGTATGATTGGTGATGCACCCTCTACAGGGACCTTGCATGTGTTGGACCACATGTTCTGTGAGCCCTCAGATCCAGTGCAGTAAAGCGCCCCCTTCTGGGTATGGGTGGAAATGGATGTCTGTGTGCATGTCTTAGGCTTGATGGTCTGTTTGACCCCCCACCGTCGACTTCAAGGCAGCGCAGCCTAGCCTAACCCTTGACTTGCCCTAGTGTCTTCCAGGCAGTGCTGCCTTGAAGTCGACAATGGGGGCCAGAAAGACCATGTATCATATCTTACATGTGTACTCTGCTTGTTTTTTTTATTTCTTTATTTCCAGGTTGTTGATCACAAGCTGTACGGCAGTCGCTCTGAGTTTGACAGCACCATCGACCGCGTCCTGGAGGAGTTTGGCGTGGAGGTGGTCTGTCTGGCCGGCTTCATGAGGATCCTCACAGGGACATTTGTCAAAAAGTGGAACGGTAGGACTAGATGCAACAACCAGAGACTTTCTGAGAGGAGACATAGCACTCAATGAATCCTCCATAGAAATGCATGGGCTTAATTCGTAACGCCAATATGGCTGTTGTCTACACATATCCCGTCCCTTCCTGTATGCCTCCCCATTCACTTGAATAGGAAAATAGCTGCCCAATAACTGCCTAAAGAGCATTGCAGGATTGCTGCTGAGTGGGGGGACTTGCCTAAAAGGACTTTGCAACAATCTCTTTCTCTCTCCCTCAGATAGGCAATACTGTTCATACTGCAACAGACTAGCAACGAATGACCATGAAATGTTATTATAACTCGGAGATTACAGGCAGTAACAGAGCCAAACGGCATGCGGCAGAGTTAAAATAATTTCAATTTTTGAGGCGATGCCGGGCTATGAGGGAATTGCTGGCAGTTGCACACAGTTGTGTTTACACTCAGACAGGAGTAGAGTGTAGATATGAGTGAAGTTGCTGATGGTCAGAGTAACTTGGTTGTGTGGAAGAGATGCCCATTTGACTGTACTTGGGATGGGAATTAAAACATTAGACACGATTGTGCTGCAAAAGCTTTACATTTAGCAGACGCTTTTATCCAAAGCGACTTACATAATATTACAAGGGCCATTGTCCTTGGAGCAACTCAGGGTTAAGTGCCTTGCTCAAGGGCACAACAGTGGAAGGTGATAATTAAACTTTTCAGGCTACTACTTGCTAGCACATCTCCTTACCCTCTACCCTACCACCACCACCGTTTTGCCTTCACAGCTGTGTTAGAGGCCTTCATGCTCTGCAGATACACTTGCATAATACTGGACTTGCAAACAGGATTTTTTTGTTTGGTGGAGGTCGACGTTAAAAATATCCATCTAGATGTCAAGGATAATGTTGGTTTTGAGGCATATCTATGCAGTAACTGTCTGTGCTTGTGTGTTTGTAGGGAAGCTGTTGAACATTCACCCATCTCTGCTGCCATCCTTCAAAGGGGTTAACGCACAAAAACAGGCCCTGCAGGCGGGTGTACGGGTCGCGGGTTGCACCGTCCACTTTGTCGCTGTGAGTGGTCCAACTTTCTTACACAAAATGGTCATAAGCATCTGTTAAATGTGGGCCCCGTACCACTTGCCAAAATGTGTTTTTGTTGAAGTGTTCTACACTTAAAAGTTATTACCTTACCACGTCATCATGATTGTGCATCTCACTGAAGGGTTACTGTATGTGTGCAGTGACAGATTGATTGAAATGAAACAACTTGACACCAGTAGCTGAGATGAATGATGGGTGAACCGAACATAAATGATAAAAGAGTGTCTGTTCCTCTCTGGCTACAGGAGGAGGTAGATGCAGGAGCCATAATTGTTCAAGAGGCGGTGCCGGTGTTGATGAATGACACTGAAGATAGCCTATCAGAGCGCATTCGTGAGGCGGAACACCAGGCTTTCCCTGCAGCCCTTGAGCTGGTAGCGGGTGGGGCAGTGAGGTTGGCGGAGGACGGGCGCATCATCTGGAATTCGATGATGCAGGTGTAAACGAACAAACAAACAACCTAGGTCTCCGTCACCTCCATTACTGCAAAAGGTCAACTTCTAGTTCAGTCCTGTCGTTGCTGCCACAATACCGGTTTACCTGACAAGTAGTCATTTTTTTTTAATGCCAACATTAAGTACAATGTTTACATAGATGGAGCTATTTTAGGTTTACAATAAGAACCTTATTACTAAGTTACGGCTACATTTGAGAAGACTTACATGGTTCGATTTTAGATAGTTCATCTACGTTGACCACAGAAAACTTAAATCATTCCTTTAATCATGTTGATCATTCCTGAGATGTCTTTCTCCTAAACCCACTGCTGTTATGGTAGTATTGTGATCTTGTTTTTGACACTACAAGAAACTACTTGAATATTTGCCACCCTCTGTGGTATGCCCCTCTGAAGCTGCATGGAATGTGGGGGTTTGTTGATGTATTTGTGTAGAGCTGCATCCTACAATTGCATGTGATAAAAAAAAAAAAGAGAGAGATGAGAATCCCTGGCATTTCTTGCTGCCTTAAATAAACTTGCACTGTCATGGTCTGTTTTTGTCTGTGGACTATACCACTTCACACTGACATAAAATATTGACCTGTCTTCATTTACATAAAAGTAAAGTCAAAGTGTTTTGGGTACAAAGAAAATCTCCACCACAATATTTTCCCCCTCAAGTTCAGATACAATATGGCTCATCTTCCCATGGTCCCTTTTTCCATGACCACAGAACTGAGGAGCAGTTTTCTTTGGAACAAAATGCTACACTGATACGGGAAGAATTTTGCCAAAGATTACAAGTGTTCTCCATGAGCTTTGCTGACCTTGATGTTAACACTTCTGCAGACTTTTGAAACTGTTCCTGAATTGCAACAGGAGAACATAAGCCTTACATAGAGGAGGGGGAGGGGGGAGGCGGCCTCATTGTACAGACAATTTTGTGTCTTTGTGCTTTGGTCCTGAGGACTGTTGATGTACAAGAGATTTTCGTTATTTATTGTTTTAGCAAAAGATCTAGTCAATAAAGGACCCAACTCCCATTGTCAGAGTACGTCAGGTGTCTTAACTACAATGCATGCCATTATTCTCAAAATAATTGAGGGTAGTACTTGGCTGCACTGTCTGCATGTCAGATGACAGAAGAACTTTGGCATCCCCCAGTCAGCCTACAGAGGGCGGTCTTTTCATTCATCCCATGACTACTGCAGAGTAGAGAAGGGTGACCCACTGCTGAACACTTCACTGTCTGTTTAGCTGGAGCTTAGAGGTAAAATCCACACGTCACACACACACACATAGTCCACTGTGTTACAGCTGGTATATCTCAAACATTGAGGTGTGTGTTAAGAGTGCATTGTTCTCAAACACACACACACACACACACTCTCTCTTATGATGTCGTCCAGCTCAGAGCTCTCAGAGTCCTGTCTCTCCTCTAGCTTTTGGGAATCTTGACGGCACAGAGCCTCTTCAGCTCACAGATCCAGCCACTTGCGACTCTGAGGGCGCTCGACTGAAGCGCAGGATGGACAGCCGTTCACTCCCTGCACGCCGAGCCAGACACACTTCCCCCTGCAGGCCGAATCCTGCCAGTACACGCAATATTTCCTCTGAAACACATCAGGCACAAACAGATCACCACCATCATGAATTTGACATGACAATGAACGAGGCTCTAAAATAAAAATGCTTATGACCTTCCTGACAATGGCTCATTCTGCAGGTAAGAGTTTTCATAAAACATCTCTGCCTACCTGGGTCATTCTCTGCTATTGTAACCAGGTAAAAGAGGCCCTGGTTGGACAGCAGCTGGGTTACCATGGGGAAAAGTCTGTCCATCACCTCTCGGCCACGGTCACCACCCGCCCATGCTGCTTCAATGCCACATCCACCGACCTATCACACAAAGGCATTTCACTATCAGCGCACACACACAAAGCTACAATTATAAAAAAAAAAAATAAGACACTGAAAATGTCTGATTTATGGTCTTCATCTAATGATGTGAGGATGGTATTATCACAAGCTGGATTTTGATTACGCATGTCGACTCTTCCCCACACTGCAGTAGAACTTCTTGAATTTCCCCTTGGGGATCAACTCTGTTGACTTGCAAAGCCACCAACCATACAACTTTTTTTCCTCTGTGGGACCATCATATAAAATTACTTTTTGCTTGTCTTTTTATAATACACCAATGGCTAATGTGACACTCGCTATATGCTTGCTGTCTAAATAAACAGGTTACTTTTGTGGCATGCTGATTAAAAACCTGTTTGTGCATTTCCCAGAGCACATGAATAAACACTGACTCTTGTCACTTGTATTACCAATGGTAAGAATTTAACTGATGATTTCCTTAAGTATAGCCAGCTAAATGGGCATTTACCGGTAAACGCTATGGTTACGGACGGACGGAGCTTTATTTCCGTACTTTACATTTATTTCGTCTAACTTTGGGATGCTTTGGGAGCTTACGGATAGATGAAAAAGAGCAACATTTAAAATAGATGTCTTTTTTCATACAAAAAGGGAGTATAAATCAGGCTTAAAGCAGCACTAAACAAGATGTGCTCTCAGGGTCCCTCTAGGCAAGAACAAATAATAATAAATATGCGTCTTTTGCAACAAAGTATGAACATATCTGATATCATATAGAGGGAATGCACCGACAGCAGTCTGCAAAAAAAAGATTTCCTGTAGCATATCAGCTATTTTCCGTTTCAATTTCAGAGGGGGGGGGGGGCAGAAGTGCCATTCATTCTCATGTAATGAGGTTGTGCGCCATCGAAATGGTTTTGGAAACGTTGTGTTAAGTTAAACAAAAACTGTTAAGGGTGCCTTTAAATGAGCTGAAAACATCAGATGGCCCTTGGCAGTCTACAGACTATGAAGGAGGCCAAAATGTGGCCCTTGTGTTCCATAGATGTAGGTGTATGTTCCTGTGGACTTGCCTCCTCTGGAGGAGTGACGACGTATGGTGGGTTGAACAGAAGAATGTCTACTTCACCACTGAGCCTTGGGAAAAATGATTCAACCTGTTGGGAGAGGACAGGAGAGTATGAGAAAAAAAAAAAAAAGTTAAACAAAAGAAAAGATATCCACACACTGTCTCTAAAGCTCCCAGTTTAATGGTGGGTTATACAACGTTTCGACCACTCAGGTCTTCGTCAGGTTTACGCCTCTACAGAAAAAGAGTTATACACAGATGAACAAGCCAGAGACAGGTGTTGCCCATCATGCCTATCAGTGTTAAAAATAGTCATCTGTAATGTCTGGATCTGCTAAAAACAAGCTGTAGGAGCCAAACAGACTTCAGGAACGACCTGGAACAGCTGCTGTTACGGCCATGCCCAGCTGACCTGGGATCAGCTGGCCAAATATACAGGACTGTTTTAATGACAAGAGTAGGGCTTCAGACACAAACATACTTCAAAATTGTATTAAAAATTGCCTACTGATGGCAAATAACCTTCACACATGTTCTGGACACGACAATTTCACACCAAGTCTCTCTCTCCCTCTAGGTGTGTGTGTGTGTGTGTCTCACCAAATCTGTGATGACTGGCTGCAGGCTGACGCCATTGCAGACTGCTGTCTCAGCAGCACACTCAGCTGCTGCTGGATTCACATCAGTACATCTGAGAAAAAACACACACACACACACACACACACACAGTATATATACACTGCAAACCAGCTGGGATAAAGCAGACACAATAAAACTATTCACAAAAACAAATGCAGTCAATTTTCCACCAGGGTGCAGACTCGTGAGACACATGCAAGCATGGCCCTCACATCCAGCTTGTTCTCTGCCCATGAGCCATGCACATGCAGAAACAGAGGATTAAACACTCTGCTGTACATGGTAAACATACTTACAGGTACAGAGCTTCTGGGCCAGTCACTGAGGCCAGGAAAGCAGACACCACTCCTGACCCACAGCCAATCTCTAGACAAATTGTGGGTCTTCAAAACACACACGACACAGAGACACACACACACACTTCACATGTCACTCACAGAGGTCATAGAGTGCTACACACACTCACACTGCTTACAAAACCTTCCACCTGAAATAAAATAATAAACATTCTGAAAACTTCAAGATGTTTCACCGCAGGTCACTGAACTCAAATGTCCTGTCAATCAGAACTGGTGATGCAAGCTCATGCTTTTAGGGAGGTACCTGAGGTGTTGCAGTCGATTGGCATCCTGCTCCAAAGCATCGATCAACAGGAAAGAATCCTCTGCAGGCTCATAGACGTCAGCAAAGGTACCACGTCCAACATGGCCAAACAGAGGTGTAGGGTATGACATCAGGCTGGAGTGGAGAGGACCACCACTCTAGTCAGAACTCCATCTCACGTTCACTGCACACAAAAAGATAGTGAATGAGAACACAATTACTATCCACTGTAATGGTGTTTAGAGGAGTAAAAGCTCATTGTTGTCCAGCAACCTGAATGTAGGGGTAGGGATGTGAAGCAAACACAAACAGGCTACACAACGTGGTGTAAAACTAGAACAGGCTAAGTCTTAAGCTTATACAAATTCAGGCCACAGAGGGTCACTTGGCACGAACAAGGACTTTGGGATTTCCTTTCTACACTTATGCCAGACAGAACCATCCAAAACCGGTTCGAAACTACAGTAAAACACGCGAAGCAAGCGAAGTTTCTTTTCAAGTTTTATGGACTTTTTTGAGCCAATTTACAACGCACAGAGTTGTTAATTGCGTGAAGCCCGGGGCAGCGTGAACATTATTATTAAAAACAGAAGGATTAGAAGATATGGTCGTCTGGGCGTCATTTAGAGGGGTGTAATGAAGTCAATAAAAGTAAACAGGCTTGATGCGGTAAGTAATGCCTTGGCTCGTATGCTCCAGAGAACACGCAGAGGTCTGCAAGGGTTCGTCAGCAGTCTTCTCTGTTCTTGATGCATACAGAACCATCTGAACGCAATGGTGCAAGCACTCACGTTATCATCAAAAGAAGGATAAACCAGCCACGGAAAGCATGATCGTAGCCTTTACTATACAGCGTAAGTTATTTTAACAAGAGGGTAAACTCATCTGAGTGTCGTCTCCGATGTAGCAGCTACATGCTGTACAGCCAATAGCATAGCGGACTAAGTGTAATCACATAACGTTACTCAGTAATTACTGATGCTCGTAGGTGTTTGCTTTTGATGGGACTAACAAGTAAACATTTATCATTATTAAGCACTTATTACCTGCAAGTGTACCAACATCAGTGTTTAAAATCGCTGCGCTTCCACCACATGGATTTCTCACTGTTTACTTCCGCTTCCTGGTTTACCGAAGCGTATTGTGGTAGTTGAAGTTGTTCGTTATTGAACTTGATGTGAACTTTAGAGCACAGCTGTAGCCTACGTGGAGAAAAGCAAACATACTATAAGAGAGGATATCAGAGGCGTTAGACTTTTAGACCTTCAGTAGTTTTACAAGCGCAATAAATGTCGCATTTCGGGTTAATAACCGTTGCCCAAGCCTTTGCAGTGGTCTCTGTGCGTGTCACTGAATTGGTTGGAGTGCGTGCAGAGTGTGAGGCGTGTGGCAGACAGCTAACAGTGGTCGGATTTCTCTGTACAGTGCCCACGGTCCCAAACAGACTCACAGGCACCAGCCTAGACAACTTCTGGCATATTAAAAGCAGCCAAATTGTTTGTCTGAGACTATAACAAAAAAAAAACCCCACTCTAAAGTGATTGTGCGGGAGCAAAGATTAGCCTAATGGCAAAGATATGCCTCAAAATGGCCCTGTAAGGCTATAGCCTACCTGACAATTAATGTGCCTACTGTAACAGGTCACATAGGCTAGGCCCATGATTGTATAATTTCACAAGATGTTTTTTTATTATTGTTTTGACACACCGCATACGTTCAACAGGAGTGAGAATGGGTTTCCTCTGTCCTCTTTAGGCTAGTTTCCTGTCCCCCTCTCTTATGTATCAATTTTTCATATTCATAGTCCCTTGTGCCCTTCACCTATTCCCAAGAGGTAGCCTAAGCTATGATATATGTCAACCCCTCTCTAGGCTACATAATCTATTTCAGAGGTTCCCAAATTTAAGAATAAGCCCAACTTCATTTCTAAAAATCTTCTGCGCCCACCCAAACATGTATTACCAACTCTGAGATGAGACTAAGATAATGTAGGCTATTTCCTTGTCATTTATTTAATGGCATTTAAACAATTACTTTGTGATGCAATAACCTACGCTTATTGTAACCACCACTCCATTATAAGATACTTTAGTAGCCTGTAGCTCACAATCCGTCATTGACAATCCTATCAAATATGTTCCAGATCAACATGAAGGTCAGTTTGAATAAGCTTAAACATGAACCTTTTCAGTATCTCAACCTTAATTACAGTTACAAAATGTAAAAAAAATAATATGTAGGCTAACTCTCGCAGCCCACTTGCAACACCTTGAAGGCCCACCAGTGGACCATGGCCCACACCTTGGGACACAATGGTCTATCTTCTATATCTTTGCCCTGTCATTGTCATACTGGGGACGAGGAGTTGGGATAAGGAGACTTTATACAGTGTTTGTTGCCTTGCAGACAATAAAACCCATCAGCTCATCATCCATGTTGATGAGTGTCAGCTCATGTCAGTCAATGAATGCAGCCAATTATTTACTTTAATTGATGCAGTGAACCCTTAAGTAGGCCTAAATGGCATGGGCCTACAGGTCTTCATTTTCTTTCTTTCTTTCTTTCTTTCTTTCTTTCTTTTAAGCATGCTGATGTTGTAAGAAAATTAGAGTCTTCATTGTGCTCTAACCAGTATGCATAGGCTGTCTAATTTCCATTTCTGCTTTGATATTTTTCTTTTTCTTCTTCAACTGCCATCTTTAGGAATAGAAAAACCGCATACTGATAGCATACAATGCTAACGGGGCAAAGGAGCTCATGTTATATAACTGTTAGATTTACATTCATCTGATATGTGCAAGCTAAGGCACAGAATCTGTGTTTAAAGTTTCCTCTCAAAATAGTTGTCCACGAGGCCTTCTGGAACACTGGAGAGCTGGATGCATGGCATTACAAGCAAGGGCTAGATGATGATTTGGATGTCTGTGCAGTGTTTTTCCACCGATTTTCTGTGCAGCAGCTTGATGCAAATATTCAGACAATGACTCTGTATCTGGAGGGCAGACCTGGTGAGGTGACGATCCAGGAAAATATGGTCGTCTAGACGCCGAGGCGAGTGCCCATTCGAAGCCAGGTGTTGATGGAAAACCCCAAAAAGGTTTATCTCCGCATCTCCTGGAACTCAAATCTCAAACACATCAGTTCTCATTCTCCTCACGTTCAAGTGTCACACTTGGGCGGTGGCACATGAAAGGAGGGAGATGGTTGCCCAGATATCACAGTTGCCCAGGCGGCCTCAGTGGATGTGTGATGCGGGCAGGCACCGCGAAACGGCCTCAGCCCAAACCCCGAACGAGCTGTTTTACTCGTTAATGATCCTGCTCACTCAGAATTATAGACTGGTGAGGGACCCGTAAAAGGAGAGCTATAAAAACATTTCGCCCCCTTTCGCTTGTGCGTGTGCGTGTCTTGAAGCAAATGCTGAGCGATAAGGCAAACAAACTTGTTTTTAATTTAGAAATTCCTGTAGCCCAGAAACAGCTACAGTTTTATTGAGGCCACACACACCACACTCACTAACACATACATACACACACACACACACACACACACACACACACACACACACACGCACAGACACACACACAGCTTTGTTAAAATAGCAATGGTATCAAAACAAGTTGGAGGAAATATACCTTTAATGCTTTCAGTTTCAAGGAGTTCGAGTGACTGGGTCAAATGATGAGAAATCATTGTGACCACAGTTGTCTCTTTGACCCCAAGAGGTTGAGGATGCTATTTTCCCCCACTGACAATAGGGGGCAGTAGAGCTCTTTCGGTCCTTGTATTCAACAAGTGCCCCTCACCCTCCACCCTCTTCATGAAAAAAGAAAAATCACATTTGGCATAAGGATAGCTGTAAAATTAATGTTTTGGCTGTGTGTGTGTGTGTGTGTCTCTCTCTCTCTCTCTCTCTCTCTCTCTCTCTCTCTCTCTCTCTCTCTCTCTCTCTCTCTCTCTCTCTCTCTCTCTGTATATAGGTGTGTGTGTGTGTGTGTGTCTGTGTGTGTTTTAGTGAAAGAAGCTAGGGAATACATTGAGACGCTCTGCTATATGTGTTGTCCAAATTGTTTGAAGAGATTGTTTTGAACATTTGTGCTTTCAGAAGAGCATGACAAAAACTCCATTCACTCCTGGAGGTCCATAACTAGCCCCTACCCTGCAGTTTCCTTTGGGCATATCTCTACAGTGCTTTTGCATTCTGTATGATTTTTTTTTAACTAGGACATTCTTCTCGTATAACTTCATAATCCACTCTTCAGTGAAATGCACAATGTTGATATACAGTGACTGGGCTAGGACTGTGTGTGTGTGTGTGTGTGTGTGTGTGTGTGTGTGTGAATTCTGGAGTGACTCATCTGTGGAAAGGGAAGGTCGTACACATCGCCGTACTGTACTGGAGTGTGTGTGTGTCTGTGTGTCTTTGTGTCTGTGTGTGTCTGTGTTCAAAAGACTGAAAGGGTGAGCGAGGGCAAATCTGTGTGTGTGTGTGTGTGTGTGTGTGTGAGAGAGAGAGAGAGAGTATGGTGAAACAGGAGAGACTTAGTGTATTGTCAGTCCTATGGATCAACAGGATTAGGCCGTGTCAGTGTTTGTGTTTACAGCTGAACACAGGGGCTCCCAGATGTGCAGAGCTGTCTGGGTTAGGAGCAGAATGTCAAGTTCTCCCTCTCTCTCTATCTCTCCTCTTTTCTCTCTCTCTCTCTCTCTTTCTCCCTCTCTCTCTCTGTCTGCCTTCACATTTCAGTGTGTGTGTGTCAGAGAGAGAGAGAAAGAGACAGAGACAAGAGAGATGAATAGAAATATAGAGAGAGAAAGAGATAGAGAGAGAGAGAGAGAGAGAGAGAGAGAGAGAGAGAGAGAGAGAGAAAGAGAGAGAGAGAGACACCTGTGTGGGCTGCTCCTGTCATCATTACTTTAATCCTGGAGGAGCTCATGAAAGTCTCATCTCAACTCGCCTCCATTAAACATCATGCAACTGTGGAGAAGGAAAAGTACACAACCTCCAACAACACACACGCACACACACGCACACACACACACACACACACACACATGGACATACTACTGGAGAAATGGAATAGTGTGGGAGGGAGGGAGTTGTGGTTGAATGTA
>NW_027468664.1:21811980-21821980 GCF_046254945.1 Alosa pseudoharengus | reverse complement strand
AGAGAGAGAAGACATGGAGGAAGCAAAAGGGAGAGAGATAGAAGGAGAGAAGAGAGGGACAGAAGAGAGAGAGAAAGAAAAGAATATGGAAGGTGCTAGAAAGATAGAAAGAGAAACAGAAGAGAGAGAGATAGAGAGAGAGAGAGAGAGAGGGAGAGAGGACAGTGTGTACAGTGCCTGTTTATGGGATGGCTAAGGGGCAGGTCCATGGGAGTCTTTCTGCCTGCCTGCTCTGTTTTACAGGCTTGTTTGTGAGATCCTCTCTTTGACTCCCTTTGAGAAGTCCCCCTTGTTGTTTGTTGGGTTTAGCGAATCAGACCGCCCTTAGCATCGCCGCGCTGGGCTGGAGTGAGACAGGATATGGACTGGACGTAAGTGGGACTCCATTTTAGGATGCCACTGACAAAGCCATCGACAGGTGGGATTTGTCGTCATTCACCGTGGTCACTGGTCTTGAGAGAGAGTGTGTGTGTGTGTGTTTGTGGGTGTGCTGTGTGTCGTAAGTGTGTGGCTACCCACACTTGATCACAAGCACACTTAGTGATGCACAGCGTGTGCGTGTGTGAGTGCTATAATTCATCTAGAACAAATGCATCTGCATCTCATTCTCTCGCTCTGTCTCTCTCTCTCTCTCACACACACACACACACACCCTCCTTTCCTCACACTCTCTCACAAACAACAGAGACACTTTTGGATGTTTAGTATTAGCGGGATGTGACCGTGACAATGAAACAACACTAAACAAAAAAAACAAAAAAAACAGAAAGAAAGAAACCCATGAGAGATTATTAAAAACAAAACAGTTGATCACAAAAAGAGAAAATTACAAAGACATTCAACATGTCATAGTGATTGATAATGTCTAAGGCTCATGTACAATAGTAACATAAATCAGGGTTTTATAATCCCTTTGGTTGTAAACCAAAGTCAGAAGTACATTTAACTGCTGCAAACAGCGTACAGTCATGGAAATGTGCATCATATGGTGCACTGAATCTCTGGTCGCTTTAAGGTCACTGGATGGTGGAAGAAGACACCCCCCCCCCCCCCCGTAAAAGAGGAGGCTTCTCATCCATCCTTCTTTCTATTTTTTCTGCCTTTTCTCTATCTCATTCTCTCTCTATCTCTCTCCCTCTTTTCTTTCCTATTTTCTCTCTCTTATTCTATATCCCTCTACCTCTTTCTCTTTCTCCTCTCCCTCTGTCCTTTCTCTCTATTTCATTCTCTCTATCTCTCTCCCTTTCTCTGCTTATAAAAGAGAATCTGGACACAGAAGTGTGGATCTATGAGTGATGGCTTTGGCCTGAAGAACATGAGCTTGGACATGTGCTCTCACACACACACTCTCTGGCTCCCCTCAGTCTAGCTCACACACACACTTGCATACACACACATGCACACACACACACACACACACACACACACACACACACGTACAGTACACATACACATACACATACACATACACATACACATACACACCAGTGACACGTTCCCAGAAATGGGTGGAGGCCATGAAAGATTTCTCCCCAATTAAGCGACGGAGCTGGGATGGTGATTTTGTGGTAAGGAAGAGGAAGAGGTTAGGAAATAAGTGTTTAAAAGAAACACACTCACAGCATACGACATAATCATCTTCAGCGCCAGGGCTCCAAGGAGCGAGGGGAGTGTAGGGGAGACGTGAAATTAACCCACATGTGGTGCTTGATTGCACCACACGCATACATGCATCCCTAACACACACACATGCACATACGTGCACACGTACCCATTTGCCTACGCATGTCTGTATAGGCACACAGATGGACACCATCACACAGAATTGCACGTACAGCAGATTCTGTGATGTCGGGCTTCCACTCTTTTGATTCATGACCCATGAGCACATACACACATAGCCACTAATCTGTTATCGCTCTGTCCATCAGTCATTTTATTACACACGCAAACACATAGACACAGACAAAGACACACACACACACACACACACACACACACACACACACACACAGACACATACATTTTAAAGCAAAACTGAATAGTCATTTAGTGTCTCTAAAGGGAAGCCAATAAAAAAGCCTGCTATAATGAGTCCTGAGGTACAAGGTAATAACAGAGAATGGGAGCTTCATACACACACACATGCACACACACAGACACACAAACACACACAAACACACACACACACACACACACACACACACACACACACACACACACACACACACACACACATACACAGGGAGTGAGAGATCTAAGAGAATCATCTTGAAGTCTGAAGATTAATGGAGGCTCCAGATACACAAATGTGTCGGTGCAGAAGGGGGTAGGGGGAGGGTGTGTGTGTGTGTGTGTTCTGGTGGTGTGTGTGTGTGTGTGGGAGGGGGGGATGGTAGGAGTCTTTTTTTGATGAATGTGCAAGGGTTGCTTCCCAAAAGTTTGGAGTCGTGTGTTGTTGCGGTCTGTGGTGATGTTGATCCCCCTCCATCCCAAACACACACACACACACACACACACACACACACACACACACACGTTTGAGGCCAGAGGGGGAACATATGCTGTCCAAATGTGCCCCCAGTGAACCACAAACGGGGTGCTACGGCAAAACTGAAAAAGAAAAGGGAAGAGGAGTAAACTGCTGTACCATTAACCCCCATAAATACATCTATTACCACTGCTACAGCAGACTCCAGTGACCTCTATTACCACTGATACAGCAAACTCCAGTGACCTCTATCTCTGCTAATCATGTTTCTGTCATGGTCAACCATGCTAGTATACTGCCATGCTGGCTGCAAGCTTCTTACTGTATATTTCAAATGTGAACGACTGTGAGAAACTAGCTCTAGTTGTCATCATTTCAAGGTTAAAAGGATTGAAGGAAGGACTTCAAAAGGAACTGGATTTCCCCCTCAAAACTTTCAATTAACTATAATGAAGTGGAAGTCATTATCAGAGGTAACTAGTTATGTGCAATTAAATGGCAATGAATCTGTGCACTTAAGCGGCTAGTAAACTAGCCTATAGCGGTTGCAGATTTTCAGAAGGCAGTCATTCACTTCGGAAATGATTCCAGGAAAAGCAGACTGATGAATGGGTCTGAAATCTACAGTCATAATCAGCTCAGCCGGGAACACAGCCTTTACTCCAGGCTAGCCCACTTCATCATCTCGCTGAAGCTATTTTGCGTAGCTCTTAGCTTAGCATTGACTTAGCTAGCTCTCTTGGGCCAAAGTTGTGGCTCTCTTGTTGCAAAGTTGTGGCTAATCCAGGTCTTACAGCTTCCCTTTTCTGTCCTAGATAATATTAAAGTGTACTTTTCAATATATTGTAAGTTCAGTAGACAATGGGCATCATCGTTTGCAAAGCCGGTGCTGGATAAACAAATAGCGTGCGTGCAACAGAGGAAAGTTATTTGGTGTTGCTTTAATATCTCATGAATCATCAGGAATTTACATAAGTTTGTGAGTCTGTCATTTGTGACCTCATACATGAACAGCACATCACCTACAGCATTAGGTACAGTGGGCACATCATTATGAATTATAATTTATTAAGCATGATCATGATGATTTCTATTTCTGCCAGAAATGTAGTCATCACTACTCAAATTCTGATTTGAACACAACTTGTGCAAAACCAGACTGAAAGTAATGAAAATACCCATTTGATGTTAGGAAGGTGGTTAATTGATTAAAGACTACTTTTTCAATAATTTTGCCAATAAAAGTTAGATTTGATATGGGCCTGTAATTGTTTAGCATGAGGCATCCATATTCTTCTTGAGAAGTGGCTTTACAACAGCTGTTTTCAGTGATACATTTACAATTGGAAGGACATCCGCCGCTATGAGGTGAAAAACAGTTTTGAAGAAATTAGTAGGCAGAAATTGGTGTCTAAGACACATGTGAAAGAGCTGAGATTCTGTACCATTTTTTCAAGTGTTTTGTAGTCTATCAAGCTGAACTCTGACATCAAGTTAAGTTTCCCTCTGTTTGTTGCTGGAAGTTCAGGTTGTTGAATTAGTAATTGAGCAGATATGTTGAGTCTGATTTTGTCAATTTTACCTTTAAAAAAAGATGAAAATTGCATTTACATAATGCCTTACCGTAAAGTGTTACTCAGTTCTCTAAACACATGCCATTGTTTACACTTAGTTGAGGGGCCACATGGTGAACTCATGAGTAATTAACCTTAAATTCATGTAATCATGATGATCATGCTTAAGAAATCATAAATCATAATAATGTACCCACCGTACTTATGCTTTATTTGATGTGTTGTTCATGCATGAGGTCATGAAGGAGAGACTTTGAACTCATGTCAATTCCTGATGATTCATAAGATATAAAGGAAAGTAGTAATGCATAAATCATGAGTTAATTCATGCATGAATTCATGATAATTCATGTACCCTTACCGTAAAGTGTTACCCAGTAATCACCTTTACAACTGTTTATAACTTAATAATAACATAATTAATCAGGTTGCTGAGTTTTTTCTTCATTGATTTTGAACCAAAAACATGAAACCTACAAATGCACAACTCAGGATCTCAGGATCTTTTAAAACAAAAAAGGCTCCATCTGTTTTTGGAGCAATTATGCTAATGCACTACATTAGTGTAAATGGAATCTCTCTCTCTCTTTCTCTCTCTCTCTCTCTCTCGCTCTCTCAATCTCTTTTTCTCTCTCTCTCTGTAGGCTATGTGTGTGCAATGTATGTGTGTGTGCATGGGTGTATGTGCAGGTACTCCCCTGCTGTTCACCTGCTGTGTAAACACTAGGTCCCCCAGAGTACGAGCCACGGTAAGGGACATAAAGAGCGGCCCTGTGCCTTTCTGCTGACACATGTGGCTATTTCAGTCTGGGAGCCGGCGGCGGCAGGACGGGACACGAGTGACTTTCCATCCAAAGAGGGGTCTGTCAGCACCTCCGAGACCCCCTTCTGTGGGATAGCGTCAGCCGAACCAAAGTAAACACACACAGACGCACACGCACACACACACACAGGCAAGCCCACACCCACTCAGCTTGAAGGAGGAAAGCCCTGACCCTCCACCCCACCCACTCCCTGAATCACACCGATGTTACCACCCTGGGATGAGGCAGAGTAGGAAGGGGGCTGGTGTAGGGTGGTTTTTCATCCTTATAAAGAGTTCATTCACACGCTATTTCTTTGCTATTTCTTTTTTTGTTTGTTCTCCTTTCTTTCTTTCTTTCTTTCTTTCTTTCCTTCTTTCTGTTTGTCTGTCTGTCTTTCTTTTTCATATGCCATATGCAGGGACACACACATAGGGCCCTATTTTAATGGTCTGAAACGGAAGTGTCTTCGCGCAAAACGCAAGTGACTTTGTGGGCGGATCTTGGGCTATTTTACCAGCGGGATGTTGCGCCCGACGCAAATCTAAAATGGGGTGGTCTGAAGTAGCTACATTAATCATGGGTGTGGTTTGGGCGTAACGTGCAATAAACCAATCAGAGCGTCATCTCACATTCCCTTTAACAACAGGCACGCTTGTTCCATAGCTGATTGCTATTATGGTGGCGTATTTGCCAGGCGCAGCCAGGAGCGTTCACAGCGCTATAATCACTTTTCAGTTGGGAACAGTTAGCTATTGATTTTTCATCTTGACAAAATGTAATACAGAATTGTCACAAAGACATACTTTCCGATGTTTTGGGATCATTCTCACTGAATCACGAGGTTATGAATGCATGGTGATATATTTGCAATGTACAATGTAATCTAACATTACCTCTCTATAGACAATGCATATCTTCCGTCAGTTAATCTCTTCTCTCCCGTGCTGCCGCTGGGGCATTTGGGTTAAATGGCATCGGCATGCAGTTCAACATCACGTCTCCTTAAGTCCTCTAACATTTCCTAATTTATGTCATCAACACATCAGTGATTCGTGAAAATGTGTACGCTAGATTTATGCCTATTTTTTCACATGGACACCACACTGATTTCCTTCGAGTGGTAATATTTTTCTTTGAAATTATGTATGGTTCACAGAAATGGGAACTACATTGTATAGATGAAAGGAGCTAAGTGTGCGTTGCGCAGCACAGGCGGCCAAGCAAGGGCTTCGTTTAAGTTGACCTAACTTTCAACTCTGCACAGTATCCCATTAACTGCGTGACAGTAGACTATTTACAATATTTTCTGTAAAGCAGAGTTTGTAAACACATTATCATCAACTTAATTCACGCACAAGATTTATTTGAGCAGGAGAGAGAATAACAATGAATGGATGCAGCAACTACAGAAATTGCTGCTTTCTTGTACTATCTGTTGCTGGTTAACAGCACATGAAAAGCTGATTTAAGCTAATTCACTAACTCAAGACTTCAAGGCCATCATGGATATAAAACGTTTTTTGAAAATAACGAAAGGATGGAGGGAACATAGCAAAGCTTGGAGTTATTTCAGATGGGCTACAACAAGGTAGGCAAAATTATGGTGCTTAAAACCTTACACAACGGTAAATTGGAACAAAACTAAAAGTAACTTTAGCCTTTATAGGGCTGTAGCCTATAAAGTTGTCCAGATTAATAGGTCGTAATTAGGCGTTGTTGTAAAGATATTGCATGTAGATGTTGTACTTTATAGGCTACTAAATATTTAGGTCACCAATGCACGAACAAAACCGGGAAATGGACAAATATTATCAAGGCTTTGAATGTTTCCGTCTGTGCACGGGGGTGTCTGTAGATTGGTGTGCAACGCATTCATTCATGCAGGCCTGTGGTCATGCATGCGCCCTTAAAATAGCATCTGCATTTTCGCCACAGACTTTAGACCAGGGAGTTCCTGGTCTGTGGCGGAATTGTTTTCTGAAACTGCAAAATATCAACAGTGAACGTTTGCGCCGGAACACGCCCCGTCTTTTCGCTGAACCGCCCCCGTGGGCGCAATCGAATTCCCTAATTTACAGGCATGTACCTGTGGAGGGAAAATTCCAATATGCGCTGACTGCAAAATAGGAAAGACAAACGCGCAAGTATACAAAGTCAATTGCGACAGGACGGAAGATAGAGCCCATAGTCTCTCTCTCCCTCTCTCTCTTTCACCCCCCCCCCACACACACACACACACACACACACACACACACACACACACACACTTAGACTCATACAAATGCAATGTACATGAACTAGAGAGGGGCAGGTGACATGTTAGCCCATGAGTTTCAAGACAAGCTTGAATGGACCATTCTCTGATGCAAACTTTTATTGATTTACATAACATTTGAACTTGAGGGCAGACTACTGCCTTGGTTTATGAGCCAAAGTAAAATATATCCGTCTCTCTTAACTTTATTTACTTGTGTGTGATCATGTGTCATCAGGTGTATTTTTTTAAACTGAGGTACACAATTGGCTTATCTCAGCTTAATCACTGCAACATAGTGTGTGTACGTGTGTGTGTGTGTGTGTGTGTGTGTGTGTGAGAGAGAGAGAGAGAGAGAAAAAGAAAGTATACATGCGGTTTTGGGGGGAAGTCAGCTGGACTCTGGTGTTTGATAAACAATCTCGCCACTGTCCCATAATGTCTTTCGCTTTTCCACATAATTAACCCTGCTGACAGACCAGCATGGCCTCCTGCTGTGTGTGTGTGTGTGCGTGTGTGTGTATGTGCACGGAAGAACATATTGTTTGAAATGAGACGGACAGAGAGTGAGAGAGAGCAAGAAAAAAGTGTGTCCGTGAAAGAAAGACAGTAATGAGACTCTGATGTAAATTTCATCCATTTTCTTTAGCCTGCCTGGACTGTCCTTAAGAGAGTCTGTGTGCCTGTCCACACAGCGGTTTGACAGTGGGCCCTGTTCAAGAGAACCCTGGAACCCACACACACACACAGACACACACACACACACACACACACACACACACACACACACACACACACACACAGTCAGACATAATTTCTTTGGCTTGTAATACAAGGGAAACAGTGATCACTAATGTATAGGCACACTGCAGACTATAACCATAACCAAGACCACTCACTGACCTGCTAAAATAAAGCCTCTTTGTTCTTTCACTTGACAGAACAACTCTGCTCCTACATTTGGTTTCATTTTCATACAGGCTCAACCCAAATCCTCCCCACAGTCTTACACAATGATACCTGGCCCTGGATTGTAGTAGGAAGCCGGGGTTCCTGGCTAATTTACCAAGAAGAATTCCTCGCACTCCCGGGAGTAATTTATTTTTTGTTTTTTCTCAGAAGTGGTACGATGTGTTTGGAAATGAAAGGCCTCTCTCTGGAGGAACAGGCTACATAGCATGTTGTTTAGTGTAAGACACTTTCAGCCTTGACATTTTACTGCACCCCTTTTCATAAACCACTGATAGAGAATAGAGATGAGAGAGTGGAGGAGAGGAAAAGAGATAGGGTGAGAGACGAGAGAGTGGAGGAGAGGAAAAGAGATAGGGCGACAAAGGGAAGAGAGGAGGAGAGGAAAAGAGATAGGGCGAGAGACGAGAGAGTGGAGGAGAGGAAAAGAGATAGGGCGACAAAGGGAAGAGAGGAGGAGAGGAAAAGAGATAGGGTGAGAGAGGAAGAGAGAAGGAGAGGAAAAGAGATAGGGTGAGAGAGGGAAGAGAGGAGAAGAGATAGAGTGAGAGAGAGAAGAGAGGAGGAGAGGAAAAGAGATAGGGGAGAGAGGGAAGAGAGGAGAAGAGGAAAAGAGATAGGGTGAGAGAGGGAAGAGAGGAGGAGAGGAAAAGAGATAGGGTGAGAGAGGGAATAAGTGGAAAATAAACACAAAGAGGGGATAAGCTGGGGAGAGAGGGAAGCAAAGAAAGAGAGAGAATTAGAAAAATAGAACAAGAGCGTGGGAAGGAGATAGGAAAGAAAGCTAGGAGGAGGAGAGGAAATGAGGTGAGAGAATGAAAAAGAGGAGAGGAGAGTATTAGGAGAAGAAAGGTGGAAGAGGGGGATGAAGAGGAAAGAGGAAAAGTAGAAGTGGGGATGAAAGAGAGCAGTGGGAGGATGACAGCTTGGGGATGTGGGGAGAGTGGAGGAGAAGTGAGAACCAGCACTGGACTAAAGATCACAGCCCAGTAAACGAGTGGAAGGGGGAGGGAGGGGAGCGGGAAAGACAAAAAACAGAAACGGGGAAAAACGAGAAGAAAAATGAAGAGGAGAGGAGCAGCGGGTCAGGAGAGGAGGAGGAGAAGTAGAGAGGGGTAGGGAGGGATGGATGGCGCTTGGATAGCATGTTTATCCTGCTCTAACCGCACTGCTGATCCAACGCCAAGTGGGTCAGCTATTACCTTGTGTGAGTGTGTGTGTGTGTGTGTTTGTGTGCATGTGCACGTGAGTGAGTGTGTGTGTGTGTTTGTATGCATGTGCACGTGAGTGAGTGTGTGTGTGTGTGTGTGTGTGGGTGGGGGTGGGACTCCCTGGGGGTAAGGGGGCTTTGGTTGTATTTATTTTCCTTACCTTTGGGGAAGCCTCTCAACTTTTCAGGGAAATCCAGACATTTCTAAAAGAAAAAAAAGAAGGAAAACAAAAGACACTTGCTGATTCAGGAACTTTCTGGAAGCCTGAACTCGCCAGAATCTAACCCTTTCATTTCAGAGTTTTATGGGCCAGGTGAACTTAAAGGATTGCCATCTGGTATTTTTGGTGATTGTTTGTATGTTTTGCATAATTGTGTGTTTCTCCAAAAACTGTATATGTTTAGACAACCCATGTGGACTGTTTAGCCACACACATAATGGCTGTATATTGATTTGCAAAGTCAAGTCATGCAGCAATTGTATGTAAACTGAGTTCAGTTGTGCGTGCATGCATACCTGTGTGTGTGTGTGTGTGTGTATGTGTGTGTGTG
This sequence comes from Alosa pseudoharengus, assembly GCF_046254945.1. NCBI lineage: Eukaryota > Metazoa > Chordata > Actinopteri > Clupeiformes > Clupeidae > Alosa > Alosa pseudoharengus. The sequence continues at coordinate 21,812,124 of NW_027468664.1, read as the reverse complement.
TGTGTGTGTGTGTGTGTGTGTGATGTGTGTGTGTGTTAGTGTGTGCATGTTGGTGTGTGTGTGTGTGTGTGTGTGTGTGTGTGTGTGTGTGTGTGTGAGAGAGAGAGATTTTCAATAATGACACAACATGTTCAGTGGACCTTT
>NW_027468664.1:21804480-21806980 GCF_046254945.1 Alosa pseudoharengus | reverse complement strand
ACACACACACACACACACACACACACACACACACACACACACACACACACACACACACACACACACACACACACACACACAAACACACACACACACACATGCTTTCCTCAACACCCATCTGCTAAGCCAATTAACCTTGTTGTCCTCCATAAACACCCTGAAACAGACACATAGGCAGACGTCTCAGCCGGGTGAGAGCTTTCCTGGAGACTCGGCCAGGAGACTGGAGGGAATTTTCCCACTCTGCTAGGAGGAAAACCCCAGAAAAAAGGGCTCACTGATTCCATGATCTGATTTCACTTCATAAAAGCGTTGTCCTGGCATGACAGAGCCTGGAGCTGGAGGCCTAACGTTTCGAAGGCAAGATAAAAAACACACATTCTCACATCTCTCTCTCTCTTTGAGACACACACACACACACACACACACACACACAGACACAGTGCTATGTCACTGTCCTTTACTTGCATGCCAGTTATAAATATCACTGAGAGGAACATAAAAGCACAGGATATAAAACCCACAGCTATTACCTGAAACTCTTTCTCTCTCATACACACCCGCCCACAGACACACACTCGGCCACAGACACACACACACACACACACACACACACACACACACAGACTCACATGCTGACAAAATTAAGACTGATAAAAAAATATTGGACTGAAGATGCATGGACTGTAACAATGAGGTCTTCAGGCCACAGGATCTGTACTGAATCAGCCTGACCTAATTAAACAGGAATGTGAGATCAAGCGTGGTGCTATTGTGGGAATACATCATCAAAAAAAAGAAGAAGAAAAAAAAAAACCCAGCAAAAGCCCAAACCGAACTGAGGGTGAACCCCAACCCCAACCCTTCCCTCCACCCTTCCCTCCACCCTTCCATCCCTCTCTGTGTCTGCCTACTGTAGGAGTTCATGGGAATGTTAAGGCCCAATCTGTGACAGACTTGCGAAGAGAGGATAATTTAACAGGATGTGTTTATACACGTTGCCGTGGATTCTTTGTGGATCACTTACAGCCCACCGCTGTTAAGAACCACCCACCACCCCCCCCCCCACACACACACACACACACACACACAACACACACAACACACACAACACACACACACCCAAGAGATGAAAGAAGCTTTATTATGCATTCTGATTCTTCAAGCTATTGCAATCTTTTACAACCACTTACAAATATGGGTAACGCTTTAGAATAACATGTGCTTATTAGGTATTAACAGTGCATAATAAGCAGTTAACAATTCATTACTAACAGTTAGTTAACTGTTGTTATCCTTTAATAACATTAACTAACTGTTAGCATGCAGCTTGTAAGTGTTAATAAGCAGCCTTTTAAGTTGCTTACAAGCATATTTGTTAACAGTTGTAAGTGTTAACAAGCAGCTTGTTAATGCTTGTCAATGGTGTATAAGACAAAGAGGTGGATAACTAATACGCTTATAAGACCTTTCTTACCTATTTGTAGTAAATTTTGCAGCCCCCCAATCTAAAGCGAGGACCATGTAGCCTATAGTCCCACAAGCCCAACCTTCTATCTCTTTATATACTGTATATCTCTATCTAGCTTGGTTTAGCTGTGAGAAATGCACCTTCAAAATTGTTGCAGTGAGCAGGAATCGAACCCCGGTCTCCCACGTCAAAGAGTGCATCGCTACCTATTGAACTACACTACTTTTCTTACACTGCTGATGAAATTGTTTATGTTGATTCTATATTCCGATGTGCTATATCACACTAGCTATGCTTTTTACAAATATGTTTCTGATGGAAAAGTGGTGTTTAATTAATGCAGAAACAGACCACGAATGTTCGCCTCTGTTCAAGGCAAACTGAAACATGTTTCAAATCGATCACGAACGTTCGCCTATGTTTGCAACTTTGAACCAGAGCTTTGAACGCACCCACTTATCGTCTTTAAGCCTCGGTGATAAGTGGGTGCGTTCAAAGCTAGGTACCAAAGTTAGCAAACATAGGCGAACGTCTCGTGCTCAGATCTTGAAACATGCTTTCCAGTCTTAGACTTGACAGAAGCTGACATACTGTTTTCTGTTCTCTGACAAAGATTAATTAAACACCACTTTTCCATCAGAAACATATTTGTAAAAAGCATAGCTAGTAGTGATATAGAACATCGGAATATAGAATCAAAATAAACAATTTCATCAGCAGAGTAAGAACAGTAGTGTAGTCTCAACTAGGTAGCGAAAGCACTCTTTGACGTGGGAGACCGGGGTTGATTCTGCTCACTGCAACAATTTTGAAGGTGCATTTCTCACAGCTAAACCAAGCTAGATAGAGATATACAGTATATAAAGAGATAGAAGGTTGGGCTTGTGGGACTATAGGCTACATGGTCCTCGCTTTAGATTGGGGGGCTGCAAAATTTACTACAAATAGGTAAGAAAGGTCTTATAAGCGTATTAGTTATCCACCTCTTTGTCTTATACACCATTGACAAGCATTAACAAGCTGCTTGTT
>NW_027468664.1:21786980-21796980 GCF_046254945.1 Alosa pseudoharengus | reverse complement strand
GAATGAATGAATTAATGAATTAATTAATTCTGAAGTATTACAATAGAGAAATCAGAAAAGTTGAGAGAAAGAGTAGAAAGAGAAGGGGAGAGAGAGAGAGAGAGAGAGAGAGAGAGAGAGAGAGAGAGAGAGAGAGAGTGTGTGTGTGTGTGTGTTTGTGTGGAGGACCAGAGGGGTTATGACCCTGAAACCTGTTTTAGTGTGAAAATGTGTGCATTTATCTTTCAGAACCAACAAAAGGTCTCTCATGGTTCAAACCATGTTAATGTGTGTGTGTGTGTGTGTGTGTGTGTGTGTGTGTGTGTGTGTGGTGTGTGTGTGTGTGTGTGTCTGTGTTTGTGTGCGTGTGTGTGTCTGTGTGTGTGAGTGTGAGTGTGTGTATGTGTGTGTGTGTGTGTGTGTATGTGTGTGTGTGTGTGTGTGTGTGTGTGTGTGTGTGTGTGTGTGTGTGTGTGTGTGTGTGTGAAAGAGATCTGGAGGTTTCTTTCGGGGTGAAATGCTTGAAGGTGTTTTTGCAGAAATAGAGGAGATACAGTAGCTTTGGTAACTTTTTGGTGCGCGTATGTATTTTGTTTGGAGGTAGATTGCATTACGTGTGTGTGTGTGTGTGTGTGTGTGTGTGTGTGTGTGTGTGTGTGTGTGTGTGTGTGTGTGTGTGTGTGTGTGTGTGTGTGTGTCTGTGCGTGTTTGTGTGCGTGTGCATGTGTGTCTGTGTGTGCGTGTGAGTGTGTGCATGTACGTGTGCGTGCGTGCGTGCGTGTACACTCTTATTTCATGTGATGATTAGGAATAATGACTTTAATCCTTCAGACTTGGACAGTGAATTGAAGCTTAGTAATCTGCATAACTCAATCAGTTCACATAGACATTATTTGGTGTGTGCGTGTGTACGTGTCTACGTGTGTGTGTGTGTGTGTGTGTGTGTGTGTGTGTGTGTTTCTAAACAGACTTTCAGTATTTAATGACTGAGATAGCAGATATAATCCTGTTATCTGTCTGGTCTGCAGATCACATGTGATGATCACACAGCCTGATGCACACTCACTATCTATGGGCTGACCTGCTTCTCTAGATAAACAAATGTCTCCAACTCGACACCTTTCTCTCTTCTTTCTTGCTGTCTTGGCTTTTCTCCAACCCACTTCTTTCAGGTCTGTGTGTGTGTGTGTGTGTGTGTGTGTGTGTCTGTCTGTGTTTGTGTGAACTCTCTTCAAATACAAACGATGGGATTCTCATGATCTGCGTGTGTCTGTACTGTGTCCGTGTTGTGATTCATTTTTAAAGCCAGGAACACACAAAGCAGAACATATCACACCACTCTGCTTTCTGTACACTTATTCTCTCTCTCTCACACGCACAATCTCTCTCTCTCTTTCACACACACTCTCTCTCTCTCACTCTCTCTCTCTTCCTCTCTCCCAGATTTAATGTGAAGAAGTAGTGAAAAAGGGATGCTTTAGGAGAGGTGCCTCCTCAGGGAGACATCTGTCAGGGCTGAGTCTCAGGGGGCACAGCATCAAACGGGTACGGGGGAGGAAAACAAGCCCTGACCTCCCCAAATGAAAAGAAATACGGCCCTGTCGTTAACACATACGCACGGTCTCTGTCACTCTCTCTCTCTCTCTGTCTCTCTCTCTGTCTCTCTCTCTTTCTCTCTAACACACACACTAACACACACACACACACACAGACACAGACACAGACACAGACACAGACACAGACACAGACACACACACACACACACACATGTGCGCACGTACTGAAGCACACATTCCACTCATCACCCAAAAATCTGTGAGTACATATAGGCAGAATCACTAAGATATGGTAGGAGAGGAGTTTGCATCATGACTGCCATCTTTTCAAGTTTTTAGTGGTATAGTTTATTACAGTTTTTTTCAACTGCTTACACACTTAATCTTTGCTTGTCACACAATTTTCTAAACATGTCCTCCAAACATCATAACCCGACACCAAATCTGCAAAACCATACACTAATTCTCAGTGTTTGACTCAGTTTTCAATTGACTTAAACACATTTTGCAAAACACCACACACAATTTTCTACCTAACACAAAAAAATCTAACAGGAAGTAACTTGATTTCATTCTTCAAACACAACCCATCAAAATGCCACACTAAAATCACCAGTGCTTCACTCTTTCTCTTCACATGTGCAAACACTCTTTACTTTACCTAACACCATCCAAGCCTTAGTATAAGTCTATGAATAGATATACTCTCTATATAGGTATAGACCCTTTCAATCTGCTCCTAGAGGATTTCCGGTTGAAATATTCAGAACCAATGCAGATACTTTGAAAATTACAGTAATCGGACTTTAGCTTACAGTAATGTTCTACAAAATGTTGACTTTATGTAAAATGTGTCTTTTTACTCTGTTTTTGTTTGTGCCCATGTTACAGTACCATTAGCTCAATACATTTTTCTGTGCCTCCAGAAATGCCTTAGGAACGCTTACTGTAGAATTGTTTGTTTCTGCAGTTGAAAGGGTCTATAGGCCTATGAATACATACTGTACACGACCCCCCCCCCACACACACACACACACACACACACACTTGACTTTAGAAAAAAACTAAATCAGTGTTTTCAAAACTCCATGTACATCTGGTGGTCACTGTATTCTTCTTTGCTTTTTTTCTTGTTTGCTGTAAAATACTGTATTCACAACAGCAAATTATGTGGGGAAAATATTTTTGGTTTCAATATTGCTTGCATTTTTACTGTGTATTTCAACTTCTCTTTGTTGATACCGTAACTTTCACTCTTGTATGGAAATACATATAGAAAGCCTAAGACAGAAGAGCTTTAGGTTTTGAGCAACAGTGTGTACATGATGTATCCAAAATGTCATATTATGACAAAAGTGTTTGTAATGTGAGGCGAATGTTTGCTTTAAACATGTGTTTTTGACATTTTGAATGTTGTGTCATTTTGCTGGAGATTTGGGGCATTTTGCATTTTGTGTGAGCAGTTGTGGGTTTTGTGTGTGGAGTTTTGAAAAATAGACACAGAGTTTTGAAAACGTGTGTAAACAATTGTAAAAAACTGTAGTAGCATTGTCACTCCCTAGTACACACACACACACACACACACACACACACACACACACACACACACACTTCAGGAATGACCCCATGCCAGAGGCTACACCACTGACATTCAAGTCCTCCATTGACTTCTCACCTCTGTCAAGAGAAAGGCAGACAGGCCCTATTAGGCACAGCAATATATTTGGAGACACACATACGCACAGCACTAGACACAGCCTGTCAGAGATCAGTGATAAATCCATACATAACTAGATGTACCGCAGAGCGGTACAAAATATAACCGCCGCCCAGTCCAGCACATTTTTTACACAAAAATAAGTCACGCTGAAAGGCATATGATTCTAACTGTCTCACTAAATTGCATTATGCACACTCAATTCTCACTGGTATCTGCTAGACAACAAGTACCAAAACATGATTAGTTCATAGATTTCACATGTAAAATACATTTTATACAACCCCACACCCATCTTGTCTGTTCATAATTCTGAGAAATTCTTGAATTGTGTGCATGACTGTAACCGGAGTGTTGCCGGTTCGAACCCCGACCAGTAGGCACGGCTGAAGTGCCCTAGAACAAGATAGATAGATGATAGATAGATAGATAATTTATTGATCCCCAAGGGGAAATTCAAGGGTCTCAGTAGCATACAGACATCACACACAACATGCACTTACAGCAGAAATGGTAAACATAAGTATAAGTGTAAACATATAACTAAACTCCACTGTACAATAAAGACAGTAGAAGATAAGAAAGATAAGAAAACTAACTAAACTAAATACTAAATATACTATATAAATTAAATTTAAAAAGTCCAGTGTGCTTGAGGGTGATCAAGCATAAGACGCTTGTAGTGACAGGGCCGGGACTGGTAAGGTGCTCAAGGGAGTGAGTGTCATGGTGAAGGTCCAAAAAATAGTCCAACCATAGTCCTTTAGTTATGTGTGCAAGGCAAGGTGCTCAAGAAAGTGAGTGTCATGGTGAAGGTGCAAAAAGTAGTCCAACATTAGTCCAACAGTGCAACAGTGCAAGAATAAGGTCTAGAGACCAGCATAAACTAGATAAATATGACCGCCGCCCAGTCCAGCACATTTTTTCCACAAAAAGAAATCACGCTGAAAGGCCTATATGATTCTAACTGTCTCACTAAATTGCATTATCCACACTCAATTCTCACTGGTATCTGCTAGACAACAAGTACCAAAACATGATTAGTTCATAGATTTTACATGTAAAATTCATTTTATACAACCCCACCTCCATCTTGCCTGTTCATAATTCTGAGAAATTCTTGATTGTTTGTGTTACAGTATGTTAATGTTATGTGTGTGGGTGTGTGTGTGTGTGCGTGCGTGTGTGTTTGCCTGCGTATGTGCCTGTGCATGCAAGCGTACATATGTCTACTGTGTGAGTATGTGTCATACGTATGATTACTGTGAATGTATGTGTGTGTGTGTGTGTGTATCTGTTTGTGCACATGTGTGCACATGAAATGGGTTAACATGACCCCTGGAGGCAAACATACGGAAAAAAATGGTCATCCTAGGCCCTACAGTTCTCAAGATATTCACAGAGAACTGTGTCTGCCCTACCCTACTTTCGGGGGGTCCAGTCCAGCGGGGGGGCTACAGATCAAAACGAAAAACGATGGTTCCATGCTATCCATGTGGGGTTACATGCCCACCAAGTTTCGTGTACCCCAGTCTTTCAGTGTCTCATTGACGGAAATGTGGGCATGCGAAAAATAAAAAAAAATAAAAAATTCTGACTAAACCTATATGACCGCCGCTTCGCTGCGCGGCGGTCATAATAATATGGACAAATAGGAGAGTAAAGTATAATGTAGACAAGTTAATATAAAAAAACTATGTCAGTGCAAGAACAAGTTGAGGTAATAGGGTTATAGCCATTCATTCATTCAGTATTGTAGCAGAAGCCTGACCGCAGCCATTGATCATGTGTGCTAATATAGCATGAAAAGCAGTGGAGCAGTAAAACAGTAGTGAAAACATTAGGCTGTGGACATTAGTAAAACAGTAGTAAAACAGTAGTAAAGCAGTAGTGGGCAGTCAGTACTCAAACATGGAGAGGGTGGAGAGGCAGACAGACTAAGCAGAGAAGTCTATCTCTCCTCTTCCCTTTAGTGAGGCATTGAACAGTTCAATGGCCCTGGGGACAAATTACTTCCTCAGCCTTTCAGTTGTGCATGGCAGTGAGCGAAGTCTCCAGCTGATCAAGCTCTTTTGCTTTTTAATAGTGCTGTAGAGTGGATGACATTCATTGTCCAAGATGTTGATCAATTTGTTCAGAGTCCTTTTGTCAGATATTGAAGTGATGCACTCCAGTTCAGCTCCCACTACAGAGCCAGCCTTCCTTACCAGCCTGTGAAGTCGCCCAGCATCCTTCTTCTTTGTGCTTTCTCCCCAGCATACCACTGCATAGAAGAGGGTGCTGGCCACAACAGACTGGTAGAACATCCTGAGGAGCTTGCTGCACACATTGAAGGACCGCAGCCTCCTCAGGAAGTACAGCCTGCTCTGTCCTTTCTTGTAGAGTGCAATAGTGTTGGCTGACCAGTCCAGTTTATTGTCCAGGTGGAGACCCAGATACTTGAAGGTGCTTACCACCTCCACATTGACCCCATCAATGCAGACTGGTAGCAGAGCGGGCTTAGACCTGCGAAAATCCACCACCATCTCCTTGGTCTTTGAAGTGTTGAGTTGAAGGTGATTGAGTTTGCACCAATGCACAAAGTCCTCTACCAGGCTCCTGTACTTCTCCTCTTGCTCGTCCCTGATACACCCCACAATTGCAGTATCATCAGAAAACTTCTGCATGTGGCATGACTCAGTGTTGTAGCAGAAGTCTGATGTGTACAGGGTGAACAGGACTGGAGAGAGCACAGTTCCCTGTGGCACCCCGGTGCTGCTGATCACAGTGTCAGAGAGACAGTTCTTCAGTCTGACGAACTGTGGTCGCTCGGTCAGGTAATCTGTAATCCAGGTTACCAGGTGAGCGTCCACACCCATCTGCAAAAGCTTGTCCTCCAGTCTGAGGGGTTGGATGGTGTTAAAAGCACTTGAGAAATCAAAGAACATGATTCTCACAGCAGTTTTCCCCTTGTCTAGGTGGGAATGTGTCCTGTGTAGAAGATAAGTGATGGCATCGTTCACGCCCACTTTCTCCTGGTATGCAAACTGTAACGGGTCTAGTGCATGGCTTACCTGGGGTCTGAGCATACCTAAGACCAGTCGCTCCATTGTTTTCATCACATGTTATGTTAGAGCGACAGGCCTGAAGTCATTAAGCTCACTGGGGTGTGGTTTCTTGGGGACGGGGGTGAGACATAATGTCTTCCACAGGATTGGAACTTGTCCGAGACGTAGACTCCAGTTGAAGATGCTTCAGTGGCTCCCCCAGTTCAGCAGCACAGGCATTGAGCAGCCTTGGACACAGTCTGTCAGGCCTGGCTGCCTTACGAGGATGAAGTTTTTTTTTAAAAGATAACTTACTTGATCTGCTGTAATGATGGGGGGGGATGAGGGGAGTGGAGGGTGAGGAGGAGGACGGCTGCTTCTGTGAGGGTTGTCGTGTGGCTAGAGACTGATGGCCGTTGGCTGAAGCCATTGTTGCCGCACTACTCGTGGTCACCATGTGGGGGAGAGGTGCGATAGCCTGATCAGCAGTGATGATGGAGGGGTGGAGGGGAGGGTAAGGGGGGCAGCATCTGGGGTCTGTGTGTCTGATGGCTGTTGACTGAGGTCGTTGTCACCTCGTTGTTCGTGGTCGCCATGTGGGGGAGGGGTGCAATATCTAGTGATGGTGGGGGTGAGTGTTGCACTGGTAATGAGATGGGGTGGGGGCTGGGGGATGGGCAATCGAACCTGTTGTAAAAGTGGTTCAGCTGGTTCGCCCTGTCCAGGTCTCCCTCAACAGAGCTGCTGCTCTTCTTAAGGCCAGTGATGGATTTCATACAGTCCCACACCTCCTTCATGTTGTTTTCTTGGTGTGACCTCCTCTAAGTCCTCTCCATTCAGTAGCACACTCCAGTCAGTGGACTCAAAGCAGTCTCTCAAAGCCTCATCCGCTTCCGGTGTCCACTTCCTGAAGGTGCGCGTGGCAACTGGTAGCCTCTGAACTTTTGGCTTGTACATTGGCTGAAGATGAATGAGGTTATGGTCCGACTTCCCCAGTGTGGGTGGCACTTTAAGCATCCCTCACGTTTGCATACATGAGATCTATTGTCCTGTTTTAGTTGGGCAGTCAACAAACTGGTAAAAGTTTGTGAGGGTGGAATCCAGTGTAATGTGGTTGAAGTCACCAGAGATCGCAAAGAAGGCATCACTGTGCTGAGTTTGGAGCCTAGCGACTGTAGACTGAATGACGTCACAAGCTGTGTCCGGGAGGGCTTGAGGCACCTAACCCATCATTGAGCAAGGCACCTAACCCATTGAGCAAGGCACCTAACCCATCACTGCTCCCCGAGCGCCGCTGTTGAGCAAACTGCGCCGGGATTAGTGTGTGCTTCACCTCACTGTGTGTACACTGTGTGCTGTGTGTGTTTAACTAATTCACGGATTGGGATAAATGCAGAGACCAAATTTCCCTCACGGGATCAAAAGAGTATATATACTTATACTTACTTATACTTATGTATGCGTGTACATGTTTATGTTTATGTGTGTGTGAGTGGGTGGGTGGGTGTGTGTGTGTGTGTGTGTATGTGTGCATGTGCTTGTGTGTGTGCCTGTGTGTGTGCATGTGCAGGCATGCGTACATCTACTGTGTGTGTATGTGGCATACGTATGATTACTGTGAATGTATGTGTGTGAATATCTGTTTATGCACATGTGTGCAATGGAATTGGTTAACATGATTGCAAGATGGGGGTGGGGTTATATAAAATGTATTTTACATGTGAAATCTATGAACTAATCATGTTTTGGTACTTGTTGTCTAGCAGATACCAGTGAGAATTGAGTGTGCATAATGCAATTCAGTGAGACAGTTAGAATCATATATGCCTTTCACCTTTTGTTTTTAGCCAGCAGCCAGACCAGCAGATACCCTGACTTTGCTGAATTACTGAAGCTAAGCAGGAACAAAGGAGGAAATGAACACAATTTGCCAAGTGTGACTTATTTTTGTGGAAAAAATGTGCCGGACTGGGCGTGGTCATATTTTGTACTGCTCTGCGGTACATCTAGTTGCTTAAATGATGACCGAAATTTTAAAGCCAAAAGTTAGCCTGCAAACCTTGATGTGGAGAGAGGATAGCTTAAAGATAATGTTCCTACGTCAATAATGAATTTCAGACAAAACACATTTGGTTAGCCTGTAGTAGGGCAACTTTAGATGATAGGTTTGTTGTCAACAGGTTTTTATTATGTTTATAATGCTATATTTTTCAAACCTGATTGCGTTAGCTTACTAGCTTACGTTAGCTAGTCAGCTCATTCACATACATAGTGTTAACGTTAGACATGCTATGAGGGGGAACACAAACTTTATCTTGATAAAATACATTTCATACAGCATGGTAACTCTATATTTAGATGTGCTGGTTATCAATGGGTTTGTGATTAACGCTCTTCAGGTGAAAAATGGAGGAAATTAATGTGATTATTGTTAAACCTGATATAGATTGCTAGATGGCGAGTTTTATGGCGTTATGAACTGAATCGTGGGCTGAACATGACATGAAGTAGGCCAGTGTCCACGACTCGTGAACGAGGGGATTTCAGTTATTAATTTCAGGGGAAGCAGTAGGAGCAAAACCTAGACTATTATAAGTTATTGTTGTTGTTACTGGTGCGTGGTTCTTGTGTCCCTTGCCAGCCCAGTCCTGTGCCACTATCACTGTTCCAAACGGGACAGTGGCACAAGGCGAGTGTGGACAGTATAGCGTCTGTATAGTAGCCTACAGTAGGAGTTTTTGCTCCAACTGATGATCGGTTTCAGTTCATTTAGTTTTCAGTAATTTTACATTTCGTGTTGGTGTTCTTGGTGTAATAATTTTGATTGCTTTATCTGCCAAGTAATTTGTCAAATACATAGCGAAGTTTGCATGGAAGAGACTGACGTGACGGCATTGCCTTTCATTAGGTCAGCTATCTTTGTAAGTAGGACAAATGTCTTTTTTTGGATAACTGAAAAGTGTAGTCAGGTTAATAGGGCATAGATCACTCTGAAAGTAATCCCCAACAAAATCATTCTTTATGTTGTTATTGTTATAGTTTTTGTGTGGACTTGTGGCACCCCCAACCAGCCTTGCAAATGGTTGGCTGTGTATGCGTATGTAAAACTCTTGCTGGCCTCTTGTTGGAGAGTGTTACCTGCTTTGTTCTCTCCCTCCATTCTCCACTGTGCCTGTTATGCTTATCCAGGACCAAGGATGCAGAGGACAAGAAGGGTGCATGTGCGATATATGACTGGAATGGTCAGATAAGATCATTTTTTATGTTTGAGGTCCACACGATGGGGCCCTTACACAAATGGAGTTGTGTTGATCCAACATCTTCCACACCTCCCATAACACTCCTGACTCCAGCCAAATGTTGCATCCTCCTTACCATGTCCCTCTTATAGGTGTACACGGAGGGCTACCCATCCCTCATTGTGTCTTTTGTGTAGTTCACACACAAGTGTTGTTCAAACTTTGGAAACTGAAATCTTTTTATTTTTTGGAAACCTGAGTGTCAGACCTCCTTTTTATGTTGCAGTGCCGCCATACCTTCCTCCCAACATTTTTTGCATTTGTTCCTGTTATTGTTTTAAACACACATTAAACTTAATAAAAATTCTATTGAAAACCTATGTATCAGTCATCCTTTTCATGCTGTAGTCTCACCAGCCTGCTGAAATATAAGTTATAAGTATTTTATTGAAATAGTTGATTGCTTATTGTGTTATTGAAACA
>NW_027468664.1:21704480-21779480 GCF_046254945.1 Alosa pseudoharengus | reverse complement strand
AAAAAGGTGGACCTCCTAGGCCCTACGGTTCTCGAGATATTCACAGAAAACTGTCTCCGGCCACCTACAGGCCAGTTGGTGTATAGTAACATAAATGAATTTATTGTGTGGCCCCCCATGAACGGAATTCCACGAAACTTGGCGTGCATTCAGAGGGTGTCATAATGATCCTACACTTCCAATTTCGTGCAGTTTTGACTATGTTAGGTCACAGATACCTGCGATTACAACACCTCATTTTTACTTTTTTGTGTTTAACTAGGTGGCGCTATACATGAAATGAGTGGTTATGGAATGGGTTGACATGGCCCCTTGAGATCAACATACAAAAAAAAAATGGTCCTCCTAAACCTTACGGTTCTCGAGATATTCACAGAAAACTGTGTCTGCCCTACCCTCCTTTCGGGGGGTGCAGTCCAGCGTGGGGGCTACAGATCAAAACGAAAAACGATGGTTCCATGCTATCCATATGGGGTTACATGCCCACCAAGTTTCGTCTACCCCGGTCTTTCAGTGTCCCGGGAATCATTGACAGAAATTTGGACATGCGAAAAAGAAAAAAAAAAAATCTGACTAAACCTATATGACCGCCGCTTCGCTGCGCGGCGGTCATAATAACTGGGAGATTGGCTTCCATTCTAAAGTGGAAACTGGTTCCTTGGTAGCAAGCACATTATCATCAGTAATACCTCTGCAGAATGTACTTATTAGTCATGAATTGGTTCCATATTCTAAAGTCAGGCATTATTATTATTAAAAACTAGATGTACCGCAGAGCGGTACAAAATATGACCGCCGCCCAGTCCACCACATTTTTTCCACAAAAAGAAATCACGCTGAAAGGCCTATATGATTCTAACTGTCTCACTAAATTGCATTATCCACACTCAATTCTCACTGGTATCTGCTAGACAACAAGTACCAAAACATGATTAGTTCATAGATTTCACATGTAAAATTCATTTTATACAACCCCACCTCCATCTTGCCTGTTCATAATTATGAGAAATTCTTGATTGTTTGTGTTATGTTTATGTTATGTGTGTGGGTGTGTGTGTGTGTGTGAGTGTGTGTGTGTGTGTGTGTGTGTGTGTGTGTGTGTGTGTGCGTGCCTGCGTATGTGCCTGTGCATGGAAGCGTACATATGTCTACTGTGTGAGTATGTGTCATGATTACTGTGAATGTGTGTGTGTGTGTGTATCTGTTTGTGCACATGTGTGCACATGAACTGGGCTAACATGACCCCTGGAGGCAAATATACGGAAAAAATGGTCATCCTAGGCCCTACAGTTCTCAAGATATTCACAGAGAACTGTGTCTGGCCTACCCTCCTTTCGGGGGGTCCAGTCCAGCGGGGGGGCTACAGATCAAAACGAAAAATGACAGTTCCATGCTATCCATGTGGGGGTACATGCCCACCAAGTTTTGTGTACCCCGGTCTTTCAGTGTCCCGGGAATCCTTGTTGGTGTACGTCACTAAATGTACACATAAATTGTTTTATTGTAAGGCCCCCCATGAACGAAAGTACACAAAACTTGGCATGCATTCGGAGGGTGTCATAATGATCCTACACTTTCAATTTCGTGCAGTTTTGACCATGTCAGCCAGAGATATTGTGATGAAAACACCTAATTTTTTGCTTTTTAATTTTTAACTAGGTGGCGCTATACATGAAATAAGTGGTAATGGGATGGGTTGACATGGCCCCTTGAGATCAACATACAAAAAAAAGGTGGACCTCCTAGGCCCTACTGTTCTCGAGATATTCACAGAAAACTGTCTCTGGCCACCTACAGGCCAGTTGGTGTATAGTAACATAAATTAATTTATTGTGTGGCCCCCCATGAACGGAATTCCACGAAACTTGGCGTGCATTCAGAGGGTGTCATAATGATCCTACACTTCCAATTTCGTGCAGTTTTGACTATGTTAGGTCACAGATACCTGCGATTACAACACCTCATTTTTACTTTTTTGTGTTTAACTAGGTGGCGCTATACATGAAATGAGTGGTTATGGAATGGGTTGACATGGCCCCTTGAGATCAACATACAAAAAAAAAATGGTCCTCCTAAACCTTACGGTTCTCGAAATATTCACAGAAAACTGTGTCTGCCCTACCCTCCTTTCGGGGGGTGCAGTCCAGCGGGGGGGCTACAGATCAAAACGAAAAACGATGGTTCCATGCTATCCATATGGGGTTACATGCCCACCAAGTTTCGTCTACCCCGGTCTTTCAGTGTCCCGGGAATCATTGACAGAAATTTGGACATGCGAAAAAGAAAAAAGAAAAAAGAAAAATAAAAAAATAAAAAAATCTGACTAAACCTATATGACCGCCGCTTCGCTGCGCGGCGGTCATAATTATTACACGGCTCTTCAGAGTGCTGCAGAAAGTTCCATTCACATGAATGGGCCTTCCCAACGTTCGGGCCTATGTTAAATCTACATAAATCACCGGCAAAGCATTTAATCACTGCTGTCAATGGCAACGGGTTTTGTGCTTCTGATTAATGTCTTTCATATCACTACGCAAGGACTGGAACTTCATTCAAACGTGAAAGCAGACGGTTGATCAGCTGTGTTCTAAACAATGTTTGATTCAAGTTCAGCAGCGTGTGTTGTTGCGAACTATTTGTTTCTCAGCAAATGCCACAATGAACGGTAACAAATAGGCTAGGTTATGTAGGCTAAAGTCATATCGTGGGGAGTTTATTATTTCGTTTTGGCAAGTAGCCGTATAATAAGCGGGATAATGTATAGAACGCCGGTCATTACTGTGAACTGTACTGTCGGGATTTATTTTCCCAGTAATGACCGGCGTTCTATACATTATCCCTTACTTATATGATGGGAACAATCTAGACTATAATTCCTGGTCAATACAGACATTCTTTACCCTTAATACATTGCTAGTGCATACATTGTTCATTCAAAATATGGTCCCTGTTCTAAAGTAGAGGCTGGGACAATGTTTATTTAACAAGTTCTGTAAACATGTTACATTGTACTCTCAATGAGCTCACAAAGCACAAAAAGACCTTCTCCCAATACTGATAAAATACTAGTCCCCTCTGGCAAGTAAATAGCAACTGTTCTTTTGTGTGATTTCTTTACTGCTACTGTAGTTTTCAGGCAAATAGGCCTGCTGTGTACAAGTTTTTGAGATGTGGTAGGTATGATATGTGGTGAAGACCACCACAGATGTGTTGAATGACAATTCTTTTGCCCTTTTTATTTGTTTAAAAGACGTGTTTTTATCCTGTCAGTTCTAGTTAAAACTAGCTTTTGCTAGTCTTTTTGTGCTTTGTGAGCTCATTGAGAGTACAATGTAACATGTTTACAGAACTTGTTAAATAAACATTGTCAGTGCTGTCACTTTTCTCATCTTCTTTTCTATTGTTAACACCCTCCCAGCCTCTACTTTAGAACAGGGACCATATTTTGACATATCATGACTAATAAGTACATACTGCAGAGGTATTACTGATGATAATGTGCTTGCTGCCAAGGAACCAGTTTCCACTTTAGAATGGGAGCCAATCTCCCAGTTATTAAGTGCTATTTCACACAGCAACCTGGGCAGTGAAATGCAGCAATGAGGTTGAGCCATACACTTGCTTATTCTACAACTGTTCTCCTACTATTTGGGATTTATTCAGACAGTATACAAGTAGGTTATGCATATTCTATTTTGGTACTTACTACTAATTAGTATGTAGAGATCAAGGCTTACAAGGTCATTATTAAGATTATATCAATAATAAAGGCCTAATTCATCATGAACAAGAAATTTGTGAATACACACCTAACAAATGGTTAATGTTGCCTAACACATGCCTTACAAGTCACTAATACAGGTATTAATTAGGTATGTATTGGTGGCTAACATGTGAACCTTAAAATAAAGTGTTACCGATAATTCTTTTGGAAATGCATTAAAGTTTCAGATTTATAACAACTGCCATTTCTACACAAACGTTATCAAACTTTTTAGGCTTTGGTTAGGCCAATGGAGGATTTCCAAGCCATAAGAAATTTCAAAATCAGAAAAGCCAAAAATGCCTGTGTAGGCATGTGTTGACTTAATGATTGGAAAATAGAAGTGTGTTGGAAACGAATAGCACTCCTTATCCCAAATTAAACCTGTATGCTCAACCCACTTGTGTCAAAGATGATGTTGTGTCAAGATGATGTTGCCTAGGAGAGAAAATCTTGTTTGTGTGTGTGTGTGTGTGTGGTTTTAGGTTCAAAAAACAATGAGTTGGAGCAGGAGAGAAGAGGCCAACTGACTAACTGCTCTTGGGGTGCACACAAACACCGAGAGCCGTCACCCCGACCCACATATCAGGTATCAGCCTATTTCTCAACTTCAGCTGTTCCCACTAAGCCCTCCCCTGGCCTACTCTCGCATAAACACATGTAAACACACACGTGCACGTGACACACACACACACACACACACACAAAGACACTCACACACACACTCTCGCACACACACACACACACACAAGCACGCACGCACA
The DNA here is from genome assembly GCF_046254945.1 of Alosa pseudoharengus. Taxonomy (NCBI): domain Eukaryota; kingdom Metazoa; phylum Chordata; class Actinopteri; order Clupeiformes; family Clupeidae; genus Alosa; species Alosa pseudoharengus. The sequence goes on along the minus strand of NW_027468664.1, from coordinate 21,774,953 downwards.
CACAAACACACACACATGTGAGCCTACTCCACCAAATGTCTGTGCACGTCTTTACCTCTTCTCCCACCCACTGCAGCCCCCTGCTGGAATGGTACTGAAGTGCAGCCGACAGCCCCCTCCTATCCCGACCCAGCAGGAGAGTCCCAGACGGACAAGCCCAGGCATGCAGGACTGGAACTGGGGCAGCTCCAGTTCCAGCTCCAGCTCCAGGTCTGTCTGCACGCCTGCCTGCCTGCCAGCCTGTGAGACTTGCCCGATCTCTGTGTCTGTCTGCTGGGAGAAGGGATGTTCAGGGGGCAGCCTCCGCTTTCAGCGGGGGTGCTCAGGCAGATTGGCTCTCGGTGGGAGGGGAGAGGCAAGAGACTTAACTGCTCTACACGAAAGAGGGAGAGAGAGAGAGGAGGGGGGGGAGAGAAAAGCCTGTCTGTCTATCTAAACTCGGCAGGTAAGGTCCAGCAGTCTTGGTCTTGGTATGGGGCCTGGACCCAAAGGGGCCTCTGCAGACTGAGGTCCTCTGATGGTTCTACAATGCAGGACCGTGACCCATATATAGGGCAAGAAAGAAAAAGCCAACAGGCCCAGAGAAAGCTGCAGCCTCTGGGTTCTCAAGCTGGAGGGGTGGGGGTGGGGGGATCTTGATGCAAAAACTGCCTCTCAGGGTCATCAGTTCCAAAGACAATGTAACTCTGCGTTGACTTTGTCTGATATATTAAACATGTAATAAAAAAGAAAGAATAGAAAGAAAACAAAATGAATAAAATATAGAATCAGTCTCTCTCTCGTCCAGCACCAGATCTCTTAAGTGGGTCTACAGAAGCCCAGAAATAAGCCTGTGGTTCAGCTCCGTGCCACCGCTCCTGGGGAGACAGCAAGCTGGCTTGCCAAAAATGCCAGAGCGCACGGACAGATTTTGGTTATCGTAGCTAAACCGAAAAAGGAGCCGTCAATTTACCGTCACTCATGGAGCAGCCTGGAGTCAACAAAGTGGGTAGAGTTGTTATTCAGATGGAAATGGGTTTTACGTGAGAGGATGAGTGGTGCCTCCTCATGCTGGCTTAGAGTGGTACCACTTACGGTAGCGCTTGGAGCCATCGAGATGCCAAACGCTTGCCAGGCGGATTCAGGGGCATGATTGGGGAACTCTTGTGGCGTGCATGAGCTTCTGTTTGGTTGGGTCAAATTGTGAATATGTAAGAGCAAGGGAGAGAGGGGGAAAGAGAGAGAGAGAGAGAGAGAGAGAGAGAGAGAGAGAGTGCAAAGCCTGCAGATGGGGTGATGGATGAAAGAGGGTAAGGAGAAGTAGGAAAGAGAGAAAAGAGTGAGAGAGGGAGAGAGAGGGGAAGAGGGTGATGCATCTCCTGGTCAGTTATAGTCATATAACATACAGTCAGCATAACAATGTTTGCATATATATTTGTCCAGACCACTGTGTGTTTATGTTTTAATAGTTTTTACATGTGTCTGTGTGTGGACAGAGGTGACTGATTTATGTGTGTATGTCTTTGTATGTTTGTGTGCACGTGTTTTGATGTTATTTATATGTCTCTGTGAGTGTGTGGAGAAGGGGCGACTGATTTATGTGTGTGTGTGTGTGTGTGTGTGTGTGTCTGTGTGTGAGAGAGAGTGAGTGTGTGTCAGCATGCATGCATGTTTGACACACCACACGAGTGGGCTGTGAGCTGTTCTGCAACAGTTGAAACTGAGGAGGGGGGTGGAAGAGTAGAAGAAAGAAGTTAAAGAAACAGGCCTGAGAGAAAGAGAGGGATATATAGAGAGAGAAAGAGAGAGAGAGAGAGAGAGAGAGAACAACTAAGACACAATAGGGGGGAAAGCCCCCGACAGAAGCCTTTACAGTACAGCTGACATTTGCTCTAGCCTCGTGAGCCACCTTGATGTGCTAATCCACTGACAGACCCCTCATTCTCCCCGATTCCCCTGCCTCTCCCTCTCCCGACCGGACCTCCCCACCAGGGGATTAGGACTAATTAGGGGGGTGGACAGACAGACAGGGCCTGTCGACAGAGTGGGAGAGGCGGGGAGCGCTGAGACCCCCCACACCTGTCAACCCCATCCCCCCTGGGCACGGCGGGGCTGGTGCGGGATAGGCCGGGGCATGGCGTACGGGGCATTGGTGGGTGGGGGAGTGGGTATGGGGCTTGGGGTATCGTTACTGAAGTTGTCCCCTGGGGCTTGAGGGGTACTCACTGGAGCATTGGTCAGGAGCTGTGGCCGTCTTGTGTAGTGCAAATGACCCTGTCTGGGGGAAAGTGGAGGAGCGAAGCGGAGCACCACCGGGGCACCACCACTTCTCCGTTGGTAAGAGAAAGTTCTTTGAACTCTTCCTTGGGTTCCTCTGTTGTTGTTTTTTCTTCTCTTTCTCTTGATTATTTGGTATAGACTCTAAACTGCAGGGGGCAGTGTGACTCTGTGCATGCTAGAGCTGCACAATGGTGTGCCGCCAATGAGGAGTGACAGCATTCTATGACCATACACAGTTCTTCTGGTAAGACAAATAGATAAATGGGCTTTTGTGTTTGTATGTGTGTGTGTATGTGTATGTGTGTGCATGTACTGCACATGCATATGACTAAGTTTATAATCCTTGGACAAGAGTGTGTATGGATTTTCTTTTTTTCCCCAAATACATTTGAGACCTGTACGCATACAAACCTCTTTGCAAAATGTGCTGCATATCATGTCTACCTCCGTGGGTATGTATACTCATTTCCACATATGAGAGAGAGAGAGTGTGTGTGTCTGTGTGTGTGTGTGTGTGCTTCTTCATGAGTTTCCGAGCTGAGTGTCTGTTCCATCCAGCTGCGAGTGTCTCCTCCCTTTCCAGTGGGGTCAGAGGTCATCTATGAGCTGGCAAGCAGACGTCCACAGTCCGTTGCACAGGCATTCACGTCAACCTCCAGCCAGCTCTGGAGAGCACACCGCTCTCTTCACCTCCTCTCCACTCTTATCTTCCTCCTCCTCTCCTTTCCTCCATATTCTCTCAATTCCTCCTCCTCTCCTCTGTATTCACTCCACTCCTCTCCTCTCTTCCTCCTCCTCTCCTCTGTATTCACTCCACTCCTCTCTTCCTCCTCCTCTCCTCTCTTCCTAATCCTCATCTCCTCTCTGCCTTCCTCTCCTCCGTATTCTCTCCTCTCCTCTCTTCCTAATCATCCTCCTTTCCTCTTTGCAAAGCAATATCTCCTAGGCTAGCAGAACTCCAGTCCGCCTTCCAAAGTCCCAGATCAACTGGAGTGTAAAGGCTTAGAACTGAGAGAGCAAAGCCTTAGAACCAAGAAGAACCTGGTTCAGGACTAGATTAGTTCAAATGGTGAGATCCTCTTGTAGACCTGGATTGGCCATGCATGCCACATGCCTCTTTCCTCATAGATGTACAAGATCTAGATGTATAATATCTGTCTATGGTATCAGAGGCCACTTTTTTGCTCAGCACACCACATCCCTTGTGTCTTATCGATGTATGAAATCCCACAGCACTCAGCATCTGAGGTGCCTTTTATCTCCAGCTGAAGACTGAAAAAGGCTTGGAACTACTTACCACCTTCTCTACTACCTACCACTGCCAATGGCTGAGGTCAAATTTGAAGCCCAGGCTGGCTTGGCCATGCCATATGCTTTGCCTGGCCTCGCATCAGAGGCTCCTTTTTTTGTTGAAAATACTGAGTTGAGGGTTGGAAACTGCTTTAGCCTCTACCTCTACCCACCACTGTCAGCGATCTGAAGACTGGTTTCTTCTGGAGAACTGTGTAGAACCAGTGAGCAACTCAGTCCCCTCCCCCTCCCTCCCTCCCTCCCAAAGGGAACCTTTTTGGGGGAGATCATATCAGAGTGCTGCACCCAGGGTCATGGGTGAAGGATCCTCTGGGAGGGAAGGATCTGGAGAGGAAAGGCCACAAAGGAGAAAATCACAAAAGCACAACGGCTCAATCTTGAGAAGAGCCAACATTGGGGTCCACTTGATCTCAATGCAATGATCTGATATGGTTAATATTTTCGTTTCAAATACACACTCCAGATAACAGTTAAGAAAATCAACAGATTAAAATTGACATGGTGGTGACGTCATAGCAGACTCTTCACCACTAAGGGCATTCAGACAGAAACACTCCGACATATCCAAACAAACTCAGTTACTTACAATACACTGGAAGTATAATGACTTTTGTCTATCTCTCTCTCTTTCTCTCTGCCATTATCAAATCAGACCATCAGAAACCTTACCAGTGCTTACACATGCGCACGCGCACACACACACACACACACACACAATTTCTCATGTCATGCTTCTGTGGGTTGGCTGCAGTGTCATTCATATGTAGGTCGAAGTTGAGAGCTGTTTGATGGGATTTGTTAGATTCTCTTAATCTTAATCTTATTTCCAGACGTTTCCAGAGCATACACAGGATTGACATGGTCAGGGTCATGACCAGGCCAGCAGCAGGAGTTAAGGAGACCAGGTCAGAGGTGAGGAGCTAACCCCAGGGTTCAAAGGTCAACGACAGGTTGCGAGGACTTACATCAGACACACTGTCGTAGGAGCCTCTACTGGACGAGGCTGTGGAATGAAGGTATTTTGGGAGAGGGAGACGAGTGGACGACAGAGGCCTCTGGCAGGGAGAGAGAAAGAGAGAGAGATAGAGAGAGAGAGAGAGGGAGAGAGAGCTGAACGTGGACATCGTCAATGTCAAGATAAGTCTTAATCTTAGGCTTGACCTCTGTTGCATACAAACATGCAGACTCACATGTGTGCATGTACGCACACACACTGACACACACACACACACACTTTTACTGAGTGTGTGTCTCAACCTGGGACACAGGCCTCAGTGTGACAGACCCGTATTGAAAAGTATCTAAAAGCACTCACAGACACAGGAGACACACACACACACACACACACAAGCACAAGCACTCACAGACACAGGAGAGACACACACACACACACATACAGGAACAAGGGCACCATCAGATAAAATCAGACAAAGAAACAATCAGAATGAACAGACGTTGAGAAGCTGAAAGAGAGAAACAGAGAAAGAAAAATAGAGAGAAAGACTTTGAATGAGTGAGAGAGCAGAGAGAGAGGGGGGGGGCAGACACACAGGATTTGAGAGTGTCCTGATATGGACAAGTTGCACACACAGGCTCATTCACTTGCCCAAATGTCAGAACGATCCCATTCTAGAATTTTCTCAGAAATACCTGACCTTTTGATGCAAGGGTCACTGAGCCCATGATATATTTCTGACAAAACAAAAAACACACACACACAAACACACAGCTGATTCATGAGGTGTGAAATTAAAGCAAAAGAGAGCAAGATACGAGTTCTTCCAGTAAAAACAGGTTACTGGTCAAAAGTCTTCCAGTCAGTGTTTTGACATTTTACATACATTACATAATTTTTACAGCTACTGAGGGAAATGCGTCAGTCGTGTACCAATTCTTTCTAAGCACCATAGACAGTGCAAATCATGCGCTATATGTCGGCACATGTGGAGCACACACACTCTTATGTTCTAAACACACACGCCAATACATTCTAAAGCAGTGGTTCTCAAACTTTTTACAATGCGTGCCGCCTCAGAAAACGATTGGCTCTCCAAGTATATTTTGATATAATTTGAAGTGGTGTTTTTTCATGAAGACGAAATAATCTCAGAGACTCCCAGAGTACCACTAGAGAAAGTCTGCGTACCACCAGTGGTATGCGTACTACAGTTTGAGAACCAATATTCTAAAGAATATCTGGATTAATTGAATTAAACATTTTTAGAATCTTACATTGAACAGAATCTTCAGTTAGAATGTTCAAAACTCCCCAGCTTAAGGGTTAAGAGGTCATAAACTCACAGAGAACGAGTCATTAGACAAAACCACGACAGAGCTTAGAAATTCATGTGCACGATTTCTGGAACCTTTCCATTGGAATGCACTATTAGCCATAACACTGTTAGTTTAAGAAATCTCTCATGGAGGCATGTTGATCAAGTTGTTTGGGTTTGTCCAGCCAATAGCACTGACATGACTCTCGATGAATCGTTTTACATTATGAAGCACAGAGCAGAACTAGCAGAACATTTGTCCAGTGTTTCTTAAACACTAAATCTTGAAGCAAAGATCTTGGAGTGAAAATATAACACCTCTCCTTAGACCCATTCATCCCGAGTGTTTTGTGTCAAACAAGACTTGTCCTAATGTTGACAGCACGGGAGCCTAAAAAACGCTTTTCTGTCAAAAACGAGAGGCTGGGTTGCCAGAAGATGAACAAGATGTGTCTGTTCCCCTCAGTGCTGTCAGTTTTTTTAGAGAGAGAGAGTGCCACAAAACATGTCAGCTAAAGCTTCTGAGGTACGCTATACAACTAGCCTAGAAATATAGACGCACCCTAGCGGCAGCAAATTACATTTGCTGCCAGGGCTAGTCTAGCAACTCTCCGTTGGCTTGTGTGCTGGAAAAATTAAACTTCTATCAGGCCAATCAAATCGTGTATAGAGACGTTAGGCGGGCTTAACATAATGATTGATGGCAGAGTTGCAACGGTTTGGCTTGAATTCCCTGCTACTTGAAAACAAAGAAGATGGATGTTGCTGTTGGCGAACAGCGTGACACGAGTTAAGCTTTTTTTAAGTTGGCAAAAGTTTGAACTAGCCAACTAGCTCCGGTGGGAAAACGCATGGGACTCATAGCGCTGTCCTATTGCGTGCAGAGGGAATTTGAAAGACAACCGATTATCCCGCCCCTCGGACTGAGCACTGCCAACGGTGAGTGCCCAGACCCTACATTTTAATGTGGGTCTGGCTCGTCAGGCTACTATACAACCCCCAAATCAGAAAAAGTTGGGATGTTGTGTAAAATGCAAATAAAAACAGAATGTGATATGTGATATACATGTCTCGTAAACCCATATTTAGCAGCAAAAAGGAGATAGACAACATATCAAATGTTGAAAATGAAAATTTCTGAATGAATGAAACTATTTCATGGAAAATATATGTTCATTTTGAATTTTGATGCCAGCAACATGTTTCAAAAAAAGTTGTGACAGGGAATGTTTACCATTGTGCTGCTTCACCTTTTCATTTAAAACAATTCTGTAAATGTTTAGGAACTAATACTTGATACTTGGATAGGGCCTCTTCTATTTAGCCCAGATGAGTCCATGATTTCTAAAAAGAGTCACAAATTTTGATTGGTCTAACCACTGGACCTTTTTCCATGTTACCTCAGTCAATTTAAACTAGCTCAGGCCCTGATAAGACGGCGGTATTTCTGTATCATGTCTAAATACAATTGTGGCTGTTGCATGGTAAAGTTTAGAGTAGCATTTCTGAATTGAGAATCCAACTGTGCTCATAGACAATGGTTATCAGAGGTTTCCTGAGCCCATATGATTTTCTTTACAGAAACAGGTCTGGTTTTGATGCAGTGCCATCTGAGGTCCAAAAGGCCACAGCCATCCAATAGCCTATTGTTTGGCAACTCTATCCCTTGTTTGCAAAAGATTCTCTGAATATTATGATATTGATATTATGATATTATGTACTGTAGTACTCCCCAAATACTTCACAATGTCATGTTAAGAAGCATTAAAATTACATCGTTTCACCATGTCCACACAGGTTTACACAGAGTGATGAATACCCCTACATCTTTACTTCTAAGAGACCCTGCCTCTCTAGGATGCTCTTTTTCATACCCAATCATTTTGGCAGTTACCTTAATTAGTTGTGAAACATTCCTCTTTTTGTTTTCTTTATCATTACATAACTTTTCAAGCATGTTGTTACACCCGTCCCAACTTTTTTTAAAATGTGTTGCTCATATCAAATTCAAAATTAACATATTATTTTCCATGAAATAGTCAAATTTGTCATTTTCAAGAATTTGATATATTGTCTGTGTCCTTTTTACGACTAAATATGATTTAAGAGATTTGCAGATTATTACATTCTGGGCCAGATGTACGTACCAGGGCTTGAAAACGAAATTATTTTTCAAACGTTCCGTTCCGAACGGTTCAGGTAGGCCTATGTTTAACGTTTTCGTTCTTGCATGCGTTCTGTCACCAACATATCGGTCCTGAACCGGTTCGGAACGCAAAATATCGTTCGTTCTTAAAGTTCCGGCAGTGGGCCTATCAAGTCTATTTTTGTGGACTTTACCTTAGAATAGACGTACTCATTATTTCCCCTTGATTTAGCCTATACCGTAGCTATGCCCAAAAATAATAAATCACAGGCGGCATCCAAAAACATTCAGATGGGCTATCCATCCCATAGCCTACAGACTTACTGTAGGCCTAACCTATGCCTATAAATAATTTCTTATCAAAAATATTTCTGGATACGTGCTAAACTCCTTACCTGGTTGTAGCCTAAGTTTTATCAATATGGAGATCTTCAAAGGCTTGCGCTATAATTCCAACCCTGTTTATAAACAAACCTGTCTGTTGCTGACAAGGCCTATCTCAAATTTCCCGTTTAACTCTTCTACATAGAATAGGCTATAATTGCGCAAACATTTCAAATCCCGACTTTAAAACGACAAGGCGTGGACAGGCAAAATAGGCTATTACGCATAGGCTACAAACAATTTCCAAATCAGTTTCAGTAGCCTACGCTACGACCTGGCCTAAGATCCGAAGTGGCAGACGGATAGGTTACATTACAACAAGACAAAATATACACATTTGGACCAAAGGTCCATTTTTTTTTTTTTTTTTTTCCAAACTGCAGAAATCAAATTATTAGGCTGTTCGCCTACAATCAAACGAGTAGAACACTTTGGTATCTGAAGTGCGCTCTGCGCTGTTTCGTCACATTTAAAGCACAACAGTGACAAACCACACCAGCTAACATTAAGTAGTTGGCTACATAGCAGCTTGTTAGCTCACATTAACAGTGTAGATGCGGGCTTGTTTTTCGCACAGCCGGAAATAGTCTCCCTGACATAGGATATGCTTTTGTGAAATTTTATAAAATATAGTGAGCTTAGAATTATAAGGTTCTATCTCCACTTTTGGTCGAAATTGAGTTTTTGACATAATCTGATCCATTAGGTGTTTATTAATGCCTGTGTGATGTTATTTTTGTATAAAAAAATATTTTTTAGTTAGTTATTAATAAAATAAAAAGGTTCCATCTCACAAAACATAAACCGAGTTGGGATTATAAGGTTCTATCTCCAGTAGATTCAATATCCAATCAAAACCCTGAATGAACACAGACGGACCAATCAAATCCCACCTCTTAGCTTTATAGCCTGGACACAGAGCTAAGGGCTGGACATTAGCCTGCCCTGGACATCTGAAGCCGGCGATGGCGACCAAAAGACTTAAATGTACAGACACCACTAGAAGAGATCGATAAGTTAAAGCACATAAAGCTGGTATATAATACTTAATTTACAAATCATTAGCTAGCTAATGTAAACCAGCTTGTTTGCCAAGGTAGCTAGCTAGCTAGCTTAGCGAACATTAGCATTAGTGAACATTAGCTTGCTAGCAAACGTTAGAATTAGCTTGATAGCTCACCAACAGCTCGCTTACAGTTTTGCACCTGTAAATCTCTGTATGTGACAAATAAACATCCTTGTATCCTTGTAGATGGGCAACTGCAGCTTAGCTAACATAACGCCAATTTCTAACTTTACTCCCCTTCCATAAATGCAAGCTAGCTAGCTGCTAGCTTTTTAAACTAGCTAGATTATTGGTGTCTTAATGACTGCAGCCTAACATAATGCCAATTTCTAACTTACTCCCCTTCCATAAATGCAAGTTAACTAGCTTTTTAAGATTGCTAGATTATTGGATATTGATAAAAGTTGCCCCATTTATATCAGGATGATAATTAAATTGTTTTTTGTTACAGAAATGATGATAGTGGTGGAAGTCCTCCAAAGGGAGTGGGAGAGGCAAATAGGACAGTATCTAGTGGTGGGTACTTCTATAGATGGGTGGAATTTCTGTTGTATTTACCGTGCCTTTGTTTGTAAAATACCCAAACTATGTTATCAGTGTCATAAAACAAAATAATAAACTGACACATTATTATAATATTGGATCATGTAATAATAAAGAATCTTTAGCTTCTCTTGGCTACTGCTGGGGTTATGTTTTTGCAGGTTTGATGGGCAGTGATGCTCGAGTTGCACAGATGTTTTCAGACACTACTATGTAGGCAAACATGCCACTGTCAGTGTGTACACTAAGAAGTACTTAATCAATAGGCCTATTTGACTGTTTATCCTGTTCAGTCTTTGTGAGGAAAATGATGGTAGTAGTCCTGGACAGTGCCTCAGTGGGTCCAGTACCAGTTAAGCCATGCAGATTGTCCTGGTATAGATGATAGTATTCTGCAAAATGTATGTCTCACCATTAGTTACTTTCCTGTAAATGCTATTGTGATGCTCAGCTGTATTACTTGCCAGGAGAGGCAGAGACTCCCAGAGCAGCAGCGAGAGGGACAGTAGCAGAGACACCCAGGGCAGCAGAGACAGATACATAACAAAACAGACTAATAATAAATAATAAAAAAGTGGCATAGTTTAATGAAATAAATGACCAGTTTTTAAAATGTTTCCGAGAGGGGGTGGGGGTTTTGTTCAGCTGTAATTTTAAATTTCCATGTACTTTGAACTTTGAAAAAAATAAAATATTTTTTTCTTACAAACTTGCTTGGCTTTGATGTATACTATACTATTATACATTATATTATATACTACAAGCTGTGTGCTTGTATTATAAATGTATAAATTAATTCAAATCAATGGTTATATGCATTTATTCTTTGAAATGTAGGGTTTTATTTGTAAAAGTGGAGATAGAACCTTATAATTCCGAAGTGAATCAGAGCTCTCAGAATTATAAGGTTCCATGTCCATTTGGGCCATCTTAAAAAATCCCATTTCCAAATGTGCCAGGATTTTGATATTCTATCCTCAAAGTACCTGTAGGGTGATGGTCTTGTTGAGCTATAATAGTAGTGTAACGACTACAGAAGGGACCCAGGTGCGAGGAGCAAAGGAGTTTTAATAAGCGACAGTACAAGGGAAGATCCACAGACGTAAAAGACAATACAGTCCAAAATTCGGTACACAGGCAGGCAGGGAAAACAGGCAAAAGTGTCCAAAGCACAATTCAAAAGGGCAGGTCGGATAACACGGTCCAAGTCGAATGCACAGGTCGTTCAGAAAAATCGAAAGCGTCAGTCCAAAATACAAAATCCAAAAATCACGGTCATACACGAATTATCCAAAATACATAGAATCACGGCTTAGTACGTTACACGAGTTGCAAACAATACCTCACACTGAGGCCAGCCAGGAGAGTCTCTAAAATAGTCTACGGCTCATTAGGGCATTACTTTCAGGTGTTTAAAACTCCGGTGAGCCCGGTCGGCTCTGGAGGGGGCATGGTCGCTGTGACTGCTCTCGCCGTGACAGCAGCGGCAGAGGGCGCAGCTCCGATGTTACAAGTACATAACAGTTTTGCCAGCTGGGGTGTAAAAACTTTGATGCTCAATATCTCAGAACTACCCTAAACGGAGATAGAACCTTATAATTCTAAGCTCACGATATATAGAGAACGAAAAAAAACGTTATTAACCGGTTTTGTGGATTTCAGAATAACGTTTCTGTTCCGGAACAGTTGAAGACCATTTTGTTTTCGTTTCCGTTTCTCGTAAAATTCCGTTAAATTCCGTTCGTTTTCGGTTTTCGTTTTTTGAACCGGTTCGGAGCCCTGGTACGTACATTTGCGAATGTAGCGTTATCAGCGCCATGGACACACTGCAGATTGCGAACGCTGTCAGACCCAAGTATTTATCAATCGTTCAATCCTTAGTGTAAACTGCGCCTTTCTCTGCCTTTCTCCGCCCATAAACGGAATTTACAAACGTCCACAACTGAATTGCAGCGCCTACATACAAGCGCAGTTGAATGAAGTTAACTGATGACAACATTAAAAAGAATCAAACGTTTAGCTATCGTTTAGCTTGTGCACGTAGGCTATGGAAGATTGGTCAAATCTAGCAAGTAGGAAAGTTTAAGTGAATGACGTGAAAGTGAAAGTAAGACATTCGAAAGGCCAACGAAAGTTAAGGTTGCTTTTGGTAGTACAAATACTTTCACCACAAAAACTGGTGTTCTAAATAGCGAACTGTTGTCTTTGAAAGGTTCTCTTATTGACACATTGAACTGCAATTTGGATTAACACCTGGCGGAAGTATTTAGGCGCAGAATAGACGTGCGCTTTCAGGAGCAGTCTTTGTACATACCGCGGAATACATAACTAGGCGCTCTTTACTCTTCCCCTATCCTTTTTACGCTAAACTCCCACTTTCCCCTGGATCCTCCCATGAATGCATATGCATGACATGACAATCGTAATCTGCCACTTTCAGCTCCCGCGACAGGCAGTTTGCGCTTTTACATCATTGCGGCCTGTTTGTACATACCTCGCAATGATTTTACACGCACATTGCGAAAACAAATACGCCTGAAATGGGCGCAAAAGCGTTAGTACATCTGGCCCTCTGTTTTTAATTCACATTTTGCACAACATCCCAACTTTTTCTGATTTGGGGTTGTACTGTACTTGAGGAGGAACTGTGCAAAACACAGAGCAGCACGTTTTGTTTTTGAGATACACATCTGGACCCTGTCGCTGGAGTTGCAGCTCCAGCTGTTGTTGGTTAATGTTTTGCTTTTTTCCCTGTTAGGTGAGCTCTAGATGAAGACTTTATACTTTTAATTTCTTTCTTTTCTGTCTGTCATTCTGCCTGTAGCTCACACATTGACTTGCACTAGCAGCTTAGCAGCTTTGGGATGCATTAAGGATGTAAGGCACTGGTCCCACCCCACGTATAAATAAAAGCAGGTTGAAGTTATCACTCCATAGGGATAGCTTTTATTGTGCTCTGCTTCACACATTTAACAGCTGGACCTACAAAGATGAAGGTTAATTATCAGTGCTGCAACTCCCAATACCATGCTCAGCTCAACAGAAATAGGTGAGGGAGAATGGAAGAGAACACATATTGGCTTGCATAAACATAATGCTCACCAAAGGGGATAATATTGCAACGACATGGTGCATCATGCAGCTTGGCTTATATTACAATACATTTTCAAGGATGTTGCCTTAAATGTAAATATGGATTCATGGTTCCCTCAGCTATTAAGTTAGAGTGAATAAAGGTGTCAATTGAGTAGTTGTAAAGTGTCAGTAGACTCGGTTGAGTAGAAGTGTTACAAGTGTCTGTGAAGTCAGTTTATTATGACCGCCTCTCTAGTGAAGCAGCGGTCATATAGTTTTAGTATATATATATATATAGTGAGAGTTTTTTTAAATTCCGGGTTCTTTTTTTCTTCTTCAGTGATCAATGTTAATGTAAATCAGGTTTCTCGGCCAAGTATACTTGCATATACAAGGAAGTTGGTCTCTGCATTTATCCCATCCTTGAATTAATGAACACACAGTGAGCACACAGTAAAGTGAAGCACACACTAACCCGGAGCAGTGAGCTGCCTTGCTACAGCGGCAGTTGGGGAGCAGTTAGGGGTTAGGTGCCTTGCTCAAGGGCTGGTCGGGGATCGAACCAGCAACCCTCCGGTTACAAGCCTGAAACCCTAACCAATAGGCCACGACTGCTGAATGATTCCCGGGACACTGAAAAACCAGGCTGCATGAAACTTGGTGGGCATGTAGCCCCACAAGGATGACATGCAACCATTGTTTTTCGTTTGATACATCGCCCACCCGCCGGACTGGACCCCCAAAAGGAGTGTAGGGAGGATGCAGTTTTCTGTGAATATCTCGAGAACTGTAGGGCCTAGGATGACCAGTTTATTGTATGTCAGTCTCAAAGGGCCATCTCAACCCATCCCACAGAGTAACCACTCATTTGCAGTATAGCGCCACCTAGTTTAAAATGAAAAAGCAAAAATGAGGCGTTGTAATCGCAGGTATCTTTGGCTGACATGTTCATAACTGCACAAAAACTGAGGTGTAGGATCATTATGACACCCTATGAATACATGCCGAGTTTCATGGAGTTCCGTTCAAGGGGGACCATACAATGCACGCACATACTCACCCGCACACTATGTGGTACACTATTTGAGTGTTAAGAGTCTGGAAAACAGATCGCCCTGCTCCACCTCTGTAATGGGTCCACAGGTGGAAGGGGACGTGAGATTTCTTACCCTGTACATCTCAGTCATTTAAATCATATCTACACATGACCTAAACATTACATAAACTGTGTATGTGTGTGTGTATGTGTGTGTTTGAGGGAGGGGGGGGGGGGGGGGGCATCAAGCTCAATCTATACATAATGTATTTGTGACCCTGCAAGGCGAAACCAGTCGTTTTGCGCACGGTACTATTTTGAGAAAATCCACAATAAACAAACATACAGGTTAAAATGTCGAATTTCACGTTTTCGCATAATTCGACAGTATAGTCTACACTTTCATATTGTGAACGAATTTCACGGACAAACATACGTTTTGACTGTTAAACCCTTACTTTATTTAGGTGAAGATTCAACACATTAGCAGTCATTCCCTTTGTCCACGCCGCTATAAGGTTTTATTGTAGGGTATGGTAGAGCTAATTTACTCATTAGGCTACTCATTACTCGTTACTCAATGTGTCAGCTCTATATCGTTCTTGGCATATGTAACCGAATATGAATGTGAAAGACTTGCCTTTCAGGGCACGAACGGTCAAAAGCACGAACTTTTAGAAATATCCTGGCGTCATTTTAGGGACCAGGAGAAGTTTTCCATTGAAGTAGGCTAGCGCATTTTAAAAGTAGGCTAGACTATACACAATCAGTGTACACAGAACTTCCTCTCCCCTTACTTGCCCCAAAATACATTAATTATATTCTATAGTGCAGGGGTCGGCAACCCGCGGCTCTTTGATCCCTCTGATGCGGCTCAGCTTTTGATAATAATTAATGAGTATTTAATTAAAATTTATTTTATTTTAGTTCGTTGATTTTCAAAATGTAATATTGTAGGTCTATCTGAGTAATTTAGCCTATATAACTTTTCCATGTCAATATCAAACAAAATCACAGATTTCCCTTCATTTCCCTCCAGTCAACGAGAACACTTTAATTGTTATTGTTGATGTGTGCGCTTGCTGTAGGCTAGATAAGGAAAATGTCAAAAAGGAAACGTCAGCGACCACAGCTTGCAAGCACAAGCGGGCTGAAATGGGAAAGTTTCCATCCGAAGACTGATTCTGAAAACGCCAAATGGACTGCCCGTTATATATCGCACACTGCAACGAGTTAGTTTGCTGTGTTAACCCTGTTCGGTTCCACTTGCATGTGAGAAATCTTTCTCACATATGAAAAATATAAAGACAAACCTGCGCTCACGTTTATTAAGGGCAATTCTGCACAAAACTGTCACATCCATACAGTGCCGGCCCGAGCCTTTTGGGGGGCCTAAGAAGAATTTGATTTGGGGGCCCCCTCCCACAACGCAGAGTCACCTGTGCTTGGCGATAATTAACAACTTCACACTATAATGTCATATTATAAATTAATACAGTGAGGTTATGTATTAATACAGTGACTGATTATGAACTACTGTCCCCCTGGACACAGATGCATAAGGACTCGGTAGGCTCATTCAGTAATCCATCCTTGCTCACATGCCAAAAATGTTTTGGGGCTCCGCTCTAGACTTCTGGCCCCATGTGCTTGGTAAACCAATGTATTAGTTGTTATTTACACCAACCCTGTCACCTTTTAATCTTAGAGGGTACTAATTTATTTATTATTTACAGATTTATTTGAAACATTCATATTCAAAGTGAAGCACTAAGGGTGGTTTACTGAAGTTGAATTGACAAATGACAAAATACAACAGCATTTGTATTTGTTGTAAATAAGTACATCCGTTTAATGACTTGTTTTTCAACAGATTTGCAGAACAAATCCGCAAATGTGCATTAAATGAGCAATCTTCAACTACAAAATAAAACCAAAATAGACAAACATTAATAATCAAAAATAAAATGTCCCAAAAAATAGATACTTATTCCTACTTCGTTCCTGGCTTTCAGGTATCTGCAACTCTGCAGTGGACGAACCTGCAATGATTAAATAAATACATAAATAAATAAAACAAAAACTATGTTAAATGTGTCATGTCATATTAACAGGCTATGTAACCATTTGCCATCAAGAAAACCTCACCTTCTGTGTCATCAGCCATGGAGGCAGACACTTGATGAGGTAGAGTTAGGTAGTGGTAGAGATGTGCTCCAAAGTACTTCAACAGTGTCTCTGAAAAAAAATTGCAGTATGGTGAACGCTTAACATGGTGATCTACTGCAGCCTAAATATTAGGGTAGCACCGCTACATCACTTGCCACTATCTTAATCAAATGTAAGTATATTTTCATCACAGAAGTCTCCCCACCGAACATGGTATATTTTCTCAAACACTATCATCTCTCTCCAAAGATCTTAGAGCAGAGCGCACGTACTGTTCCATCTTTGCCTATGAAGCTGGAACGTTACCGATGCCCAGAGTCGTGCTAGTCAGTGGGTTGGGGTTGGGACTGGGAGCCTGGGCTTAGCCTGCTGTTGCTATCAGACTTACCATTATGTCACATATTATAGAACAGTAATAAACTATCAACACTTTCAGGTGCGAAATCAGAAACAATCCCTCTGTGGTAAATTTGCCTTCAGCTACAGTACGTTTTCATGTAGCTACTGTAGTGCTAATGTCCACTTCAGTCAGCTAGCTAACTTTAATTTACAACATAAGCCCACCTATGGCTAGGGTACATGCTTGATTGAACATCCAAAACAATCCCAATATCCTTGACATCTGAAATACACCTAGATAAATATATATTAATGGGAGACATTTCTCTGTTGATGGCGGGGATTTAGCTCTGGTGATGGCTTATATTAGCTGCTAGATCATGACAGCTAGCTGGCTACCTCAAGCACAAAACATACTGTAAATAATCATGCAAACATACCTGTATCTTGCTCGTTTTTCTCCTCCTCTGTCATTTTCTTCTTTCTGTTTTCGGCACCAGAAGGATACGTCCTTTTTTGTGACTTTTCTTAACATTACCGTCTCTTCCGATTTTTTAACTTGATGCACTGTCTGCACGAATTGTCTATGCACCCGTCTAGTTTATGCGCGTGACTCAAAGGCTGGCAGACACAGTAGAGGTAGGCAGGCATATTGATCATGAAATCAGAATTTTCTTGTTTTGAATTATTAATTGTTTCATTTATTCATTCATTGATGTCACTTGTTTACGTTATTTATTATGTAAAAAAAAAGAAGAAAGAAACTCGATTGGGGGCCCAGAGAAATCAAGAGAAATCAAGACCTGTTTACCACCATCTCGAAGTACAGGCCACAAATGGGGTGTAGTGGGCCTAAGACTGGACAAGACAGTAAACAAGGTTTATGTATTATTATTATTATTATTATTATTATAAGTTTGCATATTTTTGTTAGACATATTGCTTGCAGAGACTAGGCTATCTATGGTCATGCCCCCCAAAAAGAGCATCTCCACTTTAGCACTTATTAGTGACTAGGTACGTTTTTGCAGTGTATTAATGCCAAGTTGTTGATGTCCACAACATCTTGAAACAACAACCACCAATATTCTAAGCTACTAATTATGCCCCATAAGCAATGTCAAATTCAGTAGCCTATTAATAAGAGACACATTCTTGCCTCTGGGATATATTAAGAAATGATACCATGACTGTTGCTCTGGCATGTTTGACCAACCAGTTTGTTTCTGTCACTGCCTTCCTTCTCTACAAAAGTAAAGATCCACTTGGCATTTGCCTCTGATACATTGAAGAATCCTAGATTTTTTTCTAAATCAAATCAGTGTCTATTTCGTTTTTAAATGGTAGTTGAAATTTAGCTTCAAGCAGATTGTTCTGAATTGTCTTTGACAAAGTTGAGGTTTTAAAATGGGAAGCCAAGACGTTAGGCCTATAACACATCCATAACATAGGCTAATGTTATCATAACACATCAATGAACTTACAGGATGGCTACGTTGAGAAGCTGGACTTTCTAATGCATAGCCTACTGTAGCCTACAGTTTATCAAGTTTATCCTTACCGTAGCCAAAGTAGCACCCACGAACTGTGTTAATTTCACAGGAAGTCTCTTGGTCTCCCCTCTGCATTCACTCATAGGTCCTCATTTCAAAAAACTGTAAAGAATCCTGTACGTTGCGGTCAACGATGTTCATCGCCTGAAACTTCCGTCGAAACCATCTTGCTAGGACTTAGCGAGTCACTAACGTTAGCTGACTGGTGGGGGAGACCCCTAGCTGATGTTAGAAAATACAGAGCTACACACAATAATCCTAAATAAAACGTTCTCCCCTACACAGAAAAAAATCTGATGTACCTTACAAAATGAATGTAAAACAAACTATGCGAATGAATTACACAATTTATAATGAAACTAGTAAGGTCACTGAAGGCAACTGAAAAGTGATGGCAAGCTAATGGAGACAGTGATTGGCCAGAGTGTTGCGTCAATCATATTCAACGGCAGGAAGTGTGAAATTCTGCCCAATCGGTCACTGCTTCACGGGTGGGACCTGTTGTCACTCACAGAACTGATTTCAGGAAAACAGCTCGTGTTAGTAACTGTATTTCGGTTTCAAAGGAGTAAAATTGTGATAATTGTAAGATTTTTTTTGTGTTTTGTTTTTTACTTTTTTTTGGTGAAGCACTGCTTCACCTGTAGTCTTATAGAAGCCTCCTCTGACATGGTAGCCTATTTCGTTGGCGATATGCCAGTTTTGCATGGAGTTGCTCTTAAATGGTGACAGCCTCAATTCTTGCATGAAACTTCACCTCACTGAATATGAGCCAGCCAGACTCCAAGGCCATCACCAAATCTAATCTCTGGTAGGCCTAATGTTCAATTTCGCCAATGACATGTCAACGAAAATTGAGTGTTGTGTTACCACTGGCGCCTTAATGCAGGGGCTTACCTGGGCTTCAGCCCAGGGGCCTCGACCAATGAGGGGCCTCCTAATAATAATAATGATAATCAATAATAATAAACGGCCGTGTCCGTATTCACGGCGACAGTCATTAGCCTACTCTGGAGCTAGCCTACATAATTGAGCACATCGCACTGCTCTACAATGACATCGATGCAGAGGCCCCCTTTGTCTTCTCTTCTAAAGTGTAACAAAATGTAACAAAACTTAATAAATCCCAAAGGGTGTAGTAGAGGAGCTAGAGGAGCTGCTGAGATGAGGTCTGACGTTAGCCAGGCTAGTAGGCTAGCCTTTTTGATAAGCGATGTCATGGGTAGGCTGACGTGATTAAGGAGGGCTTTCTGTTCCTGTTTATGTTAAGGTTTTACATAGGCTCAATAATGATAGGCTACACTGCATGTTAGGCTATATCAACCAAAAGCGCACGTTATGTAAATAGGCGGGTCAGATCGTGGGCCGGGTATCATAATTAATATTTGCGGGTGGGGGGGCTTAAAAACACATAGTAGGTGGTATTAAAGCGCCCCTGTGTGTTACCTATGATGTTACTTTGTATAGCCTACCAAAGGACACTGGAAAAATTGGGGGTGGTGTTCAGCCTACATGGGGAGCCTAAGGCCTATACTTCTGTCATTCCACTTTACATTTCAAGTTACTTGCACATTACTTTTTAAACGAGTAGAAAATGTATTTAAAAATCCTCTGTTGAATGAAAGTAACTGTACGTTAAATATCCAAACTTCTTCCAAACCGTCTTTATGTGGCTCTTCTGAGATTAAAAAAATAAAACATTTGGTAAAAGAGGCTCTCAAAAAGGTTGCCGACCCCTGCTATAGTGACACCTTATGCCCGTCCCAGGTATTAACTAGGGGGCAGAAAAAGACTCATTGACTGCATAGTCAGTCTTCCGCTTCAGTCACGCTACCGTTAGGCTAATCATAGCTGTGCCCTCACACTATCGCATGTGACAATTTACTTAAAAAGTTGATTTTCTCCTCTTCTGGCGTATCGTGACAGGAGAACCATGCCAACTTTGGATGTGGTTATCTTAGCGATACTTTTTGCAATACCCTCGATATACATATCGTTGGAAAGCTTAGTTTATGGCCGTTCGTGTGAGTACACTAACTTAATTTAGTAAATTTTACCAAACCGACTGGTTTAGCCTTGCAGGGTCACATTTGATCAAGTACACAAAAAAGAGTGTGTGAATGTGATTTGCTTCTTTTAGACCGGAGATACTAGAACAGGTGTCTCAAACTCCCGGCCCAATTCTTTATGTTAAAATAATAATGTAATCCGGCCCTTGAGGGTATTCAGGCGCGCGGGAATCTATTTTTGACCAGGAGTGCTGAATAACAAAAATAATGGATTTCCGACAATTCCCCCCTCCCCTGGACATGGTTAGGATTTTGACTGCTAAATACGCATTTTAGTGCGGTGTGTGCGGGTGATAGCGATAAGTTTTAGAAAAGTCCTGGGCAGCCACAAATTCCAATGTTCTGCGACAGCACTCCGAGTCCACTGCGCCCACCCTAACCCCACAGAAGCGCACTTGACATCATTAGCCTATTTTAGTATAGCGAAGGAAAAATACTTTTCTGATCGTCAAAACCACACCAGAGATGTTAGGCTTTAAATATAGGCTAATAATCAGGCTGCAATGATCTCGTAAATAATTTCTGAATAGCCTAAAGTGTGTCGTCTCCACAGCAAGTAGGCCTATGTTTCCTAATAATTTCTATCTTCTAGCGACTAGGATAGTGAAATGATTTCACTAGCTATGCATTTATTATTTTTGCAAAACTGTAAAACACAATTAAAGTTTCTTTCAGCTTATCCATGGTTTTTTTGAACGTGTAAATCACATAGAATATGTAGGCCTATATCAACCGTAGGCCTACACACTTGATCGCTATCACATAGATGAAACCACGCTACGGTTCTTACAGTAACTGACTCAAAAATATAAATAATGTCAGACAGCGAATTAGTAATTATTTAAAAATATATATAATATTTTTTAAAAATCTATCTCCTGCCAGCAGGGGGTGCACCCTCAGCACCCCCCCCCCTCCCCCCTTCCCGCGCCCTTGAAGTGTTATGTTATTCACCTATTCTAATTCTGAACGAGAATATCCTTTTGGAGATTATGATCGATCGTCTATTGACAGTGATAGTCACGGTGCGTCTGTGAATGGAGGTGCGTCTTTGCGTGTATAATAAGACGGTGTCCACTAAGAATACCATGCTTATTTCGACCCTCTGCCCAACAGTTGCAGTGGTAATCGTGATGATAGTGTCCGTAATGGACGTGGTACAGACAGCAGGGCTAGTAGAAATAGGGCTCTGAAGAACTACAGTAACCCGCGATAGGAACTGATTTGATCAGGATACTTTATTGTAGGCCTTGTGGTTATAGGTTAGTAATAGTTTACTATTGTTGGTAGCCTATACAGTACATCAATAAACCTGCTCAAATATGTTCATCCAGTATTTACTGAAAGGTGCATAATTTGAGGTGATTGCCATCCAGTGGCAAATTAGATGGGTAAATGTACCCCCTTTATGAACTTTTATTTATACTCAAAGATTTTTACATTTACAGTAGGACTTTATCTCTGACCACTTTCAAGCCATGGCCTTTTGAAATTTTGATATAAAAATCCTGTGTTGCTTTCTTAGCCCTGACACCTAGTTGCCAGGTTTAAAAAAGTTATGAGAGGAAAATATTTTTATTTGCTGTGAAATACACATATAGGCCTACCTGTTTTTATGTTTTTTTGTCTGTTTTTTTATTTTTATTAATATTTATTTTATCATTATTTTATTTACAGTATAAGCTAAGGTTGCTAGCACAGGTGTCTAAAAATAGATAAAAAGACTTGCACTTTCTGTTTGTAATTTTGTGTTTGAAAATACAGTATTTGAAAAAAAAAAATTTAGGAAATAGCCGTTATTTTTGTATTATTCTTTAAGTATAAGTATATATAAAAATATATAAAAGTATATATATAAAAAGTATATAAAGTATACTCTTTTGATCCCACGAGGGAAATTTCGTCTCTGCATTTATCCCAATCCGTGAATTAGTGAAATACACTCAGCACACAGTGAACACACAGTGAGGTGAAGCACACGCTAATCCCGACACAGTGAGCTGCCTGCAACAACAGCAGCGCTCGGGGAGCAGTGAGGGGTTAGGTGCCTTCAGTTACAAGTCCGAATCGCTTCTGCCAATCAGATGACATTGGCAGAAGTGGCCCCCAGCTCATTTGAGTTTTAGACCCCTGTACTAGAACAACGCGTACTACAGACTGAACTCATGTATTATCATTATGTAAGTCTCCAGTGCACTTGGTCAGTATTGCTGAAGTGAGTGAGGGGTCTTTGACCTGCCGGCTCTGGGGGAATGAGGGATCTGTTATGTAACACCTGGAGGGACTGTAGGCTCGAAGAGTGAACGAGGCAGAAATGGGTGGAGGAGTGTGTTTGCTGCTGGTGGTGGTGGTGAAGGGGTGTGTGTGCTGGTGGTGGTGGTGGTGGTAAAGGGGTGGGGTGAGGATTCCCGCTCCTGCTGTGATTGGCCTCCGAAGCGCCCGCTGGTGTTGACAAGCAGCATGTAGGTTTGTCATTAAGATGAAAGCGGGAGAACTCACCTGGAGGAACAGCTGTGTGTGTGTGTGTGTGTGTGTGTGTGTGTGTGTGTATGTGTGTGTATCTGTTCTGTGTGTGTGTGTGTGTGTGTGTGTGTGTATCTGTGTGTTGTGTTGCTTGCATGTCGGTGCTCATCTCTGCTCAGCTGTGAGTGCATGTGTATGCATGTGTGTGTCTGTGTGTGTAAGGGGGAGGTTTGTGAATACATGGTGATTACAGAGCTGTCTGCCTTGCTGGATGTCAAAACTGATAAGTGCGTTTGAAAAGCAGAGATGTGAAGAGGAGAGGGAGACATTTCTCAATACTTCTCTGTTAGAACAGGTGTTCCCTTCCCGTTTTCCCTGTGTTTTGGCCTAAATCTGAGGGGTTGAGTTTGTGTGTGTGTTTGTGTGTGTGTGTGTGTGTGTGTGTGTGCCTCTGTGTGTGTGTGTTTTTGTGAGCATGTAGAAATAAAGGTGGGACAAAATATTATATACATAAAATTGCACATCCAAACCGGCGCCAGATATCGATATTTCAACTCATCAGTCATACAGGCGCTGTAAATAGACTCCACAGCACCACACATTTGACTCATAAGAGTCACCACTTCATGACTTCTCATGGTTGTAATTGTCAAAAATATATCTACACTACTGTGAAGACTATAAAACTCACAGGGGAAAAGACTCTATCTATGCACTGTTGTTCATCGAATAAATATGTAAATCAGACATTAGGTATGTTTTCTGCTTTAGTTACTCAGATATGTATTGTAGATGATTTTCTTTAAACTTATCATGTAGGAAAATGGGTAGTGTATATTATCATATACCGAACGCTCCCAGAAAGTAGGGCAGTAAGGTGTGTGTGTGTGTGTGTGTGTGTGTGTGTCTGCAAGTGTGTGCACATGCATGTGGAAAGCTGCTCAAATGAAGTGTTGGTTTCGCACCTGCAGCTGAACGACATCTCCTAGCTTTGATCTCAAACCTGACCTCAATCCAGCTCCTCGCCCTTGCAGGGGCCATCTGATGAATGCCTTGACACTGACCTCAGTGCTCTCACCAGCATGGAACCTAAACTCAGACATGGGGTTTTTGTCCGTTTGGATTTTACACCGCTGTGACAACGTTCCAAGCACGCAGCAGCACCTCTTAAGACAGAAGTGTTGCATTGTGACGAGCTATCCATAAGGTTCCATGATCACTTCTGATGTAATAGAAACTGTACAACATAGGACACAGTGATATATTTTGTTAGCAGGACATTGGCTAGTGGCTACCGTAATGTCCCAACTATTAGCCGAGAATTATACATAGATTTTGCAAAATTTCTTCAGAGTTAATACACGGGGGAAGTTAATATGGTATTAATATGTTTTTTTTTTTTATTGCATAAAACACTGTCCTGCGGTTTAAACACAATGCGGCTAATTCACAGGAAATTACTGTAGTGGGACCTGGAGTGCCCTGGCAGAGGGCAACAGCTGAAATGATGAGTGAAGGTTGTGGGCCTTGGGCTGCTTTTTTGGTTATGGGTCATTTCTGTATGTAGGTTACGGAGGTGCAGTTGTTTCTCTTCAGAGCTGACCTGCTTGACCACCTGTCGGCTTGTTCCTGTGCTTGATTCAGAGGTGCCAATACCAAGACACTATGTTGTAAAGGTGAGGAAAACCCTCAATGAGGATGATTTGTAGACCATGGAGGTTTCTCCTATTCATGCATCTCCCTACTATCTGGATTACACCTGCTGTTTACAATCACCTGCTGTATACAATTGGGGACTTGTCTGTCTACTGGCCCATATGGCGTGCTTGTGGGGGGTAAAGGGTTAAGGCTGATAGTCTTGAATATCTGTGTATAAAGTCAAATAATTGCGACATATGCTAAGAACAAGCTAAGGCTGGCTGCTTGGAGTCCGCATCAACGGGGCCTAAGCATTTGTTAGCCTAGGCATTTGTCAGCAAAGCCTTTATATATAGTATAATAGTATTTCTGATATGTTGCTGATTGGATCATAAATGGCCACAGCAACAAAGGGGAATGACTGACTCCTCTCTAATAACTGTGTTACATGTTATTTTCTATATTTCTGATATGTTGCTGATTGGATCATAAACGGCCACAGCAATGAAGAAAAGTGAAAGTGATTGATAATGACTGACTGACTATTACTGTTACATGCTCCAAATGTAAAGCACTTTGAGCTGCATTCTGTGTATAAAAGGTGCTATACAAATAAAGCTTATTATTAAAGACCTTTACAGCTAACTAAAAGGAGCAAGGAGGTCCCTACAAGCCACTGGCCTACACGTGGATTCAGTGTCATAGCCAAGTGCCTGGATTCAGTGTCATGGCCAAGTCTTTTAGAGTTTGCAAAATGATTGTGCAGTGCCAACTGTAAGCTACAGAGAAATGGAGAGTGATATTATGATATTATGTGAGTGATGCTATGAAAGAAACAGACAAAACGTGAGTATGAAGATGAAAATGCTGATATTTTTACATTTACAGATTAGACTTACTTCCTGGAATAGTCTCTCACTCTCTCTCTCTCTCTCTCTCACACACACACACACATAGAGTGTGTGCCACTCTTTTTTTATGTCTCATTATAGAGTTCACCTGAGACTGACTGTGGTGGGCTGGAATTTCTTGCTCTCAGGAGGCAAAAAAAATCGCTGAGTCGTGCCCACACACACACACACTCTCTCTCACACACACACACACACACACACACAGTTTCAGTGTTGATGAGAAGACTGCAGAGACTGATTAGCCTCATTACAGAGATTGTGTTTGCGTTGGAGTGAATAAGGGGTCATAGTCTTGCACGTGCTCCAACACACTGGGCTGTGTGTGTGTGTGTGTGTGTATGTGCGTACACACTCTTGGAAGATTGCGTGACACTATTGTGCACGAGATCTTTTACTCACTTGAGAGACA
The DNA here is from genome assembly GCF_046254945.1 of Alosa pseudoharengus. Lineage (NCBI taxonomy): Eukaryota > Metazoa > Chordata > Actinopteri > Clupeiformes > Clupeidae > Alosa > Alosa pseudoharengus. The sequence goes on along the minus strand of NW_027468664.1, from coordinate 21,749,309 downwards.
ATGCAAATGTTTCCTTTTGTGTACTGTACTGCCGGCTCTTGCATGTGTGTACAATATGATATTTGCTGATATATATTCTCTAAGTTGCATGCAATCTTTCTTTTCTCAGACCAGGTGATTTATCAGTGATTTATCAGTGCCTGTATGTCAGTGGATGGTTATGTACGTATTTTATTGTGTGCATATGTGTTTGTACTGTATGACTTTTGTTTCAGATTGCTTTGTGCTTTTGGCTGAGAGGTGTGTTTGTGTGTATGTGCATATGTGAATGTATGTGTGAGTGTGTGTGTGTGTGTGTGTTGGGTGAACAGGGATTCAGGGGTCTCGTCTTGCCTGGGCTGACGTGGAAAGGGGGGGAGTGTGAGAGGTACCCCTGTGTCCCAGGGGGTTGCTCTGACGTCAAACACTTCCAGAAACACACACACACACACACACACAAATAAGGCTTGAGTTACTGTGAGGATAGGTGAAGGGGGAACTCTGGGACACTTTAAGCAGGGTCTTACTCCAGTGTTTTTACCTGACTTCCTGCCTCTCTCCCAGCCTCCCTGTGGTTAATTATGGGAGTTATGTTACAGCAAATGAGGTGCCAGCAGTCCCTTAGCAAATGTTGTTGTTTCTAGAGTTATTTTTCAGTAGATGGTGATGATGATAACCATTATCATCATCATCGTCTCTCTCTCTCTCTCTCTCTCTCTCTCACTGACACTGTTTATTCTTAAAACGTAAAACACAAGTCCTGGATGACCTGTCCATGAGTGACCATGAGCGAAACATCCAGGAAACAGGAGTGAAACATCTCTTGTTCTTCTCTGTATTATTTTTTCTTTCAGAGAACTGTCTGTGTTTTAGTGTTGCTGTCGCAGCAGGATTTTAATCTGTCAGCTCCAGCTGTTAGGACTTCTTGGATCTGGAACAGAGTGTGGACTGGGAGTCCCTCCGAGTGTACAGGCACACACTTGCAAATGCTCTCTCTCACTCTCACACACACACACACACACACACACACACACACATACACACACAGACAAACACACACACACACACATACACACACACACACACGCACACACATACACACACTCACACACATAGAGAGAGAGAGAGAGAGAGAGTGTGTGTGTATGAGAGAGAGAGAGAGAGAGAGAGAGAGATACATTTATACACATTCCCACACACAGGCACGCCCATACATTAAAGTAGACACTGAAGACTGTAATAAGTGATGCTTTAGATACCATCAGTCAGTTAAAGCGGATATGGTCTTGTTCCTGTCTCTGTTCTACCCAGTGTGTGTGTATGTGTGTGTGTGTGTGTGTGTGTGTGTGTGTGTGTGTGTGAAAGAGACAGAGAGAGTGTATGTAATTATGGTTTTGGCCCAACAGATCCTTATCATTAATAGTAGTCTCTATGCAGGTAAGTTTACTATGAATTGTAAACATATAGCAGAGGTCATGCATGACAATGTACTATGTGTGTGTGTGTGTGTGTTTTTGTGTGCGTGCATGTGTGTGTGTGTGTGTTTGTGTGCATAAATTGTTTTCTCAGTATATAAACTAGAGAATTCCAGGGAATTACGAGTGCATGAAAATGTAAAAATGGCTGCTGAATGAAATATTGTTGAATATTGTCTAAAATATAATCTAGGTAAAAAGATGGAAATGCCATCTCAATTACATTTCTAGCCTGTGCGTGCCGTTTGTTGTAGCGTGCATGTACAGGGTTCCGGACTGGTTCTCTATACGGTGTCATTAGACACATAGGCTCACTCAGACACGGATTCCCACCATCCCCAAGAATGCACCATCCTGCAGGCGGGTACAAGCCCCCCGTATACACAGGACTGTTTTTGAGTATTCTGGCGTTGTGTACAGAGCCAGGGTACCCTACAAAAACATCCACAAATTTGGCCTGGTGGTCACAGATGGCCTGCATCTGTATTGAATGGAACAACTTCCTATTAAAATAGCAGGCACTATCAGCTGATGGTGGCTTTATGCGGATGTGGCAGCCATCTATGGCCCCCACTGCCACATTAAAAGCTGGGGACTCAGCCCGTTCTGCAAAACCTACACCCACCACTTCCAGGTTCTGAGGAAACACAATAACCCTCCGGAGAATGGCCACGATAGCCGTGCAGATCCGGTGGTCAATGTCGTGTACCTTGGTAGTGTTAATTTTGTCACCTATTTTTAATTTAGTCTTAGTCTCAGTCTTGTGACGAAATGTCCTTTTTAGTCTTTGTCATATTTAGTCATTCAAATATCATTTTTGTTAGTCAAGTTTTAGTCGACTAAAAGTCACGTCATTTTAGTCTAGTTTTAGTCCAAAGAAAACTAAAGGTATCTTAGTCTTAGTCAGTTTTAGTCAACACATTTTAGTCTTTTTCTTTATAACAAATTATTTCTGATTACCATTTGAGTCAAATAGTGTTTCACACATCTCAATTTTCCAACAATATTGTGTGTCCACAGGGCTACTCGTCTGTTATAATTACTCATTCTGATTTCTTGTCAGTCAGTATGTTTACATGCACAGGTAAGTCGAGCTACAGTTATAGCTCGGCTGGGGTTTGACCATAGACAGTAAAAGATTTGACTGGACCACTGTTATATTCGTAGACCAGTGTTTCTCAAAGTGTGGTCCGGGGATCACTGGTGGTCCGCAAGCTATCCCAAGTGGTCCGCCAGCAGACGTGGTAAAAAATAATATAGATTACTTGTTTGCAATATAACTTGTATGTAAATCCAAACAGTTCTGCAACACTGTCTATGTAAGATATGCCAGTTTAAATCATACAGTATGAATCCTCTGACACAATAAGCAAAGTGCAAAGACAATAAACAAGGTGGTTCAGTGAATAGGCCTATTGTGTAGACTAGGTCTAATCTTTTTTTTTTTTTTAGCTAGGGTTAGTTAAGTGGTCCTGAAACTGAAAAAGTTTGAGAAACACTGTCGTAGGCCAAACTATTAATGTTTTACTCCGCCTCGCTAGATGGCGATATGCGCCCAAACAACACATTCCCCAAACAGACTCTCCATCTTAGCCATAGCTAACTTGCTAGCGAACTTTCCATATTAGCTTACTTGCTAGCAAACTTTGCATCATCAGTCTAACTAGATGAATAGTTGACATTACATGCTGAACATTTTCGTATGGACATTCTGGGGGATGTTAATTTGTATGAGAGAAGCTTCAACTTCTGGGTATGTAGCATTGTGGCATAAACCTTAGGTAGTTAGCTCGCTAACTCTGGCAGAAATCTCCAGTGTTCTTGTTCCATGTAGTTTCGTGTTGCAGCCACAGGGTTGCAGTAACAGCACGTAGACTAGCCTACAGGAAAGCTGCTGTGTATGAACTCATTCGGAATATTTTGAAAACGTAACAGCTAGATATTCTGTCTTCTCATTTTGTAGACGAACATGAAGGGAGATTTTATCTTCGTTTTTATTTCATGCAAAACATTTTAGTCTCGTCTTTTTTCGTCAACAATAATGCATCTTAAGATAGTCTTAGTCAGTGTTTCAGGACATTACTGCCGTCTCGTCATCGTCTTGTCTTAGTCATGAAAAAAAAGGTCGTTGACGAACATATTTCCTCTCGTCTCGTCTCTCGTCTCTCGCCTCTATGTCTCTCTGCCATCCATGGTCAGAGTCTGACCTCAGTGCCGCAGTGAGCGCAGTGATACTCTGCCGTGACAAGCGGAGATCACCCTTCAGATCCTTACCACGGATGTACGACCGCAGGATGGGAACAGCTGTATTCAGCTGGCAGTAGGATGTTGGGCCCAAAGTCTGTCAATGAATTATTGTGCAAATTTTTAAAAATAAGAAGCTGTATTATTTTCATATGTATTATTTTCATATTAAATGATGAAAAATTAAAAAATGTTGTGTACATGTGAACTAATGAATGAACTCAATCCTGTTGCTGATTAACTTGTTCTCTCATTTTGTGGTAGCAGCTACGTGATAAAACTATAACTAATTATGTGAATTATGAAATAATTAAGTTAGCTTACATTGCCAATTAATTAAGTAACGTGGGTTTTATCTCGGATTGACAGTCTATAACAGCCTTTAACACTGATGAAGGGGAGAATAAAATCATGCCTTACCTAGCTCCTAGAAAAATCCATTAAGAGCTGCCTGTAAGTCGCTCTTCGCGATGATATACGACGATGCCATCTGGCAGTGATGTCAAGTGCCATTAACCCTGTGTAGTACATTTTCCAAAAATATGTTGTGTCAAGCAAAACAAGACGAATGAACTGCTCTAAAGTAGGCTTGGGAACCGGTTCCAAACTTTCCGATCCATCGGAATCGTACACATTCACACGTTAACAATTCCACTAACGATTCCAATACAAAGCTTAAAATTAGACATTCAAAGCCAACAACTCTCAAAGCCATCCTATAAGTGTAAGTGCAAATGGTACAGGAATCGATATGGGAATCAAAAATGAATTGCACCGATAAGCACATTCGACAATGGCATCGATATCGATAATTTCTTAACGATGCCCATCCCTACTCTAAAGTAAATAAGGTGAATTCTCGTAAATACGTTCAGTCGTGTCAAGCTAAACAAGGCGAATGAACGGCTCTGAGTAAATTCTCATAAATATGTTCAGTCGTTTTCAAGCAAAAAAAGATGAATGACGTAAACGGCTCTGAGGTAAATTCTCCGATGTGGCTTTAAAATTCCGCGGCATCCTTCGCTGTGCGTCATGTGTGTCACCGTCACATGTAAACATCCGGGGTCAAAGGAGAGGCAAGATGGCTGCCCATTACGTCCGAATTGTATGCCTACTACTCGCTCGCATACATAAATAACGTACTAAATTGACGGTTGAGTAGTACGTTCTAAACGACGTTAGTGTGTACTGACTATTCGGATGCACCCAGACAGTTGCTGGAGGTGGCCGGAACACTTGGCATAGGATTCTAAATGCCCTACTGTGATGTCATAATCGCCAATGTTAAGTCTATGGGGAAATTGTAGTAGTTTTTAATTAATAGTTTAAAAAGTATAAAAGTTACAAAGTTGAAAAATACATAGCTGAAGTCACCTAAGTAAGACCTACGCAACGCTGTTTGAATGAAGTTTCTACGTTAAACGGTTGAAGCCGCATTAAACGCACAAAAAGCGTCAGCGGAATAATAATAACATATAATAAGGATAAATCGGATAACAGTAGAGTGCATTTTCATGCACTCTAATAAGAAGAAATCGGATAACAGTAGATTGCATTTTCATGCACTCTAATAACTACATGTGTCTGGATGGGGAGGGAGGGAAGGCTGAGCTATGGGTAATACTGGTAAACTTGTTTTAACCTGATGTGTGTGAAACCTGCCGGAAAATGAGTTGGTCTCTTGGTTGACACACCTTTTTAGGGAGTATGCATCACATACAAGTAACACAAGTGAAATCAAAAAGTAAATGTTGTAATATTGTAATATTACTACTTAATATTGAAGTATTTGGGTGGAGGGGTGTTGAATGTGTATCACATACAAGTAACAAGTGAAATCAAAAAGTAAATGTTGTAATATTGTAATATTACTACTTAATATTGAAGTATTTGGGTGGAGGGGTGTTGAATGTGTGTGTGTGTGTGTGTGTGTGTGTGTGTGTGTGTGTGTGTGTGCGTGCGTGCGTGTGTGTGTGTGTGTGTTTAGGTGAGAATAAAAGGTGAGAAATATTTGTTTTCATTCCCTGAAACTCTTCTCGTTCTTAAGGGTTTATTTCATGGCTGTGTATATGTGTGCATTTTGATGTGTATCTCTCAGTGTGTATGTATTTAAAAATGTACTGTTAATGTCACACTTTGGCCCACACCAGGAAGTGACAAAGAGGCAAAGAAAATACTGAATAACAAGACTTAGAGAGAGGAAATACTGATGAAATAATTTTCTGCACTTTTATTGTTTGTTTTTGTTCTTTGTGATTTGTTATCTGAAGTTTTAAATGCTCACGCAGTCAGTGCCTTGGCAGCATGTGAACTCAATCACTTCAGATTGAAAGACAGATTGTTAGACAGAATGTAAAGGGTTATACAAAGAGAGGGGGGGGGGGGGCAGGAAGGCCAAGACAAACACAGGAGTTGAACAGTGACCCCCCTCATGGCTGGAAAGGGCTTCTGGTGTGTGTGTGTGTGTACATGTGTGTGTGTGTGTGTGTGTGGGTGGGTGGGTGTGGGGGCTAATTGTGTTTTGGTGTTGTGTTTGAAACAAGAGCCCTCATCCCACTGCCCACCAGCTGGAGAAACACAACAGTGTGCGACTATGAGGAATGGACGTGCTTTCAATCTGCCCACACACAGATACACACACACACATACACATGAACACATGTGCACACACACACACACACACACATACACACACACACACACACACACTTACACACACACACAAGGCACCTGAGAGACATTCATGAGTGTTTCACTATACCACTGAGGCACATTTTCATTAGCCAACATTTTTTTTCTGTCACTTTATATTCCACAGCAACATTTGAAGCTCCACAGATTTGGAATCTCTGAGGTGAATGCCTTCAGTAAACTGGCTGCTTTTATACAAAAATGTGTTTCTGCAGAAACCTTCTCCATAGACCAACAAAGGCATTTACATTTAATCAACAAATATATATGAAAAACTCTCCCATTCAGACATAGAATATACTGTTTATATGTGTGTACAGTATGTGTACGTGAATTCATTGTTCCTCTTCCACAAAGCATCTCCACGTTAACATATCATTTTACAAAATACTCATAACCCTCATATTTTGTGTGATTATGGACAACAAAGAATACCCTCTGCTGAAGAGTCAAATTCATGGCAAGCAATACATCTCTTAAAAGGGAATACATGAAAGTGAAATGAATGAAAGATAAGCAAAAGGGTTTTGTCGACCTAATGAATTCTCCTGTCTTCCGGAGGTGTGTTTCCTGGAAGAGGGAGAGGAGCTTGCAGGGAAGCACAAGGGAGAGGCGATGTTTCCTCTCCACGTTGACTAAGCAGAGAAGTGAACAGAGAGGAGGACACACCTTTGGTTTGGTCCATTAGTGAAAAGTACTATGGTCAGTGGCAGTGGCTCAAAAGCATATTTCTCTTTATTTATTTTTTTACTGTGAAAACACATGCCCTACAAGGGTGTGCTTCTCGATGTGTGCATTTGGAATGCTTATGTTTGGATATGCACATCTACGCAAGTACACACATGTGTGTAAACACACACACACACACACACACACAAACAATTACCCATGATGAAGGGCTCTGTGTGTGGCATGTTAGGATTGCCTTAGAGTTGAAATTGCTGCACTTGAACCTCATATTCCAGCATGTGTGTGCATGTGTGTGTGTGTGAGTGCGTGTGTGTGTGTGCGAGTGAGTGTGTGTGTGCATGTCTGTATCCAGCTCTAAGGCTCTATAGCTCACAGGCATCGGAGTTGTGTGTATGTGTGTGTGTGTGGGTGTGTCACTTCTAAAGATATCTACCCCTTGCACTGACCAACGAATACCACCAATGTGCAGTGGAAAGCAAAGCCAGATCTGTTCTGACCTTCATACTAAGGGAACAGCCTGCTCTTTCCTGCACCCCTCCTCACCCCTCTTTAGCTCAGAGAGTCCCTCTCAATGTCCTCGTGCTGTTTCATTAAAATGATTCAGAGGCCTCCTTTACAAAAAAGAAAAAACAAGAAAAACATGGGAAATATTCCTGCTATTTACAGCTATTCCCACAGCTCTGATTTGATGTGATGACCAAGTACGCAATCTGTGAATATGTGTGTGAGCGCATTTGCGCGTATGCGTGTGAGTGTGTGTGCAACTGTGCATGCATGCATGTATGTATGTGAGTGTGTGTGTATGTGTGTGTGAGCGTGTGTGTGTGCGTGCATGCATGCATGTGTGTGTGTGTGTCTGTGTGTGTGTGTGTGTGTGTGTGTGTGTGCATGCATGTGGTGTGTGTGTGTGTGTGTGTGTCTGTGTGAGTGTGTGTGTGTGTGTGTGTGAGTGAGTGAGTGTGTGTGTGTGAGTGTGTGTGAGCGTGTGTTTATTGCGAGTGCTGTATTCTGTGTATCTATCCATCATGGGCTGTGACGTTGCCAAATGACGATAACCCCTGTAAATCTCACGCAGACTGTGGGGAACAGCTACGGGCCGAGCGCTCGGAACACTCCGCTGGCGCGCTTCCCCGGCATCCTTCGTCACCATATTCGTCTTTCCCCACTTTTTATGGAGCAGGTTCAAGAGAAATCTACTCCTGCTTTTATGACCCTCTGTCCTATCTGCATCCTCTCTACTCTCTTCATTCTTTTCAATCAGCCTCCTTATATAATCTCTTTCTTTAATGTCTTTTTCTGCCTCTATCCATTCAATCTTCTGCTTACACTGCATATAGCTCCCCGTTCTTCATAGTTTTGGCTCCCCCTTGCTATCTTTTCATTAATCTTACCTTTTTTTATTTCTTCCTCTTCCTCTCATCCTCTTTCTATCTTCCTGTCCTTTCTTTTTTTTGTCCTTTTTTTGTCCTTTTATCTTTTTCTCAGACTCTTCTTATTCCACCTCCTCTCTCTCTCTCTCTCTCTCTCTCTCTGTGTCTTTTTGGAAAGATGATGGGTAGACGGTGTGATGCTGCTCCGCCCCCTCATGGCCTCTGCAAACAGCCCCGACGCACAGAGAGACCACGCTCCTTCAACGCGGCCATCCATCACCCGCCACGGCACACTTACATAACCGTGTTTACCTTCCCTTGGCCGCTGTCTTATGTCATCTCTTCCGCTACCAAACGTACGCAACGAGGAGTTATGGCCCTGGCTCCCGCGCTCGCCTGCACACTTGCTGCTTAACCCTGTCGGGACCCGTGATTGGTCTGACCTTGAGTCATCAAGGATTCCAATTGGTCCAGACCCAATGACTTTGATTTAAAACTCTGTCACACGCAACTGGATTTGGAGCATCTTTTCAAGGTCCATGAGTGATGGGACTTTACATTTTCTGGCTTGTGATTGGTCCCAGTTAAGCCCCTCTGGTGTAAGGTTGGTCGAGTTTAGTTGCATCTTGGCCTGCCATTTACGCCGAAAAAAGATGGAGACAAGGGGCAGCCATTTTTCAGTGTCAGCAAGGTTAAAAAATGAGAGTGTGTGTGTGCACGTGGGTTGACATGTGGTCACAGAAGTGTGTGTGTGTGTGTGAATGAGTGTGTGTATGTGTGCGTGTGTGTGTGTGTGAATGTGTGTGTGTGTGTGTGTGTGTGTGTGTGTGTGTGTGTGAAAGTTACCTTACGATACCAACTGTACAATATGTTCCTGCCCATTTGTAAGAGAACACTGTGTTCGTGTTTGAAAGTGTGTGTAAGTATGCACACTATGTAAGTGCCTATTCATCTCTTTGGTCTGAATATGTGCATGAGTAGACCCTCATGCATGAGTGTATGTGCAGGTGTGTGTGTGTGTCTGTGTGTGTGTATGTTCGTGCAAAAATGTGATTGTTAGCAGCCGGGCTATCCCAAGCTCCTCGGGTCTGCCACAGTAAGCCGTAACCGGATATCTGTCTGTTGATACTCTCCTTGGTTCGTGTGTGTGTTTGTCTTGCCTCCCTTGGCGCCTTAAGTGATGGCTTGGTGTTTAGCCAGTGATTATCTAAGTGCAGGTCATTAGGGAGACGGCTACTTTTCCTGGAGAGCATGCAGCGTGCTTGGATGGATGGATGGGGCAGTAGTGGAGCTGCCCATGTGATGGGTGAAGGCAGTCGGACATATGGTTCAGTGGGACCTTCTCAATATCCTGGATACTGTTTCAAACCTTTCTCTCTCTCTCACACACACATTCTCTCTCTCTTTCTCTAATTCTTTCTCTCTTTACCTCTCACATCTTTGCTCTCTCTCACTCTCTCTCTCTCTTGCTCCCATGTCTTGCTCACCATTTTCTCCAAATATTCTCTTTAATATTATTGGTCCTCTCCCTGCCTTTACCCCCAGAATGTCTTCATTTGCCCATATTCTTTTCTTTCCTCTCAATTCATCCTGTCTCTCACTTTCCTTGGGAATGTTCTACCCACCCCACCCCTACCCACCTCTTTTCTGTAATTCATATTTAGGATCATATCCAGCCATCTCCATACACACTGACATCACAGTTTTCTTGTTCCGTCAAGTGCTCATTTAACTATGCTGATTTTGCCTGTTTCAGTTGTTTTTCAGGAAAGTCCTTTATTACACCAACACTGACTGATATTCACATCATAAATAATAGTTAGTTAACTGGTCACTCAACTATGTAAATGACGACAGCATTTGATTGATTGAACCCTGTGATAGCAGAAATTGATTGATTTAACTATGTGATGAAAGCGAGTGATGCGATTGGTTCGACAAACCAGGGGCTATTAGTTTTAACTGCCTGATGAAGGCAACTGATTGGTTTAAGTGGCCGATGAAAGGCAGCCAGTTGCCTAAGGTCTATTATAAGACGCTTCTGTTGTAAATTACTGGCCGATGAAGGGGTCAGCGTAGACACCTGCTCTCAGTCACTCTACTCACCCAGTCGCAGGTCAGTAGCTGGTCACATCCTCAGGATGTTCTCTTCAAACGCCTCAGGGCCTATTCAAGTCCATATCAGGATAACTCGAAGTATTTTGCCCTTTCATGTACTACACTTCCAGTAAGGTCCAGCAAGCTCTTTATGTTCAGGGTAAAATCCCACATGACTAGAACCATATTGTTTTTTTCTGGTCAGGCGAGAGGTTATTCCCAGCATAGTAATAAGCGGTGTTCTGTTCACTGGCCTGTGTCAGAGATGACTGGCACTGTTTTTCCTTTTTATTATAAGATCCCTGCCCAGCCAAGGGAGCTATATTGACCGAGACAAATTATGCATGGAGTTGTCAGTCATTTACAGAGAACTGGACAATGAATAATGCAGGCGTTACACTTAAGACTTACTTATTCATTTATCTGATGCTATCCAAAGCAACTGTCATACCACTTTCATGTCACTTGTTACAAGGGCCAGTCTCCCTGGAGTAACTTCGGAAAATGTGCTTTGCTCAAGGGCACAACAGTCGCAGCCAGGAATTGAACCCACAATTTTTCTGGCTAGCCTTCCTTATCCACTACTCAACCACCACACACCAGGCCCTCCCCTAGAATTTCAAGCTGAAACTAGAGTGCATTTTCGAGAAAAATGCTAAATGGGGCAGAAGATGTGTATACAGCATTTGGAAGAGGGCTTGGGACAAGTGAGTAATTGTAAACACTGGTGTCATTCAATTAAATCAGATGTCTGTTTGAAGTGTGTAATAAGGGGATGTAGGTTAAAATGATTTTACAACAGCTAAGGGTTGGGTATGTGATTGGTCAATAGATCAATGTGATTGGATAGGCTGGACCAATGACGCAATAACGCTACCCGTCACCCGTCGTGTTGGAAACATTTCCCAATCGTGAGTCCCAAGACTCTGTTCACGAAGTTAATGAGTCTGGTCTTAACCAGGCTAGCTGTTTGGGCATGACATAAAGCAATGTCCCTAAAATCTTACTTAGTTGTTGAGCATTTGTGATCCATGTCCTTGCGGGTTATTTAGTTTTTCTGAAACCGTTATCGTATAATTACATGCACATTTATTCATTTAGCAGACACTTTTATCCAAAGCGACTTATAATGAGGAATAACATTCAATGCAGAGGAGACCTTTGGTAGGAATTAATACTACACAGGAGACGTACCGAGTGAAGAGTTAGGTCTTCAAGATCTTCTTAAAGATAAAGAGGGACGCTCTTGTGGCGCATGGCAGGTCACTCCACCATCATTCCAACATATTTAAACAATCTTTAAAACTTGTCATTTACATGTCATTTGTACCTGACATTTGCTTATTTGTCAATAAGCTGTTAATTTGCCTTTAATTTCCAACTCGCCTTTATTATAAAGGAACACATCATAGGCCTACTTTTGGGAAATTAGCCTATCCAATTAGCTTATAGCTAACCTACAGCTAAAAGGGAGCTATATCAAGGCCATAGCCATGTTGACTACATTGGGGGGACCAAATGTGCATGAAGGGTGAAATCAGTTTCTGCCATTCTATTATATGCATAAGTTAACGAACACATGGGTTGATATGTATATATTTTCCTGTAAACAATAATGATTTATACAATAATATTTTTTCTCATTTTCATGTGCAATTCTTATGCCATTGAGGGTTGAACAAATTACAACCATGACTATAATCATAGGAACATCATCTGTGCATTGGTTTAGAAAAAAAAATACATCCATATTGTGGCCAAAGTAGCATATTCAAAAACAATAGTTTGTAGTAGCTAGTAGTTAAGCACTACCCTAGTGAAAAAAACACTGATCAAATGCTACAGAAGAAGAAGGGCAGAGAGAGAAGACAGTGCGTCATTTCTCAGAAAAAATGACCTGTTAATCCTCTTTCAATTGATATTTCATTATTCCATGGTAAACTACGACTTAGACATACAGTAAGTGATGGCTCAAAACTGGATCATTGCGGTTGTAAAGTCAGTGTTTTCGCCACAATTCTCTGTAATCAGGGGAAGATGACAAAAAAGCTAATTTTCCCCAAAAGTTGTTATACAGCACCACTGGAATGTGTCTGCTTACGCTTATTACTGTACATCTGGTTATTCATGTTGGCCAGCCTGAGCCAAACACGCACCTCCTGTTGGTTATCCTAACGTCACCTGTTCCTGCTTAACTTAACGGTGAATGTACTGTTGGAGGAAGGCATGGAAATCATGCTGAGAGTGAAACACAATGAGTGAGAAGGCTTTCCCTTTTTGAGCAATAGTTTAGTAACCTGACTCTCGCCAGATGAATTTCCTTCCGCCTAGCTCCGCCTAGCTCCACTCACATCCATCTGGGATCGGAGTGATTTCAGCACAAGATTGTATGGTAGAGCCAATCAGGACGCAGGGCAGGAGTTTCATAGATGTGACGTAGAGTAGAAGTGACTGTGAGACTGTTCTCAGCATCACGGGTTGGCTTCGATGTGAGTGGTTGAAGTAGCACGTCAAGATGACGGACAAGTGGCTTATCCAATCTTATGCAAGGATTTTTTAATAAGGCCCAGCCTTCTGAAGCACCACTCCAATGGATTGATCCCAGACGGATGAGTGCAGCTAGGCGGAACGAAATTCATCTGGCGAGAGTCAGGTTAATAGTTTAGGGCAATTCCACACAAAACTGTCACATCCATAACGCTAAGTAAAACGCCATGGTATTTGTGTGATGCGAATGATTATGTGAAAAGTTTTTCATGTAAGTTGTACAACCAAGCTAAAATTGAATGGTCAAATTTCAAGTAATCATCATTCACATTATACCATGGCATTGTGTTGGCATTATGGACGTGACAGTTTTGCGTGGAATTGCCCAATAACCGATACAGCAGTGCACTCTTGATGGCAAATCTACACACATCTACCGTCATAGACTCGTCATAATCAGTGTCAACCCCTAAACCTAAACCACTGAAGGATGTGCCCAATAAAATGCATAATAACATTTCACCCTAACAACTTGACACTCCTAGTCCATCACACACTCCTATGGTGGGCTGGTTACACAGGCAAGACACAAGGCAGATATGTGTGCGGTGAGGTTGCATAATGTGGCCGTAAAATGGAGGCCCTGCTTACCTCCATGTGATGGCCTGCACACACAGCCTGAGGCCACAACGTAAACCTGGAAGATATACAGTTGTTTACTGCTGTATTCAAAACAGATCCTTCTGGTGTCATATCCTGACAGTATACTCTCTGTAGACACACACACACACACACACACAGACACACACACACACGCACGCACCCACAGCAATGGGCCTCCAGGAAGTGTTATGTAACTTTGTATAAGCTCATAATGGGTGGCATGTTTGAGATGGCATCGAGTAGAGAGGCTTGTTTTACACCCTGGCCTTCTGTTGGACATTCTTCTCCACATCCCAGCCACAATCTAAGTCCTGCATATATCTTATGACCGGTATTACACATACAAACACATTCATGAGCCAGGGCTCTTGAATATAGCAACCACTTCCAAAGGGATGCCAACACTGTAAAGCTAAACAGTTAAACTAACTCAAAATATTTGAGGATACTAATCATATTCACTTCTTTTATTTATTTACACCATCAAATTAAACTAAAACAAATGTCTGTGTTGAGTACCACTAACTCAAATATTTATATTTAATGTTGCCTAACCTAAGGCAATTAATTAGATCAATTAAAGGAGAATTCCGGAATTTTTTTACATAGATCTCTGTTTCTCAAGGTCACCGAGTACTGTCATTTTTTTTCCGAACCAACAGTACTCAGTGCCCCTAGAAAGGGATCTATGTGAAACATTTCTGGAATTTGCCTTTAATATCAATTCAATAAAGTTCGCTATACATACCACTATGGAGCATTTTGTACACCGATTGCATTTTTCAGAACTGAAAAATAGACAGCAGGGGAATGTACGACACAGTTGGCCAATAGAGCCTGCCACCTACAGATGAGCTAATCAATGCTACTTCACCAAGTAATAAGTTTCACATTGAGAGCACAGGGAACTTACGTAAACAGGCAAGTTGGTCTCAGAAGTTTTTTTCCCTCAACATACTTCCCCATAAAGGTTTCCATGACTACTCCGTTTGCATGCGACAACATTTAACTGCATCTATCCACCAGCACATGTCAAAGATCAAAGACACATTTCAGATATACACAGGAGAGGTGCTACATTCCTTGTGCTGTTGGTAGGGGATTCCCCTGGGATCAACAACCAAGCCCATTTACTGTACCATCAAAATCAACGACAAACTTTTGTTGGCAAAAAACTTCACCACTGGGGTTATCAAGCATGCACACATTATTGCATCAGTATTTTTGTGCAGCCAATAGGCTACAGTCAAACAGAAAAGTCACCCCCTGACAATTACATTTGATTATGTCAACGCTTTCAGCAAAGGATCGTGGGAGTCAATTCCTCAGAATTACTTACACTTCATGTTCACTTAAATATTTTGTTTAAGATGACTGTGAGTGACCCACGTATGGAGGGCACATCTGAAAGCACAACCTAAAGACACAATTCCCCATTCATATTGGTATTTTAGTGCCACATAATACAAACTATTAAAAACCCTTATATTTAAGTTAGAGTATTATAACGTTCTTGCAAAAGATCATGGGAATACGTATCACTCAATCAGTTGAGTTGCTCTTTGAACTATGCATTTTTGGGTTAGAAGAAATAGTTATGAATTACTTTAGTTTTTTAATGATTAAGTTGTGTTAAATCATCATGTCAAGTTAGTTTGACTGTTTACATTATTTAACCAGAACTTACCCAACACCAGTGAGTTTCCAGTGAGCCAGCTTGTGAGTGTTCAATTCAATTCATTATTCAATATTCTTTTACAATATACTTTTTTTATAATCCATTTATGCATGGGTTAATAGGTATACAGTAGTTGCATAGGTATAATATACTGCTCAAAAAAATTAAGGAAACACTTCAGTCATACACTGGATCGGTACTCTGACACTGTTCTGAGCACATTTTGCAACAACTGTCAGACACTCTGTGAATGTAGTTTGAGAATGGAGAAAAGGGTGGAAGGTTTCAAAAAATGTGTTTTAACAATTGTAGAAAACCGTAAGTGTTCCCTTAATTTTTTTGAGCAGTGTATAAGCCATATCCAGCAAAATATCTCGAATGCAAATGCATTTTCAATAAATTTTCCTGAATGCATTTTCTACTGAAGCCTTGTGCACACAAGCTTTCGGCACTGTGTATTATAGGTGATTAAACCAGGGCCGTAGTCACCATAGACATTGAGGGGGACGTGTCCCCCCCAATATTCAAATATGACTAAAATGTCCCCCCCAATATACGGACATAGAAAAATAAGTAAAGAAAAAAACGCTATAGGCCTAACTAGGCCTACAGAAAACCAACACGCACCACCATCTGAAATGTAATCAAACGTAAATAACGCAAATTAGTGACCTAGTGACGGTTCCAGAGTAGCCTACACCCCTGAGTGGTTTGTCTTGGTGGTTTTCCATTTTTTGTTAGTGGCGTGCACTATTAAAAGCTTCCATTTACTGCACCCTACTGCGGTGAGGTAGGGCTGTCAACAATTTCGCAAAAGCTATAGGCCTACCAGTACAATTTTCACAAAACTTGTTGGAAAGGTGTAGCACAGGCTAAGGAAATCCCATATATTTTTGGAGCCTTACAGGGAACTTTTTCTATTGTAGCCTATTCTCGCAATGATAGCGAAAGTGAAATTTTTATTTTAAATGATGAATTTGTGCAAGCCTGTGTCATTCATTTCTTTCACATGTCTTTCAACATAAATAATGCATTCATATGCTAGTAGTAATGCTAGAAATTGCCGTTTATAGGGCTCTTAGAAATGGTTGTTGCATCTTGCATATTATTTAGATGCGCACTCAATCGTGCATCCATGCAGGCAAAATGTAGGAATCAAATGTGGCGCGGGCACACAAGTTGGAAAAAACGTTTACAATGCACTGGCGGTGATAGCCTACAGTTAATGGGAATCGCTGACAATAACCAAAGAAATGAAATTGCACCTCCATTCACCAATTAAAGGCTGTATGCCAAGTGTTTCTAACCAGTCTATAATGCAGGGGGTAACATGAGGTGAGTCAGACAGAAGAGGGCCCTGTCTTAGTAGCCTATTCCTGAATCCTGTCCCTTTCTAACTACGTTAAAATTGTGTGATTAGCCGCCAGCATAATAAAATCTAAATTAAAAGACAAAATCTTATTAGGCTATAGGTCCAAACCTATGAGTCTAAGCCTTAGTTAAAAAAAATCTTCAGGTGTAAGTAATAAGTCAAAGAACCACATTCTGTGTAATATAGAGGTTAACAAAGATACTCTAGTTTGTAATTTCTTTTTAAGTATACATTTTGAAGACAAATGGAGTCATACCACAGGTCCAGGGATGGACTACTGAATGGGCTTACTGGGCCCAAGAGCTCAGGAGGCCCTGAAGCCCATTCGTGCCCCCGTCATCATTTAAAGGGTCATTTAAAAAAAAATGTCCTTAGGACCCCTCTATCTGGAGGAGGGGGGGAGGGGGCATCTGTGCCCAGGGGTTCATAATCCATCCATGCCATGCCTATGTCCGTCAAACATTTGGAATACCCTAATTGACTGACTTAACTAATGACTTGTTTGTGATTTTTAATAATACTTTTTGCATGGTAGGAAATGTTTTGAAATTCTGTTTGGACCCCACCACAGATTTGGTCCCCCCCAATGTTGACATCATGACTACGGCCTTGGATTAAACCACAGAATAGTTAGTGCCAGTACAGAAGCTCTCTAGTGCTAGTGAACCGATTAAACGGGTGGTGTCTGAGGATAGAAAGACTCGGTACCTGACAGGCCCGCCACATCGTTAGTGAGGCATCGAGCTTTCAGGAATGGATGGACACATGGGGAACGCATTCAGGCAACTTTCAAGGAATATCTATCCTTGAATATATATCAAGATGATTCATGATAGAGCCTAAAACCCACACACTTAAAAGCTTCCATAAACTGTACAGATGGTGCCAAGAAAATAACTATTTGGCTTGCCTGTGTGACACATACTTGGAATATGTGTGTCTGTGTGTGTGTATGTGTGTGGTGTGTGTGTGTGTTGGTGAATGGGTGTCTCTCTGAGTATGTTAGAAGGTGAAGTCTTAAGGACAGACATCCAGGTGCCACAGACCACATACAATGAGTCATGCAAAAACACACACACACACACACACACACACCATCATGCACACATATATACAGTACACACACATAGAGAAATTGGATTGCTGATGCACAGAGTCTTTGGCAGAGTGGTGTAGTGGATGAAGTTCTGATCTGTCTTTCACAGCTCCCTCCTACTGTTTATCTCCCTCCAGTTTTATTCCTCTAGATGATACAAGGAAAAGCCTGTGTGTTCCAGGGACGAGTGGAAAGATGCAATCTTTTCCATTTCAGGAGAAATGTGAAAAAAAAAAATCCTCCAATCAGTGCAAAGCAGAGATATTTTTCTTTTCTTTTTTCTTCCTCCTTTTTTCCTTCCCAACAATTTATTTGTGACGTTAATATAAAGTGCGCCTGGCTCCATCTTTCTGACCTATGCAAACACACTTTTGAACACCAACGGGCTTAGATCATCCAACGTGGAGAACATTGAGTCTTCAGAGGTCTGTACAGAGCACAGCAGTTTGCAACACATGGGACGGCTGATGGTCTGCCGATAAAAAAAGGGCCAACGTCAAACCACTGATTGGGCCCACACAAAACAAAACAGTACAATCTATAGGAAGTCCATTGCCTCTGCCAGAGAGAACCATACGTTATCGCTGAGAGAGAGGGGGATAGAGGAAGAGAGGGAGGGATTGCATGACGAGTGTAGCGTGGTGGAGAGACGTAGAGAAGGAGAGAGAGTAATAGGGTCTGTCAAACCTACTGACGAACTTCATGTTTCTGGATTTTTTTTGGCGCTCGATAATCTGTGTTTTTAATCAGCACGAGCTCGTTAACTTTATAACCCCTTCAGACTGCCCTGAGGAGCACCGGAGCGGAGTGGAGTGTGTTTTTGTTTGTGCCCATGACTCACAAGCATTTGTTTGTCGAGCTGGGCGCCATTAAAAAATAGTACGTCACCACTTGCGCAACAGCCGAGCGGGAGCTACCCTCCGTGTGCGGGCTCTGTCGTACGATGTGTACCCACAAGTTGGAGTATTACATTAACATGCCGTCAATGGGCCCTCGTCACATCCTGCTGCTTAGACTTCGAATGCTTTTGAATGGTCACCCCCCCCCCCCCCCCGTTGCCCCCTCCACGCTGTGACGTTCTGCACCGTCACTACTCATTGATTGACTGTGTGGCCAGTGTGAGTCTCCTTTCTCATTCACACTTGATCTCCTATTCAGTTTTCTTTTATTTTTTTTACGAGCTCTGACTCAGACTAGTTCCCATAGAGAGCCTTGCTATGAGAAAGCACAACAGTAGATCGGTCAATGATACACCCGCCTCCGTTTGAATAGTACCAGTAGGGGACTGGGTGTGGATGCTGGCAGGCTGGTGTTGATGGGGGGGGAGTGGGTCAGAGGGGGCTAGCTGTGGGTCTGACTTGCATCCTGGTGCCACAGGAGGCCTTTCCTGTGAGCCTGTCAGGGTGGGGTCGCTGAGAGTCCCGGCCGATGATGTCCCATCAGGGATGACGGCAAAGATGGAGGAAGCGTCTTTGCATCACAGGCGCCACCCTAACCCAGAACCCTGGATGTGACACATCCGTAGGGGCAGGACTGCTGGGAAAGACACTCAGGTAATAAATGACTTATTACACACCTATAACAGGTTTGGCTTTGTTCCCAGTCCCCTGTGGTGAGGGGAAGGCGTCACTTAGCAGTCCTTGACAGCACAAGTTAGCAGGCAGTGGTCTCTCTACTGACCTTAGTCATGGCTCATATGACCTTGAAAAGACAGAGAGAGGAAGTTTGGCTTGAGACCAGAGGGGATTTCCTTTCACCTTTTACCATCCTCCTCCCCAGTGAGCTTTTTTTGGCTCAACATAAAATATAATCAGATCATAAAATAATCATAGAAATTAAAGCATATGCACTATGGAATAAACCTTGTCACCATACATGCACATTCACCTGATACAAACTGCATCAACAACATACTCCTGACAAAAAAAGCATGAGGAAAACAGACTGGGTGTGATTCAACGTGCTTTGTCACATTATAATGTCTGCAATACACAAGACATGCAGAAGGTCATTCAGCCTTGTGATCTGCCCTCCACACAAATGTAATCAACAGGCCTAAGGGAACCCTATGGGAACTATCTCCTAGTTAATGGCAGCTTTTATTTGAAGTGTTATGTACACAATAAGGCTACTCTCTATGCATAGTATATATCTATATATATACTATGCATGGTATTTACTAGCTCTTTAGTTCTAAATGGCTTATACTCAATTAGAAAAATTTTGTTCCTGCTTGGAATAAAGACACCAGAAAGCACATTCCTGTACTGACAGAGAAGATACAATCACATTAATGGGTTGGAGTGTTGCCTCTCTCACACACTCAATCTCTCTCATGTAGTTCCCAAACAAGCAAAAAACCCAGACTTACTACTTACCCACACTACTAATTTGTATGTTTACTTTCCACACTAAAGGCATTACTCACTGAGTCCACAGACTTCATTTCAAAATCTGAAAGTTTTGAAGGACTTGTGGGGCCTAAGGTATCCCCTTTGACATAGTTTGGCTTCATCTAAAGAAGGAGTTGAACTGTGCAATCAAATGTTGGGATTGGGATTATGCTGTAGGAGTCTGTCCTAAATTCAGCCGGTAATCTGTAAACATTTTTGACATCATAAGAGGCCTAGTGGATGATGGTTGCATCACAAACATGTGTTTTGATTTTGCAATATAATTTCACAGATGCTCTTAATGGAGCAGAAGAATGAGAAATATTATGTTGTTGCCATAGTGACTGATGCCCTGACAAACAGCAGAATGATGCTGGCATATGACATTGACTAAAACCACAGCAGCAGTTTGCAACAGACACAGAAGGCACAAGCACTCTTCCCGTCACAGGTTGGTCACACACACACACACACACACACACACACACACTCAGTGACATCAGTGTGAAACAGCAGTGTGAAACGTTACCAAAGGCATATGGTTAATCACCCATGCACAATGGCGTAACTTCCCCTCCATACCACTACATGCTACCTACGCATGCACACACCCACACTCACACTGACACACACACACACACATTTCATTCATTAGGGTGGCGACAGGACAGGGCGTAGAATAGGGAAATATAACAGAGCGGAAAGGCATTATGGCTAATGACTCAGCAAACCACAGTGTCCTGTGCAACGGACACAGCAACCCAGGGAAAGGAAGCAGGTCCAGTTGAATTAGGCACATTAACTAAGTAACACACACACACACACACACAAAGTCAAATCACTGAATGATCTCAGCCCTGCTGAGTTGAGGCGGAGCAGCTGACATGGGTAGGCACACACCCACACACACACACTTCCCCACATTGTTCCCCTGCTTCCTGGTTATAGTCGGCCTGTGGCTCCCAAAATTCTCATTGAAGTCACAGCATCTCCTTCGGGCTATTATCTATGTCTATTTATGTATAACAATGATTGTCGTGGGGGGTTTGAGAGGACCACCCGATAAGAACTTATAACAGTGTAACACATAAGTACTTCTTATGACAATGTTCCTGACAATGAAAATCAGCATCTGAAAAGCACTATAAACGATAAAGCATTCATAAAGAGTTATAAAGTATTTATAATGACTCATGAGTGTATATAACTCTTTATAGATGGTAATTATTGTACTCATAAACTGTACTAATGTTATAGTGTAAAGTTATGACTTTAAATGTTAAGTAATTTCTTATTCTGTATTGCTCTTCATGTCTGGCTCGGCATTAAGAGGCCTCTAACTCTCAACATCCTCTCATAAATTTTATTCTAATATAAAACGTTAATTTGTTCATTTCTCCAACTCTTCATGGATAACAAACAGTCAATAAAGTCTCAGTAGTTGTTCAGCAAATTTTCAAAATA
Organism: Alosa pseudoharengus; assembly: GCF_046254945.1. Classification (NCBI taxonomy): domain Eukaryota; kingdom Metazoa; phylum Chordata; class Actinopteri; order Clupeiformes; family Clupeidae; genus Alosa; species Alosa pseudoharengus. The sequence continues at coordinate 21,727,610 of NW_027468664.1, read as the reverse complement.
CTTTCAACATGCGAAAAAAGCCTAACTTTTAATATTTATTCCTATTTCAGATGGTACCAGACCCAGAGCATCATGAAACTTGTCCTCAAAACAATGACAAGGCTTTGAGTTGTGTAACACTGTAGGGAGCATGAGGCATAGACACATGGGTAATACCCCTCTAACATGACTGATTATGGTTCCTCATCAATCTGTAATCTTCACGTTCACACACATTTTCTTGCCAAGTGGAGTACTCTGAAGTTACAGAGCCCCAGCCCATTTGCAGTTCATAAATTCAGTCCTGAACTTTACTTGAAATGGGGACTTTCATTCAGTTTTCTGTATTAAACTGTGGTAAGATTACAATGTGGGAAATAACAGTCATATTAAATATATTTATCATCTTGCCTATAACCATGACATCTAAAGAATAATAGGTTACACTTTATCGACATAAGAGTGATATGACACTGTCATGAATGTGTCATAAACAAGTCATAAATGTTTATGACATAACTCTTATTATCTTACTGTCATTAAGTGTCATTCGGTTTTTGTCATAACAAGTTAGGGTTAGGATTAGGGTTAGATTTAGGGTTAGAGTTCATGTGTCATGACAGTGTCATGTGTTCATCGAGACACCTAGCTATAGAAGACAGACAACAAACAAAAAATAACAAATAATAAAATAAATAAATAAGACTTTTAAAAAAATGGTGGTGTAGTCTAGTTAGCTGTAGTGGATATACTGTGATCAACCCCAAATCTTAATACCTATCCTTGCCTATTTTAAGTGGGTACTGAGATGGTGATGCTTTTTAAGTGGGTATACTGCATAGTCCTGTGTCACGTAGACTACACCACTGGGCATTCTAGGTATTATAACAGGCGTTGTGGAGCAGCAGTATTATGGATGTTTTAGACAAAAGTCTCTGCTAAATACCAGTTGCTTTACTTCAGTCTCATTTACCACCAAGTGTGTTCAAGTGTGTGCACAGTGCACACAGAGACTGTGCTGCCTCATTGCCTCACAGAAGGACGTCCTTGAAGCCCGGGACAATAGAGCCGTGATGACCAGAACACACCTTTGGCAGAGGTAAACAAAATAATAGATGATGGGATGGAAAATGGGAAGTCTGTTGGGAAATCTAAGAATAAATATGCATAGTCAAGGACATGGAAACAGAAACAGGCAGAGCCAGAGAGAACGTCCAGACAAAGAACACGGAGCGAGAAATGAGAGAAAGTATAAGAGACAGAAAAAGAAAGAGAGAAAATAGGCAGAGGGGGAGAGGGAGGCAGAGAGAGAAAGAGAGAACTAGAGCTCATACACATGTATCAGGAATTTGAAATGTTATTTTCCTTGTAATATCAGAGGCCTGCATTCGGGGATACACTTCCCTCTGTGTGTTTTCTTTTGTAGCTGGCAGAAATAAACCCATCATGTTCAAGAATGTGAAACAAAAGTTTCTCTCTAACAAACCCGAGAGTCAGTGATAACTGGAATCATATGGCGCAGCAAAGCTTTCCCAAATGGAAAATAAAAAAGAGGGGCCGAGAGACAGAGAGAGAGAGAGAGAGAAAGAGAGATGGAGAGGAAAGTGAGTTGGGGAGAGGAGGTGGAGGACTGTAGGATCGCAAACACGCTCACCCCCACAGACGTCCATTCAGACGGCAATTTCTGCACCGTCGATATATGGGTCCATTAGCGCTCGAAATGTACGGGCCGTTAAAAAACAACAGGGTAATGAGGAGCAGACCCTCCAGCACTGCGATTCGGCGAGGCCTACCAAAACACAGGCTTCCCCGCTACCCCCCGCATACCTGTCACCTGCCAGAGGACCCCACTCTGGACCATACACACACACACACACACACACACCAGTTTCCATATGGCCAAGGAGGAAGAGGAGACGCAGGGGAGGAGAAAAAAAGAGAACGAGACGTTAAGCAGGGAGTGCCAGCAGTCACACACACACACACACACACACACTTCCCCTAACCTGCCCTCCAAACCTGCCATCTCCTCCTTCTCCAAACCAACATGTGCTGTAATAAGGATGCTGGCTAGGGATGTTGGGGGTAAGGGGAGGTTAGCCAGTGGTTCGGTCAGGGCCTGGTATAGTGTATAGAAATGGCGCCGGTGGTCTCAAGGACACGGCAAACCACTTAAGACCTCCTCAGACCGCAAGGGACTCCCACAGACAACAGTAGAGCCCTTCAGACCCAAGGTCAGCGGTTCTGTGGTCGGGCCAAATTGAGATCAGGCCCTCAGACCTTCGGCGCACGAGCGGGAAAGACAAGAAGAGAAACGGGGGAAGACCTTAGAGTCCTTTTAAAGCACAAACTACTTCCAACTGGGTCGACGATACAGGAGTATCACCACGTCAGCATATCCTGCAGATTTGAAAGTTTCAATTCCATGCCATATCAAGAGGTGCGTTGAAATTTGCAAACATAGGCAAACGTTTGCGAACGTTTGCAAACAGGTTTCTTGAGTGTTTGGTGAATGTTTGCACTCGCAAACATTCTGAGAGAGGTAGTTCTCCGCAAACATACAGTGGAGCTGGACATGGGCTTGACGAAGGCAATGCAATTAGGCTACCGTTACAATGGAATGTTACACCAAATTGTTCAAATTAAACTGTTTAGAAAAACATTTACCACAAACGTTCACCAATGTTTGCCGAATTTGAACACAACTTGCGTTGTTTTTTAACACATTTCTGTGTCCAGATAGGGAATACACATTTTATTTTATGAGTGTAGACATTGCAACCCTATTCTCTCTCTGCTCCTTCACTAAATGATATTGTGAAGCCTCATGGTCTCAAAATGAATCTTTATTTTAAAGCCTTATATTTATTTCTTAAAAATCTGAATTTAACATTCAGAATTTAACTTTAACATTCTATGTTAGGAGAACACAGTTGACAGACATGTGCTGGGGTTGTTATGCAGAAACAGTAGCAATATGTGTGACCACTACAACAAAGAGGATCTCCTGAGCGGAACTCAACTCAAAGAGGAAGCCCATCTGTCCACTGCTGGGCACCATGCAGTCTAATCAATACAATACATGCCGTGCAGTAGCAAACAAAACCGATTCACTGAGATTACACTGGTAGAATAATGTCAAACAATGCACATTTATGTTCTCATTGTCTGCGGAAAAAAATTCGAATTGTCTGCTTCAAATCCCACTGAATTCCATCTGGGTGGGTTTAGACCAGAAAGCTAATTTCAAAAGAACCAACAAAAGAAGAAAAAAACACAATAGTCCATGAAAACGAGATATTTGCATATACGGCATATTTGTGCAGATCACTCGGACCATCACAGCCATGAGTATGTGCTGTGCAAGAAGAAACTGTCACGATAACCAGATGAAAGCTTTCATGTGGCTTCCTGGACTAGACCTCAACAGCTTATTTGTCAGTGTTGAGTGTTTGTATGTCTAGATTGCCTTGTTTCACACCACATACTTAGGGGCTCTCCGGCTCGTTTCCCCCCAAAAGTTACCCATTCTCTCTTTCCCTCCATCTCTCTTACCCCCTTTCTTCCTCTCCCCCTCTCTCTCTCTTTCTCTCTCTCTCTCCGTTTTTCTTGCTGTCTCACTCTTTACCTGCCTTCGAGGAGCCAGGGCAGGAAGGCTGCCGTGGCTTTGACATGAGAAGAATGCGAGGAAGCGGGGCCATGTTTCGGCCTCTCGTCCAAAGCACACAGAGGCGCCCGGCCGCGGCCCCCTCACTCTCCTCGGGCCAGCCAGGGGCACCCGGCTCAGGTTAGCAGGAATGCGACTTTTCTGCAGAGTGAGCAGAGATGGCAGGAATGCAAACGCTCCTCCACTATTCCAGGAGAGAGAGAGAGAGAGAGGGGGGAGAGAGAGAGAGAGAGAGGAGGGAGAAGGGAGGGTGAGAGAGAGAGGGGGAGAGAGAGAGAGAGGCAGATGGAAAAAGATGAGGAACGTGCAGACAGAAGGCGTGATTGTCAAAATAGGGAATAAAAAAGAAGAAGAGAATGGAAGGATAGAAAAAAAAAGTAGAAAGGCAAAAAAAGGGAACAAAGATGAAAACTAAATGGAGCGGGGCGATGAAAAGAGGCAGAAGCTGTCAGATGAACGTGGGGTGCCAAGGGGAGTCTTTACAGTATAGTGCGATCGCTCATAGCAACTACCGAGACCTTTGAATACGACTCGGACGGCGCTTGTTCTTGCTATGGCCGACTTGTCTCGCTATGAGCTGTCAGGAGACCCCCGGGCCCTATTCAAACAGAGGCGCCTCACTCGCACGTCACTCTCGGGCCCGCACGAAGAATCCCTGACGGTCACTTCAGAGGTGCCAAAGACGGAGAGGTCGGCGAGAGAATCGCTGACTCAGCACACCGACGTGGATTTTGGGAGATTCCGAGGAGAGATGGAGGGGAGGTGGAGGGTGCGAAAAGGGTTACTATGTGTGTCACCCGAACTTCTCTCTCTCTCTCTCTGTCTCTCACACACACACACACACACACACCCTTCCACCAAGAGGACCATCCAGCAGAGCACATATCACACCCCGCAGAATGTGGAGGCCCCTGTGAGGAATCTAAGCCATGCAAAAGAGTGAGAGAGAGAGGGGGAGAGAGAGGGAGAGAGAGAGAGAGAGAGGGAGAGAGAGAGGAAAAATGAGAGGTGAAAAGAGCTGATGCACACACATTTACATGAACAAGGGCTGCTCTGTGGCCATACGGGCTCAATAGACTCAGCACCTCTTTCCCCTACCCCCCATGTACACACTCAGACAAACACACACACACACACACACACACACACATACACACACACACACGTTCACACCAGGACCTGTTACGACACAGTCAGACCTGTTATGAAACGTACATTCATACCTGTAAAATAAGGTCTCAGCATTTGTGCATTGGTTGATGGATTGTTATGTGAATCATATTTTTTTATATATAAAAAATGTGTTTATGAATCTTTAAAAAGGGTTTATTTGACCTTACCTTTATTTTACCTTACCTTCACAGAATGAACTTGGTCATGCATTGGTTACTACTATATTGACATATCTGTGTATTTTTTGGGCTTGTATGTGTAGTTATGCCTTTGCATAAATTGTAGGGAAGCTGCATTCAATGACCGATGCGCTTTGGGATGTGAATACATTCCTTTACAATGTTATCACCAATATATTTAATATTAAACCTTTTAGAAGCAACAATCAATGCAAGAATGCAGATGGACTTCCCTGTTGTTGCTACAAAATCAATGTAGCATCCATTGCGAAATGACAGAAGTTGGATTTGACTCACCATCTTTTAAAAGCACTTCTGACAACAGGGACATATTAAACAGTGCCTTTCAAAGAGTGCCAATCACAGAGGCCGACACCAACAACTTTTCAACAGTCTTTATGGGCTTATGAACTATGTGAACCTACTGGCATAGCCACGAACACAACACATGGTGATGAATGCACAGCACTGTGTTCCCTTCCGGGTAACAAACCGTCACGCAGGGTTTAACGAACGAACACACTCACAAATGACCACCAGTTCCATGAAAGAGGGACGGCCACATCCAAGAATGACACGGCCGCATGAAATGATTGAGTGAAAAAGAGAATCAAAGGGCGGCAGAGAGAAAGAAAGAAAGAAAGAAAGAAAGAAAGCCAGACGCCAAAAGGACACCCAGGAATGAACAGAAAGAGAGAGAAAAGGGAGAGGAAGAAGGAGAGAGAGAAAACGAAGCCACGCAAGCACAGCGAAATGAGTACGGTCTCCCAGCGCTGACCCAGATCTGTGTGGATGGATGAGAGCTGACAGCAGTGGTCATAGGGAGCGGCGGCAGCATCAGAGTGGCCGCATTGGACAGAGAGAGAGAGAGAGAGAGAGGTAGAGAGATGATGTCCGTCCTGATCAAACAGACCAAGCCGGGCATCAGGAGGACCAGGGGGCCTGCGGAAGGGGCCAGCCTGACCCTAGGGGCCCGATGGATGGGTGAGATCCGGGGGCGTGAGAGCCTGGAGCTGTGGGTGTGGAGGGGTGTGTGTGTGTATGGAGTGGGAGTTTATGTGTGTGTGGTGTGTCTGTGTGTGTGTGTGTGTGCATGTGTGTGTTTGTGTCTGTGTTTGTAGTGGGGGGTTCAGTAAACAGGCAACTGGCAGACAGAAAGGTCCAGCACCTGCTCGGGCGACCCAGCAGCCAACTTAGCCCGACTCCCCTCTCCAAGGGGATTGTTTGGGTCAGAACATTCGGTGGACTTGGAACACAACAACGGGGGCTGGACATGAAAGGACGGGACCGGCAGGACGGTTTGTTGTGGGGAACAGGACAAAGAGGGCTTTGAGGGGTCGCTGAGAGGTTGCTTGAAGGTCAGAGAGGAGTCAACTGGAGGTTAAAGCAGTGACATTGCAGGGGATGGAAGACTGGAAATGTATGACAACTCGAAACGTTTTCCAAAAAAATAACATCTAATATGAAACAAAAGCTTTATAATGAGAGCTACCAAGCAAGACATTAAGTTCCAGTTTAGCTCCAAACTCTGTTGACAGTGAAAAAAAATAAGTAGCATTATTAAGGTTTTGGTTGTCCACTCCTTTGTAGGGTGAAAGGTCAGGTGACAGTTCTACAGTTGCGGTTCTGTCCGGTGTGGTGGGCGGTCGTGGTATGGTAGTGTAGCGTTGCTGCATGACCGTTGGTCAGCCCGGGTTTGATTCCAAAACCTGCTGTTGCAAGTCTGTCACTTTGGATAACAGCATCAGCTAAATATCAGTCCCTTTTACCTTTAGTGTTGCTATGAGGTTATTATTATTGTTAGTCAGTGCATTGTTAGTTGACAGGTAGTTTTGATGTTGCGCATTTGTTCTGCTGAGGTATTCTTTGCAGTCTTCTGCAGACTGTGCAGAAAAGTGATACAAATGTTCTGAAATCCTTCAAAATCTTACTTAATAACTTGGAGGAAAACTCAAGGACAAGATGAGTCGATAAAATACCTCTGTATATTCCAATTTGGGTGTGTTTGTGTTGTTGAGAAACAAAATATTTATGCTTTCTTTCTCTCACATCTCTCACACATTTGTATGTGTAATGGTGAGGATGATATTTATGTGAGTGTGTGTCTCTGTATGTGTGTGTGTGTGGGTTTCTCTTACTCTTCCTGGAAGAGGCTGGCTACCTGCCACCCCAAGGAGCTGGGGGGTAGAAAGAGTGACAGAAACCAGCCCGAGCACAAGCTGAAAGTTGACCAACAGAAGCTCAAGGAGACATGGAGAAGATGCCACTGGTGACCCTTTTTGGCCCCTGAGGATCTCTCTCTCTCTCTCTCTCTCTCTCTCTCTTTCTCTCTCTGTCTGTCTCTCTTTCTCTCTCTCTCTCTCGTTTTGCAGTTGAACATCCCCATGCCCATTGCTTCTATCTTCCCTACAGCCATCATATCTCTTTTTGCGCACACACACACACACACACTCCATACATCACTCTCTCTCTCTCTCTCTCTCTCTCTCTGTCTGTCTCTCTCACTCTCTCCCTTTCTACCACTTCTCTCTTTGTTGACTGGGGGAGGCGTGTGGGGTGGGGTTCAGGGCTGGGAGTGGGGTGGGGTGGTGGTGGTGGAGATACACGTGGAGGTAATTACCCCTTCTGATGGTGTTGTTTTTACAGGGCAGGAATGAGGGGAATGTGTGCTCGGAGGTGCAGATTGCTGGCAGGGTGGTGAACGGTTTCCTTCGCCGGCTCGGCCTGTGCGGTGCGCTGTTTATTTTGACATGACTCCTGTCACATGTCTGGGAGACGGAGAACCACAGGATCATTGCTAATGGCGTGTATCGGACCTGACGAGGTGCTGAACGATAAGAATCTGCGGCCTTCGGCCCACCAGCGGGACGGCACGTCGGTGCCGTCGAGCTACATTTCATTAACAAGCCGCTCAATTGGTTCGTCCTTCCAGAGCGAGTGTTACAATAACAGGGAACTATAAAATTCGTATTAGCTTTCAGGCCGCAAGAATGCGGCCAAGTGCAGCTCACGAAGGCAGACAAAACCTTTTTTTTTCTAACAAAAATTTGTCAGATGCTTTTTGAGATTATGCAGAGGTGGCCATTTTACGCCAAAAGTCCATTGGTGCGTATGAGCAAGCAGTAGTTCATGACTAAGGCCACAATCTAAGAGAAATACACGATTCAGGCATTCCTGACCTTAAATTATCCAATGTGAAAAACAAAGAGAATACAGTATTTGCTCTGGTGCAAGAACCAGTGGTGGAATTGCACCATGGGCGGACTGGCCATCTGGCATACCGGGCATTTTCCCGGTGGGCTGACGCACCTTTTGGGCCGATAGAACAGGCTATATATATAATTTAATCATTTTGGCCAACGATCGGCCCAAAGGAAGGACAATCAGCGGCCCATTGGTTACATTTCCATATTGACACTTGACTGATCCAATAACAACTCACGTCAGGCCCCACCCCTCGCATTTTGGCTCAGAGCCAGGATTCTGTGAGCGCATCAAAAGTTAGTCGAAGTTGCCTACACGAAATTGCGGCGGGGGCCGGTAGTGATAATAGTGCAATATTGCAAGAAGGCTAGCATATGTCAACAACATGTTGAAGTTCGTTGAGTTTGAACGAGGATGTAAGCAAGCATACAGAGCAGAGGGACAGTGAGTGAGCAGGTGGTGGAGCCTATTTGAGGCTACATGATAAGAACTCAGTGGTGGAGCAGGTAGGCTATGTGCGACATGCCATGCTGACGATGATGATTATGATGACTTATTAATTGCGATAATTTAATGATATGATAATGGTAACGTAAGGCCGTGCTGTGATTATAATAACAAATAGCGCAACTTAAATGTTCTAAATGAATGATTTGCAAACCCGGATAGCAAAAGAGTGTCAAATCGATGTTAATTGTTGGTCAGATTGATCAGTTTCTGTCAGACGCCCAAAATTCAACATCGATGGCATGAGTGGTGGTTGGTCTCTCAAAGTAGATCGTCGAAAGGGTTCTATCTTGGAAGGGTTATCATGGTAAAGATGGGCTAAAAGACTGTAGACTGACGGAAATGTAGGCTACAAAACATCAAGTCATATTCATGCACAAGCCAACTAAGCTATATATACAGTAACCTATACGATAGGCTACTGGAAGACATTAAAGATAATTAGTTAACATAGCTATAATCTTCCAAAATGTACCAGCAATGCAGGTAGGTAGTATAGCCTACAGGAATAAAATATTTCCAGCAACAGCACTGTTTATTTCGTGTTGTTTAAGTTGTCCTACAGTGATTAAGGTCTACGTCAATCTAGGTAATTTAGCTCTTTACACATAGGCTTCAGTAACTGTTTGGTGCTGCTGTCAGTTGAGCATTGTATAGTTTAAATGTAGCCTATTGAATAATTTGAAATGATAATTTGAATTCAAGCAGAAACTCTTCTTTAACCCTCTAACCGCCCATGTCGCAATATTGCGACAAGCGTCATTACTGAATAAAACAGACGATAGACGCGAGTACAGTGTAAAATCTCATTTGTACTCTTGACCACTAGTTGGCAGACACCCAGAGCTTCGATTCAAGCTCAACCTTTTTTTTCAAAGTTTTCAGGAAGTTCGCGAAAACACGCGAGAAAGACACGAAGAAGACATGCATTTCCTCCATAACGCGGAAGCGATGCGGCCCTTAGTTTTGCACAAATTGAAGCAGAAATTCACCAAATGTTGAAAAAAAAATTCACGTGTGATGAAGTCTTGGGTCTGTTATTCATCCATTCTGATTCTGAAGGAGAATATCTGTCTTTTGGAGAATATGATCGATCGTCTATTGACTGATAGTCACGGTGCGTCTGTGAATGGAGGTACGTCTTTGCGACAGTGTCCAATAAGCATACCATGCTTATTTCGACCCTTTGCCCAACATAGCTGGAGGTGCCAGTGGCAATAGTGATGATAGTGTCCGTAATGGACATGGTATAGACAGCAGGGGCTGTAAAAATAGGGCTCTGAAGAACTACAAAGTCACCCGCGATATGGAACTGATTTGACCAGGCTACTTTATTGTATAGTAGCATAGGGTTTGTGATTATAGTAATAGTTTACTATTGTTGGTTTACATGTGACTGTATTCCTGTTCATTTGTTATGTCGGTGAAATGACAAAAAAAGAAAGTAAAACTGCTCAAATATGTTCAACATCTAGTATTTACTGAAATGTACATAATTCACGGTGGTTACCATCCAGTGACGTCATAATATGCAAATTAGATGAGTAAATTTACCCCCTTCATAAACTTCTGTTCATACTAAATGATTTTCACATTTACAGTAGGACTTTATCTCTGACCACTTGCAAGCCATGGCCTTTTGAAATTTTGATGTACAAATCCAATTTATTCTTTTTAAACCCTGGCGGCTAAAGGGTTAATAATTGCTTGTATAGCCTAGGCTACTTGAATATGGAGATCATGTGCTCCATGGCTACCTCTGATCAGTCAGATTAGCCAATGAGGCCTACATCACTTTCAGTTCTCCATGACAGTTGGAAATATATGCATATTTAAGGGTAATGCAAAGATTTTGTATTTAATTAGGTGTGCCCGACCGATTTGAGGGCCGCTTGGGCCAAATATGCCAGGGCCGATTTTTGGTCCCAGTTAGTGTTAATTTTGTCACCTATTTTTAATTTAGTCTTAGTCTTGTGACGAAATGTCCTTTTTAGTCTTTGTCATAATTAGTCATTCAAATATCATTTTTGTTAGTCAAGTTTTAGTCGACTAAAAGTCTCGTCATTATGACCGCCGCGCAGCGAAGCGGCGGTCATATAGGTTTAGTCAGATTTTTTTTTTTTTTTTGTTTTTCTTTTTCGCATGTCCAAATTTCTGTCAATGATTCCCGGGACACTGAAAGACCGGGGTAGACGAAACTTGGTGGGCATGTAACCCCATATGGATAGCATGGAACCATCGTTTTTCGTTTTGATCTGTAGCCCCCCCGCTGGACTGCACCCCCCGAAAGGAGGGTAGGGCAGACACAGTTTTCTGTGAATATCTCGAGAACCGTAAGGTTTAGGAGGACCATTTTTTTTTTGTATGTTGATCTCAAGGGGCCATGTCAACCCATTCCATAACCACTCATTTCATGTATAGCGCCACCTAGTTAAACACAAAAAAGTAAAAATGAGGTGTTGTAATCGCAGGTATCTGTGACCTAACATAGTCAAAACTGCACGAAATTGGAAGTGTAGGATCATTATGACACCCTCTGAATGCACGCCAAGTTTCGTGGAATTCCGTTCATGGGGGGCCACACAATAAATTCATTTATGTTACTATACACCAACTGGCCTGTAGGTGGCCGGAGACAGTTTTCTGTGAATATCTCGAGAACCGTAGGGCCTAGGAGGTCCACCTTTTTTTTGTATGTTGATCTCAAGGGGCCATGTCAACCCATCCCATTACCACTTATTTCATGTATAGCGCCACCTAGTTAAAAATTAAAAAGCAAAAAATTAGGTGTTTTCATCACAATATCTCTGGCTGACATGGTCAAAACTGCACGAAATTGAAAGTGTAGGATCATTATGACACCCTCCGAATGCATGCCAAGTTTTGTGTACTTTCGTTCATGGGGGGCCTTACAATAAAACAATTTATGTGTACATTTAGTGACGTACACCAACAAGGATTCCCGGGACACTGAAAGACCGGGGTACACAAAACTTGGTGGGCATGTACCCCCACATGGATAGCATGGAACTGTCATTTTTCGTTTTGATCTGTAGCCCCCCCGCTGGACTGGACCCCCCGAAAGGAGGGTAGGCCAGACACAGTTCTCTGTGAATATCTTGAGAACTGTAGGGCCTAGGATGACCATTTTTTCCGTATATTTGCCTCCAGGGGTCATGTTAGCCCAGTTCATGTGCACACATGTGCACAAACAGATACACACACACACACACATTCACAGTAATCATGACACATACTCACACAGTAGACATATGTACCCTTCCATGCACAGGCACATACGCAGGCACGCGCACACACACACACACACACACACACACACACACACACACACACACTCTCACACACACACACACCCACACACATAACATAAACATAACACAAACAATCAAGAATTTCTCATAATTATGAACAGGCAAGATGGAGGTGGGGTTGTATAAAATGAATTTTACATGTGAAATCTATGAACTAATCATGTTTTGGTACTTGTTGTCTAGCAGATACCAGTGAGAATTGAGTGTGGATAATGCAATTTAGTGAGACAGTTAGAATCATATAGGCCTTTCAGCGTGATTTCTTTTTGTGGAAAAAATGTGCTGGACTGGGCGGCGGTCATATTTTGTACCGCTCTGCGGTACATCTAGTTTTAGTCTAGTTTTAGTCAAAAGAAAACTAAAGGTATCTTAGTCTTAGTCAGTTTTAGTCAACGCATTTTAGTCTCTTTTTTTTTATAACAAATTATTTCTGATTACCATTTGAGTCAAATAGTGTTTCACACATCTCAATTTTCCAACAATATTGTGTGTCCACAGGGCTACTCGTCTGTTATAATTACTCATTCTGATTTTTTGTCAGTCAGTATGTTTACATGCACAGGTAAGTCGAGCTACAGTTATAGCTCGGCTGGGATTTGACCATAGACAGTAAAAGATTTGACTGGACCACTGTCATATTCGTAGACCAGTGTTTCTCAAAGTGTGGTCCGGGGATCACTGGTGGTCCGCAAGCTATCCCAAGTAGTCCGCGAGCAGACGTGGTAAAATATAATATAGATGAGTTGTTTGCAATATTGAACCAACTTGTATGTAAAAACAGTTCTGCAACACTGTCTATGTAAGATATGCCAGTTTAACATACAGTATGAATCCACACAATAAGCAAAGTGCAAAGACAATAAGCAAGGTGGTTCGGTGAGTAGGCCTATTGTGTAGACCAGGGATTCCCAAACTGTAGGTACGCGTACCCCTGGTGGTACGCGAGCTGCAACTAGGGGGTACGCGAGATGAAAAGGGCAATGGCGGAAAGGAGTTAAAAATGATTAATTAATTAATACTCTAATTAATTAATAAATAATACATCATTTCGAATCGGGTTATAATGATATGGAAACGTGAAATTAAAGGAAATCATTTGTAAACTCTATAATAGGCTATGTCTTCATTAAAAAAATAAGATACACACAATACATGTGATTTCCTGCGGGCAGCCAAAATATCTGGCGCGTAGTTTTGTTGAAGTATAGGCTAGGTAGAACGCTGCGTAAACATGGAAAAGTGGCTAAAAACTGGGACACTGTCCAAAAGGCCTAATTAAAGCGATCGAAGAGGAGAAGCAAGAGAAACAGAGCAGGACACAGGTACGATGGGATGGGGGCAGACTAATGAAGGTGGAGATGAAGCGCAGGGGGATAAAAGAAAGAACGAGACAGAAAAGACTGCGCGAAGAAAGCAAAAGTATGATGAGGCATACAGTATAGTCCTAGGCTTCACGTGGATTGGGAGACAGACTGCCCAAAGCCACAGTGCGTAGTCTGCAGTGAGATGCTACCTAACCATTCTAATGTGGTTCTCCACACTGTTTTTTTTTTAACGTGAGAGCTCATAGACCAGTTGTACATTTTGATTATGTTATCATGTAGGGCGGCTAATTAAACAACGATGCCTGGAATGCGTCAATAGAATGTGTTACTTTTTTATGTGTTGGATGGTGGGGGTACGCGAGCCGAGTCAGGATGTAGAAGGTGGTCCGCGGGGGAAAAAGTTTGGGAACCGCTGGTGTAGACTAATTATAGGCTACTGTTGAAGTAGGTCTAATCTTTTTTTTTTTTTAGCTAGGGTTAGTTAAGTGGTCCTAAAACTGAAAAAGTTTGAGAAACACTGTCATAGGCCAAAGTATTAATGTTTTACTCCGCCTCGCTAGATGGCGATATGCGCCCAAACACAACACATTCCCCAAACAGACTCTCCATCTTAGCCAAAGCTAACTTGCTAGCGAACTTTCCATATTAGCTTACTTGCTAGCAAACTTTGCATCATCAGTCTAACTAGTTAAATAGTTGACATTTCATGATGAACATTTTCGTATGGACATTCTGGGGGATGTTAATTTGTATGAGAGAAGCTTCAACTTCTGGGTATGTAGCATTGTGGCATAAAGCTTAGGTAGTTAGCTTGCTAACTCTGGCAGAAATCTCCAGTGTTCTTGTTCCATGTAGTTTCGTGTTGCAGCCACAGGGTTACAGCAACAGCACGTAGACTAGCCTACAGGAAAGCTGTTGCGTATGAACTCCTTCGGAATATTTTGAAAACGTAACAGCTAGATAATCTGTCTTCTCATTTTGTAGACGAAAATGAAGAGAGATTTTATCTTTTTTTTTTTTTTTTTCATGCAAAACATTTTAGTCTCGTCTTTTTTCGCCAACAATAATGCATCTTAAGATAGTCTTAGTCAGTGTTTCAGGACATTACTGCCGTCTCGTCATCGTCTCGTCTTAGTCATGAAAAAAAAGGTCGTTGACGACCATATTTCCTCTCGTCTCGTCTGACGAAATTAACACTAGTCCCAGTCCGCCCCTGAATTGCACATTCATAGATGAAATGGCAATAGGATTCAGTCTTGCAACTTAGATGTCAGATTAGCGTAACAAAAAAGACTGTGGACCCCCTGAAATAGCCATGGCCATCCTCTGACCACTCCATGTATGAAAATCTAGTTCCATAACTGCTCACTTACCTGTGACTTCAGAGGTGGAAATAGTCCCTCTTCTTTTTTTTTTTATTCTAAAAATGTGCTTCTTCCAACAAGATGTGCAATGAGAAGTCCTTTTAGGCAAGCCCCCCCCCCACCCCCCCCATCTTGCAGTGCACTTTGGGCAGTTATCGGGCAGCTATTTTCCTATTCACGTGGATGGGGAGGCATACAGGAAGGAGCAGGATATGTGTAGACAACAGCCATATTGGAATTACAAACTAACCCCATGCATTTCTATGGAGTGCTGTGTCTCCTCTCATTAGAAAGTCTCTGATGTATATAATCACCAGTGCACCAGTGCTGATTTTGCCAAATTGAACAAATCACAATTTCAGCACTAACAATGTAAAGATACATATTTTCCTGTGCTGAAATAAGTCTACATCAGGATTAGAAAATCAGAAATTAGTGTTGCGACCATGTTTTATTCTCTCTCAGAAGTGAGGTGGACTCATGATCATATCTCAACTAATTCACTCAGTTAATTCGATTCAGATTGACCAGAAATGTTAAATTTACATCTGGATCAAAGTGAATTTGGCTGTGTGTATATGTGTGGCTTGGATATTTGAAGGACTTTTTTGTTTTTAACTGGCACACACGCACACAAATCCACTCAACTTAATTTGCAGGCACACACACAGGAGAGAAAGACAGGCACAGGCAGACACAAACACACACACAAACACACACTCATAGAGACATCATAGCTGCTGGGCCCTTGAGCCCTGACGAGAGGCAGAATGGAAATTTCCTTCTGGGTGCCAGGACTGCAGGTTTTTGGCCCCACTGCTTTCGTTGAGCAAGAACGTGGGGCAGAGGAGAGCGAAAAAGTGGGGAGAATGACTTGTAGCTTAATGACCTGTTTATGACTCTAATTCCGTGTGCGGCCGCCATCGGTTCAGGATGATCAAGGACCCGAAGACCACCATCACCATCACCCCCATAACCACTTTCCCCTCTTCTCCCCTCTTCTCTCTCCCAGCTCATGTGAACCACTTTTAACAGGCAGTCAGAGGGGCGATAAATGTCCGCTAAGAGCTTTTATTGGTCTCTCCATGCAAATGACAAATTCATGTTCGGGGGCTAATTTTCAAGCCATCCCTTTTTATTGGAGCGAAGGCTAAATGTAGGCATTGTTTTCAATGTAGACAAGGGCCACGAGTCTAAACACTTGAGATAGGCGTTAACTAGTGCAATAATTAGACAATGGAGCTTTTGCCTGGATTTTTCCACACGTAATGTATCAGCACAGTGCAATGATACTATTAGACGACTCAATTGTATGTGTTAGCAAAGAATAGATTAGCAAATCCATACGGAATTGTTTATTTAATCGGATGAGGTTGCATAGAATACACACACACACATACACACACACACGCCACACACACACACACACACACACATACACTTTGGTCTGTAGTTTGGACACAAGCACATACTCTCACCAGACCAGAAGTGCATTTCCCAAAACCATAGTTGCTAACTATGTTAGCCAACTTTGTTGGTTGCAATTTCCCATTGCCAACCAACTAAGTTGCTAACAGGTTTGCAACTATGGATTTAGGAAACACACCCCAGTTGTGTTTCTCTGGTGAATATGGGCTGTGTATGGGTGTACAGTACATCTACTGCTGGAGAGGTGCAGTGGCTACATGGCCATGAAACTGTATTAGCACAATATTGCATATATTAAAATAAAAATATATAAAAATAAAATATATAAAATAAAAAAACAAGAGATACCACTAATGACTGCAGCTTTCTGGACTGTGAAGAAAGGGCCATGGGGAGAAGAAAGGGAAAAAAGAGACTAGATCAGACTTTAGGACAATGCTTGAGTGGGTCAAGGGGAAGAGTGTCTGCAGAAGTATTCGCCATAAAGAAACAGGGTGTGTGTGTGTGTGTGCGTGTGTGTGTGTGTGTGTGAATGTTTGTGTCTGTGTGTGTGTACCCGTGGTGTGTGTGTGTTGGTGGTGGTGGTTGTGCGTGTCTGTGTGTGTGCACATAGTGTGTGTGTATGTGCACGTGGTGTGTGTGTGTGTGTGCGCATGTTTTGTCTGTGTGTGTGTACACGTGGTGTGTGTGTGTGTGTGTGGTGGTGTGTGTATGTTTATATGTGTGTCTGTGTGCGTGCACATGGTTTGTGTGTGTGTGTATGTGCACATGGTTTGTGTGTGTGTGTATGTGCACGTGGTGTGTGTGTAAGTGTACGTGTGGTGTGTGTGTGTGTGTGTGCCTGTGTGTGTGTCTGTGTGTGACAGCCAGAGTGGAGAAAGTCTGGTTGTAACAGTAGACAGACATCGAGAACAAAACAGTTCAGCATGACACTGACCTCCATCCCTTTACACCTGAAATGACACATCTTTCCTCCATTAACCTGGACACCTCATTCCATGGTGTGGAAGTCCAAAAAATAACAGGACCCAAAAGAAAGAAAGAAAGAAAGAAAGAAAGAAAGAGCGTAAGAAAAAACGTTTCTTGGAACATGACACAGCAACATATGGGTGAGTGGCAGCATAGCATAATGCGGTCATAAAACTAAAAGTGTGGAAAAAGTGGAAACAGAGGAAGGAGAGAATGAGGTGGTCGAGGAGAGGGGGGATGCACGTGCAGAGGTATTTTCAGGTATACACACACACACACACATACACACACATACACACACATACACACACACACACACACACAGATATGTGTTAACACTCATACACACATGGAAATATAGAATGAAACACACACACCTACACACACCCTTACACACAAGGTCCCGTGCGGTGGTTCTAGCGTGCACGTGCTGCACCAGATATATGTTTCTCATCACACTCTCTTCAGAGACGGCTGGGAGCCATAAACCTACACGCATATGCAAATCCCACCTACTGGCCCGCACTCTATATGGGTCACAGATACAGTATGTCTGCTCTGCTGTGCTTGGCTCCATACACACAGACACACACACACACACACACACACGCACACACACACACATTCGCACACACACACACACATACGCACACACACACACACACACACACACACATACAACTGAAAGGAAAATTCTTCCCATTCAAGCTTTCATGAAAGGCCTTAATATCCAAATGAATGAAAGAACAAAAGACCTTAAAGAAATGCCATCTATGGCACTGTATGCCTATACCTTTTCTGCAACTCATTTTCTCATGACTACCGGTATGTCCTACACACAGATAAGGTGTCTCAGCTAGGCATGGTACCTGGAAGGGGACACTCACCCTCTACCCACCTTATACCCATCCACTACAGCAACATCTGTATAAGTAAGTATAAGTATGTATACTCTTTTGATCCCGTGAGGGAAATTTGGTCTCTGCATTTATTCCAATCCGTGAATTAGTGAAACACACAGCACACAGTGAACACACAGTGAGGTGAAGCACACACTAATCCCTGCTACAGCGGCGCTCGGGAGCAGTGAGGGCTTAGGTGCCTTGCTCAAGGGCACTTCAGTCGTTCCTACTGGTCGGGGTTTGAACCGACAACCCTCCAGTTACAAGTCCGAAGCCGTAACCAGTAGGCCACGGCTGCCCCAAATCTGAGACACTGCCCATCTTATACCCATCCACTGTATTTATGAATATGTGTTGAGATATCTTGAAAATATTGATATATTGTTATTGGGTATGTCTTACTTACAGTATAATGTAAAATAGTGCTCTCTACTAACTAAGCAATCTTGCCAGTCATGAGATGACTTTATCACAGGCCATCTTGGTTGGTTTGATTTAAAGTGTTTGCTGGAAATTGTCAGGCTTTGATAATACTAGACAACTGACATGGCACAGGACACACATACAAATGTATGCAAGAACACACACATGCAACTACCCAGGCACACCAAAATTACACACACATGCACACACACACACACACACACACACACACAGACACACACACACACACGCACACACACAACCATGCACATGGTGGTGCTTGACGTCATTTTATATTTACCCACCTTATAAGGCAAATGCAGTCTTCATCTGGACCGCACACTGGCCTTATTAATGGCAAGGTAAAGAAGGCACATAAACACACACACAAACACACACACATACACACTCACAGACAGACACAGATTCTTACACACACATACACATACACACACACACACATACACACACACACACACACACACACATACACACACACAAACACACACACACACACACACTCACAGACAGACACAGATTCTTACACACACATACACATACACACACACACACACACACGCACACACAAACACATCTGCATTCTTAATAAACGCTAGGCAAGTTGCTAATGCTGATCTTGGAGGATGCGGCTGATCCTGGCCAGCCGAGGGGCATGATGACGAGCACGGCCTCTCATCACATTTTCCATCCAACCCAAATTAATTAAATTTTTGTTAAATAAACATTTGTTATTCTTTCCCACTTTGTTAACGGGCAGATGGAGTGGATTCATTTATCACCTTTGTTTACTCTCGAGCCCAGAAAGAGAGTGAGCAGGCAAGAGCGAGAGAGAGAGAGAGAGAGAGAGAGAGAGAGAGAGGGGGCTTTGGCAGAGAGGGGCATTTCTCATTTTTAACGTGTGAGACCCTGGCAGGCTGGCATGGCCCTGTGGAGTCACGTGGGCCTGGCTCTTCCAGCGCTGGCACGAGGGCGCAATGCTGCCGCAGTCTTCCTCGCTCGTGGAAGCTCGGTGAGGTTTTTTTTTTTTTGGTAGGGGGGGGCACTCTGTTTGGCCACGGAGGCAAATACAGCACTAGAATAAAATAGATTTAAATAATAATAAACACTCAAACACACACACAGTGCTGCTTCAGGATGGGAGCGTGCCGCCTGACTTTTCCAACCATGGAGAGGCATGAAATCATCCTTCACCTTGACTCCAGCACAGGGCAAGGCCACAGAAGGCCAGAAGCAGTTGCCGAGCCTTGAATAAAAAAAAATGGAAAAAAAGGGGGCTCGTAACACAGGCTGATCTAAATATGTCTGCAACAGACGGATCTAAGATTTTCCTCCAGCCCTTTTGCTCAGTTCATTTGCCATTTTCCACTTTGCCGGTAATCAGCTCCAGCTTCTTCTTTAAATTATCAAGAGAGAGGGAAAGGGAGAGGGAGAGAAAGCGAGAGAGAGAGAGAGAGGAACTAGGCCGTGACATGAGTAATGTAGCGCAGTTAGGGCTGCTGAGTGCAGAAAAAGCATAAGGACATGAGTGTGTGTGTGTGTGTGTGTGTGTGTGTGTGTGTGAGTGAGTAAGTGAGTGTGTGTGTGTGTGTGTTTGCATATGTGTATGTGTATGTGTGTGTGTCTATGTTTGAGTGAGTGAGTGTGTGTGTATGTGTGTGCATGTGTGTGTGTGTGTGCGTGTGCATGTGTGTGAATGTGTGTGAGTGGGTGCGTGTGTGTGTGTGTGTGCATGTGTGTGTGTGACAGTGAGTGTGTGTGTGAGTGTTGGTGTGTGCATATGTGTGTGAGTGGGTGTGTGTGTGTGGGTGTGTCCGTGTGCGTGCCTGTGTATATGTGTGTGTGTGGGTGGGTGTATGTGTGGGTGTGTGTGTGTGCACATGCGCATGAACAGGCACATGTGCCTGGACAGGGGGTTCGGGGGTGAGCCGTGTATCCCCAGTGCAGACTTGGTTAAGGGGAGAGAGAGAGAGAGAGAGAGAGAGAGAGCGCAGATCAAACGCCGAGCGTCTTTTTTAAAAAGCGTGAGTGCCGAGGAGGAGGAGACTTAATTGAGAGCACACCACTTCCAGATGCCTGCGCAGATCCCGCTCGGCACCCAGCACCGCGCTGCGCCGCTCTGCGCTGATGAGGCTGCAGAGAGAATGGAAAGCCCGACAATTAAGCCAGATCACTGCCAGATGCACCGACCAGAGCACCAGAGAAACCCAACAATAACCTGGGCCATAATGATGCAGACTATAGGCTTTTAATTACTGGGTCTGTGGTCCTGGTTCAGGAAAGGTTGCTTTGATAGGGGGGTTATATTTAGAGCTTGGACAGTCGAGCTGAGCTTGAGCGTTGAGTCTTTTGAGGCCTGTGAGGATTCAGGTGTGGGTGCAGGGTGCCGGTCGATGAGTGTGTCTAAAGTACTTCCATCTCCATTTCAGGTCAAATTCAGGTAGCTGTTTTTCCAAGTTCAAGCTGCTGTGTTCCTGAAAGTTCTCTGCAGAACGGAGGTCTCCTTCAACTCGCTGCTTATACTGTACTGAACTCTATGATTGTTTCCAAGACAGGAAAGAGTTTTATAATTCTGACCACATAGGTTTTCCTGCATGTCTCTAATAGGGTCCACTTGTGTCCTTCCACCCCGGCAACACACCCGCCCACCCTCTCCGCTTCCTTGAAATGGCGAATGTAGGTCACACACAAGAAACCTGCACGTGAGGAACTCCAGGGAGTCACACATGGAAAACACACACACACACACACATACAGAGAGAGAGAGATAGTGTGAGAGAGAGTGGGGTAGAGAGAGAGAGAGAGAGAGAGTGAGAGAGAGTGGTGACAAAGGGTTCACGGGTGAGAGGAACAAGGGTGCATGACGAGGAGGAGGAACCTTCAGGAGAGCTCTCGAGTGGACAACCAATGGGTAGGCTCGATTGGGCTCCCTATACCAATGAGAGGCATGCTAGGATGGAGGAACTGATTTGGGAAAAGGGGCAGGGATGAAGTTTTCCAGGACAAAAGCAGAGAGAAAAAGAATGGAGAGAAAGAAAGAAAGAAAGAAAGAAAGAAAGAAAGAAAGAGGGAAATAAGATATGAGGGGAGGCCCGTCTCTGAACCTCAAAACACGTTGAGACCCTCAGGGAGGCTCTTTGTTAAAGAACCCCAAGCGTACTGCTATTGGGTCAGAATAGAGCTGAAACCAGATATCATCTGCATATCTTACAAACGGAGACCTCCTTAAATCACAGAGCGGTCAACCATTCCATAGCCCACAAACCCAACCTCACGGTGGTCAGCGACATGTCCGGAGAAATGACAAGGAGCACTGGTGGGTTTGACAAGGAGCATTGAAACATGGCTCGTTACTGAGCTAAGGGAATAGTCAAACCGTCCAAACATTCAGCTGCCAAGCCTTCAAATGGAAAAGTTCCCAGCCCCCTAAGTCCCTAATGGTTCTGAACCTTCTGATTTTAATTGGTCTGCTGCAGAGACTCTGTGACAAGACACACCTGTTGGGAGTCCCAGAGAGTCTATGGAGTGGAAACGGTAACGGGGGAAGAGAGAAAAGTGAGGAGGGGTGATGGAAAATTCTCTCCACCAAAAAAAAAAAAAGGTCATTTCCTGTAATCACGGGGGATTTACTGAACTAAACAATAAATCTGAATAAGGGCAAATGTAATTTTAATCAGGCTAATTGGATTATCCTGAGGTATTTCTAATTTTGACTTTTTTATTGTGTTGACCTTTCACTTGGTGGCTTTTGCCATGACAATGGAGGAGTTATACGGTAGGCTGCCGCCCACCTTTGCCAGGTCACACCCACAGTCGAAACATACGACCAGAACTGAACCCTGTGGCTCGCTTCTGGGCCCTCCCTTTCCCTCTGACCCCACCCTCTCTTGTAAAAAGGCCCCACCCACTGACTGACAACCAGGGTATCTAAGCCCTTGGCCCAAGTTCCCGCTCATCCTAAAGGACGGAAAAATAAAAGCCTGGGTTTAAGCCACGGAATACGAGGCCTTTTTTTTACCATAACCAGCGGAATGCGCAACGTATCGCTTCCCTTTCGTCTCCGGTTCCAGCGCCGGCCGCTGCCCAGTGTTTTTCCACGTGTGCCACCACCGCCGCTGCAGCCGCCACCTCCGCACTTGAGCATTTCAGCACCCACCCCTCCCCCCTCCATTTTTATGATAATTATGATAAGCAGCCTTGTCCAAACACTGTGGGAAATAACCTGTAGCTGAAACCTCAGCCCAGTTTAATAACGCACCAGCGAGCTGCCGCACTGCCTTATAGCCCAGGGCTTATAGTGTTGGTTTGGTTTCAGACCAGGAATCTGTGAAGGGAAACACTATTGACCTGCATGGTGACTCTTGAACCACTGCCAGGAACACATGGAGTGTTTCCTCTGCTTCGTCTGCCATTGTATTGGTCGGCTTCATTCACTCTATTGATATGAGCAATATAAGTAGTGCCCATATCATATGACTTTTTTTCAGGCAAGAACAATGAACAATGGAACAGTATAGGAATTTAGTTCACCTTACACACAGGTCAGCGTTGCTTGGATTTTCAACATTGTGCTTTGGAATGCACTTGGTCGAATTCATGTTTTCTTTTGAATGTAATTCAGAAGTATGTCCATCCCCTTCAGTTTGAGGCCAATTAACAG
>NW_027468664.1:21694480-21696980 GCF_046254945.1 Alosa pseudoharengus | reverse complement strand
AAAACTTAAGCGAGTGCAAGATAACCACGGATTTTGCAACAACACGCCAACATGCCAACACACACAGGTAGGCTATATGCAGTGGCTCTTCAAAATGACGTAAAAAATTATGTGCAATAAGCGGACACTTCGAATAGCCCAGGCTACTTTGGACTGTCTTTAGACTTTGAATAAGCACATGACAATTCAAACTGCAAGGTCCTAAATTGAAACGAGCGATAATGGTCCCGAATCAAAGAACGTCCCAGAATGCCACACATGCAAAGCATAACCAGCGACAAGCAACGAGTGGCAGACAGTGTGATGTCACTTATAGGCCACCAGAGACTGTTTTTGAGTCACACCGTTGCAAATTCCATATGATGCATCATTCCACAAAATGGTTTGTTTTCTCTATCATCAAGTTATTCAATAGGCTAAGCATATAGCCTTGACTCAAAACAGCTGTTAGGATTATGTCATTTTGATTTGTAAAAAATGTCACATGCAGCCATGCTTAAATTCTGCTCACTTCACATTTATTATATTATTATATTATCTGTAGGCCTATTCATTATTGAATGCCTACCTGGAATTATGTTTTTCCCTATCATCCTATTTTTAAAGCAGGCCTAACTAATTGGGCTACAGGAATAGCATGTTTGAACGGGCACTGCACTAGTAATAATGAAAAAAGCTTTATTATTTACTTTCTATTTTTTGGTCACAATTCAGCAGTTTTCCTTTCTCACATTCGGCCTGTCCCCATTTGTCTGCTTTACTGCATGGCGGAGCTAACCAAGCTAACTCCAGTGCTATGCTAGCCAAAGAATTTCCACCTGGTGCATTCTTCTGCTGGAAGACATGAAGCTCTAGACATAGAGGTCATACAAAATTATCCTTCAGCGTTAACATTCTCCCCATGGTTGGCCCGATGCTAACTTGGCACAAGTGGCTAATGTGCAAATAAATGAAGCACGTGGCGCTGATTCTTCAGAACAGGTGGACCCTTCTTACGTGCCATTTCCAATTCTGCGAAGCGGCTGCTCCAGAAGTCATCAGCATTTTTTTGGGTTTTTTTTTTTTGCTATTTTATTTTTGGAGTGAGCTATTATTGGTTACGAAAACTTCTATTTTTTATGAAGCTTTCTCTGCATTAGCTAATCAAAACTCTCTCTCTCTCACTCACACTCACACACATACACACACAGACACACACACACCAACACACAGATATATATACAAAGGCACACATACAGAACTCATTGTTTTTTCCATCGAGTCATTTGGGTTTTTTCCACCAATTCAAAGGATTGCTTGCTGCAAATCTCTATCATGCCTGTTTGTGTGTGTGTGTGTGTGTGTGTGCACATTTGTTGCATATGCTATTTGGTTGCAGTTAGCTCTGTTACATCACAGTATTTGGTACTCATGAATGTAATCATGACCTAACAACTGTTTTTAGTTATCAAAGTTCAACTCCCTTTCACAGACACACACACACACACACACACACACACACACACACACACACTGTACACATGCAGAGACACACACACACACACACACACACACACTCACAATCATTTGTGCTGTCCTGGCCTGTGCTCTGGCGTGTATCATATAAAGAGTTATCACAGTCTCTCTCATCTACTTATTGTGCCACTAATCTCTCCTGACTCTTCTTTGTGCTCCATAATCTTTTTGTGTTTGTGTGTGTATGTGTGTGTGTCCTTATGTTTGTGTGTGTATGTGTGTGTGTCCTTATGTTTGTGTGTGTGTGTGTCCCCTCGCTCTCTCTTCTCCCCATATCTGTCATCTGCCCAAAGGAGGCATTAGAGTGATTTCATCTGGAGGCCTTTCATCATGGTATCGAGATATGTGGCGGTGGTGGTGGTGTATTTGTGTACATGTGTGTGTGTGTGTGTGTGTGTGTGTGTGTGTGTGTGTGTGTGCGCGCGCGTGTGTGTGCGCGCGTGTGTTTGTGTGTGTGTGTGTGTGTGTGTCTGTACATGCGCACGCATGCGCCTACTTGCATGCACGTGTAGCTCTGTATGTGCGCTAATGTCTTTCTAACCTCCATGTCCTGTGCTTCCCTGTGGTGATGGGACATTTTACACAGTTTCAATGCATATGAGTCTGTGTGTAGGAGAAACCAATGAGTAGATGCTTGTGTGGTTGGCTGTGGCTTGAAATGTTAAAATGCACAAATCAAAATATGCTTGTGTACAGCTTCTTCTGTCCATCAGGGTGACCACAGGGACACTCTGTAAGGGGTTTATGTATGCACTCGTGGTTGTTTGCTTGTTTGCATGTAGGAAACCACCGGTTGAGAATGTCACAAACACAACTGTTTCGATTCCTAACGTCGGTTCAAAAACTGATACGGAGCAACTGAGTCTGTTCTCTGACTCTCTCTCTCTCTCTCTCTATCTCTCTCTCTCTCTCTCTCTCTCTCTCTCTGTGTGTGTGTAACAGAGAGAGAGAGAGAAATTCCAGTTTGCTGTGGAGATATATCAGA
>NW_027468664.1:21681980-21684480 GCF_046254945.1 Alosa pseudoharengus | reverse complement strand
TTGCAGGAGTTTAGAGGAGGATTTGAGGGGGTGGTGCACCCACTGGTCAGCCAGCTTAGGAGAGGAGGAACCAAGGGGTGCAAGAAGATGCAAGCACTTAGCTTTCCAGAATCCTTCGAGGATGCTGTTTAAGGCAAAGACGTGGATGACGTGCAGCCAAGGCGCTGGAGGCAATTTGGAGGTGAGAAGAGCGGCACATCTGACTTCCCAGCAGAGTCTTATCCGATTCTTATCGGGGCTCGGCAGCCTCGGCACAGGAGCCTCGTTACGTAACGTACCCCCAACTCCAACTGCCCCCTCCTCCCCCTCACCCTGGTCAAGAGGCCCAGCTCTCCACTCTGGCTTTTTCCAGGGATCCCAACAGCCCCTATCTGTGTCCCCATCGCCGCCAGCTCCTCCAAGCCCAATCATCCAACGCTAACAACAAAGTGCTGCGCAAAATCCCGCTAGCATGGACGAGTGGGCTCATACAGGTTGATGAATAGCGCTCTCGTTTCCCCACTCTCTTCTTCTCTCCTCCTCCTCTCCCCTCTCCCTCTCTCTCTCTTCTTCTCTCCTCCTCCTCTCCCCTCTCCCTCTCTCTCTCTTGCTCTCTGTCTCTTGTTGGCTCTAACTCCCCCTCCTCTCTCTCTCTCTCTTACACACTCTCACTCTCTTATCTTAGTGTTATTATATCACAAGGTTAATCAGTGGATCACAAGTGGGACTCTGTGTCCTCTTGTCCACCTGCTGTGCGTTAGCGTGCTTACATGTGTGTGTGTGTGTGTGTGTGTGTGTGTGTGTGTATACTGACTGTCAGTCTTAGTGTATGTGTGTGTGTGTGTGATTATGTATACGCGGACACATGCACGTTTTGTGTTGGTGTTAGATCATTATCAATGCTGACATTCCCCCGCACAGAGGCCCTTTAGATTGATTAGCGTAACGTGACTGCTGGCAACTGCTCTCTCTATCTTTCCCCCCTCTCTATCTCTCCCTCTCTCTATCTTTCTCTCTCTCACTCTCTCTTTCTCGTGTGAAAGGGGGAAAGAAAGAGGGGTGCGTATCACATAGTTCATATGGTTTATCAGTGTGCACAATCCATCACTCTCAAACACACCTGTGCAGACATGGAGCCGACGTGCCATATCACAGCACTCGCAGTGCATATGCACACACACACACACACACACACACACACACACACACACACACACACACACACACACACACACACACACACATAGACGTACAAACTTAGAACTAGAGGTTGAACAGGTACTCACCCTAACATGACTGACTTCCCATATTGCCCAAAGGCAGAGATCTGTGTTTAAGTGCTGTCTAGTGCTGTCTGTTTTCTGTTTTGCTTCTTACACACACGCGCACACACACACACACACACACACACACACACACACACACACACACACACACACACACACACACACACACACACACACACACACACCGCACAGACACATGGACGCAGGCACACACCTAAAAACCCATCCATGCACTTAAACGCAAATCCAAACATCACCCTTGACCTCTAATACGTGCAGAATCTCATGCTCCCACTAGGTGAACACACGCAAGGTGTGTGAGTGTGCGTGTGTGTGAGTGTGCATGTTCCTGCGTGTGTGAGTGTGCGTTGGCACATGTGTGTGTGGGTGGTATGCACAATGCAAGCACTTTAAGACTGTGGTTTTATAAAATCAGCCAATAGGTTAGACAGGATGAGTGACTGTCTGTGGTCCGCAACTGTGTAAACGCTATAGCCAACCTGTCTGATGTCTGTCTAGAGGAAATCCCATCCTTGGGGGTTTACAGTTTGTGAATCTAAAAACCCTCTTAGTTGCAGACACACACAAACACAAACACTCTCACACACACAGATCAGCCCTCCGGGTGATCAAACCCCAACAACCGCTGTACTACATTCACATCCATCACACTGCAACACACACACACACACACACACACACACCACCACCACCACCACGCTGTGGTTTTAATTCAAGACGTTTTGGAGGGAGAAACACCATTTTAATTGCAGCCTTTAAAAGACTCACACATGCAGATCCAAGCCCACAACAATATGCCAGTGTGCTATAACAGCTACTTGTCTGGGTTGACAGACAAAGAGAGAGGAAGAAAGAAAGATCTAATTTGTCTGTAACATAAAAACACAGCCAGACAACACAGTCAGTCTATTCCCACCCACAAAGAGCTGGGCTAATCTTCTAGAGAGCCTACTAGTGTAACTGCAGTTATTCTGGGTCAGACAGATTGTTGTGGTTCCCCATGGAACAGGTTAGGACGTGAACTGGACAAACTTGACAAACTACTGGCTCACGCTGAGAGGCATTGGGTAGCCATTTCCCCTCCATAACTTCTTGCCGCGTATTGGTCAGGAGATTGGGCACATTACTGTATGTATGTAGCCTTATCGTATTGTCCTAGCGCGATCATGTAGCCTATCGTAGTGTCATAGCGTGTCGTCATAATGTCAGTGTCA
>NW_027468664.1:21669480-21679480 GCF_046254945.1 Alosa pseudoharengus | reverse complement strand
CCGCCCATGCTACACCACTCATCTACATTCTGTACAGGCCCAGTTAGGGAGGACAGGGGTCTAGTGGTGGAGGTTGTTGGAGGTCGAGGTGAGGTGACAGTCCCCTCGGCACCAGCCCAGGGGTCAGAGGAGGACACACACACACACATGCACACACACGCACACACACACACGCACACACACGCACACACACACACACGCACGCACGCACACACACGCACGCACACACACACGCACACACATACACACACACAAACAGACAGACACACACACACACACACACACACACACACACACACACACACACACACACACAGGGCCACTGCACCGTAACAGAACCCTGTTATTCCTGATGACCTGCAAGAAACAAAAGAGAAAATGAGAAAGCAAAGCAAAGGGAAGATGGAGGGAGCAAATAGTGAGCAAGGAGGGATGAGAAGAGAAGATAGAGTGATGAAGATGGAGTGAGAGAAAGGACAGAACGGGGCCACGGTAACGAGAGAGAGAGACGAGCTATAGCAGATCCTGTTTGTTTGCAATGCGGTCAAAGGGACCAGGTCTACGTGCGCTGCATGGGCTGATTGATTGAACACAGAGCTTCCTAAAGCACTCTAGTTTTTTTTTTTTGTTTCTAATCAGATTTCTCACGTTACGTAAGACGTGGTTAAAGCGGCGGCAAATTGATGAGTGGCTTGCGTTACGTAAGGCCCCCGCGCACACCACTGCGGGGCAGAGGCGGTCATTTGAGCCTGGTGTTGTTGCTACGCTCATCGTGCCGCCCGCCACGGTGTGATCGCGAGCTGGCCGGAGGCAGTGGTGGCGTGGTGACAGAGGGTAATGTGTGAGCTGGTGTGTGTGGCCGATGACGTTAAGGGATCGCTATTTTTCTATCCTGGCTGCTCGTCTTGTGTTGCTATAACCTGTATCTATGTCTCTCTCTCTCTCTCTCTCTCTCTCTCTTCCTCTCTCTCTCCCTTAGCCTCTCTCTCTTCTTTGATTTCTGTCTGTGTCTTTCATGGGATTCTTCTAAGTGCAGGAGTGTGATTCATATGTAGAGTGGTTGCATGGCTGTACTGTGAAAGGAACAAGTGTGTGTGTGTGTGTGTGTGTGTGTGTGTGTGTGTGTGTGTGTGTGTGTGTGTGTGTGTGTGTGTGTGTGTGTGTGTGTGTGTGTGTCTTTCAGTGAGGAGAACGAACAGGAAAGTAAGTGTTTAATGTGGTCCTGAGGGAAAGGCTTGGACCAAACAACTACACACACTTACTTTACCTCAGTCAACCTGTGTGTGTTTGTTTGTGTGTGTGTGTGTGTGTGTGTGTGTGTGTGTGTGTGTGTGTGTGTGTGTGCGCGCGTGCATGCAGCTGTGACAATCCCTGAAAAATAGATGCAAAGAGCAGGAGGGTAGAAAAAGAGGAGATGGTTAGGTGGAGCAAAAGAAAGGAAGAAAGTGACAGAGACAGACAGAGAGAGAGAGAGAGAGAGAGAGGGGGGGGGGGGAGAGAGAGAGAGAGAGAGAGAGAGAGAGAGAGAGAGAGAGAGAGAGGGGAGAGAGAGAGATTCTGTCCTGGCGTCACCCCTGCTGTGTCAGTCTGCCAGGTCAAGCTCAGTCAGAGGTCTCTCACACCCTGCAGCTTACTGCTTCCTCTGAGGAGAGACAGATAGAAGGAGGAAGAGAGAGAGGGATGGATAGAGAGAGAGAGGGATAGAAGAGAGAGAGAGAGAGAGAGAGAGAGGAGGAAAATAAGAGACAATCAAAATCAAATAACAGAGAGAGCATGCTCCTCTTCCTCCCAGTAAATCTGAAAAATGGTAACCGCGCTTGGCTGCACTCCTTTTCTGCACTCCCTGACTCTCCTCCCCCTTTCCTTTCCTACTCTCTTCCATCTTTTCCTCTCTCTCTCTCTCTCCATCCATTCCCTTATCCCTCCCTCTCTCCTCCACTCCCTCCCGTTCGTCCTGCCATGTTTGTCTCTATCTCTTCACCAGAGCGCTCTAGTTAACCGTGGAATCACCCTAAGCCTTCTTTTCCGTCCCTGTGAATAAGTTGTTGTTATTTCTCAACCACCCTTTCAAGTCACTTATCTCCATGAATGTGTGTGTGTGTGTGTGTGTGGGTGTGTGTGTGTGTAAGGGTGTATGTGTGTGTGGGTGTGTGTGTGTGTGTGTGTGTGTGTGTGGGTACGGGTTGCTGTGAAGCAGCACTGAATAAACAGACGCCATGAAAAGTTCCTGCTCAGACCACACAGAGGTTTTTGACATATTCCTGAATTTATTTGATATGCAGGGACACAATGAAGGCTAACCCCTGAGCAAATATACAAGCCAGCGCACTGTCAAGCTAACGAGCTTGTGTTTTTAGGGAGAAATCCAAGCGGCTCAAATGACCCCTTCACCCCCTACTGTCACCAAGCAACCGACTAACTGCGGTCGACCTCAACCACTCCATATTCTTCGAGTTCTACGACCCCTATCCAAAGAGTTGTCAGTGATTTAGCCTTCAAGTTTCATCTTTAGCAATGCAAACTGTAAAGCAGACATGGAGTCAGATAAATATGTTGCGGCGGAGTTTGCAGGTCAACAGACAGTCGTGATGACTGTGTCGCGCCACATCACCCCACATCCAGTGCAGCAAACCCAAACAACCAGGCTACGTGACGTCAGCAGCAGGAATTAGGCTTTCCTATGGTAACTGATACACTTTCAGCTTGATGCTCACTTTCTGGAAATGTGTAGGGGACAGCCCTTTTCGTCAGCAGTTAAAATGACAAATCCGACATTAATTGCTTAAACGTGTGTTAGTGTGTGTGTGAGAGAGATGTGTGTTTATGAAGCTGTGCGTGTTTATATCTGTGTGTGTGTGTGTGTGTGTGTGTGTGTGTGTGCTTGGGTGTGTGTGTGTTTGGGTGTGTGTGCGATTTCACCATGTGTGTCATGAAGTGATCACTTTTGGGAATAGCTTGAATGTTCATCAGGAAAAGCAGGTCAGCCATAGCAGGGGTTACACTAAGCATCCACAACCCACTGGAAAAATACATAGGAAGCCATTAGGTCTGGGGTTTACCCAAGACCCACGCACCCCCATGGAAGGTCACAGCCGAGGGCAAGCCTTTAAGGTCAGTTCTGCTATACTGCAGCTCTGGGCCGATGTCATTTTAGGCTTGAATTACTAAGGCACTACTGGTGTCTAAACCATATTTTTCAAATATGGAAAAGAAAAAGATTAAACATACATATCTAAAAGAAAACAAATACATACAATACATATTTCACAACCGGCGAATTGGATTTATGACTGTATCTTTAGTATTGTGTATTTCGGCTATACACTGATTCCTAAATTGTCCAGGTTCTTTTATTCAAGGGATTTCCCGATCACCCAGGTTCAAGACATCTAGTTTTCCACATTTGCATTTAAAAGTGTCTGTGGACCAGTTTTCAGAAGGAGCCCCCCCCCCCCCCCCATTGGACACATTGGACACATTGGACATCTCTATAAATTTGATTCCAGCCTGAACACTGACGCGGTGCTTCCTGGCTCTGGAGAGAGGCCCAAGAGGACTGCGTCATCGGGGAGGAGTGCGGGAGACGTGGAACGTGCCCCGGCATCGTTTGGGTTTCGAGCGCGGAGGATGGAAGTATACGAGTCTCATGGATCATGTGTCAGGCAGCCATAAGCAGCACACACGGGCCTGACACCGTTGCCTCTATCCCCCCTCTCTCTCTTTCTCCCTCTGTCTCTCTCTCTTTTTCTTTCTCCTTCTCTCTCTCTCTCCTCTGCAGTGGAAGGCTGATTTACTGCACCAAGTGGGTTGCCGGGTCATCTGCCCATAAGTGAGTGTGTGTGTGTGTGTGTGTGTGTGTGTGTGTGTGTGTGTTTGTGTGTGTGAGTACAGTATGTACTGTTTTTTTGTGTGTCTGCAGAATATTCCAGAAATTAAAAAGCCTTCTTTTATTTCCCCTTCAGCATGTCTCTCGCACACATCGGCCTACATTTGGTTTTGCTTCTGTTTAAACACACCTCAGGTATAAATCAGGAGATTTAGACTCTGTGTGTGTGTGAGAGAGAGTTTGTGCATCAGTCAGTTTAAATGTGTCTGTGTAAGTGTGTGTGTAAGTGTGTGTGTGTGTGTGTGAGTATGTGCATGTGTGTGTGTGTGTTTGTGCGTGGAGTAATAGAGTGTCTGTGGGGGGACTTAAAGTGAGTTAGTGAGTAGCACGATTGAGAACTGCTCTGTTTGTGTTTACAAAGGGAGTAAATGGGGATTTATATTTATCTGTGGTGGTGCGGAAACAGCAGGAGATGGAAGCTACATGACCCATGAGGATGTGTGCGCACGTGTCCGCCTCCGAGGTCGGGTCGCTATGACTCTCCTCACTCTCTGCCATTTTGAGGATCGATCCATCATTCCTCCACCTTCCAGGTTTATCCATTGGCTGCCAGGTTTTATGACTACGGGCTGTGTCTGTGTGTGTGTGTGTGTGTGTGTGTGTCTCTGTGTGTGTGTGTGTGTGTGTGTGTGTGTGTGTGTGTGTGTGTGTGTGTGTGTGTGTGTGTGTGCGCGTGGGTGTGTGTTTGCAGGAGTGAGTGGAACACTGAATATGGATGCCTCTTCCCAGAGCAGACTTTGGTGGGGATAGGTTAGCAAAGGCAGAGAGAATGGAAGGCATTGAGCATTGAGGTGCTGACTGCCCTATGCCTTCATTCAAAAAATGAATACTACAGTAAAATGACAGTAGGGCCTACAGTTATTATTATTACTAATTTAATACTAAAATTACTACTAATGAATACTATACTAATATTAGTGCTATTATCAATACAAACATACTCACACACAAATGAATAATACTACAGATAGTATACTTGTACTATTCCCACATTAAAAAACAAACAATAATACTAAGACTACTGATAATAAATTTAAACAAATAGGGAGAACACAACGAGATGGAATAGCCGCGGTGCAGGACTCCACAAAATGGCGACCAGGAAGCCATGAAGGAGCTGACACTCTGCTGTTATTGCTCAGCCCTGATGGCAGGTGGGCCCCATTGCAGACAATAACATAACTCCCCCAGACTTTTACGCTGTCTCCATACCATAAGTTATGAATGGAAAAGTCACTTATACGGACCTGGGCTCAGATGTGGTCTACGCGAGGCATGGTTAATACAGATTTGTGGCTTGTTACAGCACGTGCGTGTGAGCCTGTGCATGCCTGTGTGTGTGTGTGTGTGTGTGTGTGTGTGTGTGTGTGTGTGTTGCTTTGGAATAAAATGCCAAAATGTGCCTGCTATTTCCCTCTCAGTGAGGTCAACCCACATGTGCCCCAGTTCCCCTCTGCCATCACCGGTGGTGCTCCAGATTGCTGAGGTTAACTCCTTTTCATTATCGGGAAGATCACGCTCCTCTGGTGGCCTTTATCCCATGTCCGAAATGTGCTGTGGCCATCCAGACCTTGCCCTTATGATCCCCCATGTCCTTGTGTGTCCTACTGTAGTTTCTTTTTGGGATTGTATCTTGATGTCCCTCATTGTTCTCTTATGTATGTTGTATGTATGTTAAACTTGTTAAACTTGTTAAACCAAAACACATACAAATATGAACACACACCCTCACTCTCTTTTTGCTAATATCTAAAGTCTCTGTCTACATGTAAGTCTATCTCTGTCTCTCTCTCTCACACACACACACACACACAGACACACACACACACAGATACACACACATGCATATAAACACATTGACTGACACGCATAAACGCAGTGTGTTTGCTGGTGGCTTGTGTCGTCTCCAGAAGTTTTGCACATGCCCAGTGCAGACGGGTTGAAGGCCAGGGGGATGCGGCCGCCTCCAGCTGCTTCCACTCTCAGCTCGTGGCCCTCGCCAACAGTTGCCAAGCGTCACAACTGGAACCCATCAGAGGAGTCGGCAGTCAGCCAGCCAGCCAGATGTGCAGCATTGTCCTCACACACACACATACACACACACACATACAAGTGTGTGCACACATGCACAGGTATATGTGCACGTGCACACACACACACACACACACACACACACACACACACACACACATACACACACGATATCTACTATACGGCCCTATAGTAGAAACCCAAATGAGTAAATCTTGTAAATAAGACACGACTAATCATGATTTAGTATGTGTGAATCCACAGACTCTTACGTACAGAAAAAAATGTTGAGTCATGCAAAATAAGTAATCTGGGTATGATGTTAAATTCTTTACAGAACAGCCCATAAAACTCGAGATCAGAAGAAAGCTACAAATTAATTAAAAAAAACATCATAGCATGTGAAAAAAAATCATACAAAGCCTTCTTCCCCAGCTGACTTGACACAATTTATCTCTTGTTGGTTAAAGTGTTTGGAACATCAAGCTAAGTATTTTTTGTGTGTGCGTGGGGGAGAGAGAGAGAGAGAGAGAAAGAGAGAGACTCTGTGTGCTGCCAAACCGGAGACTGACCTGGATTTGGTGACAGATTCCTGCACTGATGAGAGAGGTAACGCCTGTCCTCGCACACACACAAACACACCTACCCACCCACACACAAACACACACTCAGGCACACACACACACACACACACACACACACACACACACACACACACACACACACACACACACACACTCACACACACACACACACACTCACACACACACAAACACACCTACCCACACACACACAAACACACACTCAGACACACACACACACACACACACACACACACACACACACTCAGGCACACACACACACACACACACACACACACACACTCACACACTCACACACACACACACACACACACACAGTTAGCAATTGTAACATCAGCCTACAATTAGGGGTTTTGCACAGCATGAAGTCAACGCAGCAGCGACATGCTGCAGAACGGATGCCAACTCAGCTCTTGAGCTACTGTAGCTGTTCTGCTACTGTTAACACGCAAACACACACACACACACACACTCAAGCACACATGTGCACACACACACACACACACACATACACACACACACACACACGCACGCACACACACACACACACACATACACACAGACACACACACACAAACACACACACACTCAAGCACACACACATGCACGCACACACACACATATACACACACACATGCACACACACACACATATACACACACACATGCACACACACACACACACACACAGACAGTCACTCAAAGGATGTGAGTACATCTGAATACTCTGACTATGACTGTTCATGATTCAGCATGGTCATGATGGTGGTATTTGGGGCTCTTTTAACCTGCAGTGGTTCTTCAGGCCATCTTTCTTTTTTTTATTTCTAAACGCTTACTTTTTGTCCAGTTTTGTTTAGTGGGGTTCCTTCAATGGCAATGGAAAATAAATTGAAAATGCCTGATTCCTACAGAGAAAAGTGTAAAATGTACTCTTATTAACAAGATACCACAAGAAGAACACTTTTCAAAAATGTTGAGGATGTATCTACACACCCATACTGTATATCCCCACAACTGGGAAGGCTTGACTTGCAACAGAAATAAACCACACAAAATGCTAAGCACTCCTCTGGTGTACTCAAGAAACAAACAATAGATTTTAACCGTGCCATTGGTTTTGTGCTACAGATGAACGAATATGATGGACAATTGGTCTTATAGCACGCCATAAGATGAGATCATTTACATGGCCACACAGGCCAACAGACTCCTGTCTCTTGCCTATGGCTGGGTGTTTATCCTGGGACATGTGTTGCCTGTCTTGATAAGCCTGATGGCCAACTGGTGGCCCATACATATCTAAAGAGAACATCACAGCAATTAACCGGTTCAAATCACAAGATTGCAGCCAATTAGCGATTTTCAAAGGTATCCATGGTAGCAGAGGAGCCTTGAGACACTAAATATAGATAATGCAGTCACGAAACGGCAGCCCTGGCTGAGACCCAAGCACTCTCTTCTGGTCGAGTGGTGACCGCCACAGTGAGGTGAGCGTTTGAAGTAAGCGCTAGAACATTAGTGGCACAACCATCTGACTCGCAGTGTCATGACAAGGCAACGATTGCTATCTCTGTGGCTGGGAGTGCTCACAGTTGAGTCGACCTGTCAGGGGGGTTGAGTCCTTGAGAGAAAAACAAAGAAGAAAGAGAAGGCCAAGAGTTTAGATGGGGGTCAAGGAGGTGAGATGAAGGACAAGAGGCTAGGCTAGCGATTAGCTTTGCTAATCGGCTACATCATCCCTCACCTCTATCCTCACCCCCACCACCCTTCCTATCTAGGCCACTCAGAGGTCCTTTGTTTTCTCGTGCAGGCCGTGACCAGGGGGCTGTAAACATAGGGGTTGGCTGCTTGTGAGTCACCGGCATTTAAACCGGGGAGCGGGGGCCACGGAAGACCACTATCGAAGTGGGTCACGGGCGCCCACATCACAGGACTTAGATAGCCGCTCCTAGAGGAGAGAAGCCCAGAACTTTATCACTTCGATTCCCTCGGCAGGGTAAAATGCAGGTCAGAGATGGAAGTAGAGAACCAGAGAGTGAACGAACGAGGGAAAGAGGAAAAGAGAATGGAAGAGAGAGGGAGAAAGAGAGAGAGAGAGATGGAGGAAGAGAGAGAGAGGCATGGAGAAAGATTTTCCCCTCTCTTCTTGAAGGGTCACAAAATTGATCGGAACAGAGCGCTAGGAAGAGCTTGCTTTTTTGCTAGCCAGGTTGCGACCAATAAAAAGTGAGTTACGCTCTGACATTTTTGGGCAGGTTTAAACAAAAAAAATAAAAGAGAAATCCAGGTCATGTGGGCTTACGTACCTCCTGGGTGGGCAAAAATAAGAGAGCAAAGATATAAAAAGAGAGCAAAGATATAAAAAAGAGAGCAAAGATATAAAAAAGAGAGCAAGGTGGAGAGAGGGAGCGAAGAGGATAACGTGAGGCAGAGAGATAGATAAAAAAAAAAAAAGTGGGAAGGAAGGAGAGGAAGGGAAAGAGAGAAGAGGAAGAAGGAGAAGAAGAAAGGGCGGCAGATCACTTCTGCTGAGGACTGAGGCCGATAAGATCTGATCTCCGTCTACCAGGAGGCCCTGGCTGAGCTTCTGTGTGATGGCACCAGCTCTGAACGCCAAACGTGTGAAATCCTGACTACTGCCTCTGAGTCAAAGCAAGAATATGCAGACGCAGTAGCACCGATTCTACCACATTATAAGACATTAAAGACCGGAGAGAGAGGGAAAGAAAGAGATAGATAGGGAGAGAGAGAGAGGGCTGATGAACAGTAAGCTAAAGGTAAAGCAAGATCATAAATCAAAAGTCCCCTCTCTTTCTCCCTCCCTCTTCTTTCCTTGCTTTCTTTCTCTCTTTTATTCTTCTCTCTCTCTCTCTCCAGCTCTCTCTCTCTCTCTCTCCTGGCCCAGAAGGAGCACATTTAAAATCCATTAGCTCGGGAGCTGCCAGCTGTACATCAGCAGGGGCCATAAATTGTTTTATTGGATGAAGTTTCTGCAAAGTGATGAGCTCAGCGTTACTGCTTCCCGGCAAAACTGCGGTGTGAGTGGGCCTGCGCATGCTGCCGCTACTGCTGCCACTGCCGCCGCGTCTCTGTGCTGCCCGGCCACCGCTCTTACACACTTTAGTGTGCTGGCTCACACACGCATGACTCTCCGAGCCCCACGCTCACCCTACCTATCTTTGCCGAATTGGCGTCTGTGTGTGTGTGTGTGTGTGTATTTGTTTTATTTTAGTTGTTGGCGTTTTTAGCTTGCGTCGTAAAAACTAGCCAGTTTTTGGTATTTTTCTTTTTCGACTCACTCATGTGGTGTGTGGTTAAATAAAGAAATGAAATGTGTCAGTATATGACCTGTATGTTATGATTTTAGGAGCTCTTAGGGTTACTGAAGGGTTCATGGCCGCTTGATGGGCCACGCGTTGGTTTTATGATGGTGGAGTTTTTTGTTTTTTTTAATTTGAGCTGCTATGGGACGTCTTCAC
>NW_027468664.1:21656980-21659480 GCF_046254945.1 Alosa pseudoharengus | reverse complement strand
TGTGTGTGTGTGTGTGTGTGTGTGGTGTTGGGGGGGGGGGGGGGGGGGCTGCGGGTGTGTGTGTGTGATCATGTCTATGAATTCAAAATTGATCATTAGTTTTTGTTTAGTTTGTAGGTGTGATTTGTTTACTGGCCATTGACCTGAATGGCACTAATATTACTGCGTTATTGAGTATACAAGCAGTAATTTGTTAACCTGACGTTGTCATACTCAAATTCTAGACAGAATATGAGTCTGATACTGCTCCATTGGGACGTAATTATGGGGCGTGTTTTAACCGATACAGGGGGGGAATGCCTCTGCACTCAATTGGATAGACCTTACCAACCAGAGCCATGAAATAGCTTACCGTGAAATGTAGGAAGAACACACAAACCATCCTTCTTCTCCACAAATGCCTTAACAATGTTTTCTGGTCAGTGAAAGTTATTGTGCCGTCAATATCTCCTACAACACTTGTTAGCGAAATCTAAGAGATAAGTAGCAGGGTAGGCTATAAAGAAAAACTGATATTTCCCCTCCGTTGAACACCGATATGCTACAAACATGTTATAAACAGCTGGGGAAGGCTGTCACAAATCCCTCGAACAGGTGGAAATCAGAGATTTCAAACAAACAAGGGAACAACATGCCACAATGCAACACGCTGTTTTCCCTTGATGAAAGTGAACCATGAGTTTTCCCACATCTCAACTTTGGCCAAAGTTTTCAGAAATAATCATTTTCAGTGATAAAACTTCATTGAAATAATATGCATTTTTTTATATGGGTTCTTAGAAGCCATCTGTCTCCTTCAAGCCTCCTAGTTTTTTTGTTGCAAACAAAATCAACCTAGGCATGCTCAGATGACGTGATAGACGAGGCGCTGTTGCTCACCTGTGCATCATCGTGAAGCCCGATTTGATTGGTCCGAACAGCTCTGGTTCGAGCATAGTTGCTCCTCAATGGAGCAATGCCAGACCGAACTTCACAACCTCAGACGTTGTGGGCTAGGTTCGGATGGCACCCAGGCTAGTAATTTGTCTTCTTGTAGTTTATATCCTGGTTGTTTAAATGTTTATCAATAAACACCATTAAATAAGTGTGCAGATGCCTATCACTTGAATTGTCAGTGCATTTGTGTGCCAGTTGTTGTGATTATCTTCTTTGTTGTTATTATCGGTACATGCTAAATATACACCCATAAACACAACTCTAATATCCTTCTCTCTAACATAAATGTTTTGACACACATTAAGACATTGTTCTCAATCAGCACAAATTCCTGGAAGCTGAAACGTATCCAGGCTTTCCCACCAACCATATGTCTGTGTCAGGCAAAATGGCTACACTCTCAAAATCGTCTGGTGTCTCTAAAACATAGGTCTATGGGTCATGGCAAATGATGGCGGTGATAGTGATTGAAGGCTTATGCTGGCCAATGAGAATCTGTGACATCAACAATGTAGTGCATGTCTCCTTAATTTATGAGCTCGAGCCGCTCATCCACGACGATCAAACGTTTTGCTCACCAAAGCTCACACACATTTACCAAGTGTTTGTCAATCCACCAATAGGACCATGTGTGCCCACGTAGCTGAAGTTACAAGAGGGCAAAGGTCACTGGCAAAGTACTTTCTGACATCATAGCAATGCGGAACCCATCAACATTTACCTGTCACCATGGAGACAGATGTCCATTCCCCACCTACATGAGAAAGGGATAGAGAGCTTTGAGGAGTGAGGTCAAATGGACTCGGCACTGGACACATGCATTTCCGTCAAAATTGATGGTAATATTGGTATGATGTAAAAGCTGTATCTGGTACAATGGCTAAAGTATAGCTGTATTAGCTGTATTGTCAACTGAGGTTTCTCTGGCATTATTCAAGCAAAGTTATCTCAAGACTGACACACACAAAAACAGAATTCATGATATCGGAATGGTTTGAAATTTAGAGTCTTTAAGGTGCAGTAAGCAATGGCACGCAATATCAAGCCCATCATTTTTTTTTTTTCTAGTCACAATCCGCCAGCTGGCCATCGTGTGAGTACACTGTAAAAAAAAAAACTCCTTCTCTATAGGCAGCAAAGGCTCTGGTAACAAACAAATTCAGGGCAGCCTGTCCCCCAAACAAAAATGAAACACTGTGTGGAGTTTCGCTGGGAATACTGAAGGGAGGGGAGAACTACCTATCTGGTGTGTTTTGTTTGGTCCTTGATTAAAATATCATGTACGTTTTGGACAAAAGCGTCTGATAAGAAATTTAATTCTACTCTAAACATAAACAAGCTTGGTTGTTCATCTCTCCTTTTTATGCCGTAACGTGGACAAAAGACATACATCCATTGAAAGGGAAGGAATGTTTATATTCCATTTAAGCATCTTCAAATTATTTTGAATAACTAAAGGTGTGTCACAAGGCACAGTATTTGGACCATGATTTTTAAAATTGGTCAGTGTTTTTCTGGAAGAGGACATGGAAAACAAAAGGTAATGCATATTCTTCATTTAATT
>NW_027468664.1:21646980-21651980 GCF_046254945.1 Alosa pseudoharengus | reverse complement strand
GCAGTAAAGAAACAATGCATTTACCTTTGCTGTATAAATGTACACATTTTCTTGACTGAGATTCTTTGATGTGTGCAGGTGTTGATAGTTCCCATCGAATAAAGAGAAAAGAGGAGTGAGGCAGAGATGGGAGGGTAGAGAGAATAGAAGTAGAGAAGAGAA
Source organism: Alosa pseudoharengus (assembly GCF_046254945.1). NCBI lineage: Eukaryota > Metazoa > Chordata > Actinopteri > Clupeiformes > Clupeidae > Alosa > Alosa pseudoharengus. Next base: position 21,651,818 of record NW_027468664.1, on the reverse strand, counting down.
AAGGAGAGAGAGAAAGAAAGAGAGAGAGAGAGAGGGAGGGAGCGATAGAGGGGAGACAGGGTAAGGACGGGCTAGAGAGGGAGAGAAAGGGGAGACGAGTTCAGAGAGGACACGGCTTTCTCAGCTCCAGGTGTATTCTGGGAGAACAATCAAAGTGCATCAGGGACACACTGAAACACACACACACACACACACACGCACGCACACACTCTCACATACACGCAAGCGCACAGACTCACAAGCATACAAAGGCACACACACACACACATACTTCCCAGTGGAATGCTTTGGCTCCAAATGAATGTGTGTGTGTGTGTGTGTGTGTGTGCATGTGTGTGTGTGTGTGTGTGTCTGTGTGCATGTGTATGATGAGACAGGTGAAATAAAGACCTCTTTCTACTACAGCACAGGCTTACACACACATACACACACACACACACACACCACACACACACACACACACACACAAACACACACACACACACACACACACACACAAACACGTGCCTGGCTGCTCAATACTTTGTGTCATAGAGTGGGATGAACAAAGGTTTACACAAATGTCATTGGTACATACTTTCTTTATCTTCTCCAAGTGCCATACTTTTGGTCCCCCCCTCCTCACACACACACACACACACACACACACACACACACACACACACACACACAAACACACACACACCTGCTTTTCCCATCAGGAGTTGAGGACTTATGCAGTGCTTCAGTTTCCTGACTGGGGTGGGTGGGTGCTAGGGTTAGAGTGAGAAGGGGGTGGGAGAGGTGGCTGCTATAGACATTAGGGCGTGGGCTGAGGTGCACTGCCACCTTTACACACACACACACACACACACACGCATGCACGCACGCACACACACACACACACACACACACACACACACACACACACATCCAAAAAAACCTTCGGTGATCAGTTTCCTGTCTGAGTGCACCATTTCATTCAAGCGCATAAAAAGTGTTACAGAGGCTCCCAGTATACGCCTGCATACCTGCACAGAGAAACCCATCCAAACAGCAGAGGGACATGACGCAGAAGCATTTCAGGACTGTAGGGTGTACTGTAGCTTTGTGCGGACAGCCATGTTTGGGCTTTTCGGCAAGGGAAGAAGAGACTGGTGAGCTGAACCTCTACTTGTTAGCTGTGTAGAGATGGCTGATGGGTTTCATGTGTTTATATGGTGTCTTCATTTTGTTTTGCGCATGGGGCAAGCAAAGCTTTGAAAAATGGTCATCTACATGTATTCTGCTCTCTTTGTTATTAAAAGAAAGATGCTCTGTTTTGTTTTCGTCCCTAACTGCTTTGCAATAAACAATACCAAGAGTGACACTGTTTGCGTACGAGTCAAAATGCAGAGCATATGTGCTAATACCCAGGGTGCACTGCAGGAGCTCTTGTCCTCACTATCGCAGCTGTGGAGTGTTCCCTGATCTCACCTGATACCTGATGGGTGACGACACTCCATTTCCTGTAAATTGACCCAGTCACAGCCATTACCCAGGTGCCGAGATAGGGATAGCTCTGTTTTCTGTTTTCTGGCTGGCAGTGGGAGACCATATGGAGCAGCGTGTGTGCGTGTGTGTGTGTGTGTGTGTGTGTGTGTGTGTGTGTGTGTGTGTGTGTGTGTTTATGTGTGTGTGTCTAAACTCAAACAGCTGCCCAAGAATCACGCTGTCAATGATTTGTGTCTCCTATGTTCCCTCGGATCCAATGATTCACACAATAACAACAGACGAAAAGAAAAGAAAGATAGTTAGAAGAGAAGAAAAAGAGGGATAGAGAGAGAGAAGAAGAAAGAGATTAGAAAAAGGAGAGTGCTGAAGCAATAAAAGGCAACTATTTCCCAAACACATTTATTCCCAGTGTTTTCTCAACACTCAATAATTTATGAATATTAGAGGAGGCTAAGTTATTATTATCTTCATAGCACTGGCAACCTCTGTGAAAGCCTCTCTCTCACTCTCTCTCTCTCACTCACTTTCTCTGTCTCTCAAACACACACACAGACAGACACACACACACACACACAAACACACACACACATTCCACAGGATATGACTGCTGGGGCCTTAAGGGCAATGAGCACAGCTGAGAGAAGGAGAGAGAGAGAGAAAGAGATAGAGAGGCAGAGAAAAAGAGTATGGAAAGGACACAGGCACAGATAAGATTGAGATTTCTTAGCTCAGTTCTCTTGACACTCATATGACCGCACACATTCAATATGAATGGCAAAAAGGGGGAAGGTTAAGTCCCAGCGAATGAGTGTGAATGGGCCAGTCAGCCACAGGCTGCATGGTATCCCTTTCTCCCTCTCTCTCTTTCAGAAAGCAGAATTCGGTATCTCAAATAGCTAAGAGATGTGGGCACCTTCCACTGGTAAACCACCACAAATGGATGTGGCACGGTAGCTTTGCTCTCAAGTTTCTTTGGTGCCTGTCATGTCATCCTGAGGAAAGAGGAGAGTCGATTGGCTCTTGGTGAGGATACTTTAAATGAAGTCATTCTTGGGGTTTGTGTGCGTCACAGAATTGATTGCGGCCTGGCTGGATTGTCGCATGTCAGCATATTCTTTCGGCATTATCAAAATGGAATAAAATGATACCAACTCTTACCATTTCTCTCTCTCTCTTTCTCTCTCTCTCTAAACCTAGTCAACCCCACTATTCAGTCCAAACTAGTCCAAACTTTTGGGAGTTTGTCATTATATCATATCATCAGAATCTTTAAAAAAGGGACGAACACTTATACATATACACACACACACACACAAACACACACACACACACACACACACACACACACACACACACACACACACACTGTACTACTTCCAGGTTTAGTGTAAGAAAGTAATGCAGTTTGCAAGAAATTAGTGTTTTGTGTGTGTGTGTGCGTGCGTGTGTGTGTGTGTGTGTGTGTGTGTGTGTGTGTGTGTGTGTGTGTGTGTGTGTGTGTTTTGTGTGTGTGTGTGTGTGTGTGTGTTTTGTGTGTGTGTGTGTGTGTGTGTTTTCCCAAAAGATCATAATGCACAAGTAGAGTGCCCAATTTTCAGTTCACACATAAAGTAGCACACACTAAAGAGACCCACAAGTCGTTCCCCATTTCTTAATATGCATCAAGAGGATACACAGAAATGTATTCAGGCATGATGTGTTTGTGTGTGTGTGTGTGTGTGTGTGTGTTCAAAAAACATCAGTTAGTAGACTGGCTCTGTGCACCTCTATTCACTGCCCCTCCTGCTGGATGAATGCGGAATTGCAGATACAAATAATTATCTCTTCAAAAATGATGTAACAATTTCTTCAACAACCTACAGGAGGCACTGCAGCACACAGAATACATCAAGGGTCTACAGATGTAGTTATAATGTGTAAACACCAGGTGGCATCTGAGTGAATGTTATGGGTTAACCTACAGAATGTGACCAGTTTAGCCCCTCTGACTCGTGCCATGAAAGCCGTTTAGAGTTCAGCATCATCGAGAATCTCTCATATTTGTAATTGCTACCAGAGGAGATGAGAAAGGGGACGAATGTGCAAGAAAGCATCCTACACGCCCACTGAGAACAGGTTTCTCTATCATCAAAACACCTTTGGGATGAACTAGAAGAGAGATTTGCAAGCAAGGCCTTCTTGTCCAAGTGCCTGAAGTCATAAATACTCTGAATGAATGGGCAAAAATTTCCACAGATATTTGACTGATGCAAAACATGGAAATGTAACCACTACTGTGACAATGATGTCATGCTTACTAGGTCTTTTTCACTCAGAAATTTGGTTACAGCCATAATGCACCTCGACAACTCTTTCTAATATTTCCATAGGCATTCCTAATGCCAGTATATTGTATGTAAACACATTATGTTGTGAGGATAGTAGTTTACAGGCAACACAATAAACCCTACCTCTTGATACTGAGTAAATTAACCAATCAGTATATCTCTTTGTTTGAAAGGCAACAATGCAACAGTCAACCCCAACTGTCTCCCACTGGTAAGAGACTGCCTTCTTCCCTAGTACCAGGGCTCGAATTATCTTTTTGTCTTTAGGGGGGTCTCTATCTCATAAAAAGTTGGTGGTGATGAAGTGCAGTCATGCTGTGTTCAAGAGCGTAGGGTAGGTCTACGTCCAGTAGTAGCCTATATTTTAATTTAACGTCTTTAATGATAAGAGACAGGGACGTCACTTGGATTGAAAGACAGGGCGGCTTAGCCCCCAGGGTTGTAGGTAAAATGTCATCACACCTTAAAAGAGCTTCAATGAATTGTACAGTAGGTACCCTTCGAGGCCTAGGCTATTCTAAGTGTAGGCCTAAATTTACTATTACAGTAAGCTCATTGTAAGGGCCATCTGTTACACTAGGCTATATAGTTTTCAAGACAGTATAGGCTACCCATATCTGGGAAAATAAATGATGTGATCATGCTTGTAATAATAATATACAATACAAACCACTAAAAGATTTCTATAGTTATTTGTTGTAAGGGGTTACTCATAAGTGAAGTGAAAACCTGACTAAGAGAACACTGACTAGACTTGCACAATAATCCTTTTTTTGAGCCATCGCTTCATGAATGTGAAAGTTGCAGAATACCATGGAATTATATAAAAAAAGCAGATGTACCGATTGAGAAATTACACACTGCCTTTTCTCTCCACTTTTCCTCTCCTGTAGCATTTGATCAGTGCTCTTTTTAAGTTGAACTAGGGTAGTGCTTAACTATAGCTACTACAAACTACTGTTAACTTATGTGATCATTCCATAATCAAACAATCATCAAACAATATTCAAACCTAAACAATTGCACTCTAGACTAAGC
>NW_027468664.1:21636980-21644480 GCF_046254945.1 Alosa pseudoharengus | reverse complement strand
AACTGAGGTGCTGAGTCCATTTCCCTCTTCTAGGAATCAGGGTTGTCATCATTTTACTAGGAAAGGGGTTGCTAATACAGCAAACACACACACACACACACACACACACACACACACACACACACACAAGTGTAATGACCTCTTGAAAACCTTATGACAAAGGTAAAGAACAAGGTGAAGGTCACAGAGGTGTCTGCCGGTAAAGAAGCTTCTAAAGGGGATTCTCCATTTCCTTTTTCTAGGAAACAGGGTTGTCATGATTTTACTAGGAAGGGGGTTGCTAGTTATATGGAGTATTATGGTCTTGTGGTCACAGCTGGAGTAAAATTAATCACCATAGCTCTCAGCATTGCTTTGAAAATAAGGGAGATTCTCCATGTTTCTAACCCAAAAAAATGTGAAAATGTTAAACATGTGGCTTTATATTGCTATCCCTCTGCTAACAACAAGAATTCACAGACTAAATGCTGGACTAACTGGTGTGAAGGTGTGAAGCTAGTTCTAACTTGACTTTACTTACTGACTGTTTATTTCAGCATTTCCTTATTATGTATGTGTGAATGTTATGAATGTGTTATGAACTCACCCATCAAGTAAAGTGTTACCGACCATTTTTATCAGAGCTTCCCCTGTTCCAAAGAGCAGCAATCGCCACTGCTCCACAGACAGAGCTCCAGGGTTCCTATGTGGAGAGAGGAGAACCTTCCAGAAGGATGACCATCACCATCCACAAATCCGGCCTGTATGGTAGAGTGGCCAGACGGAAGCCTCTCCAAGGCACATGGCAGCCCGCCTGGAGTTTGCCAAAAGACGGGCGTTATACTGTACGAGTGGGCTGGACCCAGTAATGAAGGCGAGCCAGTCACATTAAAAAAGGTGCGGAGGTCTGACTTTGTGGAGCTCAGAAATTAAATGAATCTTAATTCATGTGATTAAGGACTTTGAAAGAAGTTTGACAGTTTCAGTGCTGAGTAGCCTAAGGTTAACACTAAATATTTGAATATTTTACTACTAGTAGGCTAGGCTAATATATTTGTCGTTACCATTATGGCAAGCAATAGCTACCTCATTTGTAAGTTGCTACCTGCAAATCATGAGCGATTTTGATATATACATTCATACACACCAAAATACACGAGAGACTGCTATTATTTTCTTACCCTCTGAATCACGGTCATAGCGATCCTATATAAAACATCTGTAGGCCTCCTTTTGAACGGGTAGCCTATTCCTTTTCAGTAACGTTACATGGATTAGCTGCCAGATTCCTGAAGAGAACAAGTGGAGAAACATCAACGCGATGCCTTGGTAGGCCTATACTTGGTTGAATTTTTACTGCAAAATGAACACTCTCCTTTCTATGAAACTGGAAACAATTGAACCAGGAGACTTTGTCACGTACAAGACAAAACAGAGCATAGAGATAGGCCCATTCAGTAATGCATGAACATGACCCCTCATGTAATGATCATTTTGTTCTTGACGAAGGCTGTCTCTTGCAAAGGTTAACTTGCCAACATGGACAGACCTGTAGTCTGGACGTCTCCAGTTGGTCCATAGCCTGCTCTGTGCTTTCAGCTTAGCCCATGTGAGAACTCTCCTGCGCCAGCAAGCTGCTGCTGTTCACTGAGAGCTACAATCACAATCAGATGTGTGCTTTATTATGTTGGCTACATAAGTTTAAAACCCAGTGCCAGCGAACTACCAGTGTTCATTGACCCTCAGTCCTGAATGTACTTGTACGTATTGTAACGATTTGATAGTGACACACACAGTTGTCCAATCAAAAGGTTTATTAGCTGAGAACAAGAGCAGGGACACAGACTAGAGATGTGCGGTTCGCGGTTACAGCCGCGGACTCCGCGGTTAAACCGCGGATCGGGCGGATGACGTGAAGAAATATAATATTTTAATTAAATTCGGGCGGGTGGCGCAATTTACAAAAGATTCACTGAACAAAAATGCTGATGTGGTACATGAAAATTTAGCTAAAAATGTGGAGAATGCAATGCAATCAAGCATTTTGGACGATATATTGTCACAAGCTGCATGGCAGAATAGGCAACAGGCCGATGTGCGTTTTATTTGGAGACTGTTTTGCGCGACAGAGACTGAGTTTACTGCTGATATTCTGGGGATAGGCCTAGCCAATGTACGACTTTAGCCTTTTAATATATTTGCTGCATTAGATCAGTCTTTCTAGAACAGGCAAGGGCTTTCTAGCCTCACGTCAGCAGCGCTGCATCACCCTAGCCTACATTAAAACAACCAACGGATGGGCGGGTGCAGTTTTGAAAATTTGAAAACAAACTTTGGTGCTGATGGATGGCTGATGGATGATAAGTTTTGCTATGCAGTTATGGTTGAAATAATAGCCCATCAGCGCATCTCTAGTGTGTGTGCCTCTCTCTCGCTCAGAGGGGAGGGAGAGGCTGAGGGTCGATCCAGCATGGATTCTAAACTCTGTGGTGGATAGGATCTACAATTAGGTGTTAATAATATTACCACGCTAGGTCGAAGTACTCCCAAGTGCTATTGCGCCACACATTGTAGTTCTCCTGTTTATTCGCTTGGAAAATCGCCACGTTTCATGTTGTGTGACGTACACATTTTTATCAACTACTCGTGCAACTGTATTTAAGTAGGGAAAATGTGGAGGTGTTTGATTACTGCTATGTTCCTCTCTCTACGGCCACGGCAGAGCCCGCTAGCATAGCAACATGCTAACACATTCGCGCCGCGCGACAGAGCGTTTGAGTGCACCTACCGGCGCGGGAGAGGTATGACTCAACTCGTGAAAGTTAAGGTAAGAACATATATTACAACTGATTTTGGGTGGCGTGTTCCTTTAAAGGCGCCGGCCAACAGGCCAACTAGAATGGGCGCCCACACAGCACGGTGCCTCTCACACGCACCCAAACGTTTTAAAGTTCAGAGGGCCTTTCCGTCGAAGTTGCCCCACCGTCGTGAGTTCGCTGCCCCCAGCGCCTCTGCCAACCGTTCGTCGTCCAGGAACCTCTTCCTCGCTGCTTTCCCTCGGCTCTGCTCACGCGTCGTGGCCACCGCCAGCTCCAGCCTCGAACCGCCCGGCGCGGAGTCACTGCCCAGGTCAGCGTCGTCTTCTCCGCGAACGCTTCTTCAGGCCCCTCTTCCGGCAAGATCTCCTCCCAAGGCAGCAGGCAGGTCCAGGCAACAGCTCCTCTCCTCCGGCGGCAGTAACGATAGAAGGCCTCAAGCTCTTTAGCAGCACTTACAAGGGCTCTCTCTGGATCCTCTTGCGTGGGCCTCCACCCAGTGGTGAGGTCTCCTGCTCCCAGCTCCTCTCGCTGAGCGGAGGCCATGTTCGAAAGTCGCTTCTGACACCAATGTAAGGATTTGATAGCGACACACACAGTTGTCCAATCGAAGGTTTATTAGCTGAGAACGAGAGCAGGGACACAGACGCAGAACAGTATGCACACGGAGCTGGTCAAGTACACACACACACTACACATACAGGGATGGACGCAGCCCCCCACATAAAACGGATCACACCCGAGGGAGAACTAAAAGGGAAACATGTTACAATAAAGACGCTAACATTACACTCAAAACTAAGGAGAAATACAGACATAAACCCCCAATGTTCACCCCCGTATCCCAGCATGCCCTGCGTGGGAGAACGCTATGCAATGTCTTGTGCGCCGACGTTACAGTATGCTTGTGCAACTGTCAGACATAGCATAGCAAACTACCGGATATTATACCCCCCCCCCCCACGTCGACTACTAGCCAAGAGAAAATGATACAGGAATTAAACTAATGCATACAACACAAGTTCAGGATCTGTGTCATCAGTTGCAGCAGCATGACTCAGACAGATAAATAATGCACCCTGCTTGCCAGACTCCAAACAAAGATGTTTTGAAGCAGCTTCAATTAGGACATTATTTGATTTGACTTTGGAAGGTATGGTAAGGTAGGGTGTACAGGTGTGAATGGCCAACTATTTCACCTATATGAAACTCACAGAGTGTAATATTGTAAACAAGGCTTTTTACATGAGGAATAAAGAGTTGTTGATTTATACTGTAGCCCAAACCCACCACTGTCACAACAATGAGTAATGTCATCCCACGCTCCAAGTTGTAAACATGATTACTATCATCTAATCTTCCAGCGTAAGCAATCACAAAATCAGAGATACGGATGACCAGTTTGAAGTGACACCAGAAAAAGACTTCATGTCCTTTCTTCTTCCTGTCTCTCATCCAATGCCTCAAAACATTAGCCTTTTCTCCTTCCATTTGCAAACGGGCGCATTCTCTTGTCAGCCATTTTGAGTTCTAAGTCTCTAGCTTCTCTCCTGGTATTTTTCTGATGCTATCCACATCTGTAGGTTGTAGTGAAAGTTTTGTCAGAAATAATCTATTTAAATTGACCTGTTCTACGGTAAATAATTCTCTGCTATGTACCGTCCTTTGCAATTTTGTCCACAGCCACTTTATTTAGATGGTCAGTACACCCCAGGTTTAGTCCAGGAAGAAATTACATGCATCCATGTAGCACACTTCCAGGGCAGAGGTAGAATAGTGGCTAAGGAGCTTGACTAGCATGCAGTAGCGTGAAAAAGTTGTAGGGTCAGTTCCCAACTTCCCCTGTTGTGCCCATTGAGCAAGGGACTTACTCTCATGAGCATTTACACTTATTAAGTATATTTTGCGGGCTTTTTGCTTGTATTGTGACAGTGAAGAGCATGACAGGAAGTGACTGGGAGATAGAGATGGGGTGGGATTGGGAAATGACCCAGGTTGGACTCGAACCCAGGTCCCCGTGGGCACTTGGACCCAAGTATAAGTATAAGTATAAGTATAAGTAAGTATATATAAGTCTAAGTGTGCTTTATTTTCATTATTTATTTATTGTTTTGTATTGCAGAGATTAATCCTGTGCATCCTGACCAAGAGATACATGAAATTGAGTGTTTTGCTAATCATAACCTGTGATGGTCGTGGTAAGAACTCTAATCTGGCTGAGGGATGTATTAGCCAACTAACTATCTTGGAAAGCAATCAAAGCCTGTATTTCTAAAATGCAAAGTGTGTATTTCCATCGTGTTTTCACAAGTTCACAATTATGTGCTAAAAGCATCAGAGCATAACAAGACAATGAATGGCAGGACTTCAGATCACACACACACCATTGGTTTTGCTGTGTAAAAGTGCATCAGTCATGGTCTCAACTTGGCCTGAAGCAGGAACTGCTGAGGGTATGCATCTCCTGGCAGACAGAAGCACCCGAGCTGATTTTCCATGCAGACCATTCTCTCTCTCTCTCTCTGGGCCTGTTGTTTTGAATAGCTCCCATTCCTGGGCATGTCCTCCATTCAGATGGCAGCCACATGTGGTTCGCTTAGGAGCTGCAGTTCCAGCAAGGGCTTCATAGGGGGAGCTCTAAGCTTGAGGCCCAAGCCAGAGAGAGAGACAGAGAGTGAGAGAGAGAGAGACAGAGAGAGAGAGATTTATGATGTTTGTTTGAAGTAATGCAACTGTTGTTTTTATCTCTCACACTAGTATCATAAATTTAGTGACATAAGTTGTATTTTTATAAACTAGGTCAACTTCAAGTCAGGCTTTTGGATGCACTTTAAAAGTATTAAAAGTATTCAGATATCTTCAGTAAACCAAAGATGGAGGACACTTGGAATGCTTTTGTCAGTTCTGTGTGTGTGTGTGTGTGTGTGTGTGTGTGTGTGGGTGGGTGCGTGCGTGCGTGCGTGCGAAACATTTCCCTAGTTTTTGTGGTGCCCCTATCCACTTCAGCCATTCTTCATGCTTATTTTACACTGTGAAGTTGAGGGAATGATATGGGGTGTTAATGACATGTGATGGCTGTTGTGTGCCACATCACTCGTCACCATGTTAGCCATGCAACAGCATGTGTGTGTGTGTGTGTGTGTGTGTGTGTGTGAGGTGACAGAATGCCATTCAACCAAAGTGTGTGACAGAGTGATTATCTTCTGCACAGACCCAGCATGTGATAAATATGAAACCAGGGGACCTGCAGGAACCTGACCACCAGACCTTACCGCCTGGTATGTGCCAGGGAAGCCACAGCACCCTCCCCTCCTCCATACAGTAAGGTGAATCTGAACTCTGTTCATATACACACAAGGTCGTATCGAAAAAATAGGAGAGGATGAACTCATTATGGAAGTGTAATTGAGAGTAGGGAAAAGGTCGGAGCAAGAGCCACAGGCCTAGTAGAGAACAACATCGCTCAAATCCCAGATTTACACCCACCTACACAAACATATACATATGAGCAGAGCCACACAGAGACACAGAACACACACACACACACACACACACACACACACACACACACACGCACACATACAGTATGAAGACACACTCACACAACCTGTGGATTTCGGATAGTCTTACACAGACACAAATACAGACGTACTGCTTTACATATACATACTTCAAACCCAGACAGGCTCAATTACATGCGTTCGCTCGTACACACACACACACACACACACACACACACACACACACAGAGGCAGAAGCCTGGCACAGGGTAAAGGCAGCTGTGAAAACAGTCGGCAGTGATGTCAGAGGTGCAGAGAATTGTGGGAAATATCTGTGTTGAGGTACTTTGATGTAGTGGTTTATGGTCGTCCTGAAAGGGTGTATGTGTTTTTGGGTGGTGGTGGTGGTGGTGAGGGCGAGGGGGAGGGGGGGTCAAGATCAGGATATACACACAAGGCCTTAACCCTTAGAACCCGATTGACGCAAAGTGCGTCAAAAAACACACCCTTTCTTCTCTGTTACATTGCTCCGGAACGGTTCATCGCAGCGAGATGAAACCTTTATTGCACGACAGAGCAGAAGTGGGGCTTTCCAACGAGACTACACACTTGTCTGTACGATCAAGTATGAACATTTAAAAAAATCATGAAATTAAATCAAATTGCATCATATTTACAGTCTATACTTCTCTGCATTCACCTGCACACACATTACTCTAGTTTGAATTACTCGCGAACCGTGATCGCATCGATATGGCAAGCATATCAGATGAAAGAGGGGGCACAGGGCTATCCATTGGTACCATGTTTATCGATCCTTCTGGCTTATAAAATCAGACGAAGTGACTGCAAAATAATAACGTCATGTACACAAACCAACGCTGCACACTCATTACTCTCGTTTGAATTACTCGCGGACCCGTGATCGACTCAGAGCTATCATTTGATACCAAGTACATCCTTCTGGGTTATAAAACAGACGAAGTGACAGCAAAATAATAACTTCATATAGCTGGACTTACCCCACGTTTTTGTCTGTTCTTGTGGCAAAGCATGTTTATAATCCAATGCTATCATGTGTTTCTCTATGGCAAAGCATGTTCATATTCCGGTTTTGAGATCCTAGCAAATTCCTGCATGGCATCCAATTCAAGGCTCACATTGCATCCCAATTTGTTCAACAAATAAACACCTTTTTTGCCTTT
>NW_027468664.1:21624480-21629480 GCF_046254945.1 Alosa pseudoharengus | reverse complement strand
ATATACATGTCCCAAGAAGACCACACACACACACACACACACACACACACACACACACACACACACACACACACACACACACACACATTCCAGCTGCTAATGCAAAACTAAATGTGATGAAATATCTCTTTCCATGTCATTCTCTCTTTTATCCCTTTGTTTTCATCTCATGTTCCTTTTAAGGGTCCACTCACCCTCACGACAACACCCACACAAAAACACACAAATTCAAAGAGGTACAGACAGACAGTGAGAGAGACGGACAGACGGACACACACACACACACACACACAGACACACACACACACACACACACACACACACACACACACACACACACACACACACACACACACACACACACACACACACAGAGCGCTGACCCAGACAGTCCGGCTGTCTTTTCCGGATAGTTTTGCTCTGCTCTGGGCTGTACTACATTCCTCATGTAAGTTTTCATTTTTATTACACTGTGGTCTCATTCCACCCCTACCATCTGATGCTGTCTACAGGAGTGAATCTGAGCCTATGTGTGTGTGTGTGTGTGTGTGTGTGTGTGTGTGTGTGTGATATTCTGGGGAGAAACAGGGTGTACCCAGATCACCACCCTCACTAATGGTCTGTAAGCTGATCTAATGGGAGTGTAAATTTGGGCCTGAGTGTGTTTGTGTGTTTGTGTGTATGTGTATGTGTGTGTGTGTGTGTTTGTGTGTGATTGTGGTTATGTTTGTGTACTGTAGGTGTGTGTGTGTGTGTGTGTTCGGTGTGTGTGTGTGTGTGTGTGTGTGTGTGAAAGAGAGAGATACTGTGTGTGTGTGTGTGTGTGTGTGCACGCCTCTGTGTGTGTGTGTATGTCTGTGTGTGTGTGTGCGTGTGTGTGTGTCTATTTGCATACGTCTGCATGCAGGAATGTCCCAGAGCGTGCACAGGGGAGAGACAGACTGTCTGACAATAAGTTTGATGGGGATCTATCTGTATTCAGATCCTATAACACATTCAGTACAGGGCACTGGGTCTAAGGGGATGTCTACAAGACAGAGAAATTGTTTTCAAAACAATGTTTTTCCTCTTACAGGCATTGCACATCCAAATAACACAGTGGGGAAGAAAGAGGTTTGTGAAAGCAGACCTTCTCCAGAAAAGGCTTCGGTCACTGCTGTTTCCGATAGATTATCCTTAATAAAATAGAACAAATTGGCTGTTACTAGATGCATTTCCATGATAGATTTTCTGTTAATTACGTTTGGCTTTTGAGAGCGGAGCTCAGACTGATGCTTCACAGTGGTTGAAATCTGATTGGAAAAAGTTGGAGCCATGTCATCATCATTTTCAAAAGATTCCATATTCGTCTGTCTACACAGCATCATCACTGTTGCATTTTCAAAAGATCCTATCTGGAACCTGTTTCCAAAATCTGTATTTTCAGGCCCTTACAAGGTCATTGTCGGAAGAAAATCTAGAAAAGCGTCAAAACATTTACTTTTTTGACCAAGTTTTAACCGTTGTCATGAGGGCCCTTAAGAATGGGAGTGAGAAGACGAGAGAGTCGAGGTGGGGGCAAAGATGATGGGTCGTGGAGTTAGCGGGCGAACTCGAAGGCACACACATCTCCCCTGATGAGAAGCACATGGCAGGGTCCTCTACTACAGGATGTCAGGATCTGCTGCGCTGTCACATTCTCTCTCTCATACACACACACACACACACACACACACACACACACACACACACACACATATACCATATACAGACGAAGAGAGAGGGAGAGAAGCACATACAATGTACATACATGCTTAACAACCTCTCAGATTTAACAGATTAACAATTCTCAGACTTATTCACGTTTTACAAATTCTCTGATACTTTCAACCCCCCCCCCCCACACACACACACACACACACACACACACACACTCACCTATGTGATGTGTAAGGTCGTCAGGGATTTAGGTTAAGTTTCAATTTATTCATGATGTACAGTATATGACATCTGAGCTCCACACAGCAACAAATCACACACACTCACACACACACACACACACACACACAAATCTTGCATTTTTTCCTCTCTATAAATCATTTTTACATGCATTTTTGATTGCCCACAGCTGGAAGGAAAGTTATATACGTGGACACACACCTGCAAATTCAGACACACACAAACATACAGACACACACACACACTCACAAATACACCATGGACAATTTACAAACATAGACACCCACCTAGATACACACATTTCCATATCAGATCTCTCAAATCAAACCAAAAAAACATCTGTTGCCATTATTGCACATAAGTGTCTTGCTGACAGAGTTGTTAAGGGGTCATCGCTTGCTGCCATAAAAAAAACACCATGCATCACAGCCACATCTGGACAGAGGATCAGCATAAATTCATGAGCGGCCATGAACCGTTCAGCGATCTGACATCAGGCACAGGTTAGCCGAGAGCCAGGACTGTATCAGAGGGAATGTGCCGGAAATCAACGATTCACCTTGTTTGCTCCACAGGAATTTCACCTGGAATCGATTTCTTGGAAGATGTTTGTAGGTCATGTCTCGGACGTTTTTTTTTTTTTTTTCATACACTTGCATCCAAAACCTCTTTCTGTCAGCCAGCCTAGTCGTGCTTGTGTGCATATTAGGGTTGTTTACTGAACTGTACTTTTAATGGGGCTGAGTCCGACCACATTACATCAGTACTAGCAAACACTGATTCACATAAAAAAAGGAAAAAAAACAGTGCCAACTTTTATTCAGTTCTTCTGTTGTCTCTGAAACTTTATCTTATTGACGCATTTAACCGCAATTTGGATTACACCTGTTATTAAAAGGGGGATATCTTTCAACGCAAAACAGATGTGCACTTTCACAGGCAGTTTTCATACATACAAGGGAATACATAACACATTTTACGCTTCACAACCAATCTTTTTATGTGAAACTCCCACTTTTCCCAGGACCCTCCCATAAGTGCATATCTTGCACAACTTGCCATTCTCTACTCCTGCATCAGGCAGTCTGCGGTTTTACCAAAGTGTGGCCTGTTTGTACATATCATGCCATGTTTTTACACACGCTTTGAGGGAATTTCTCCTCAAGTAGGCTCGATTGTGTTGTACTTGTAGCCCACAGGGTCTGAAAGGGACAAACAAACAGAAGAGATTTACACAAAAGTCTCTTTCGGAAGTTTAGAAATGACATGTGAGCTTCTCATGGTGTTATATCAAAGTCCTTTTAGGCAAGTCCTTCCACTCGGCGGCCATATTGCAATGCTTTTTGGGCACTTATCGGACATCTATTTCTGGTAGAACTGCGCATGCACAATGCTTCACAAATCAGACACACTAACCCCGTCCAGCTGCGAGATAAAAACACATGATTGGCATGATGTATTCACAACATACCACATGATTGGCACGATGTATTCACATGTCAACTTTTGTCGGTGGAAGGGGCGGAATATGTGTAGACGACTGCCATGTTTTGCGTTACGAACTAACCCCATACATTTCTATGGGAGATTCTTTGAGTTTTGTGTCTCCTCATTAGAAAGTCTCTGGTTATATCTCCTTGTGCCTTTGAGAAAATGGGAGACAAACAGGAAGACAGGGAAGTGGAGAGTATTTGGGAAAACCCTAAAAAAAGGATGAGATCAAGTGCAGGTGTACACCACTGACCTCAAAAGAACTTTGAGAGAAAAACCTCGGAAAAACCCCACAGGATGCGACAAATAACTTTTGAGATCAGTGGTAGACAGGCCAGTCAGGCAGAGTTTCAAGTGCATGAGGAAAATATTTAACCCCAAACGTTTTTCGAACACCATCCTTTAGCTCACAAATTACTTTCACAAGACCCATATCACTGATTACCCCATAGCCAGATAACTGAACTATGAAAAGAAATGATGTCAAAAATGGATATGAATCTGTTGTGTTCTGAGGGAAGCATTTCTAGAGCCCTTTCTGCAGTGCCTCACAGTCACCCAAATGAGGTGAAGTGTCTGAGGTCTGGTTTTGGAAAATCCCACATTGTCTGAGGTAAGTAGACAGTCTATTCAAAGAATGCGTCTGACCTGACAAGTACTTCCTGCATTCACGGCTGGTGTTCGGGATGCCATGTGGTCACAGGCCCAAACAATCTTCCAAGAATGACCTTTCCGTGTGTGTCGTCTGTGAATCCTACGTGGCCTATGGGGGTTCCACTCAGATTGTGTTTGCTAAGTGTTTCAATCCTCCGAGAACGACTTTTCAGTGTGTCGTCTAAGGCTTCTCGCCTACGGGTTTTCACTCAGACAGCGTTTTCTAAGTGTTTCAATCTGTGTCATTTTTTTTCTGCACTGCATGTCTGCACAGTGTCTGTGGTTAAGAGTAATAATGATTATTGGTCAGTAAGCGAGATGTGTGTGTGTGTGTGTGACTGTTATGGTAGGTATGGTGGATGTGTGTGTAACGTGTCTGAGAACACACTGTTGAACATGAATTCTTTGAACTCTTCTATTTATACACTGCATGTGTGTGTGTGTGTGTGTGTGTGTGCGTGCGTGCGTGTGAGTTGTATTGTGTTGTGTTGTGGTTATGGTGGCTGTTGTTTTTGTTTGTCTGTATGTGTGTGTTTGTGGCTGTGATAATAACCGTCTGTTCCACAGTCCTGGAGCGGAATCCTGTGGTCAGTCACTGCTCTATCACGTTTCCCAGGGTGCAAGAGCATGTGTTCAAGTGTCTGTATGTTTATGTTTTCAGAGAAGGAGAGAGATCTCAGAACAGAGAAAAACTGAAGGTACTGCTTCCCTATTAGGGACTCACTCAATGACTCAAGGATTGATAACATCAGGAGGGAAGAGATCTTGGCAGGAAGAAAAGATTGCTGCATGTGAAGGATTAGGCATTTGTTTGTCTCTGTCTATAATAGGGATATTTCCAAACATTGGATTCCGAATAAAAAGGAACTGTAGCTTAGTTGTTAAATACTTCCACCTAAGTGCATAAAACAATTAAT
>NW_027468664.1:21584480-21586980 GCF_046254945.1 Alosa pseudoharengus | reverse complement strand
CACACACAAACACTCACACACACACACACACACTCAGAGAAACAATCACACACACACCAACCACCCCCCCCCCCACACACACACACACACAAACACACACACACACACACACACACACACACACACACACACACACACACACACTTGAAATCTTGAGTGATATCTTTATGGGGGACAGTGTGTGTGAGTCAAGAGTGTGTGATACAGAGCCAATTGCCCTGAATTTCACTGCCAAACAGTCTGTGCTTATGGCAGCTTGTGTGATTTGAAAGGCTCTACATTTAAATTTACATTAAGGATTCTAAATGGTTGCAAAGCTGTGTGTGTGTGTGTGTGTGTGTGTGTGTGTGTGTGTGTGTGTGTGTGTGTGAGCAATAAGTGTTGGTGTTTGGTAGACTAATGGGTTTGAAGTGGAAACTCACACTTAACTTATCCTTGCCCTCTTGGCCAGCAACCGTAATATCTTTTCTCGTTCTTTCTCTCACTCTCTCACTCGCTCACCCACTCACTCACTCACTCACACAGTCAGTCAGTGAGTCAGTCAGTCAGTCAGTCAGTCACTCACTTACTCACTCACTCACTCACTGTCAGTCAATTAGTCAGTCAGTCACTCACTCACTCAAACAGCCAGTCAGTGAGTCAGTCAGTCAGTCAGTCACTCATTCACTCACTCACTCATTCACACAGTTACTCACCCACTCATATTTGTTGCACTTTTGTAAACATTTTGTTTGGAGAAAATCATTTGATATCGAATGTGTGTATATGTGTGTCTGCTTTTTTAAGTGCATTTTCACACACACACACACACACACACACACACAAGCATTCGTGTGTTGTAAATGTGTGAGTGCACATACACAGATGTGATACAACTGTAAAGTGTGTTTCCATACAAACATGTGGCACTGAGTGTGTGTGTGTGTGTGTGTGTGTGTGTGTGTGTGTGTGTGTGTGTGTGGCTAGTGCATGAGAAGAGTTCCTGGGTGGTCAAGTCAGCAGACTCAAGGCTACGTCTCCCTGGTTGTGCGGTCATGTTTCCGTGGGGTAGACTCCGCCTGATCATGCCCAATCGGACATGGCCCAGTTATTTTCAGTCATCTGGGGTTTGAGCCGGTGCATTGTTCTGTCTCTACGTGTGTGTGTGTGTGTGTCTGTGTGTGTGTGTGTGTGTGTGTGTATGTGTGTGTGTGTGTGTGTGTGTGTGTGTGTGTGTGTGTGTGTGTGTGTTTGTGTGTATGTGTGTACATAAGCAGAGCCAAGATGAACCTGTTACCCTTGTGAACTCCAGACAGCAATTTAAGATCCTGAAGATCAGGCTTGCAGAATGACTGTGTCAATGAATGACCTCAAAGTGGCGTCGGAACAGACAGGAATTGAGTCAGAGTCAAGGTTGTTACAGAATCGAATGTCCCATTTTATGTCCGGTTCTTGACTGTTCTCTTTTACTGTAAAATAAGTTGTTTTATTTGTTTTTTAAAAAATGTTTTCATAACACAAAATGATTATGTTGTGTCAACATGTACTCATGTGTGTTGATTGAATTAAAAGAGAGACAGCAAGAGACAGCCAGTCAGAGCAAGGGATAGTTAATCTGAAGCAATTACGGTCAATGTTCACGTATTGTTCAGCCAATAATATCTAATTGTGTGTTTACGCATGCACGTGTGTGTGTGTGTGTGTGTGTGTGTGTCTGTGTGAGTGCGCGTGTGTGTGTGTGTGTGTGTGTGAAGTGTGTATGCGAGCGTGTGTTTGTAAGAGTCATTGGCAGCGTTTAGACTGGGGTAAGTAGGGAAGAGGGGGGATCTGATGGTGGGAAAGGGGACAGAATGTTCCTGCCAGAGAAGGAGAAAAAGTAGAAGAAGAAAAGTGGGTGAAAATGAAAGAAGGGAGAGAGAGAGAGAGAGAGAGAGAGAGAGAGAGAGAGAGAGAGAGAGAGAGAGAATGAGATACGAGAGAGGGGGATTGTCAGTGACAGAACTTGTGCCAGCTTTCAAACATCCCTTCCATGTCCTAAAGAATCACATACAAAATCTAAAGAGAGCGTGTGAGAAGAATCCATATGTGAGGATAAGAAAAGAGGTGAAGAAAGGAGAAAAGAAGACAAGAGGATAGAAAAAAAAGAAAGGAGGGAGAGGAGACGAGGAGAGGAGAGAGGATAGGAAAGGACAGAAGAGAGAGTAGAGAAGAGAGGAGACGAGACAAGGAGAGGAGAGATGAGAAGAGTGGAAAGGAGAAATGAAAAAGAGGAGACATGGAGAGAGGAAATAATAATAATATTAATAATAATAATAATAATAATAATAATAATAATAATAATACATTTATTTTTTATAGCGCTCAAAGACACTCAAAGACGCTTTACAGTTTTATTACATAGGTACAATAAACAGACAAGGTACATAGACAAGGTTACATAACAGACAAGAGAGGAGAGGATAGGAAAGGAGAGATGGAGAAAAGGGAAAAAAGAGAGGAGAGGAGAAGGAAGACAAAAGAG
>NW_027468664.1:21556980-21579480 GCF_046254945.1 Alosa pseudoharengus | reverse complement strand
CTCACCACATAATCGCTATGCAAAGACTCCCGCATATACACTCACAACCACTTGCCATTGTCCACGTATAGAAATCCATGAATCACTAGACGCAAATCTCCATGCACGTTCCACGCACACACATGCACACACACACATGCGCACACACACTTCATAATTTATCTGATATCGCAAATGCAATGGCTGACTACTGAAGAGTACGAATGTGCACACATTTATGGCAAGAACCCTATTCACAATTCCGTTTTTAATGCTTTTAAAATATTGATGTATATGTTTCACTGTGTCTATGTGTGACTCCACTGTGTGTGTGTGTGTGTGTGCGTGTGTGTGTGTGTGAGAGTACTTGTATTAGTGTGTGTGTGTGTGTGTGTACTCGTATTAGTATGTGTGTATGTGCTTGTGTGTACTCATATTACGTAATGTGTGTGTATGTGTGTGTGTGTATGTGTGACAGCAAACAGCTTCTTGGCCAGACATAAGGTAGCTGATTGACACAGAAAAGCTGGACTTGCTTTCAGCTTCCACCACATTAAAGTATCAAAAGCAGGCAAGACAGTCGACAACATAAAAGGCCAGGGCTCATTGAAATGACAGGGGACACAGTGTCCCAGCTCCCTCCTCAGCAGGACGATACATGTGTGGTTATCCACTGGCCCCGGGACCCTCGTTTGGCAGAAAACAAATCAAGTGTCTGTTTAATTACAGAGGGAAAAGAGTACCACATGTTGACTCTCACTGACAGTGTATGCATAGCTTTGGAAGCGGTGAGGGGGCTTGTCCACTTTGTTCGTCTCCAGTTCAAAGCAGAATTCGCTGGGGACCACCCAAATACCACAGGCTGTGTGTTTCCAGACTCCCTCCCAAACACCCCATAATGTCAGTACCTGGAAACGTCTGCGCGCATGCTCGTCTCGGCGACTGCCTGCGACCCTTTTTGGGCCTTGCCTAATCTGTCCGCTATTCCAGCTATCCCAACAATGCAATCAGCCCCGAATCAAGGAATTGTCCGTCCTAAGCAAACAAACAGACGTAATTAAGACGCGCTCCACCACACAGATGCGTTCAATTCACAGCGGGGCCATTTAGTTGGACTCGCTTCCTTTCAACTCCAGAATGTCGACCCAATCCGACCCAAAGAGTGACCCCACCCAGGCCCAGAACTGCTGCGTCGTCCCTCGGGTTATTAGGCGAAGGCCCAGAAAGCCAAAAATGTCCAGGAAACGCACAAACAAAGGATCTGTGTAAGTTCAGTGCATCAATGACTTGTGTTTACACACACGCACACTGAACGAACGATTGGACCCGTTAAAGCTTCGCTCACCATGTTTACATAAGACGTTTACACAAGGTGATGGTTGCATAATCAAATGCTAAAATGTCAGTTCTATCTCTTTGGTAAGTGTCATTTTAACAGGGCTGCTCAGAAACGTTAGTCACCGTATTAAGAACATATCTTGGACATTGCGTTTATAAGGGAGTATGATGGCGCCAGACGATCTTGGTGTTGTCCTGACTGAGGACTCCTCTGGGGAAACTGCTGAGTCAGTGGAAGGCAACAGCAGTCGTCTGCAATTAGTGATGTTTTTATAGTGTGTAATAAATCAGTTCAATCACTGCTTTACACTCTTGAACGCTTAGTGAGGTTGCACGCTTAGTGAAGCTTATGTTGACATTGCAGTACAAAGGAAAACCTCATTTGAACTTTGCCAGTTGAGTCATCTGGTGTTGATGGCACACTGCATGGTTTTGTGCGAACTGAATGGTTGTGGCACCACCCACAAACTTCTTCACCTGTAGCCTAAGGCTTTCCACTTTTCATTTTCACATAGAGATGTAATCAATGAACCACTGCCATTGTGTTTGGCATGCATCATGGCACATAAGGTAAATAAGGTTTGCGTTCATGTGTTCCCAGCCAAATGTGTGTGGAACATTGTTTGCAAAACCAAACTGACAACCAAACTACTCAGAGTCATTATCACATGTACACAATTCACATGTGCTTGTTGCAAGAGGCCTGTCAAAGTAAATTTGTATGCAACATATTGCTTAGTAATTGTTGACAAGTATATTTATGAAATCCTGTTGTAAAGGTCAGTGTCAGTCTGATTGGAGAGGGGAGGGCTAACTTGGTGGTATGTTACTCAATTTATGGGAACCTCTTAAAAGCACACCTCCAAAACTCTTCAAAGGACTCTCAGAACTTTAAGTGAGAGCCTTAATGTACGATAAATCTCAGGGGCTTCTTAGGAGGCCTTAAGAATCCCATCTGTTTCCATTGCTGGATCTTCTCTGTGCTTTTCGGAATGTTCAGTTCTCCTCTGTTCTGTTCCGAGCTGGGTAAAAGGGGGAACCCGGAGTGATATGTGGGGTGTGAGACCCGTCGTCCTCGTCTGTCTGTCCGTCTGCGCTTCGCTTTGAAGTGTTCTTCCGCCGGTCGGCACTCGACCCTGCGCGGGATATTCCGTTAACCCCAGCTGTTCTGGTTCATTCCGTTTCTAGACTCAACACGTCAGGTTAAAGCCTGACCTAGGACAGAATGTGGGTTTTTGGGGGAGCGAGTCAAATGGTAATGACGGGACCTCCATCCTTTCAGCCCCTCTTAAAAGGATTTATGAGACTCTGATTGTCTGGGCCCAACCCATCCTTGACAGTGAGTGCCTAAGCTGGAAAGAAAGACTAGAGACAAGTAGACATGCAGTAACCTACATTAATAAACAGGGATTAATTAGGTTGATAATATTATTACATATTAAGGTATGAAGCAGTAGTGATACTATATTGTGGATGTGCCGTGATCATGAATATTGTAGCTATAGGCCATGATGCAGTTTGAGTGACAGAGTGTTTGCAAATGTCAAAATTATAAGTGTTATGTTTTATTAGTCAGTGTGCTACTTATCATTTATGCTCGGGTAATTTTCCTAATGTCTCCTGTCTACCCTTTTTATGCCCACGTATAAGCCTTTGTCAACCTGTCCTTCATATCAGTAACTGATTGCTTGTGCCTGTGCTTAAGTCTATTAAATGGCAAAGAGGGGGAACGACCCTGACCCTGCAAAATAGCTAAATATAATAATATCATATCTAATATTTAACGGCCCCCGCATCCAAGACAAATCTGCAATTTCTTTTTCCACTTTTAGTGAAAAGGAATGCAGTATTTTTGGGAAAAAATGCATTGCATTGCAATTGAATTGTTTTGCTGCAGAAGTGCAGTATATTTTGGACATGAAGCTGCACTGTACTTCAGAAAAACTACAGTACAACTTTTAGTTATTTGTCAATTGCAGTTATTTTTGTCAGGGAAACCAGAAAAATAAAGCACAGATGTAGACCTCCTGTCTAACGTCTAAGGAACGTTTGGTCATGACCTTGTTGTATTCACCTCCTACAAAGATTCTGTGACGCAGTTTTCCAAGGAGCAGTAAATTAGTATTTGGTTTCATCAGCATCTCTACACAATGCCATCTTTAGGGTTCAAAGTCAAAGTCAAAGTCAAAGTCTGCTTTATTGTCAATTTCTTCACATGTCAAGACATACAAAGAGATCGAAATTACGTTTCCTACTATCCCACGGTGGAGACAAGACATATTTTACCAATTAGGTCCACAGACAAACATAACATTCAAGTAAACAATATAAAAAGTAAAAATAAGAAGGCACATACAATGAAGAAAATATTGTGCATACAGTAGACAGTCAATATAATAGTGCAAAAGTCAGGCCAATAAATGGCTGAGGTAGTTCTGTTTGACCTAAGTATGCAAGTGGCATAGTGGTGCAAGTTATGTAAGAGCAGCAGAAGTGTTCAGAAGTGTTTTCAGGACAACAGGACAACAACAACAAGTTGCAAAGTGTGCAAGTGTACAAGTGGAGTAGTGCAAGTGGAGTAGTGCAAGTGGAGTAGTGCAAGGCAGCCATTGTGGGTCCAAAGTCCAGGATGTTATGTAGCTGAGGGTGGAGGGGGGAGAGAGTTCAGCATGAACAGAGAGTTCAAGGTTTCAGATCAACTTATGCTGAACTAGTAACACAGTGAATCTATTTGAAACTCTTTTGAGATGTGTTTCACCACCTGAAAAAGTTTACATGAAAAGCTCAGTACAGAGTACAGAGATAGGTTCATATTTGGGAACATTATCTATGTTACAACATTCAAAACCCACACTTTTAACTCAAATGTTCATATCTGGAGATGCAAAAGATAATTATAATTATTGGCTTGGTTGCAAAATAATGAGATACCTTTATTTAAAGTAACTTCCCATACTAGCCTTAAGTGGCATTGGTCCCAAATCACTGCCAGAGCACATATCCTTTGTCAATAAGGGCAGTAGAAGAATGTAAAAGTCCTAAAGGAGCTTCTTAATTTTTGTACCCACACAGAATAGCAACATGTTAAATAAAGAATTGTGCTAGAGGCCTACTGGATGTCTTTCACATTCTAAAAAGTCCTTGGAATTTGAAAGTATTGTTCTTTGTGGTAGAGCTGAAGTCAAGTTCATGGCAGACTAAACTCTCATGTACGGAAAAAAGAAATTTAATTTCACCACGCTAATCCATCATGTCAAACCACCGGGAAGACACATGCTTTAAGTTGCAGGTGAGAAAGAGAGAAAGAGAGAGAGATTTTGAGATGAGGTCAGACAGAAAGTCAGTGAGAGAAGGAGAGAGAAAGGGAGAGAAAGAGAGAGAGAGAGAGAGAGAGAGAGGACACCCACAGGGCACCGTACAGAGGTTCACACATGCAGGTCTCATCCGGCCCTCATCCGGCCCTCATCCGGCCCATATGCCCTGCAGACTCCACTATCTCAGCAATCAGAGACGACTAATAGCTCCTCATCCAGGGCAAATCCCACGGTGTGGCGCACACGTGAGCGACCGGACGGGGAACGCCGCGGGGCTGCCGAGGGGCCGGCGAAGATCACGGGGAGCGCGTTCAGATCAGCGCTGGATTGCACAGATATGAGCAGACAGGAATGTAGCCCTGCAGTGGGCCGAAGGAAAGGGTGTGGGTATAATTACTCACCAAAATGACTCCGTAGTGCCCTGGAACCCTGGGTAATTACAGCTGACAGAGATTGGCGAGCCTGAGGCCTGTGTGTGTGAGGCAGCCATGGGCACATTTTTTGTGGGCTTGGCACTTTTTTTGCATATGTGTGTATGTGTGTGTGTGTGTGTGTGTGTGTGTGTGTGTGTGTGTGTGTGTGTGTGTGAATATGTGCATGTGAAGACAAATGAAAGAAGGCAGGCTCAGTTTGAGGCACTTTTCTCAGGGATTCTGACCACCTAAGACACCTATTTTCATCTCACTTTCTTTTCTTTTTCTTGTTTCAATTCCAAAATCTGTCTTGTTTTCTTTTGGTCTTGCTTCCGTCTCATCCTCCGTACCCTCTCTCCCTCTCCTTCTCTCCCACACACACACACACACACACACACACACACACATATCATGACTGATTGATTCATGCCTGACTGATTGCCATAAACCTGTGCCAATTGGAACATTTGGCTGGACAACAGCACAGCCATTTTGGGCAGTTGTTCAATTGTTTAAACTTTAAAAATGGCATCCCTCTCACCAGCAACTATTTGTAAGAGATAAAGTTATAACCTTAAATTTAGGAGTGCATGTAGTGACAACTTCTCTGCAGTCTCTTAGATGTGGGCAGGTTAAAAATGTATTAACCCATCTGATAACACCAAGCAAGCCACATGTAGAGCATTACCGTTGGTAGGTTCTCACCAAACTAGCTCGATTGATGGGCTATTACAGCTAATGATACATGGGGCAACTTTTTGATTAATGTTGCTGGGCAATGTTCATCATTATTGTGGTTCTGGCATGTTCCCATTGATATTGGGCAACACTTAAAGGAACACGCCACCCAAATCAGTAGTAATATATGTTCTTACCTCAACTTTCACGAGTTGAGTCATACCTCTCCCGCGTCCGTATGTGCACTCAAACGCTCTGGCGCGCGGCGAGAATGTGTTAGCATGTTGCTATGCTAGCGGGCTCTGCCGTAGCCGTAGAGGGAGTAAGATGGCATTAATCAAACACATCCACGTTTTCCCTACTTAAATACAGTTGCACAAGTAGTTGATAAAAATGTGTAAGGTCACACAACATGAAACGTGACGATATTCCAAGCGAATAAACAGGAGAACTACAATGTCTGGCGCAATAGCACTTGGGAGTACGACCTAGGTAGTAATATTAATAAACACCTAATTGTAGATCCTATCCACCACAGAGTTTAGAATCCATGCTTGATCGACCCCTCAGCCTCCCCCTCCCCTCTGAACGAGAGAGAGGCACACACACTAGAGATGCGCTGATGGGCTATTATTTCAACCATAACTGCATAGCAAAACTTAATCCATCCATCAGCAAAGTTTTTTGACCAATTTTCAAAACCGCACCTGCCCGCCATCCGCTGTGTTTTAACGTATATGGGATGCGCCGCTGCTGATGTGAGGCTAGAAAGCTCTTGCCTGTTCTTTCTAGAAAGACTGATCCAATGCAGCAAATATATTAAAAGGCTAAAGTCCTACATTGCCTATGTTGTAGCCTATCCCCAGAATATCAGCAGCAAACTCAGTCTCTGTCTCGCAAAACAGTCTCCAAATAAAACGCACATCGGCCTGTTGCCTAGCCTATTCTGTGTGCCAATATAGCCTATCGTCCAAAATGCTTGATTGCATTGCATTCTCCACATTTTTAGCTAAATGTTCATGTACCACATCAGCATTTTTGTTCCGTGAATCTTTTGTAAATTGCTTTACAATAGCGTCGGGCCTATAGGCCTATTGCCAGGCTTGCCTCAGCTTCGGTCATGTCCTTTTACAATTTTATCATTGTAATAAAAAACGCAATTTGGCACATAATTTCAACATGCTGGTGGCTAGACGCTAGACAGATGGTGTCTAATTATTTCCACATGGTTTGGCCTTTCATTTACAGAAAAACGGAGGTTTTAATCACAATCGGAGGTTTTAACCGATTATTTCTGATGTGGATGTGTACTGTGGATATGTGGGGAAGCTCAAGGGAAAACAGCATTTTTGCATTGTGACATGTTGTTCCCTCATTTGTTTGAAATCTCTGATTGGCCACCTGCCCATTGTAACAACCTTCCCCAGCTGTTTATAGCATGTTTGTAGCATCGGTGTGACCGGAATTATTTTTAAAAACGGAGGGGAAATATCTGTGTTTCCGAATAGCCTATCCTTCTATGTATTTCGTTGTCTTAGATTTGGCTATTGGGTATTGTACGCCTACAAGATATTGACAACGCAATAACTTTAAAAAGACCAGAAAACAATGTTAAGGCATTTGGTATTGGTTGAAACACGCCCCATAATTATGTCCCAATGTAGTATCAGACTCATATTCTGACTAGAATATTTGAGTATGACGACGTCAGGCTAGGCAACAATTTCTTTTCTGGAGAACTACTTTAGTCACCAGTAGGCAAATCATAATGATCATGCAATCAGAATACATGGAACTGGTTATGTGGTTGCGTGGCAATATTGCTCAAACAGTTGTCCCATGTACCCTAATCTTAAGGTGACCACCTGGCCTATGACAGACTCCACTGAGTTGTTTTACTGGTGGTTTAATCTCACAATAGTGCTAAAGATAAACAAGGGTAAAGTTCAGTAGGACACAGTGTTGTTACCTGGCTGTCACCAGTGAAGGGGGACGTGGTTACTGTTTGGCAGGGTACTCCGTTTGCATGGGTCAATCAGCTGTCACTGTGGCATGGAAAGTCTCCGGGAGAGACACAGAGGCTGTGGGAGTGATTTCCATGCACGGCTACCAAATATTTACATAGACAAGAAACAAACCAAGAGACAGATAGTAGGGACCACAGAGAAAAGCTGAATAGTAAGAGTCAACAAACCCATGGATATATCCTTAAAATTGTCATCGAAAGATTGCATATGCCAATGTTTCTCACAGAAAGATGACACTTAGATATGTTCTCCAAATAAGAAGCAGGCCTGAGGTTATTTCTCTCTCTCTCTCTCTCTCTCTCTGTATGTGTGTGTGTGTGTGTGTGTGTGTGGGGGGGGGGGGGGATGATCACACAGAAATGGCCTTGGCCTCCAAACATGCTGTCCACAGACAAAAAACATCCCCCTAGGCAGAGAAAGATAATCCCACTGTTTGCTGTAGTCAAGTCAAGTCAAGTCAGTTTTATTTTTAAAGCGCATTTAACATGCACATAGTGCAACCCAAAGCGCTCCAACAAACAAGATACATAACAAGACAAACGATGCCGGATGGAGCGGCGTAGTCGCCAGCGTGCCCATGACATCAAGACATGACAAATACATTTAAAAAATAACAAATACAAAAAATGCTTTACGGAGCGGCGTAGTCGCCAGCGTACCCGTGACACCAAGACATACAAGACAGACAACAAAACAAATAAACAAATAAAAAGTAAAAAAAAAAAGAATATATATTTAAAAAGGGGAAAGGTGATGTTAAAATTAGTCCAATTTCCAAACCAGCTGACAATGTCCAAGGGCAATGATGATCCGTGAAAACTGCACAGAGTGTCTTTACAACCGATATGCCAACAAAGTTCTTTAACGTTAGCAAATGATCAACCCGGTGAATTCACTGGCAGTCTGGAGATCACGTTAACGTTAGGCCTTGTAGACTGCAGTCTGGAGATCACTGGAAGCACAGACTGAAGTAGTGGTCGATTGTGTAGATCCGCAACTCGGTGGACTTCTAACAGCGACCGTCTGTTACTCCGTGAGACTGCAGCTCCTCACCGCTAGGCTAACGTTAGTCTGCAGTTGGCATGGCAGCTCGCAGGTCAGCAACAGCTCGGTGGCCACGGCAGATCTTTCGCAGAGTAGCTAGCCTAGGTCCAGCTGTCCTGAGAGATCCCCTCGACCAGACAGTGAAGTGCACCGTTCACGGATGGATGGATGTCAGAGGCCCAGTTAGTCTGCAGTTGGCATGGCAGCTCGCAGGTCAGCAACAGCTCGGCGGCCACGGCAGATCTCCCGCAGAGTAGCCCGGGTCCAGCTGTCCCGAGAGATCCCCTCGACCAGACAGTGAAGTGCAGCACCCCTTACGGATGGATAGAAGGATGTCCGATGCCCAGCTAGGGCAAAAGCTAGCCATAGCAAGCTCCCAATGGACAAACGTCAACGACGTTTCAGCTGACTTAAGCAGTAAAAAGGACTAAGAGTAACACGAAAACTATCAAAAATAACGTAAATAAATAGGGAAAACATTTAACTAGACAAACCATTACAAAAAAAAATAAACATGACATTACATAAAATTACGAACATTACATAAAAACAAACAAAAACATGATGCCAGACGGAGCGGCGTGTCTCGCCAGCGTCCCCGTAACCTAGCAAACTTGTAGTTGTGTGTGTGTGTGTTTGTGTGTGTGTGTGTGCATTCCTTCCACTACAGTATATCTCTTATTTAATTAGTTTGTGATGTAGACACCAGAATTTGGGGTCACTGGAAAAGAGTTGCAGATGGAGAGAGAGAGAGAGATGGAGAGAGAAAGAGAGAGGTAAAGGGGTGGATTATGTTAGATGAAGGGAGTGCTGTGTTTCTAAGAAAACCTTGAGGTGAAACAGATATCAGCCTAATTGGCTTCTCACCCCAGAGCCCCCAAACACCTGCTGGGATGCTCAAAAGAACGGTGCACATGCATGCACACAGACACACAGACACACACACACACACACACACACACACACACACACACGCACGCATGTACACACGCACACATTCATGCACACACACACACACACAAACACACACACACAATCTTTCAGAATATTCCTGTGAGGCCTGATTAACCACAGAGTCCAGGGAACTCAATTGTGAACTGTAATTTAGACTCTGCCTCTGAAAGGCCATTGTGACCACACTACAGATGCAGCTATTCCCATTAAGTCCATGTTTTAGTGCAAGAATTGTTCTAGTAGTTAAAGCAGTAACCCTTTCGAGGCATCTTTACATACCCGCACTATCCAGTGTGTGCAGGGGCGATTCTAGACCTAGAGCTTTCCTGGGCCACAGGCCCCCAACTCCCAATACAAGTAGGCTACAAGCTTCAAAATCATTATTGTCACTGTCATTCTGTAGGACCAGCACTCTCTCCCTCAATTGTTGTAAGAACCACTATCCAGCAACATCCAAACACATAGGCATAAGTAGGCCTATACTCACTGCATGAATGTAATAGGCTTTCCTACTAACACAAGGGAAAGCTTATTTTTTAGTATTTTATTTTTTATCAAAATTGAGATATACTTCCATCCCAGGCAAGGGTCCTATATTCATCCTGGCAATACTGCAGTTCTTTGTAGCTTAAATAGCCTACTAAAGCCTTCATATTGACTTTTGGTGATAATTTCCAAATGTAGCCAATAATCTACACAGAGTTTGTGTAGATTATTATAGGCTACATTTGCAAATGCAGCAAACTTATTTAAGTTTGCCATTAAACCATTGATCAAATCACAGCACTGTCACTTTAACATAAATGTTAATGTTACCGTTAATGTGGGCAATTATCATACCTCCCTCGTCCTCCTCATCTCTCCTCACTGTTCCTCTCCTTCTGCCTCTGTTGAGGAAGAATTTTCTGATGTCCATCTCTGAATAGTTTATCAGAAGGCTATGTTTAGTTTTACAGTAGGACAGCTTCACAAACAGTATAGGCTGCTTTTACAGGACTCTTTCTACACTATACGTAAATCATTATTGTCCACATGTGTGCATGCAGCCTACGCATGGTGAGTGTCAGGGAGAGAGCACAAGCTGGTAAACTGTTGCTAAATTTAGGCTACAAATTTGACGCTAAGCATTGAAAAACCGATGCTAATTATGTGGGCAACATTCTCTAACATTGATCAACTTGTCATATTTTCTGTCAAACAAGTTGTGAATTTGTTGTAACATTAAAACAGGGGACGACTTACTCTGCGCTCAAAGTGATGTGATGAGCTCCAGCAGTTTCTACTGTACAACGAAACACTCGGAAGAATCATGTGAACGATTTTCATTGGTTGTTGTGTTCAATCTTACCCAGCTACAGAGGTGCTATTTCCTGATTGGCTATTATGGCCCCTTTCTTTTTTTCCTTGTTTGTTTTTTATTGGCTGGTAAGTGACAGGCTCGAGTCATGAGTAAAACAGGCACGGAGATGCGCTCATGAATGCCGTTTCCATCGAGAGCAGCGCTAGAATTTTACTGGGGCACTGGAGACTTTTACTAAGGAACGTGCCCCAGTGAATAAGGTCTTGTGACGCCCCTGTGTGTGTGTCTGTCTCTCTCTCTCTCTCTCTCTCTCTCTCTCTCTCATGATGCTGCCGTGACAGTGGTAATGATAATGGCTTTGAAATGACAGGTCTCCTTCAGCGCGCAGCACATTAACCTGAGATAGGCATCTCACTCCCTCCCACATGCACAAGGGTGCGTGTGCATGTGTGTGTGTGTGTATGGGTGTGGGTATGTGTGTGTGTGTGTGTGTGTGTGTGTGTGTGTGTGTGTAATTACATCAAGAAAGCACTTGCAGAGTTCAAAAGAGCTTTTATACAGAAGGCAGCATAGCAAAGAACCGCCAGCCACCCACCCACCACACACACGCACACACACACACACACAGACACACACACACACACACACACACACACACATTTAGGACTTAATATATAAGTCTAGTACTTGATTAAACCGTTATTTTATCACAGAGCATGTGGCATTGTCTGAAAAGCAGTCTGCATACCTGAACATATGTATCACTCAACAAGAGGGTAAAGTCTTGACAGGCCAAATAAACATGGTAAACATCAACAATAATTACAGTCATCAAAAGTCTCAGCAAATTCCACCTGTAGTGTGTGTGTGTGTGTGTGTGTGTGTGGAGGTGCACATTCTTGAGCGAGTTTTTGAATGCCTGTCAGTGTGCACATGTACAGTATGTGTACACTGTGTGTGTGTGTGTGTGTGTGTGTGAGCAATTCCACTCATCTAATCAAGGTCTTATCTGAGCTTGTCATCACATTTCATTTACACTCCAAAATTAGGCATTGATATCAACACCTTCTCTAAATGAATGTCAGGCATTAAAGACTAAAAACACAGTTAAAAAAAAAACAGTGATTTGTTGCCCAGCATTTTTGCACTGTGCACCATATATAGTCCAGTGGACAGAAAGGTGAACCCGGAAATGTTGAGTACACCAACGTTTTATGATAGAAATATATAGTATGGGTTCCCAGCATGCAGAAACTGCCGGATTCTAATTTGCATATGTTGGGCAATTTGTGTAATTGAGCTAATTAGCATAAATTAGCATAATCACCTATATTGATCATATTATAAGAGCTGCTTGGCCAAAATGGACCATGTTAGTATGTTTTTTGGGGTTACTGGAGATGCTGAGTCCATATCTGACATTTTCAAGATTCAAAATCACTATTTAAACTTGGTTTGGTCACATTTTTACTCTCATTAAGCTGATTTTGCTGATTTTTTGGGGGCGATTTAGACGGATTTTTGGAGGATAAAAATGTTCAGTGTTTAGGAATAATTTGGATCCTCAAGTTATTTCTGAATTCCACAATCATTTTGGAAATAGCTATTCACTGGCCCTCTGCTGTGACTCACAATTGAGTAACAAAGGGAAGAACTCTACCTCTACTACTCCTCACTGTCCTCATCCATTGTCCTGTCGCTATCTTCTCTAGACTCTTCATCCCTGTCCTGCTGTTTTTGCTGTGTAAATATATTGCCACATGTAACATCACTGCCTTTGCAGAAACAATAATTAGTACAGGCCAGGCCTGCAGCTGCACAACTGCACTTTCCAGATACATGTATACACAGTTTTAACCCAACTTTGCAGTTACAGCTGATAACATCTAACAAATCAGGAGGAGCAACAGGACTTCGATGGTGGGCAAGTTCCTCTCCTTTCCTCATACCTGTCTTCTAACTTCCTCCAAACGCGGTTATATCCACAGTCGGTGGATCAGGACGGTCTGCTGCTTTCCAAAGCAGCACCTGTAGATAGGCATGTTTTCCATGGAGGAGCAAATTGCGTTCTGTAGGAGACAGTGTCTTCAGTGCTGGAGGAGCCGGGAGTGGGAGACCTCACCGCCAGGGATGAATTACTGCACGGGCCTACCGGGCCCGGCCCAGGGGGCCCTGAAGCCCAAGCCTTTGCCTGAAATCATTGCCTCAATATCAACACATCAGGATGTAGGCTATGAATCTGATTGAATTTAGTATTGGCCATCCCCAAAATGCACCAGAATACAGGAAATCACATCAAACAAATTAAAACATTTCTGAGGAAGGACCACATATGCGACAATTAATGGGGGGCCCTTAATACATCTGGGCCCAGGGGCCCAAAAGTTCATAATCCGTCCATGCTCACAGCTAGGTGGAGGCCCAAGCAAAAGGATCCGAAGAGAACCCTTGTAAGGGGTACTAAAAAGCTTACAGAGGCCTTCAGTAGAAGCCGCGGGAGGAGACCAGCTGTCGCCTGGGCCCAGCTACGGGAGAAATGCTTGCCTGAAGAGGGTTTTGATGCAGTGGCCACGGCAGAGAAGGACTTCACCCTACTGGGAGAGCGGTCTGAGGAAGCGGCCTTGGAAAATAAGGTAGTGACGCTGGCCTGGGCGCTGACTTCACCGAGAGAAGACCTTGAGCCCCTGCCCCCGCCGGACAGCTTTAGGCTGGAGTTGGCGGTGGCCCTGGCTGCGGAGCAGAGCAGAGGTGGAGCGGCAAGGAGGTGGTGCCTTGAGGACGGACGGTTGGCGGAGCCTGTTCGAGTCGGCCTGTTCGCCGGTGCTCTTTAGAAAAATAAGGGGGAAAAAAGTTTGTTGTGTGAAATCCGATGGCACGAGCCAGAGAGAAGGTCTAGGCCTTGGCGCGATCGTGGCGGTGTGGAGTGGCCGGAACAGCGGAGGACAGCTCTGCGACAAGGCAGCAGAGGAGAGACGCCAACGTCGGTAGCTGTAGCTGTGTGCAGCGTGGTCCGGCTGCGATGGAACTGGAAGTGCCAGTTACGGTGCTCAGCGCCGGGGAGTCTGTGGCAGTGGAGGCTAGGCCCCGCCAGGTGTTGGAGGAATGTTGCAGTGGTGCACACTGCGAAAGTGCGACCTGAGGGCGTTCTCTGAAGGGAGCTGGGGACGAAAGGCGACAGACCAGGTGACTGCTAGCACGCCCCGCATTGGGCCGCTGGTGGTTGTGGTTCCCCAGGGTGAGTAGGGCTCTTGCGGTGTGTGCACCCCACCTGCTGTGTGGCAGTGCCAGAGACTAATTGCTGGACTGAATGTGGGAACGCCCGCGCCGAGGATGGCAATGGCTTGTTGGGGGAGCTGTGTAACGTTGGCATGCTGGACTGTGCTTGAGATTCCATTGATGTTTCGTGCTGGGGATTCTGGGAGAACTGAATGACCATCTCAATACCAATGTTTCCCAAAAGGCTTGTCCCAAGGAGAACAGTATTACCTTAAACACACATGAGGAAACTGAACAGTCCAATCAGTAGACCCCTAAAAACATATTAACATTGTCCATTTTGGCCAAGCAGCTCTTATAATATGATCAATATAGGCTATTATGCTAATTTATGCTAATTAGCTCAATTACACAAATTGTCCAATTATGCAAATTTGCATCCGGCAGTTTCTGCATGCTGGGAACCCATACTATATATTTCCATCATAAAACTTTGGTGTACTCAACATTTCCAGATCCACAATGGGGCTCTATGGCCTGTCCACCGGACTAATAGCAGGCCTGGCCCACACAACCATGGCACCTTAGTGAAGACCCTGGCATGCCCCAGCTGTGGATGTGAACTCCCCCTGGCCTTGGGCCCCTGTTGCATGCCAGGTATTGCCCCCTGTTGCATGCCCGGTTTTGCCCCCTCGCCGCTCCTCAAAGGTCAGACATTCCTCAGACGGTACCTCCCTCAAGTTGGCATTTAAGCTTCATTTGCTGCATGGAGGTGGATCAAGGTGTGGCAAGAGCGGTATTTTAGGTAGCCTGACTATGCCACTCTGGGAATTTCACCCAGAGAAGTATTGACAAAGTCCTTTTAGGCAAGTCCCTCCACTCGGCGGCCATATACCAACGTTTTATGGGCACTCATCGGGCACAGTCTTTGGGTCGAACTGCGCGTGCGCAAGGCCAACCACACACACACACACACACACACACACACACACACACACACACACACAACACACTACAAGAAAGATCCACTGCAACAAGCACACGTGAACACAGCACAGAGGTATGGGACACCACCACCTCAGCACACAGGTATGGGACACCACCACCTCAGCACACAGGTATGGGACACCACCACCTCAGGGGTTACTTCTACCCTCCCCTTGGGCTCTCAGCTCCTGGGAACAAAATAATAAATGGTAAACACAAACACACACATAACAGTGGTAGGGTACAGCAATCACAGGTGATCTGCAGCAACAGAGGTGGTCTCCTACCAGTGCCAAAATCATAAACAGCAAACACAAATAACAAATAATGAACATACACATTAACACATGGTTACAGTCATGCACATTAATACACGATTACATTCATTCACGATCACGCCAGACCAACACTAAAAGCAGGTGTCTGCACCCGCCACTGCCGCTAGCTTCGGTGCCACAGCCACGCCAACGGTGAAGCAGGAAACAATGTTTTGACGACGGATAATGCACGGACCAAAACTCAGCAAAGCAGCAGTGAGCACAATGCATGTCCAGATGACGTAGACCCACAACACCTACAATGCACGACAAAAATAAGATTAAAACCGGACAAACATGAGAAAAAAGGTAAATACATCAATAGGCTACATACCAGTGTAGCAGCGACTCATCACTTGAGGCAGGGTGTAAGTTACTGAGAGTGCACCGTGGTGGAACAAGCCATGCACCAAGACACCAGTGAGGCAAGCATAGATGGTGCTGTAAAACCAGGATTGCAGATATTAACCTCCCGAAACAAGTAAAAATGGTAGCGCAAGAGGGAGAAAAACACAGAGATCTCATACCGGCGGCCGGCAGGAAGGATAACTGTTACAGTCTGATTAAGTAAAGTTAAATACTCTTTCTTCTTTTCACAGATTCACTATCCTGAGTTGCTGTGTGTAGCCTGATGTTTACTGATGGACTGGAGAGATTGAAAAGGAGCTTGTTCTTGGGTGGAGGGATTTGGGATTAAATCAGGTAAAAGAAATGGGAGTCCTGGAATGTGTGTGATGGCTGATAATCTAAGATGGTGATGGAGGTGAGAGAGACCTCAAAGAGCTGGAGAGAGTCCAACTTTAAGGGAGTGGTTTCTTTAGGAAAGTTTATTTGTGTAGCACATTTAATAAGCAGATGCAATTCAATGTACTCAATGTAGATATCTAAAAGTAAAAACACATAACACATAAACTATATAAAACACATAACACATAAACTATATAAAAATATAACTAAAAGAAGGTAAAGTACATAAAATACAAAAAGAACATACAACGTACAAAAAATTATACAACTCATTGATTCTTTTTCATAAAACAATTTGTTAGCACTTGTTTTCTCTATAATTGTACGTGAAAGATTCTCAGTGTGAAATTTTATTAGCAAAAGAGTCAAGGGTGTTCAAATGACACCCTCCATAAACTTCCCAGTGCTGATGATCTGTAACACCCAGCCTACTGTCTGGACAAGAGGGCATGACAAACCGATGTTTAAAATGACGTGTAGGGTGCTTTAAAAGTGCCCCAAGCTGCTTTTTGGTCCTCAGACCTTAACTGGAAAGGAGG
Source organism: Alosa pseudoharengus (assembly GCF_046254945.1). NCBI lineage: Eukaryota > Metazoa > Chordata > Actinopteri > Clupeiformes > Clupeidae > Alosa > Alosa pseudoharengus. The sequence goes on along the minus strand of NW_027468664.1, from coordinate 21,562,627 downwards.
TGAGAAGGTCAAGGTGAAGGTCAAGATCACAGCAGAGAGGCCTTGCAGTCACCATCCATGTCACCGCCATAGTAACATTCAGCACCAACCTGTTTTCATGCAGGTTTACTAAAACAAAAGTACACCATATATTAATTTTAAAAACTGATAAATAAAGAAATATAAAATATAGAGAGAACCTGATGAAGCAACGGCGAAACGCGTCATTCACTGAAAAATAAACCAGCACCAGTGTGCTGTGATCTTTCACTTTTCCGAATTGTATTGCGACTATTACGACTGCACATCACCAGCACCTGGAAATGAGAAGGATGTGCATAGGGACTTTATCCTTTTTAAATATAATATATATGTATATATTTTTTTTATTTATTTAAAAACAAAATGTAGACACATAGACACTATTTTTTTGTATAAGAAATGTCACCACACAAAGGGCCATGTTTTATGTGTAAATCATTAAATATAAAGGGCTCCGTCTTGGCGATCAGAAACGCATGGTCAGTGACAGTGACGCAAACCTTAAATACATTTAGGGGTGTGTCCAGTCCACATTCGGGGTGGTTTGGTTATGAGACGTCGGGCGCATTGTTAAAAAGGGTTGTTCTTCTGTTTCTTAATCAGTCATGGGTGTGTTTTGGGAGTATCATCCTTTAAACCAATGAGAATGACATCTGTCATTCCCCAATGAGAATGACATCTGTCATTCCCTTTAACAGCAAGCAGCGCAACTTCAAAAATCAGTATTTTGATAGTCAGCGGTGTATTTGAAGGAATCTGGTCGCACACTAGACCGTATGTAACAGGGATTCCACTAAACCTTGATTTATTAAAACCTGCGTGTGACTAGCAGAGTATAGCCTACATGCATCTGCACTCGCATATTATTTGACATCATAGGCAAAGTGAAACTAACTTCACCCTGTCATAGTCAACGATAAAACAGTTGTACACAGTTAATTACTTTCACTATAGACTGGGGGTTTCCATTGAAAACATAGCCTGAAAAAAGCAACACTTAACCCAATAATGTTTGAATGACTGAATAAAAAACCTAAGAATATTTATCTTGCAGAGGAGTTGCTGCTTACATCTTGTGACAGTGAGGGCTAGTCCACACGTACGAAACCGATCTTTCTTTCCTCCGTCTTCCCTAAAACCACATCAAGAATATTTGCGTCCAAACGGATCCATCTCAACACGACTCAACACGTTACTTCATACCCCAGGCCTATAGGTGGCACTGTTTCTTTACAGAAATTGACCAAAATTTGCGCTTTACAAACAGACAGAATAGGCTACGACCAAATGGCTAGTGCAAGGAAACCAGAATTGTTTGTGTGGACTGATGGTGAACTGTCAACTGTAGTCAACTGTAAAACTAATAAACTTTATTTTACAGTTTGTGAAGGGTGCAGTCCCGTCCTTTATTTGGCTAATGCAGGTAGACCTACTAATCACCTTTACTTTCTTTGGTTGTAGGATAGTCCGTGATTCACATTAGTTTTGGCTATCACCGCAATTAGGCTACTAAACGCAAGGCTTACCCAAGTTCTAGGCTATTCTGTCGCCACATTTATACTATTGCTATAAAACCTTCGTTAGTAACAGTCAATAGCCTCCTTTTGCCTGCATCAAATAGCGCATTCGCATTCAGTGTGCTACCATCGGCTTAACGTGAGTTCTAAGCGTCTTTCTTTGTTCACTCAACTGTGAATGCATGTATATATGTTGTAAGACATGTAAAATAAATGAATGACACTGGCACTACGCACAAATTAATGTAGCCTAAACTTACACCGCGCTTTCCTAATAACTTAAGTTCTCTCGCATCACTGACAGTAGAATGCATAAAAAAACACCGGGAAAAACAGTGTTCAGTCCACCAAGTCATAAGCTATCGGCGCTGCGCAGCACCAGTTGTGATAGGCTATTTATCTTACGGAGTGTAATCGTAGGTAATGTCATGTATGAAAACTAGTATTGTTAGGCAATACTATAAGTGCAAGTCCAGGGCAGCTGAGGTGTGGCAATGACATCATCGATACGCAAGCAGGATGTGCGGTTTCGCTGTCTAAACGAATTCAAACGGGCTACGGTTTCAGATTTCTCCACTCTGGGACCAGGTTTCAGAAAGGTGCAGTTTCGGGCAGTGCGTTTACAGGATTCGTTTGGACGCTCGGCCAAGACGAAGCAAAACCTCTGCGTTTAACCTAAAAAGCGTCTCCGTGTGGACGGGCCCTGAGTCTTCAGCTGTAGTTCATATGCGCCTTACGCTATAGACCAGGTTTTTCTTGGTCAGTGGCGTAATGCTTTTTAGATGGTGTAAGATAGCGATTTTTAGATCATAGCAGGCCAGACCTAACCTGACTCTCGCCAGATGAATTTCATTCCGCCTGCTGGGTGCACCATAGGGGCAAAAGTTTCAATGCCCATCTTTCTTCAGAGTACGGTAGTATACAATGCATATGGTCTATTTTTGATCTTTCTAGTGTAAAATAAAGGAGAATGAATAGTGAAATAGGATGACATAATCAATGCTTGCTTCTTTCTCACTCTCTTCCTCTCTTGCACTGCAAATACACGTCATACTGTGAGCATATAGAGCTATATTATAGAGTGTTTTCTGTCTTTCAAGTGTAAAACAAAGACAGCTTTATGCATCTGGAGCCCACAAACAGGATGCCCCCCCTCCTTCCTGAGTCTCTCATCCCTTGTCTCATCACACACAAGCTATACATTGTGAGTACAAGTGTACAAAGAGAAAGTTTTATTTTTATTTTCTAAAGTGTAGATGACCTCATATAGGATGAACAAATGAATACTCCCACCCCATCCTCTCTCTCTCTCTCTCTCTCTCTCTCCCTCTGTCTCTCTCTCTCCCTCTGCCCCCCTTCTCTCTCTCTCTCTCTCTCTCTCTGTCTCTCTCCCTCTCCCTTCTATCACCACAGATAGACACCATATTGTGTGTGTGAAACTCCATTCATCTGTCGGTCAGGGTCATCATCTCATCTGACCCCTGGGAGGTGGGCCCCATGGTCTGGCTCCTGACCAATGCTACAGTGGGGCTGGCACTCGGGGGGGGGGGTCTGCAACAAGTAGGCCTTTTGTCAACAAAGGCCATATTGTATTAGCAATGAAGTGTGGTATTTTCATTCACTAGAGTACATGACTAATAAATAGACATATATGTTCTGACAGAATAGCTCTATACTCTTTCGTTCTTTCTCTTTGTGTGTGTGTGTGTTTGTGTGTGTGTGTGTGTGTGTGTGTGTGTGTCTGTGCGTGTGTGTGTGTGTGTGTGTGTGTGTGTGCGCACGCGAACCGCTGTCTTCAAATGTTTGTAGTGATGTAATGTTACTGCCATGAGAATTAATCACACTGTTGGGACAGCAATTAGACATGCACACAGAGCATTGATCTTATCACAAGGATGTAGACTGCCCTTCCATACAGACACCCCCGCCACACACACACACAAACACACATGCGCACGCACACTCACACACACATACACACAAACACGCCTGTGCACACACAAACACAAACACACACACATACACACATACACACACAAACACACACACACATAAAGAAAAAAACAACCATGAGTTATGGCACCAATGTGTTGAACTGAGCTCAGAATTGAATCCCAGGGTGAATAAATAAAAGGGCCTCCGAGAACCATAATCAGGCATGCCAAGTGTCAGTCTTCTCCTGACACTTGGCATGGGAGAGAGAGGGAGAGGGACAGAGAGAGAGTGAGATGGAGAGAGACAGAGAGAGATGGACAGAAAGAGAGAGAGAGAGAGAGAGAGAGAGAGAGAGAGGAGGGCATAAATAGAGAGACAGAGTGAGAGAGAAGAGAAGCAGCAGAAGAGAGGGATTCGGCTTCAGCCCTCTGGAACGGGAACCTCCTAGTCTGAGGCGAGATGACGGGAATAGCACCCTGACTAGTTCACTGGATTAATGTGTCAGTTGCATAACTACACACACATATATACAAAAACACACACAAAGTGACACAAACACACTCTCACACACATACACACAAACAGTGACACAAACACACACAAGCACACACACATATGCATTCTCCCACAGCTGTGCAGGGAGTCATGCATGCTAATCGTGACATATCAAAGAGCAACTAGTGGGGACATAACTACTCGCTGGCTGTCAGGACCAGTGGCAGTGTTGCAAAAATAGCATCCCTGCTTTTACATGCAAAACGTATATGGTGCATATGCATGCAATGGTACAATTAGACTGTGCTCTGTGTGACTTGCTGTGCCATCGCTCCTGCTTGAGCAAGGCCTATTAGAAATCATAAAGTCATTTTAAAGTTTTATGGTAGGCTGATTTTGTTGTAAAGGCAAAGGATATTCCGAGCACAGACTGATATGAGACAAGCTAGATAGTAACCAATAGATTAGTTAAGTCTCCTGGCTCCCCAAATCGCCGGGACTTGTGAACAGATCAGCAGGCCGGCAAATTTTCACCTCGTTTTCAGACACACGTTGCGGCAAAAAGACGTCTCCTCTTCCCGCAAATTTTGCGTAATCTCTGTGTGAAAGGGCCTATTGTGTGATTAGTTATTTACTCTTTATATTCATTTGTACTGATGCTTTCCTGTCCCTTGATGTACCGCTGTTGGCTACACTGGAAGGCATGGGTGTCTAGTGTCAAGCAAGAATGTGATGAGGCTTTGCCAATCCTGATGTTGGCTTCTGAGGATTATCACTTTCAGAGGGATTCCGAAAAGGTCAAAAGGTCATCCTCAGGGCACTTTTGTTTAGTGATACCACACATACCATAACATACCACAAACACCATGAAAACTCTCTAGTGAAACCAATTCAAAGACGATTGAATTTAATTGAATTAGCACTGTGCTAAAGCAGACATAGAATGGACACAACCATTTTGGCTTTGTTGAATAAGGAGAGTTTGGTGCATGATGACAAAGCTATCATTAACCGGAAACATGTTTTTTCAACATTGTTTCCTCCTTTATATGCAAATCTCAGACTTTGAATGACTAATCACTAAAAAACGGGCAAATCTGAAAAAAGACAGAGTGTGACAACTAACACAGACTGTGACACACACAACCCATCCTTCTGATCATCGACCCTCAGCGTGTTTTTGACAGAACAAAGTTGCATACCTTCTTTGTTATCAGAGTACTAGGTGCTGTTCAACCATCCTGTTATCTCATCATCCTAGTTGTCATCTATGGCAGAGGCATCTGAGCACTTTTTAAACACAAAAAAAAAAAAAACTTTTAGCAAGACACATATCAGTCCTGCTAAACAAGAAAATCACCTATTTTCTCTAAAACCTAAATTCTCATTCTCTCTCTCTCTCTCTCTCTCTAAGTATAAGTATAAGTATACTGTTTTGGTCCTGTGAGGGAAATTTGGTTTCTGCATTTGCATTTTAGTTACAAGTTTGAAGCATTAACCAGTAGGCCACGGCTGGCCACTCTCTCTCTCTCTCTCTCTCTCTCTATATATATATATATATATATTATTATTATTTTTTTTTTCTTTTTTTTTTCTTTTAGTGTGTGTGTTCACTATTTGTGTGGAGCTCTATGTGCATTGGAGACTTAGATAAAACCCAAAGCACTAAGTGGTTTTAC
>NW_027468664.1:21509480-21551980 GCF_046254945.1 Alosa pseudoharengus | reverse complement strand
CAGTGTCCCGGGAATCCTTGTTGGTGTACGTCACTAAATGAACACATAAATTATTTTATTGTAAGGCCCCCCATGAACGAAAGTACACAAAACTTGGCATGCATTCGGAGGGTGTCATAATGATCCTACACTTTTAATTTTGTGCAGTTTTGACCTTGTCAGCCAGAGATATTGTGATGAAAACACCTAATTTTTTGCTTTTTAATTTTTAACTAGGTGGCGCTATACATGAAATAACTGGTAATGGGATGGGTTGACATGGCCCCTTGAGATCAACATACAAAAAAAATGGTCCTCCTAAACCCTACGGTTTTCGAGATATTCACAGAAAACTGTGTCTGCCCTACCCTCCTTTCGGGGGATCCAGTCCAGCGGGGGGGCTGCAGATCAAAATGAAAAACGATGGTTCCATGCTATCCATATGGGGTTACATGCCCACCAAGTTTCGTCTACCCCGGTCTTTCAGTGTCCCGGGACTCATTGACGGAAATTTGGGCATGCGAAAAAAAAAAAAAAAAAAAAAATCTGACTAAACCTATATGACCGCCGCTTCGCTGCGCGGCGGTCATAATAATAAGCTTTGTTTGTATAGCACCTTTCATACACAGAATGCAGCTCAAAGTGCTTTACATTTGGAGCATTTAACACAATAATAGAGAGGAAAGAAAGAGAAAAAAAAGAAACATTGTAATAATACAAACAAACAAACATAACGCTATAATGGCTGGGGGATGCTGTGGCGCAACTGCCTACAGTGCCCTTACCACATACGGGCACAAGTACCCTCAGGGACCAGGGTACAAGTCCCAACCCGGCCCCATTTCTCTCTCCCACTCATTTCCTGTCAGTCTCTTGACTGAAATTTCCCTCGGGATGAACAAAGCATCTAGGTAACACTTTACGGTAAGGGTACATGAATTATCTAGCCTGACGTTGTCATACTCTAGAGAGGCCAGCCAGAAGTGTTACAGGACTTTAAACAAAACCATTGTGGTCATATATGGTTACATGTAATTCAGTTCAGACTGCAATGTCAGCATGACATCGCAGTTATTCAAAAATTCTAGTCAGAATATGAGTACTGAGTACTGATACTGCTCAACCGATACAAGGGGGGTGGGCATGGGCGGATTATGAACTTTCGGGCCCCTGGGCCCAGATGTATTAAGGGCCCCCAACTTATTGTCGTATATGTGGAGGGGGGGGGTTTGGGGGTCCTCCCCCAGAAATGTTTTAATTTGTTTGATGTGATTTTCTGTATTCTGGTGCATTTTGGGGATGGCCAATACTAAATTCAATCAGATTCATAGCCTACATCCTGATTTGTTGATATTGAGGCAATGATTCCATGCAAAGGCTTGGGCTTCAGGGCCCCCTGACTCCTTGGGCCCCTGGGCCTGGGCCCGGTAGGCCCGTGCAGTAATCCATCCCTGGGGGTGGGTGGGATGCCTCTGCACTCAATTGGATAGACCTAACCAATCAGAACAATGAAATAGTTTACCGTGAGCTGTAGGAATAACACACGAACCATCCATCTTCTCCACAAACGCCTTAACATTGTTTTCTGGTCTTTTTTTAGATAATCAACCGCTAGAATCTCAGGATGATATCAACCCAAAGCACAAAAGATTTTTAGATTCAAGATATCATGAATATATATCAAATTGTTTTTAACTGCGGGTACACTTGAAGACAAGTTATACTCAAAAACACTATTCTTCAGACTTGAAAACAAAAACTTTACGTATTCTTCAAATGTGTATCCTTTTTTCTACCATACAGTTTTTTAGAGCATGGACATCTTGTTTGTAGTACCTCTTTGTTTTGTCGACAGCCATTTGCATTGGGCTATCTAAGCTGTGCAGGATGTCAACTCATTCATCGACAAACACTACACGAGGCACATTTATCATTCACACGTGAACACTTCGTGCAGACACTCCCAACCAAAACAGTAGCAGCAATCACGCCACCCAGCTTAAGCCTTAAATCTCCCCAGTGTTAGGCTTTGACAGTGCTCCATAGCTCAGCACTTAAATGGCCACACATGGACATTCGCCCATGACTGACATATACCCTCAGGAGATGACTGGAATTTGTTCAGTGGCATTACAATCAATCTCTCAAACAAACAAGCAATGCACTGTGAACAAGTGCATTGCGTCAACTAATAGAACTTTTGGATCCTCAGTGAATTCAAGGTATTCCATCTTGAACATAGGTACACACAGTTTTAGTTCTCTCTCTCTCTCGCACACACACACACACACACACTGTGCAGGATCAAATTGATAGACACCCTTGTGCAAACACCCTCAGTCTGGCCTTGCGTTCCCACAAATTAAGATGAACAAGGCTAGACCCACACTGCCATTACACTGTATGTTCTTGGAAAGCCATCTATTAAGTTAAGGGGAGGGGGGGGTCTGAGAGTTAGGGAGGAACAATCTTGGAACTCCCTTTGTCTCAGTTCCAGTCTCTTATCTGACAGGTCAAAGATCCCTGCTCAGCTGCGCAATGGACAAGAATACATCTGTAATGAACGCCAGATGAACTAAAAGCTGGGGGCCCACAAATTTCAGCTTTAGGGTGCTGAGAGCGACAGCATGGCCTACTTTAGGAGACCTGCTCCACTGACCGAGCTCCTCAGCATTTTAAATCTTCCCATGTTTTAAGTTGTAAAGATGTCCACTCCAAATAGGCACACCATCCCACCCAGGTTATTCTCACAATAAACATGGCCCAGGATCCCCAGAGGGTGCATGGCCTCTTACAAAAAAGCATCCAACCCTTGGCACCCGTGGTAAAAGTGAGTAAAAATGAAATACTAAATGGTTTACTGAACACAAAAGCAGGCTTCTGCCATTATCTCAGTTCCCTGATTTGAACTCGACAGCAAACCTGTGGAGTGAGCTTAAGAGAATGCACAAGAGAGGATCTAGGAATCTGGACAATCAGTAGATATTTGTAAAGGCGAATGCTATTAAATCCCCTGCTTTGTATTCTTCAACATTATGATATGTTATAGGAGACTTATTTTATTGACAAAGGGGGGCTTTAAAATAATTAAATACCGGGATGTCAATAATTGTGCCATGTGTGATTTTGTTAAAAGTATTTATTTCTTTATAATGACTTTTTTTCTTCTCAGAATTTAGATTTTTCCATTGTGAAACAAAGATAAAATGGCAAACAATGTGTTCTACTGCTTCGTTACTGCTGTAACTGCCAACGGATTTGCTCTTCAAATTATTCAATTTGTACAGACTCATCATTGCTTGGTGTGCAGCCAAAGATGGTAACTAGCAGTGACACAAGCATCTATGCCGCTCCTAGAAAGTGCACAGTGCCAAGTTGGGTTTTTTTCTGAGACCAATTTCTTGCAGTCACACTGAAATATACTTCCTCAGATGCTGTTTGTTCAAAAGCACTCCTCACTGTCACTGGGGTAACAAGCTCCAGTGCTAGCTCCTTCAGACACTGTTTGTAGCAACTGTTGTTAGCTCCTCCAGACACTCTCTGTAGCAACTCTTGTTAGCTCCTCCAGACACTGTTTGTAGCAACTCTTGTTAAATAGTTTGTGACTTACCTCGAGATTCCTGCAAATCTGTAGCCTGGCTAACATCAGACGTCTGGGAACTACACGTTAATTTTATCATATTTGAAACGTGGTTTACGAATGCCTAGAGCTGTTTATTGGCCGCTACGAATGTCTATCAAATGCATCTGTACGTAGCTCTTAACCGCTTCGGTGTGTCGTCATCGTCTTCCTGTCCCCCCTCCGTTCTGTGATTGGTTCCTTCGTTGAGGTGAAAATGAATGGTCCTTTCCATTAGACTTGTAAATCATCGTACACTAACCTGTACAACATGTACGAATGAGTTGCTAAAGGAACGCGTTTTGAGGGGCATTAGCAGGAGGCTAGTCATTGTTATTGTTTTGTGCTACATGTAGCCTCTAGCTAAACGGCTGGAAAACAAATTGTTACATTGTATTGTGCACAGCAAGAACGTGCAATGCATGAATTGGTGAACGGATTGAAGCAGCAATGTAATCTAGTGTAAGAGCATTGCATCAAGATTAAAATGACCAACACAGTACATATGCAAAAAACCCCCCATCTAATCTCAGCTATGGGCGCAGCCATGTTTGCTGTAAGGTCGTACGTCCACCAGGGGTACCCTCAAGTACTTCGAGGTAAAGGGGGTGTGCCTGCGTGAAATGCCGCAAGAAAGCTGGGTAATTTACACTTTCCAACTGGGGCGACATATTTACAAGTCTAATGGAAAGGACCAGAAGTCCATGGAATCCAGGCTGGGTAAAATTGCACGCAAGGCAGCATGGGAAAACCCAGGCTAGCAAATCTGTCCGTGACATGGCTTTTGGAGAAAGTTGCCTGAGAAAGCCGCTTCATTTGTTTTCACTAGTATCCTTGCTGGCAGCTGAAGAATGCTCCACTATATTACATGTATATAACACAAATAAAATGTAGCCTATACATAATATACAGTATGCTATGTCATGTTCACCTGTGTCTGACTCATGAAACTTCCTGTTCATTACTTGCAAGTGGCTCACCGGCAGAGGTGGACGAAGTACACAATTCCTTTACTTAAGTGAAAGTAGGCCTATAGATACACCTCGTCAATTATTACTCCAATACAAGTTGCTAAGTTAGATTTTTACTTAGTTGAAGTACAAAAGTAGGCTACTTGATTTTAAAAATACTTAAGTATTCAGAAGTTCAAGTATTTGTCCTTTTTAATGTATTGTAATGTAATGTTTATTTGATCTTTACAGTAATAGGGTCATTTGGTCACTTATAGGACTTACATCCGACAAAAACATCTTACCTATTTTCATAACCTTGCAACAGTTCAAATGGATGCAATAATTAAAGCTAAATCATTATTCATTCTCTGTTCACAAATCTAAAAACATTTTAACTGGCGAATACAAAACCAGATAACTCAATTTTGAGTAGATTATTTATCCTTTAATGATGTACGCTAAAGATCTAACTATGTGATGAAGGTAATGTCTAATTTCATTCCAATTTCACAATGATCATGGAGGGTAACCTGGTTAACACCAGACCACTTGTCAAGTCTCAATTGCAAACAGGTTTGTGTAGTTCTCCCAGGCTACATGGAGGATGTTCTAATGAAGAATCTATTGTTCTGATGAAGAATCTATTGTATCTATTATATCAATCTATCTATTCAATCAAAAGATATCAAAATGAATGAGACTGCCACAAGATATACTGATAATAACTGCATTTGTTTCACAATAACTTTATTAAGTTTTATGGCATGCAGTTGCAAAGTTTCCTTAGGTATGCATTTTCCAATACCTCATTTATTATATTTATATAATCTATTTATACCTGTAATAAACTGCATTTGCTTCACAACAACTTTATGTAAGTTTTATGGCATGCAGTTACAAAATAACAGATTGTTCCCATACCTCATTTGAAAACCTTTGTTGTCTTGTGTAGACACAGGACATGAGCACACAGGCACTTGCTAGACAGCTAATCTGCAACAAGCCATTGCAGGTGGCAGTTTTTTTCTTCTTTCCCCTATTGGCATTGCGTTTGGAAGACTGTCATGACTTGTCACGTGCCCACATGGAGTTGGATGCCACTCCCCGAGGCACGAGAGCATGTTGGAGCAGAGACCGGTGTGGAGCTGGTTCACCTTCTGCTGCCCAAGGCTGAAGCTCCTTTCCTCCCACGCCCCCTACAGCATGCTCAAAGGACCGGAGAGTTCAGATGGGTGCCCACTAAATCCTCGGGCTTTCCTCTGCTAACAGGTGTCCCTTACGCACCTCTCCAGGGAGCAACGTCGTCTGCTACGACTCCTTCTGCACTGTGAGTGTTTCAGCAGTCTGAGTTTATTTGGGTTAACGGTGACAGCAAGAAGTTAATAATGTGTTACTATCAAACTGTACTCTTTGTTTATGTGAAGATGTCTTATTTGTGACTGTGTGTGAGTGTGAGTGTGCGTGTGTGTCTGTGTGTGTGTGTGTGCGCATAGGTAGGTGTGTGTGTGTGTGTGGGGGGGGGGGGGGGGGGGTATTGCTACTCAGTGTCAGTAGCTTCAGCCAAAAGTGTTACAGGACTGTAAACAAAACCATTGTGGTCATATACGGTTACATGTAATTCAGTTTAGACTGCTATGCCAGCATGACATAGCAGTTATTCAAATGAACACAAGGTAGGAGAGAGGTATGAGATAGACGGGGAATGATGACTATGGACATGCCGATTACAATCTCTCTCTTGTTCATTCATATCCAGTCGGACTGCCCTTTACTAACATGCACTGAATACTTTGCTTAAGAAAAAACAGTACAGTGTCATTAAACTGGAACATTGCATCCTCAAGATGTGCAGTTTTGTGTAGGCCTTTCCAAAATCAGCTGGACTTTTGCTTTTTGTATAACCATGTTTTACTGTTATACTGGGTTTTTTCCTCTAAAAAGGAAATTTGCATTAAAGGCATTTGACTTTTATTGTTTTATATTTTTAAATACTTTTATTGTAGCATGTTTGGGGCAGTTGTAACTGAAGGGACATGAGGGGCATGTCTCAAAACATGAGACTCCAATGGGGCAAGTGGAGTTAGTGAGCACTTGTTTCCAATGCAATGGCCACCACCACAGGAGGAGATAGGTTCCATATGGCCAATTAGGTGATGGGGGGGGGGGGGGTGGGCTGCCGGCACCCTCTTTAGCCACACGCCTGTTTTATTCCCGCAGTCCTCCTCGTGGCTGTCTGACCAGCAGTGACCACAAGCATTTGATACGGCCGGCCGAGTCAGCTCCACAAGAAAGGAGGGGAAAGCATTCTGCTGAAGCAGCTCCTTGGCTTTCACAACAGTTTGTGATGTGCCTGTTATGTCACTCCATTCAGGCAATGCCCAGGTTTCCGCAGGGAGTTTTTCGAGGGATAAGCAGCGGAGTGATTATGTAGGTTTGGACCGTGATTAGTCATGGTGTTTGGGTTTTGGTTTGGTTTTAGCTCAGCAAAAATGTTGTTTGATGGACGTTTAACTGAAATGGCTTCTGTCATGTTGATCAAAGCACACTCTCATCTGTTGACTGGTGTGATGGATGAAGTTCCATCCACTCTGAAACATAAGTTAGTCAACATTGGCACTGGCTTCTGTTTGAGGGCCATACATATGACGGTAAAGACAGTCCTGGTGGAAGTCCAAACATATGGCTTTTCCAAGACAAGCCTTTCCTTAACTCAGCCATTAGAAACAGACTTTGGTCTAAGATTGGCCTGGTTTTCCTCCAAAAAGGCTCGGAATAAAACCAGTTAGCATCTCTACTTTTATCTCAGCCTTGTTCTTAATTTTCCAAATGATAGGGAGCCAATAGGCTTATCTAAGGATATGGACCACTGAAAGATGCTCCTCATAATCCCGCTTTGTTGTGTACAAAATCGTAATAACACTTTAAAGCCACGTCTCAAAGTATTTCCCCTCTTTGTTTCTCCTCTTCTCTTCTCCTCTCTTCTTTTATCTTCTTCTCTTCCCTTTGTTTGTCTTCCCTTGTTCTCCCTTAAAGCCCTCTCTTGGCCCATTTAGCTTGGCTACTCTACCCTCTTCATCTCTTCCTGTGGGTCTGAGATTTCATTTGTGTTTTTTTTCAGTGCAGAGATTCACAGAGTTTATCTGGTATACCCCCATCTCTCACATGGGCCTTATGGCCAAAAGGTGCAACAACACACTAACGGACAAGCCACATTTGTTTATTTGTTCACCTATGTCAAGCACAACGTGTCAGAGTAAGGAATAATGACTCAATGACAGAGTGTTGTTTTTTCAGGCCTCAGCCCCAGGCCACTTGGGGGTTTCCCAAATTCCCGCGTGGCCTTAAGCTAAAGAGCACTTGACCAAGGCTCTTAACCTCAATTTTGCCCCTGGCATGAAAACCATATAACTAGGCCATTGGGAGGATGAGGTAGAGGACGACAGGAAGGTAGAGGATGTACAAAAGCCACAAGTAAACCACAATGATGGATCAATTGATCAATGTAGTAATGTCAACCAGAGACTAAATATAATGATATTACCCATTAATTACAATCAGTTACCATTGTGTTTGCATACTGGGCCGAAAAAAAAGAGTGTTCTTTTCCACAGTATATTTTCTGGGGCTTGGTGAGGTCAGCGAGTGCTTTTTCCCCAACTCTGGGCTTGTTCCCATGGATTTCCTCCCGGCCTTTCCCTTTGTTTTTGTACTCTCATCTCACCCCACGTGAAAAACAAACGCCTGGCAGTCAAGCTGGGCCGAGGTATGAGAGAGCGTCGGTTTATTGGGGAGCTAATCCCCATTCTTGATCCCGCATTCCTGTGTGGGAGGAGGCAGAGTCCCGGCAGACGGCTAGGGTCCCGAGTATCGAGGGCGAAGGACCTCAGCCTCCTCCCGGCCCGTGCAGAAGGACAGACGACCTCGCCTTCCTCCAGAGATCAGATCTGTTGCAGACCTCCAGACAGCTGCAGCTGCACCCGAGACCTGCTCTTGACCTGCAACAGAGCTCCTTCAGAACCTTCAAGCTGCCCAGGTCTTCCTTTTTCTAAGGTTGGTTGAGGAGGAGTGGGGCTTTTGGGGGGTTGTAGGCGTTGGGCTAAGAGCAGTGAGGTGCCTCTTTTGATGAGTGTCTTGCTTGCAAGCCTCGGTTAGACAAATCCTGAACCAGAGATGCGGACCACTTGACACGAATGTGCAGGGACTCCAAGTCTAAAGGTTTCTTTGGAGAAATGAGCTGTCAAACCACAAAATCTTGCGGCTTAGTCAGAATGCCCTTAAAAAAACAACAACACATGCTTTTGTATTGCCCCATGGTTCTGGTTATGTAAACTGGTATGATGTTTTTTCGTCATTTGAAATCCAGTTGGTGACTATTTATAATGTGGTAATTAAAAACAACAGGAAGACTTGAACTGGACTTTTTTTTTAAACTGACGCTTTAATGAGACGGAGAAAACAATGAGTTAGCTCTTTGTTCTCCCTTTTGAAATTGCCTGTACAGTCAATATTGACCCATTGACTCGTTTTGTGTATTCAAATGAGTTACGGAAGGTGTGTGGAAGGGAACGTGTTTCTGTCTGGACACGTTGTGGTTCACAACAAGTGTAGTCCCGTGGTTCAGCCGCTGTTCTTGTGGGCAGAGGGATCAGTGAACAGCAGGAATCTGGCTATTTGTTTGGACTGCATAAGTCCGTCTCCCAACGCCCGGATCATCGAAGCGTGCTGAGCGCTCGCTAGGTGGGCTCGGGGGAGCCTGGGGGCAGTCGAGGGGAGATGGTTTTGCTCCTTCCAGTGAGCACATCCTATGGTATTCCTCCTAGACATCAATCTCCTGTGTGTTGTTGACAGAGGATGTTTGCTCAACTCTGTTTTTGTCTTTGAAACAGGCCTGATGCCTTGTGTTCTCGTTTGTCTGTGAGAGAAGGGGGGCCTCCAAAGAGGGAGTTTACTTGATGGCATGTCAACTGATTTCACATTATGGCTAAGTACCCTGCTGACATGATGGGTAGTGTCAGTGTGTCAGTTTGTTCAGTGTCAATAGCGAAGTCAGACAAGTCCATGCATCTCATGATGTACCATTTAAAGGGGAAATCTGGCGATTTTTCACATGGATCTCCGTTTCTCGAGGTCACCGAGTACTGTCGCTACAAAAAAATGAAAACAATCGGTTTTACCTAGTTCGAGTTGCTGCAGCCAGGCAGCTACAGCGCTACACTCTGGGGGCATGTTCATGAGCCCCCATGTTCATGCCCCCAGAGTGTACCGCTGTAGCTGCCTGACTGTCTTAGCTGCTGGCTGCAGCAACTTGAGCTAGGTAAAATCGATTGTTTTCGGGGGTTTTTTTTCGTACTGATAGTACTCGGTGACTTCGAGAAACAGAGATCTATGTGAAAATTCCCCTTTAAGAGCGGCCTATATGAAAACAGGTATATCTGCTGAGTTTTTAATGTCTCTTAGGCATGTAAGAAAGGTCCAGAATTTTAAATCGGGTTTTGTATCCTTTCCTTTTTAGTGACACATTATTTACACAAAACACATCACACTCAGTCCTGTCATTTATCTGTGGAACAACAGTTGTGGTATAACTAGGTAGAATCTTGCTAGAACCAGAACAGACTTCTTTGCAGGCTCTTCACCGACCAGGCAGGATATCTTGGACACAAACATTAACCTCACTACTGTGGAGAACCCAGGCAAAAACGATTGACTCCACGCTCTCTCTAGGCCGCTGGTTCTGAAATGCACTGGGCTTGCTGACCAGTCACCCGTAGATCAGGCATGCAAACTGGTCAGGGGTGAAAAAGGTGAGAAGGGCACGCGAAGTGACAATAGTGCATAGCTTCCACCGAGTATGAAATGGCCCAAAACCAGAGATTTACAAAGAAAACAAACTATAAAATCACTAAAAAATTTGTTGTGGCCAAAAATATCATATGTATGATAAAAATAAGTGAATATAAAAAAAGTGTCTTCTTCTCCTATTTCTCCTTAAGAGTGAGGGGCCCGTTGCACTGTTTGGCAGCTTGCTTCAGCATGGCCCTCCTCTCCTCCTAAGCAATCTACATGAGTTTTCTTTCTTTCTTTTTTCTCTGTGCCTTAAGTTCAGACATTTCTGAAGATTTCAGGCCTATTGGACATGAAGACATAGTAGGCATAGTATTAGAATAAAGATGATAAGTTTGAATATTTGTTGAACCAAACCAGGTGAAACTTCAGACTAACATTATATAAAATAGGGTAGACTAGACTAATTTGTAAAATCGATTTGAAATGTTTTAACTTCCTATGGAATGGGCATTTTTGTGTCTAGACCAGGTCTTGTGAAGCCGTGTGCAAAAGTAGATCAAAATAAAATGAAAAAGGAGTCATTTAGACCATTATTTGCTAAGGTATGCTCATGCGTTTTGTAAAATGCCCAATGGAAACTCCCCATAGGACTTTTGGTTACCCAAAATGCATACTGACAATAAAAGCCTTACTGTGTGGTTTCTGGACTATTTGGATTGTTTGTCAGAGGTTCTGATGGAATACTATGGAATAATTACAGAAATGTCTTAGCATTTTCTTTGTTGGTTCAATGGGTGTGGATAAGATGGATTATACATCTGCACAACAAATATTGGATAAAACAATGGATAAAAATATGGATTCCTGTGACTATTTCAATACCCAATTTGCTGCATTTATCTTATTGATAAGGATACACACTGCAGCTAGAAGGTAGGGAAGCACCGGAGGGGGAGGAGGGCAATTTGATACAATGTAAAGCACTATACAGATTGTACATGAAAAAGGTTTTCATATATGGATTCCCAAGTGTCCAAGCTTTCAAATGGTGTATAACATTACTATGCTACATAGCAATATGGTGCAATTGATTTATAATGTTGGGGGAGAGGGGGGTGGGTGTGTTGTGGAGGGCACACTGTTTCATAACAAGTGTTATCCTGCAGCCTAGGTTACTTACAGATTGTGGCATTGTGCTAGTTAGTTTGTTTAACCAACCAATAAAGTTGTGTTGTGTGAATAGGGTTCACACTACATGTTAAACTGTAGCCTACCCTATAGGCACAGGCTACTTCGTTTTAAACGTTTTGCACAGCCCAGTTTAGGAGACATTTAACTCTTTAGGTTATTCACATTAGCCTTTGCTATACTGATAAGGTCTGTGTATTTGCTTCACCTTTTGCCGATCTAGACCAAGTACAGCACGTAACCTATTCATTAACTCCTTGTGTCTATATTTCTGTCTCATATCGCTAACTTTAACAACATTAAAACAAAACCGCCAATATGCTACGTTGCTACACTAATCTCAACGTCTTTTGCTAACAGAAGTTGAAAGTTTCAACTAGCCCACCTGTGACATCTCTAGGCACCTCTCCTCGCCGTGCTCACATTCCAGCTGACATTTCAGACGCATCTAGGCCTATCTGCGCTCACAAAAGGAGGCTATACCTGCGCGAGCGTTCTGTTCACGTTGCCTCTGCAGCAACAAGCTTCCACTGATGTTTAGTAAACGCACATAGCCTAACATTCGTTGCTGAAATTTGTAATGGCCCTCTGGCAACACCAAGATGTGTTTGCGTCTGCACAATAGTAAACTCAGCTCACGTTGACACCCCCCCCCCCCCCCTTAAATATTTTCTCGTCGGTTCTGCACAAACCACGTAAGTCAGTCATTTTGGATTCAAAACGGCGAATTTCGCCGAAAGGTGAGGAGTTTGCATGCCTGGTAGATGCCACGGGTCTGCCTCTGATTAGTGTGTAGCCTCATTACACCGGCTGGGCCTTCTGGGTCTTTGTGCTAACAGCTATTAGTGCCTACCAGGGAGTGTGTTGTGGGGAAAGGGTGGTGGTGGTGGCAGTGGTTGGGGCTTGTCACTCCCGTCGGCTGAGCCAAAATCTTTAGCTTCAGACTGTCTGCTCCAATCTGACCTACTCCACAGCACGGACAAGGTCTGTTTGTTTACTAGCCTCCAGCTCCTGGGATAGGCTGCGATAGCCTTCCATACTTCCAGAGGTATCGCATTCCTGTTGGGAAAGGGGGGTGGGGGTGGGCACTCAGAGTGGATCATTACAGGGAAGCCATGTACACAATACAGCTTCCCTGTGGTTCCTCGTGGGAGCCCTTGACTGAGAGCAAACATGGGGGGCAAACTTTAAAAAAGGGGGGGCAAACTTTGACCTTGCTGCCTGGAGGAGGAGGATGAGGAGAACGGGACGGAGGAGAGGGGGCAGACCACAGGAATGTGGGGAGTTTGTTTGAGGAGGCTCTCTGAGTGACTCTGGCCACATCTGAGGCTGAGGAAAAAACGTGCCAGGGGTCAGAGAAAGGAGAGAAAGAGGTAGAGAGAGAAGCGAAGAGAACAGTGAGAGGCTAGAGTATTATATCAAGGTAATGGCTAACCTGCGGCTTGGTTAGCAACCCTTGCAGTCTCACCCATTGAGGGCAGTGGTTTTATGTGAGACCATGTGTTGTTTTGTTAACTTAACAAGTAAAGCAATACTTTAGAGATGAGAGACCAAGTTGAAGCAGCAAGGAGGATTTGGGTGTATGAAAAAAGTGAGGCAGGTTCTTGTGCTTCAGGAGCCAAGACATAAACTCTCATGCAAGAGTGTATGCCAAATTTCTTATTGACCAGATTTAGGTTTCAGTCCATTTTCTTGCTTACAAAACACCAAAGCATTGGTGTTTGTGCTATTCATTTACAGCCTGACCATAACAAACTCTAAATGAATAGCCACCAGAGGTTAATCAAATATCATGTGTGGCCTTTATGAAAGCCCTTTACTGGGCCCAACAGACTCTGATGAATTTTGCTGGCAGGTGAACATAAACCATTGTTATAAGGCATTGCTAGGAAACCATAAAAAGTCATAATGTTCAATAAATCGGTGTTACACAAACCAGATTGTCCAAAACAATGGGGCACAACAAGGGCGTGCAAACACACACACACACACACACACACACACAGGGCCGGAGTGGGGCCACTTTTCAGCCCGGGAGTTTCAGGGCCAAGACCGGCCCACTTTTTTAGTGGTGGTAGAAAATTGGATAAATAAGGCAACATTTCAGCTCTTATCCTGTAGTTTTTATTATAGGCTACCAATATTCCACTATTCCACAAGGATAGGTTGATAAGTTAACAAAAACAGGAAGGAAGAAATAATGCATTTGAAATGTATCCCACAACTCCACTAAGAGGCATATTGAACTACTGTATTGTTTACATGTTTTTTTCTGCATGGGTCAGCTATCATGTTGTTGTTTGGTGATTTGCTCCTTTACTACACCCACTTCTGAGCAAACAAGGCATATACGTTGATCATGTAGCCTACTGCTGTCATATAGCCTACTGCTCTTTATTACATAAAATAACTTTAATTCATATGGTTAACTCTATTATCCTTTCTACTTGTCCCTGTAGTCATAGCTAATTTCGGGCTCATCATTTTCAGCGGGGGACTGGCTGATCTGCTGCTCAGAGGCTACTTTTGTTTTTATGCCTAGGCTATACACAGATCAAGCTTGAGTTGTGTTATCAATATTTGCATAATATTTGCAAAGTCTATGAATCGCCATATTGCATGATACAAAAAGGCTAATATTTTAATTAATTTAATATCGTCCCCTTAGAATTATAAGGTTCTATCTGACATTTTTGTCAAAATTGAGTTATTTACATATTCTTATTCTGTGACACCTTAAGAAGATGAGGTGAGGTGTTTCTTGTAGTTGTATGCATTTTTGGACATTATATCTGAAGAGGTTTGTTCCACTTATCAGTATAAGTCTATGGAATTCTAAGACTTTGAAGCTCAATATCTCAGAACTACTCAGAACGTAGATAGAACCCTATAATTCTAAGGGGACGATATGTTACTTGCGAATAGGTTGACAACGCTACAACGTCCAGTAGGTTATTAGCCCAATTACGCCGTTATAATCATGGCTATCTCTCTTTAGGCTACCAGTTGCCACTTATGTCTGTCCTCTTCAAAAATTTTTTGGAAGTTTGGCACATTTGGCAGCATTTTTTTCATCCCTCATGGCGTCTTTCTACCATCCATCCTCCCTGACGCTTATCACTACGGTAGGGTCGGCCCGGCTGGTAGGCTATCTGAGAAAACTTTTTAGGAAAGACGGGCTATATGGACCCAACCAGTTAACTTTTCTTGGGAGGGGAGAACAACCCATGCAGAGGCTGCGGTGTTAGGCATAGAATGCAAATGTGTGTAGCCAACTTTAAGAGAAGATAGATTAACGTGACAAATGTCAATATTTTTCCCTCGACCGGCCCAACCGGGAATTCTACCGATTCTCCCGATTACCCACTCCGGGCCTGCACACACACACAAATATGTCTATGTCACTGTCTGACAAGGATGGACACTTATAGAGGACAGAGAGACACAAACACAGGCACAGGTCTCGAAAACATAGATTGTATTGTATTTTGTGGTAGGTCCTCATTTGGTTACTCACTGTTATGCAGTGTTTGTGGAGATAGAGACCAACATACAAGCAGATATGTTGGAGAGACTAGCTCGTTCACTTATCATTTCTCTGTTCACTCTTCGCTAACCCTCCTGATACACTTTACCCCTATTATATTTATCGTTATTTATTTTCTTAAAACTCTACTTGGGAAAACTCTGCTGAACATGAACGGTCATGCCTGTGAAACTACTTTGAATTTGAGTTTGAGAGCTGTGCAGAGCTACAGGAGTACAGACACCTTGGTTGTATCGGAGGGGAGGGGAAGGGGGGGGGGGGGGTCTCACCTTGACGTCTGAGTGCCAGACAGCCATTAAAAGTGCTGGTAAAAATATGCTGAAAGGAAGCAGAGTCTGCACTGCCTCAAACTTTTACAGCTCCTCTCCGGCTTCTGCAGCAGTGCAATGGCCACTCAACAACACTGTGTGTGTGTGTGTGTGTGTGTGTGAGAGAGAGAGAGAGAGAGAGAAAGAGAGACACTAGACAGAGAGGGAGTAATCTCAGCAAAAAAAAGCCTCAGCATTGCATGCATAATGAAGACTTAGAGCTCAGTTATACTTGCTGTTAGACCAAGCGTACGTGTATGCGACCTGCACCGTCCTGTCAATATACTTGCTGCATAAAACACGGCCAAAACACAACACTGCATGTATTAGCATCTCGCGGACATGACACGCGTTACCTCACATAGACGTGTGTGCCCAACGCACCAAACGCAGAATACGCATGGCAGCCATAATGCGTACGTACGCATGCGTCATTAGCAGCAAGTATAATGGAGCCTTTACAATAACAAACAGAGAGAGAGAGGGAGAGAGATGTGTAGTTGAGATAACACTCCCTGTCTCAACCCATGTCCCCATTTAGGCTTCATGCGAGACAATCCTACTAGCCTTATCAGACTTCGAGAGCCTGAATTTATGAATGGGGACCAGGAATGAATGTACACGCTGTGGAGGTGGAAGGGCTCCATGCAGAGTAAATATCTGGTTTTATTATCCCAGAATGCCACCATAAAAAAATAAATGTCCAGCACAAACCAACCCAATAGTGCTGCTTGTTAACTCGCGAGACGTGAACAACAGTGAGCTAACAGCCACTGACGCCAAAGCGCACTCATGCAACGACCGGATCGGCAACAACTCCGAAACCCAGCACAATTAGTCCCATCTACCGACAATACGAGCCACACTGGAAACAGAAGTTCCTTTCATTCATGCTCGAGACCTCAGATGTGCTTTCAGTGGCCTCCTGAACGGCACCAATGCACACACAGACATGCAGGGTCGCAAGGAAACAAAACACGCATCTGTGCAAGGCCAGGAGTCAGTGACTTTGGCTAAATTGTAAACAGCTGTTGGCTTCAACAGCAGAACAATTTGTATAACTTAGCCATGTAATGATTTAAGCGGGCTGTTAAAAAGTCAAACAGTGGGACTACCTGGCAGAATTGCGGAGGAAGCTGCTTTCAAACATTGATGTACAAAAAGAAATCAAAATCCCGTCAGAAAAGACTCCCTAATGTTGACTTCATTGCTATTTTTCTGTATTGAGTCTTTGTTGGCTTAATTCCAAGCAACACTGTTATCACAGGCGTCTTAGTCTGAAAATCATGTCTTTATTATGACCGCCGCTAGCATAGCTAGCATAGCGGTCATATAGGGATTGTCAAAGTTTTTTTCTTTTTATTATTTTTATTTATTTTTTTGTCATCAATTTCCTGAATTGTTGGTCAACGAGACCTGGGACACCGAAACACCGGGGCACATGAAATTTGGTGAGCATGTAGCCCCACTAGACTTTTACGGAAAAATTGTTTGGTGCCCAGGCCCCCACCCCCCCAACTCACCGAGTGGTTAGTGGAGTTTGTTGACTATTAAAAGCAAATATATCGGCGCAATGTATGATTTCCAGCTGTCTTATTTGCTAGGCCTATTGTGGAACTATTTATTCAGACACCTCACAACCGTGTATAAACTTCTGCTCAATATTTGAACCTGAAGCATAGACGGTGGCGCAGTAATATCAACGTGCAAAGAGTCTTCCAACAGAAATCAATGGGATTTTACAAAATGTCAAATAAAACACAACTGTATTTCGCTACGCTACTTGTTTTGGAACATCAACAAACACCACTAACCACTCGGTGAGTTGCACAGTTTTGAAAACGAACGTTAAGGGTTGTTTTAGGACATGTTTGAGTAGCCTACTACAGTATGCCTGTTGGCAGCCACCCTGAGCAGTCAAAGGCGATTTAAAACGAGTCAGAAAAGTCGAGACAGGACCAATCGTCAAAATTTTGATGTCCACCACTCTAGTTCATCCAAAACAAACCAGAAAAGGGCCTTAAAGTGCTAAAAACCGGAATTTTCCTTTAACAGCAAGCAGCACAACTTCAAAAATCGCATCGGTATTTTCAGTGGCGCATTTTAAGGATTCTGCCTGCACGTGAGACCTTATGGAACAGGGATTCCACTAAACCTTACTTTACTAAAACATGTTTGCTTTACTAAAATCTGTTTGTTTCAAGGCTCGAAACATTACCTATGGTGTAATAAACAAGAAAAAAAGGGGGCTAGTGTGCAGATATACCTTGTGATTTTTTTCGGTACCATGTGAGGGGAATAAGTCTCAAAGTGATTTTGGCAACACCCTAGAGTTAGAAAATAAGTGATAGCATTGCATTGGTAGTAGCTTTTTGTGTGTTATCACCCTGTTCATGTCTATTTTACGCTTATGCAGGGATATATTATGGGTGAATAGGCTAATAAAAATAAAAACTAATCAATATCTCTACAAAAGTTCCACAGCTGATTATTTACATTATGTCAATATTGTTTTGTATTGGAAGTTTTCTGAAATATGTATTATGTACTAAATACTATGCAAATGAGCCATTATCTAATGAAATGTGCAATAATTTGCATACATTTCAAGTACAGAAATCTTAAAGGTGCTTTAAGCGATGTTATGCGGTTTCTCCTCATAATCCGCAACCTCCTTTATAAAATACTTGCAGGGTTGCAGCAACGTTGTACAGAGAATGTTGTCATTTGGTACCACAAGTAACGAGGCAGTAGGGATATGTAACGATTACCGGTGTAACGGTAAACCACGATAAAAATGTTGACAATAACAATTAACGTTTTCATTTCAAATATCATAATTATCACGTTTGATTACCACGGTGTGGAAACCATGTGTTTAATACTTTCCAGCTTCATTCGAGCCTGCTTTTGACATAGGCCTGGTACAATGAAACAAAACTGGTACCCTACTGATTCTGTTGTCTAATTGATGGATTTAACCATGATTCGATTAGGCTACACCTTCTTTCAAAAGGCGAAAGGGCAAAACCCCAAAATGTGCATTGTATCATGTAGCCACTCAGCATCTTTTTATGTGCACGTCCTTCATGGGCGTAGATTTAGGGTGGGACGCTAAGGACTAGTCCTAATCAATATTTTAAGATGACAAAATTGTCCCCACCAATATTTTAGCGAACTTATTTGTGCTGCTGATCATTCCGACAGCCAGCACAACAGTACAAGAAACGTCGTCATATGATTTGCTGAAAAACAGGGGGAGGGGGAAGGGTTATCTGACATGCACGCTACAGTAGGCCTACACGCACGGAGAGTGTCAAAGGCTACTGTAGGCCTACTTGTTTGCACCGTCAGTCAAGCGAGTGTGTCAACGACAACGGTAAGTTAGGGCTGTCTGTCAATACATAGCCTATCCCAAAAAAGGCCAGAGTAAAACATTGTGATATTCCCTTTGCCCTTCAGCATGTACATGTTTGCCCCTTTTTTTGGTTTGTAGATCAGCTTTGCCACCCCAAAATACGAAGCTTTCTCATTGCAGTCTAGGCAAAATAATTAGCCATACAAACTGACAACTGGTGACCAGGCTTTCAAATGCGTATTTTACTGTGTAAAATAGCATTAGCTGTTAGGATATTACCCAGGATATTGTCACAGCTAAGCTAGCTTCTGTAATCTTTCAACCAAAGTTAGGAGTTATGTTGAATAAGGGTGTGCCGCACGGACAGTCACATAGGCTATAAGTCACCATCACTGACTGTTAGGCTAATTGGGCTACCAATCTTACAGTCGCAATAAACAATGGATCCGAGACATTTTCCTGTTCCTATATTCTGTTTATGTAGGCTAATGTATTTGTAAATCTAGCCTGCACAATGTAAAGAAATAAAAGATAATCTGGTGCATTTCCATACTCTGGTACATAGAAATGAACATTGCGAGACACTTATGAATTCCAAAATATGAAAAAGAAACCTATAACAACCATCACTTTCTATGTGTGTGTGTGTGTGTGTGTGTGGAGGGTCAATCAAATTCTATGATTGCCACTGATGTGAATGATCTCACACATCACACAAACCAAATCAAATTTTAAAAAATCGCAATAGTATCGAAATCGAGATTCTTCACTTGCTATTGGCATTGAAACAATAATGTTGGTATTGTGACAACAGGAGTTGTGGATGTGTCCCTACCAAAGCTGAGACCAAACCTACGCCCTTGGCGTCCTCATAAATCCATTCCACTCACGTTATCAGGAGAATACCGTAGCCTAAAGTTTTATTTTGAACACTTACTGGGTATCACTCATTGGATCCAAATAACAGAAATAGCAAACTTCAAGTCATGGTATGTTAAGTTGAGCTATAAGCACATAGCCAGTTAAACATGACCAAGGAAAAAGTGAATGGGGCAACACACAATGCCACAGTAACATGCCACACACAATGACACAGTAACACAGCAACAACCACATAGTGAAATTTGCTGACGACACAACTCTGGTGGGTCTCATCACCAAGGGCGACGAGACTCAATACAGGTTGGAGGTCGACCTTCTGACCACGTGGTGCAGGGACAACAACCTCCTGCTGAACGTCAGCAAGACCAAGGAGATTGTTGTTGACTTCCGGAGAGGTCACACCCAACACCTGCCACTGACCATCGAAGGTGCTGTGGTGGAGAGAGTGAGCAGCACCAAATTCCTGGGGGTGCACATCAGTGAAGACCTCTCCTGGACCACCAACACTGCATCACTGGCGAAGAAAGCTCAGCGCCGCCTGTACTTCCTGCGGAAACTCAGGCGAGCAAGTGCTCCACCAGCCATCATGACCACATTCTACCGAGGCACCATTAAGAGCATCCTCTCCAGCTGTATCGCTGTGTGGGGCGGAAGCTGTACTGAATACAACAGGAAAGCCCTGCAGCGCATAGTGAACACAGCTGGAAGGATTATTGGTGCTTCACTCCCCTCCCTGAAGGACATTTACACCTCCCACCTCACCAGCAAGGCGACCACAATTGTGAGTGATGCAAGTCACCCCGCTCACAATTTGTTTGATCAACTGCCCTCTGGGAAGAGGTACAGAAGCCTGCGCTCCCAACCCACCAGACTCACCAACAGCTTCATACACCAGGCTGAACTCTCTCCCCCCTCCACCCTCAGCTACATAACATCCTAGACTTTGGACCCACAATGGCTGCCTTGCACTACTCCACTTGCACTACTCCACTTGTACACTTGCACACTTTGCAACTTGTTGTTGTTGTCCTGTTGTCCTGAAAACACTTCTGAACACACTTCTGCTGCTCTTACATAACTTGCACCACTATGCCACTTGCATACTCAAACAGAACTACCTCAGCCATTTATTGGCCTGACTTTTGCACTATTATATTGACTGTCTACTGTATGCACAATTGCACAATTTCAACTCAAATTTTGCTGCTCTTATTTTCTTCATTGTATGTGCCTTCTTATTTTTACATTTTATATTGTTTACTTGAATGTTATGTTTGTCTGTGGACCTAATTGGTAAAATATGTCTTGTCTCCACCGTGGGATAGTGGGAAACGTAATTTCGATCTCTTTGTATGTCTTGACATGTGAAGAAATTGACAATAAAGCAGACTTTGACATTATGCTATGAATTAAGAATGCTCAGCTCAGCCAGGTTTGTTTGTGCAGTCAGGGTGTAGGCCTATGAATGTGAATAAAAAATATGCCCCTCTCCAGTAGCAATGTCCAACTTAAAATCACCAGAAAAAGGAATCACATCTACTCAGTAACAACCCCCCCAGCACCCCCAGGTGAAAATGAGTTCCAGCGTCCCTGGTTAAAAGTTGCCTTTTGATAAGGTTTTGCCTATATTTCTGTAAAATAATAAACAGTGTCAGACTTTATTTTAAACTATTTCAGCTTGTGTAGGTCTATCAATGCTTTCTGAACATATTGAACACACTTTTGAAAATAAACACTTTTTACCGAGAATAATAATAATAACTAGATGTACCGCAGAGCGGTACAAATTATGATCGCCGCCCAGTCCAGCACATTTTTTCCAGAAAAATCAGTCACACTTGTCATTTTGTGTTCATTTCCTACTTTGTTCCTTTTTTGTGTGTTTGTAATTGAGTGTGTGCAGAGTGTGTGGTTGTTTTTGTGTATATGTGTTTTGTGTGTGTTTTTTTGTGTGTGAGTGTGTGTGTGCATGTGTTTGTGTATGTAGGTGTGTTTATGTTTGTGTGTGTGTGTGTGTGTGTGTGTGTGTGTGTGCGTGCTTGTGGGTGTGCCTGTGTGTGTACCTGTGTGTGTGCATGTGCATGCATGCGTACATAAGTCTACTGTGTGTGTATGTGTCATACGTATGATTACTGTGAATGTATGTGTGTGAATATCTGTTTATGCACATGTGTGCATTTGGAATGGGTTAACATGACCCCTGGAGGCAAAAAATTGATCATCCTAGGCCCTACGGTTCTTAAGATATTCACAGAAAACACTGTTTGTGTACGGTCACTAAATATACACATAAATTATTTTATTGTAAGGCCCCCATTAACGAAAGTACACAAAACTTGGCATGCATTCGGAGGGTGTCATAATGATCCTACACTTTCAATTTCGTGCAGTTTTGACCATGTCAGCCAGAGATATTGTGATGAAAACACCTAATTTTTTGCTTTTTAATTTTTAACTAGGTGGCGCTATACATGAAATAAGTGGTAATGGGATGGGTTGACATGCCCCCTTAAGACCAACATACAAAAAAAGGTGGACCTCCTAGGCCCTACGGTTCTCGAGATATTTACAGAAAACTGTCTCCGGCCACCTACAGGCCAGTTGGTGTATAGTAACATAAATTAATTTATTGTGTGGCCCCCCATGAACGGAATTCCACGAAACTTGGCGTGCATTCAGAGGGTGTCATAATGATCCTACACTTCCAATTTCGTGCAGTTTTGACTATGTTAGGTCACAGATACCTGCGATTACAACACCTCCTTTTTACTTTTTTGTGTTTAACTAGGTGGCACTATACATGAAATGAGTGGTTATGGAATGGGTTGACATGGCCCTTTGAGATCAACATACCAAAAACAAATGGTCCTCCTAAACCCTACGGTTCTCGAGATATATTCACAGAAAACTGTGTCTGCCCTACCCTCCTTTCGGGGGTGCAGTCAGGGCTCGAAATTAACTTTTTTTCTCAGTGTCCCGCAGCTGTCCCGAATTCTACTTGGCACTGTCCCGGACTTAAACACCAGTGTCCCAAATTCAGGTTCTTGTTTTTTTCCCATTCTACATAATAAACAGCATAATAATCAGTAACTTGCATCAATTAACTCGTTCTGGTCCACCATGTCAGTTCTGAACAATTTATTAAACACCATTTTATTAACATTAATCATCTGCTGTTTCACTCATTTTCAGAGATTGCGCTTTTGGCTCTTTTTTGAGGTTGCACTAGACGTTCTCATTGTCCATCGTTCCGTCAATAATCTATTTTTACCTATGATTTTCACGTGTCTTTAGTAGCGTGGGAAATTACCACGAAGCTGTCAGATAGATTACTCTCCTGCCGCGCTCTCACCCTCTTGTGCACACTGAAATGCGTTCCCAATTAAATAAAGTAGTTAGATCTGCTGCAACTATGTATCTCGATGTAACAAGCTGTTTTGACATTGTAAACGTTCTCTAAGAAGAGTGTAAAGCAGTTTGCAGTAGCCTAAAGTTAACCACAACGTCGTCTATTGCTGGAAAAAATAGCGAGCGGCCTATGATAACCTAATTATGCTCGGCAGGCCGGATTAAAGTGCGTGGCTGACGTGATCTATGATAAACTAATAAATGCTCTGGGGGCCGGATTAAAGTGCGTGGCAGGGCACAGTTTGGACACCCCTAGCCTTAGAACTGCCACAGCGAAATGTCAAAAGCTAACTTAAATAACTGTTTTCATTGTTATAGGCTACTTTACAACACTATCGTTTTGTCAAATCGCAGTTGCAGTAGGCTATTTTGCTCAGCATGATATTGGTGACGTGTGTCTGAGTGTCACTGACAGAAAACACGCAGCGTTTTAGTCAGAGAGGACTGTCATGTCGTTTTTTTTAGAGCACCAGTGTAGCCTCACCTTAGGCCTACACGATCAGTCAAAAATGTTCACAATGTCATGAAAACAAATGCCATTTATCTGCCCGCTAGTTAGGTAAGTTAACCTCTATATCGGAAAGTGACCCATTAGGCTACCGCCCGTGCCCTATTTTTGTGTCGGCCTATGAGTCACTTAATATTCATTTAACCAATACGGCGGATTCCTAAGGAAACGCAAGCATCCAGCTCATTTGGCTCATTACTATATTTGTACCAAAAATAACATTGTAGCCTACAGTGATTTGAAGAGCGGTAGCCAAAACAGTGTTGTGAGGCTGCATGTACAAAACAGATCAGCTGGCTAACGCTGCTTTTGCCAGCTGCCCATTAAGCCAGATCAAATTTTGTATAATTTTATTCAGACGAGAAAGATACGTTTAAATTTCCATG
The DNA here is from genome assembly GCF_046254945.1 of Alosa pseudoharengus. Lineage (NCBI taxonomy): Eukaryota > Metazoa > Chordata > Actinopteri > Clupeiformes > Clupeidae > Alosa > Alosa pseudoharengus. The sequence goes on along the minus strand of NW_027468664.1, from coordinate 21,528,057 downwards.
TGAACAGTTTAGGAAAAAAGTACCTATTTTGAAATTTGCTTTGCCATTTTTTCTACTGTCCCAGAGTTGTCCCAGACATCATTCTATTGTGTCCCGGAAGCATTTTTTATGGTCCCCGGGACGTCGGGACATCGTTAATTTCGAGCCCTGGGTGCAGTCCAGCGGGGGAGCTACAGTTCAAAACGAAAAACGATGGTTCCATGCTATCCATATGGGGTTACATGCCCACCAAGTTTCGTCTATCCCGGTCTTTCAGTGTCCCGGGAATCCTTGACGGAAATTTTGACATGCGAAAAATAAAAAAAATAAAAAATCTGATAAAACAGAGATTTAGAATTAAAGGTGCTCTAAGCGATGCCACGCATTTTTTAGGCTAAAACATTTTTTGTCACTTACAGCAAACATCACCTCACCATCCGCAAGCTGCCTGTGTGCTGAATACACTGTAAAAAAATGTGCAACAAAAACAACCTGGGGCAAAACATAACAAACTGTTCCAGCAAATCACAGACGAGATGCTCGTTTAGGAGAGTTTCAATTGCACAGGAGGGAGGGGGAGGAAGAAGCAAGCTAGCTCTCTGTTTTGTTTAAATGTCAACAGAAGTGACGTTACCCAGCATCGCTTAGAGCACCTTTAAATAAAAATGAGTTTTCAAAAGAGTAAAATAATGTGAAGAAATCAGTTACAAGATAAAAGTAAGTTAACTAAAAGCTCTTACAAGTATGTTTTCAGGTCTATTTTAAAGATGTTTACAAAATTTGCCTGTTTGATGTACAGAGGCAGGGTGCATAAGGGATAAAAGCAGCTTCTCCGCTTTGCTTGTGGAGCACTTAGGGCACAATTAAAAATTAGCATGGGAAAATCTAAGGTTCTATTGTGGCTGATAAGATATTAAAAGTTCAGATATTCTGTATATGAAGGTGCTATGCCATTTAGAGCTTTGTAAGTCATTAACAGAACCTTAACATCAATTCTATAGGAAACAGGGAGCCAGTGCAGTTCAGCTAACACAGGGTGGATGTGCTCTCTCTTCTTGGTCTTAGTAGCAGCAGAGTTCTGTATGAGTTCCAATTTCTATATATGTTTTTTGGACTACTGGGCTTTGCAGTAGTCTAACCTACTAGTGATAAAGGCATGGATTAATTTCTCTGCATCTTTTTGTGTTAAAAATAGGAATAGGCCTATGAGCAGAAATTGGGGGGTGTCCCCATTTTGGCCAATTTGTCCTCACTTTTAGACACAACTTGTATACACTGAGGCTCCACTTCCCCTTTTAAACACAACTTATGACTATCAACTGGTCTTTTCAATGTACAGTATTTCTGCACAGAACTGTATCAAGCTGAAAAAGTAGGCGTCCCTTCTATTCTCTAGCTGGGTCACAGTTGCAGCATGGTTCAAGCCTGAGAGACCTGAAGTTATTATTAATAATAATTATTATATAATTCATTGTAGGAGAGCCTTTCATTAGGATATCAGATAGATATGCCTATTTAAACACAGTATCTCACCTTGATCAGAGCTTTCCAATATGCTAAATATAAGAACACATTTTTGTGTTTGTTAAAAAAGAATATCGGCTGATTTATCGTCTATCAGTTTTTAAAAATCCTCAAATATCTAAGTGAATTTTGGTCTTTAAAATCCCATATCGTCAGGCTCTACCTTTTACACTGTACTCAGACTTAGAGATAACAACTGTGTAGATGATGAATAGAAGTACCTTTTCCACACAGAGAATTGATAAAGAATCAGACTGATACGTAGAATCGACAATGGCATCATTGATAAAATCCTATCAATTTTCGTGTGTGTGTGTGTGCAGGTGTGTGTGTAGGCTTACCAATCAATCAGCAATTCACCAACAAACAGGATAACTATGATTGATCAATATAGTAAAAATACATTTGCATAGGTGTAATAATTAAATTTTAATGATTTACATAGTGAAGTAATTCATAATAGATTTATTTTTATAGTGCTTTTCTAGATACTCAAAGACGATTAACAACAGTTTTTTACGTTGGTACAAACAAACAGAGAAGGTACATAGACAAGGTTACGTAAACAGAGAAAAGAAATAACACATTTGCATGGACAAAGCAGAGGATAGCTAGAGAGGTGGGCAGTGAAAAAAAGAAAATTAAAAGCTAGAAAAATCTTTTAACAGGAAAAAGCAAGTTCTGAGAGGTGAGTTTTGAGGGCCTGTTTGAAGGATAGTAGGGTGTTTGATGTGGTCAAGGAGGGCACTCTAGAGGGAGGAGGCAGCAGCTAGGTCCCCAGGTCTGAAACCCCAGGAATGAATAAATGAAAGATCAATTAAATAGATAGATAGATAGATAGATACTCTATTCATCCCAAGGGAAATGTGCACATCTACACATTTCTTCAGTAATCTTAATAGTAAGCCTGCATAACATAGAATAAGTAGTACCACTAATGGTAGTTCTTCAAGAGAAAAGTGATCCGAACATTCTTTACAGGAATGGAGAGATCTCTGTTGTGAAACTCAACGCATGCGCAATGTTTGGTTCAGTCATAAACGTGTTTATACCAGAAACGACCCACGAAGGGGAAGAAATTTTACATTTTAAGGAAATTTAATTCATGAAACTATCAAATTCACCACGGAGACTACTATGCATTGTATGTTGGCGTGGGCAGAAACAATAACAATGTGAACACGGATACCACGAGGCACCGGCAAAAACATTAGTAGGTAACGGAATTAACAGTTCAGTTCATGTTCCTTCTGGTGTGTTTAACGTATATTTTCAGGTGTCGTGCATGTAATTTCTAATCGCAACCTATAAATCACTTTTCCGTCTTTATAAGGCATTTCATTTTTAACACATTTGACGGACTGAATAAGAACAACTTGCTGAATGAAAGACATTCTCCTCTTCACAAGTCAAACGCGGTGTCCTTCGTGTTATAACCAACTGTAATCGTTACACAAGCCTTCCAGCTACCCATCCCCTTACGCGCAGCAGGGGTCCATTTCGTAAAAGGCGCGCTGCATAGGAACTCTGGCTATTGCCTACTCCTTGGCGCATGTTTGTTGGTGTTCCCCATGTATTCCGGTATGTTTTAAGTTATAGCATATTGTTATAGCATATTGTCTGTGAGAAGACATGCTCCCGTTTACGTCACGAACACACTCAAATCACGTGGGGGCGGGGGAATATCACATGGCAGTGCTAGAGCAACTGGGAGCAGTTGTGACTGACCGGCGGCATGGGGGAAAGGATCACGTTGCCTACCCTTTGTTGTGGAGTGGTTGTAAGAACGCGTTTGGGCTATAATAACACATTTTCTTTTGCCATATTTATTCTAGATGCGTCATGGTTGTGTCCAGGGGTGATTTGTTTGTATGTTTCGCTAATCTTTCCACCCTTGGGCTGCCACAAAAAAAACTACCGTTGCCTGGTGAGCTCAGATAACACAGGCACACGCCCGACTCCTGTGTCGAAACGCACAACTAGCGGAACATGCCACTCTTAAGTAACGCACCTGCTATAATTCTGTGTAGGCTATCTAGATTTCCAGTCTTGTCGGTGTGTAGGCAAGTGAATGCACATCTGAAAGCACACTCTCTCCTCCTCTCATCTCTTTTAGGGGTGTGTGTCAGAGAGAGAGAGAGAGTGGAGTGAGGAAGAGCGTGTGCGTGTGTAAGTTACTGTGATGGCAGTGGATCAAGGCGTTGTACTCAAGAAAGATGGCGTGCCGGAAAAGCCTTTGGATGAGCGAAAGAGCTTGGACAAGACATCCCTGCTGGAGCGCGGGCAGTGGGCCAGTAAGGCCGAGTTCCTGTTGGCCGTAGCAGGGCAGATCATTGGCCTTGGCAACGTCTGGCGCTTCCCTTATCTCTGCTACAAGAATGGAGGGGGTGAGTGTGTTTGCATAGTGAATGACCATTCTCTATTTAACACAATAATCATTACAAACATGTTAATCTAAGTAGCGTGTGTGTGTGTTTTGTGCACAGGAGTGTTTTTCGTGCCGTACCTGCTGTTCCTGTTACTGTGTGGGGTTCCATTGTTCCTACTGGAGACATCACTGGGTCAGTTCACCTGTCTGGGCGGAGTCAGTGCATGGAGGAGTATATGCCCTCTCTTTGGAGGTAACTCCCACACACACACAGACTCAGAAATGCACGCTCCTTTGTTAGAGACATTTCACAATTTGGGGACTGTTGCCATACAGGGTTCTATTGCACAAAGAGCACAGCGCATCATTCATCATTTTGTGATGAACTGCTCTTCGTACGCAGAATGCAGATAGACATAAATGTACAAGATGTAAACAAAGCCGTGCCTGCTCACCATTTGCACACTAAACTACTCTTGCTCACCATAGACAGTTTTGTAATACTTCTAATCAAGAATATGTTTGATGATAAGTTGCAAATGACAGGGGTGTCGTTAGCCGTCCTGGGTCTTTTGATTGTGAATGAGTTGGAGAAGAAAGTAAGAGGAGAAACCGCTTGATTAGATCCAGTCATCCGAAGGTCAAAACACACTAACTACCGGGATCGTACTCCCTCAGGGAATGCCTGATTATTACGCTGCACCTCTTGGCAACTGGTAGGCAAGTCAAAATAGCCAATCCGAGCAACTCTTTTGCCAACGGCGCAAACAAGATGACGGAGGTCTGTCTGTACTGACGGTATTGTGCACACAGGACTACAAACGCTTATCGTCAGGCCCGTTGTTAACAAAAATCTGACCGTTAGCTTGGAATGTACTGGGGTTTAAAGGAGAATTGTGCGCAGGGATGAGGTGACCAAGGTTGTGGTCAGACCTTCCCAGGGGGTAGGAGGGGGATGATTTGTATTCCTTTATAGTGATTCCATAGAATAAGTCCAATGTCTTATAGTCTCTATCGTGGCATGTGTACTATTTTGAATGACTTAAGTCCCAAATATTCTGCACTGTGTGTGTGTGTGTGTGTGTGTGTGTGTGTGTGTGTGTGTGTGTGTGTGTATGTGTGTGTGTGTGTGTGTGTGTGTCTGTCTGTGTGTGTGTGTGTGTGTCTGTCTGTCTGTCTGTCTGTCTGTCTGTGTGTGTGTGTTTGTATGTATGTGTGCTTGTGTGCGTGCGTGCTTGTTTCCTCAGGTCTCGGTTATGCCAGCCAGATCATGATTCTGCACGGTTGCGTATACTACATCGTCATCTTGGCCTGGGCTTTCTTCTACCTGTGCTCTAGCTTTCAGAGCGTGCTGCCTTGGTCCCACTGCAACAACACCTGGAACACAGGTAGGCCTCCCTCCTGCAACACACCTGGCAGCCATCAGGTGAACATTCCGCCTGCATTAACAGGCAGGCAGGTGTAACCAGGTGCAACTGTAAGGGCGGTCCCTGGAGAGATTTATGGGAAACATGCCAAACAGCTCTTGAACCAGTACTGCCTTCAGGTAGTTGATATTTGCCCTTCCATTCTCCTGAAGCACAGCATTGTTTGCCTAACATTGTTGTAAAAGTATATTTGATTACAATTACAGATTGCACCTTTATTGAACACACCAATTATATGTTAGATTATATGATATTGGGTGTATGACTTAGTGTAGTGCCATTGTGTAGTTATACTGTAAGTTTTGCTTGTGAGAAAGTGATGATTCATGTTATTTCACATGACTGATAATGCAGTGATCAGATGATTGAATGTTTTTTTTTATGTAACAGCGGCATGTGTGGAATTTGATAGACAGAACATCACAGGCAATGGGAGTTTGGTGGAAAACGCCACATCTCCAGTCATGGAGTTCTGGGAGTAAGTGTGTCTCTCTCTCTCTCTCTCTCTCTCTCTCTCTCTCTCTCTCTCTCTCTCTCTCTCTCTCTCTCTCTCTCTCTCTCTCTCTCTCTCTCTCTCTCTCTCTCTCTCTCTCTCTCTCTCTCTCTCTCTCTCTCTCTCTCTCTCTCTCTATCTATCTATCTATCTATCTATCTATCTATCTATCTCTTTCTTTCTCTTTGTCTCTCTTTCTCTCTGTCTCTATCTTTCTCTCTCTATCTCTTTCTTACTCTCTGTCTCTGTCTCTCTCTCTCTCTCTCTCTCTCTCTCTCTCTCTCTGTATATGTCTGTGTGTGTGGCTGTGACTGTGGGTTTTCAAGCTGGAGTGAGAAATTGAGAGTGAAAGATTGTGCTTGTATGTGAAATGTGCATGAGATCAGGATTTGCTCTGATTATGGTCTGTGTGTGTGCATGTGTGTGCGTGTCTGTGTGTGTGCGTGTGTGCATGTGCGCGCGTGTGTGCATGTGTACGTGTGTGTGTGCGTGTCTGTCTGCGTGTCTGTGTGTGTGTGTGTGCGTGTGCGTGTACGTGTGTGTGTGTATGTGTGTGTAGGGAAGAGGTGCTGAAGCTCTCCCCCGGCCCTGATCAGCTGGGTTCAGTTAACTGGCGTCTGGCTCTCTGTCTGCTGATAGTCTGGGTTGTCTGCTACTTCTGTGTGTGGAAAGGTGTCAAATCCACAGGCAAGGTGTGTACACACACACACACACACACACCGTCTTCCATAAGTACTGTATAAATACCCCTACTTGCTTTAGTACACACACACACACACACACACACACACAATGCTCACAAACCTGAAACTCAGTCTAACATGCGGAACAATATCAGACTCTCTTACACTAAGCCTCCATGCTGACTAAATGCTTGACTAATCATGTTAGATCAATTAGAGACAGAAATAGCCTCCAAAGCAGTTCAAACATGTGCCAAACAGAGGCCTTTTCATAGTCTCATGGTGCAGCAGCCTTATTCAGCCCTGTCACCTCACATTCGTCATCTCAAGTGTTTTGTGTGTGTGTGTGTGTTTGGGTGCCTTCAGGTGGTGTATCTGACTGCTACGTTCCCGTATGTGATGCTGTTTATCCTGCTGGCCCGTGGGGTCACTCTCCCTGGGGCCTCGACCGGAATCATCTACTACCTCAAACCCAATCACACGCGGCTTGCTGACCCCCAGGTAACCTTGAGCTTATTTCATACACACACACACACACACACACACACACACACACACACACACACACACACACACACACACACACACACACACACACACACACACACACACACACACACACACACACACACACACACACACACACACACACGGGGCAGCCGTGGCCTACTGGTTAACGCTTCAGACTTGTAACCGGAGGGTTGCCAGTTCGAACCCCGACCAGTAGGAATGGCTGAAGTGCCCTTGAGCAAGGCACCTAACCCCTCACTGCTCCCAGAGCGCCGCTGTTGTTGCAGGCAGCTCACTGCGCCGGGATTAGTGTGTGCTTTACCTCACTGTGTGTTCACTGTGTGCTGTGTGTATTTCACTAATTCACGGATTGGGATAAATGCAGAGACCAAATTTCCCTCACGGGATGAATTGCCAGTAAATGATTTCGTGCAACTTTTTTTCATCATGAGTGGCAATAAAGGTGAAGGCACCTATATATATATATATATATATATATATATATGTATATATATGTATATATATATATATATATATATATATATATTGTACACAAACACACACACACACACAAAGACATATACATATCTGACAGAATTCTATGCATATCCTAGCTCCCAAAGTAGCTCTGTGCACTACAACCCAGATTTACTGTGTGCGTGTGTAATATGGATCTGTGTATGTGTGATGTGAATAGTGAATGTGTTTATGGCTGTGTTATATGAGTCAGTGTTTGTATGGTGTGTGTGTGTGTGTGTGTGTGTGTGTGTGTGTGTGTGTGTGTGTGTGTGTGTGTGTGTGTGTGTGTGTGTGTGTGTGTGTGTGTGTGTGTGTGTGTGTGTGTGTGTGTGTGTGTGTGTGTGTGTGTGTGTGTGTGTGTGTGTGTGTGTGTGTGTAACATATGCCTGTGTACGGGTGCGTGTAGGTCTGGATGGATGCTGGAACTCAGATATTCTTTTCCTATGGCATCTGCCTGGGCAGCCTCACTGCGCTGGGTAGTTACAACAGATACAACAATGACTGCTACAAGTAAGAGTTGTCTTCCACACAGTGGTCTACTGTTCATCTCTCTCTCTCTCTCTCTCTCTCTCTCTCTCTCTCTCTCTCTCTCTGTCATGTACTCACACTAAGTATGCTGAAAGCTCTGACCGCATGCTTAAAGGAAAGAGCACACACTTAACAATAAAGATTGTTACAACAGTTTCATTCTAAAAAAAACAAACCATTCCTTAAACAACAAAGTGTGTCTGAACTATGCATTGGATCTCATTTGGAACTGAATGCTTTGCAGCCTTTGCGAACATCTCTCTAGAGACTTTTAAACTCTTTCCAGCCCACAAAAAGCTCTTTTTGACCCACCATGCACCACGTGGCCTTATTCCTGCTGTATAAATTATGCCGCTAAACGAAGGCAAATTAATTAGTCCGGGAGGCACAGCTGGCATCCAAGTTAATGGCTTTCGGTATTAATCGTGAGCTTGATACAAACGTTTGGCTTTCGCCTCAGCCGGCAAATCCATGGAATGGCTCCAGACATTACTGTGCCTGCCCTAGACACACACACACACACACACACACACACACACACACACACACAAACACACACACACACACACACACACACTACTGCTTACATTTCTGGGATAATTTTGTAGCTTGAAGAAACTGCGTCAGTTTTTGGACCAAAGAATGTCAGGAATGGGAGCAGAGCCCAAGCGCACCACATGTGCCACCTGTGAACAGGCTAATGCAGAAAAGCTCTCTCCCCAAAGGCGGGTTAGAGCCCCCCCCCTGCCACCCTCCACCCCTATGAGTCCGAGAGTGACCTTTATAGGTCACCTTTATAGATTGGGACAGGGAGCGAGAGTGAACCTTGTTTCCCTTGACTACATTTGTCTCTGAGTAAAAAGTGGCATTTATTTTGTTTAACTTTTTAACAATTGGGGGCAGCCAAGGCCTACTGGATAGCGCTTCGGACTTGTAACCGGAGGGTTGCCAGTTCGAACCCCGACCAGTAGGAACGGCTGAAGTGCCCTTGAGCAAGACACCTAACCCCTCACTGCTCCCCGAGCGCCGCTGTTGTAGCAGGCAGCTCACTGCACCGGGATTAGTGTGTGCTTCACCTCAATGTGTGTTCACTGTGTGCTGAGTGTGTTTCACTAATTCACAGATTGGGATATGTGCAGAGACCAAATTTCCCTCACGGGATCAAAAGAGTATATATACTTACTTACTTAATATATATACTATACAGTTTGTTACATGTCACATTCCAAACTCTAGTGTTATTATCTAACATATTATTTTAAAGGACTAGAAAGGTTGCAGCATAGTTCCAGCATAAGTCCTGGTGTTATCAAGCTTATCTGCTGTCATAACTGCTGTTGATTCATGCTTGCCCATGCCTGTTTGTCCTGTGATTGATCATGTTTCCCTAATTGTGTCGTCACACTCACCTACGTTGTTCAGTCGTGGATTCTGGTTGGCTGATGAGTGTCGGTTGATTCTGATTGGTTTTGGCAGAGATTGCTTCCTGTTGTGCCTGCTGAACAGTGCCACCAGCTTCCTGGCTGGCTTCGCCATCTTCTCCGTGCTGGGGTTCATGGCAGAGGAGCAGGGCGTCCGCATGGATCAGGTGGCCCAGTCAGGTAGGAATGAGAATGGATATTTGAAGAAAGAGGATGGATTGATGGATGGATGGATAGATGGATGGATGGATGGATGGATGGATGGATAGATTGAGGTCTGCAGATGGATGCATTTGTTTTGGAGGAGGCGTGTGGTGTGGTGGCATTTCATACGATTACACAAGCATACACTGTGTTTGGAACATCTACTCATTCCTGATGGTAATTGGTAAAGTGACCCACTAATGAGAAATGCAGAACATTAAACCACATATTGGAATATTGGACATAATGCAAAACATTAAACCACATATTGGAATATTGGACATAATGCAGAATATAGACATAATGTTCTAATCCACTTTCTCTCAATCCCCACATAGTGAAAGTTAATAAGTTAATAACTATAGACATCTTATGAGCAGTCTAGTATTTAGCATGAGGTGAATTTGGGAAGTTTTGTGCACTGATGTGTGTGTGTGTGTGTGTGTGTGTGTGTGTGTGTGTGTGTGTGTGTGTGTGTGTGTGTGTGTGCATTAGGACCGGGACTGGCATTTATAGCATTTCCGCGGGCCGTTGCTATGATGCCAGTACCTCAGCTGTGGGCTGTCTGCTTCTTCCTGATGATCATCATGCTGGGACTAGACACACAGGTACTCACAAAGCACACACACACACACACACACACATAAATACACAGTGATGGGCAAGCTACTTGATATGTATAGTGAGATAAGCTACCAGCTACTCTACAATAAATTCAGCTTCACTACACAGAAGCTACCACCAATAGAAATGTAGCAAGCTAACTTACAAACTGTCAAAAGTAGCTTGATAGGCTACATTAGTAGCTACTTTCAGTTAATCAAACTGCATGCCAAGTCAATGCAATTTTAGTGATCAACACAACTGTCAGTCAGATAAAGGCTAAAATATGATTTATTAATTGAACAATAGCAATAATACACAAAAAATAAATACAAATCAGAGCACATATAGTTCTAGTTACGCAAGAATGCCTTTTGAAATTGTAAATAAAATAAATAAAGTAAGAAAATGTTTTTGCTTGCCTTGTAGGCCTACTTTTGAAGGTATGGCCACGGTGTAACATGGTCATGCTGTTCAACGGATCTTGGGCTCTCTGCCATTCTGTCTTTTTCCTCCAGTGTCTGTGTGTGTGTGTGTGTCGATTACTGTCTATGGTGTGTCGTCACCGTGAACATTAGTCTGTAGGCCTACGCATGCGCTTGTACCCGGCGTGTTGTCGTCGACACAGAAACATACTGTTTTCCTAATTTATGTGTTTGATGGCTGTAGGGAAACTCTGTTATGCATGAAAGACAGAAATGTCCAGGAGAAATTAGCTTTCGAGGACGCTACTGCGCTACTTGTTCAATAAAGGAGCTTAGCTACTGAAAAGTTACTTGGTAAATAGCGACGTTACTGCCAAGCTACTGACAAATGTAGTTAAGCTAGTACTGCCCATCACTGTAAATACATAACCTATATACCCACACATACATTCACTACACAAACCCACAATACACACACACACACACACACACACACACATACTCACAAAACACACACACACACATACATACATAACCTAAACCTACATACTGTACATACACATACACACTAACACACACAGATATGCACATCATACAAAGCACACTCAAACATACCTCATTGGCCACACACCCACTAGCCTGCCTGTTTCAAGCTCACTTTTTGTTGTTGTAAACCTAAAATGCACGTATAGTGGTACAAATCGAAATTGCTTAGCTCTTTTTCCCCATCACCTGATTTTGGCTGCGCTCACTCTCACTCTCACTCAATATTTAAACAGAGCCTCGCTTTTGTGTGCTGGCCATTTTATCAGTTAATTGCTAGCAATGCAGGCTTTGGCATTGTGTCCAATTGATGTTTTTGCATGTGTTTTTAATAGTCTGCATTTTGTTTTGTGTGTGTGTGTTAGTTTGTGAGTCTGGAGGCGCTGATGACGTCGGTGTCAGACCTGTACCCCACGCTGGTGCGTCGGGGCCACCGCCGTGAGCTGTTGCTGCTCGTCATCTGCGTGATCTGCTTCCTGGTCGGCCTGATGATGGTCACGCCGGTAATGCAGCGTCCCCTCTCTCCACCCTCCCACCTCTCTGGACCCCACTGACCCTCACACTCAAATCAGCCTCTCCTCTCCTCCTTCACTCTCTCTCTCCTCTCCTCTCCTCCTTCACTCTCTCTCTTCTCTCCTCCTTTACTCTCTCTCCTGTCTTTTCCTCCTTCACTCTCTCCCCTGTCTTCTCCTCCTTCACTCTCTCTCCTGTCTTCCTCCTTCACTCTCTCCCCTGTCTTCTCCTCCTTCACTCTCTCTCCTGTCTTCTTCTCCTTCACTCTCTCCCCTGTCTTCTCCTCCTTCACTCTCTCTCCTGTCTTCTCCTCCTTCACTCTCTCCCCTGTCTTCTCCTCCTTCACTCTCTCTTCTTTTCCTCTCCTCTCTTCCTTCACTCTCTCTCCTCTCCTCTCTTCTTTCACTCTCCTCTACTCTCCTCCTTCACTGTCTCTCCTGTTCTCTCCTTCACTCTCTCTCTCCTCTCTTCCTCCACTCTCTCTTCTCTCCTCTCCTCTATCACTCTCTCCTGTCCTCTTCTCCTCCACTCTCTTCCTCCTCTTCTCCTCCACTCTCACTCTTCTCCTTTTTCTTTCATGTTTCTTTGTCTCCAGCCATTTCCCCATTGCCTGCCTCTGTGGCCTAATCCCAAAGTCCGGACTCACAGACTTTGCTGCGCATTCTCGCAAAATTCATAGGGGCTTAGGGCTGTCCCAATGTCACAGTTCAAAGGGCGTGAGGGTTTAAGTACACACTTACCGAGCCCACATCAGTGCGGACTTCACCAAAGGAAATTACCCACAGTTTAAAGTGTTGTGACGTTTACCACAGAGACCATAGGGAAATCCGAAAAATGACAAAGGTAAACAACTGCACGACACATGGCCAGCTTGTAAAACAAGAGTTTGATAAAATGTGGAATCAGGCGGCCATCTCCTGTGCCTTGGCCGTGTGAAAAGCAACAAACTTAAAATGAAAATTCCCAAACCGGCAAGTGTCAGCAACATCTTTGTTATGAAACGTCACCAAGGAAACCTCATGAAGTGCTATCACAAACCCATTTATACCTATCTGAGCCCATGTAGCCTCACACACTCACTCACTTAGCACCTGAGATCTATTAACAGTAGGTGGTGAAGAGGCAGACAGACTATGCGGAGAAGTCTATTTCTCCTCTTCCCTTGAACAGTTCAATGGCCCTGGGGATGAATGACTTCCTCAGTTGGAGACTTCACTCACTGCCTTGCACAACAGACAGACTCTGTGGGATCAACCCTGGGGATCAATAAAGTATCTATCTATCTCTATCTATCTATCTATCTATCTATCTATCTATTAAGTCTGTAAGTCTTTAGTCCTTAGTGCTCAGGGCTCACGTTGGGATTGAGTCTGTTTCTTGTCTTTCCCTATCTTCCTTCTCTCTGCATCTCTGAGACACTACCCATTGCCTGCCTCTCTCTCTCTCTCCCTCTTTCTCTCCCTCCCTCTTTCTATCACACACACATAGTCAGTCACAAGACACACAGGCTGATAACTTATACAACAAATCTTTCTCTCTCTGGGTCTCTCTTTCTTTCTCTTTCTCTCTTTCACTCTCTCTTTCTCTCCACCCTGTTGACATCACCCGTCCTTTGCCTCTGAAGCTGATGTTGGCCCCAGTGCAGCAGATATGTAGTAAATGAGTGATCATAGCTATAGTAAGTCACAAGACACACACACAGGCTGGTAGCTGATAACTTATGCAACAAATCTCTCCCTCGCTTTCTTTCTTTTTCACTTCACTCTGTGTGTGGTGACATCACCCGTCCTTTGCCTCTAAGCTGATGTTGGCCCCAGAGTGCAGCAGATAGATATATGAACTCCAGTGTGAGTCGTCCAGGCCTATGCTGCTGAGTCAGCCGTTCTTTGAGTAATATATAAACATGAAAAACAGGAGGAGTTAGATATGATCAAAGGTATATTAGCGTGTGTTATCAGCTGCCATCTGGTCCCACTGACCCACTTTCCATTTCTCTCTCATCTAGTTTTCCCATTAACACTGCTTTAATGTTTTTTTTATACTGGAGAGTTTCTTCTCCATGTCTTTCATTTAATCAAATAACTCTTTCTCTCGCTTTATCCCCCCCCCCCTTTTTCTCCCCCTCTTGCTCTCTCTCTCCCTTTATCTCTCTTTTTCTATTTCTCTCTCTTTCTTTCTCTCTCCCTGTCTCTCCCTCTCTCCATCTTACTCTCTCTCCCTTTATATTTCTCTCTCTCTCTCTCTCTCTCTTTAGGGAGGGCTGTATGTTTTCCAGATCTACGATCACTTCTCCTGCAGTGGAGCCAGCCTGCTGTTACTGTCCATCTTCCAGTCTGTGGCCGTGGGATGGGTCTACGGTAGGGGCCCCCACCTCCCAGTCCTTCACTGTAGAACCACACTGTAGTCCTTCACTGTAGAACCACACATGCTGCAGTCACATCAACGTTGCACTTACGATCTAACCAAACACACCCATCACTCAATCACAGAACATACAGTATGACATCTAAGCTGTTTGTTCTTACAGTCTGTATTTGTTCACAATTCATTTGTTCATAATACATTGCTTTTCTATGATGCTTACAGTAGGCTTGCAGCACAGGCAACATAATGAAAATATTTACAGTATATTGAATCATTGCACGTTTTGATGATAAGGAATGTGACATCAATTCTGCTGTTGCTCCTCCCATGGGACATTTTCAATACCTCAGCCACCGACAGCTATAAAGCTGCACTTAAAAAAAAAACACGGTCTTAATAAAACCAAACAAAAAGACCACTGATCGGTCCTATCCATCGCCGACCATGCAACACTGTCAAGTTGTCCTCACAAGCTTAACACCTCAGAGTGAAAAGTAATATACAATTTTTTTAGCGACAGGAACTCTAGTTTAGCAAGAAGTTACAGTTTGGAACATAGGATGAGAAAATACATTTTTGCATAGTGATTTCAGTAGTCACAAAGGGGAACTAATGCAGAGAGCACTTCATTAGAGTTTCACAAGTGGCAGCACACACAACACACACACACACACACACACACACACACACACACACACACACACACAGTTACATGCGCACAAACCCAGACAAACACACTCAAATGCACTCACTCTGTCTTTCCTGTCCTCTGAAACTCTGTTAACTGACTCAAACTCAGAGCTTCAACTCACAAAACAAACTGACCTGACCTCACAAGGTGCCCTTTTTTCAATGCTGGCAAATCCCACTGCACCATGCCCACGCAACCCTCTCCTTACCACACCATATCGCACGGTAAGCTCCTAACACTGAACTACACAACCCTAACTCTAACACACACACACACACACACACACACACACACATACAAACACACACACACAGACTGATAGAGACAGACCGACAGACCTGACAAGCACACTGTCAGTTATGGTGGATAAACACGAGAAGGGCTGAGAAGCTCACCGCGCCTCTTGGAGTCTTACCTGACTGCTCACGGTTTCCTTCTCGGCTCCCCGGAGTCTGTCGCTGCACTTTCTTGCTCTCTCATCGCTCTGCAGGTGTTTGTTTCTGGAGAGCGGAACTTAGGGTTGGGGGGGGGGGGGGCTTCTGCTGGGGATCTTCTCAGGAAACACTTCAGACAGGAACGTAAGCCTCTTAGACAGACGGCAGGCAGACCAACACACCGCTGGGGAGACGGTGTGTCTGTGTTTGTGTGTGTGTGTTTGTCTGTATATCTTTGTGTGTGTGTATTTGTCCTGGGCATTCATTTTGACAACAGCAATGCTGTGCAGATTCCAGCCGACACACACAAATTCCAACACTCACACACAAACACACACACACCCTCATATATCTCGGTTCAGCTGAGGACACCAGCCAGAAATAATTTGCTGGCTGAGCTCGAAATGATGTTTCGGTCAAACCCACTGATACAGCGTTACGTAACTCTCGTCCCATCCCATTCTCCGTGTACGCCCAGTGTTCCTCCCCGGAGTCTGTCTTTCACTCGCCGAGTCCCACAAGCCCCAGCTGTTTCCAAGGCCCCGCGGCAAGGCGGGCGCTGCGCTTCATTCAGGAGGACTAGCCAAGACGGCTAATCTCGTTTAGCCGCTCTTTATTGTTTTGGTACCATGGGGCTAGCTGTCTGTCTGTCTGGCCGAGGAGGAGATAACCGTTTGCACACTTTCACTTAACAATGGCAGCTGCTGATGTTGTTTTTATAAAAATATTATTTTGTGGAAGCAAAACTCTCAAAAACGTTCCTTTTTTTATTTTTTCTTTATTTTGTCGTTCTTGCAGGAATTTAAAAGTCATTGCTTTATAAGTATATCACACTGCTTTTACAAAGCCCAGTACACATTTGTCAGATCTATAAACAACAGGAAACCCTCTAAAGACTCCTCTCTCTCCCTCTCTCTCTCTCTCCCTCTCTCTCTCTCTCTTTCTCTTTTTCTTTCTCTGTTGCAGGCCCAGATCGCTTCTCTGAGAACATCAAGAGCATGATCGGTTACTCGCCCTCCCCCGCCTTCCGGCTGTGCTGGAAGTACCTCACCCCCACCGTCTGCATTGTGAGTGACCCCATGACCTCTCCACTTTGACCTTTGCACCTGTTGCAGTAGCTCATGTAGGGAAAAAGGCAAAGTCTGCATCACACACACACATAATACCCAAAGGACTGTCTCATAGATCAAAGGCCTGTCTGAACGCTAACAAAACACACGCCAACACTACTAAGGGAAGCATCCATCCACACTTGCCACACAAAATTATGGAACTTAGAGACTCCCAATCTCTCTCTTGCAGTAAATCGCTTAATTTATATATTTCGGTCCTAACTGTAGACCTTCCTCAGCCACATAACCAAACCATATCAACCTTTGCCTCTTACAGTATGAATGACTGCTTCTTAGATGGATAGGCCTCTGTCAGACGCACAAGTGTCTGTTTTTCTTGCACACCATTAACATTGCCATGCCCATGTTGTCATTCTAATAAGTACTTGGGTCAAATGCGTTTGTGTGCGTGTATTGTTTGTCTAATATTTTGTGTGTGCGTGTGTGTGGCTCAGGGAACATTTATGTTCTCTCTGGTGCGCTGGGCCCCGCTGGATCTGGGCAAAGGCGTGGTGGCCCCTACGTGGGCCTCGGGACTGGGCTGGCTCCTAACGCTGTCCTCAGTGTCCATGCTGCCACTCTGGGCACTCTATGCTCTTATCAACACACCAGGCAGCTTAAAACAGGTTAGTTAGTCTCTCTCTCTATCTCTCTCTCTATCTCTCTTTCTTTCTCTTTCACTCTAGTCCTTGTCTCTCCCTTTCTCTTTCACTCTAGTCCTTCTCTCTCTTTCTCTTTCTCTTTCACTCTAGTCATTCTCTCTCTCTCTCTCTCCCTCTCTTAAATTCAAAAGGTGCTTTATTGGCATGACAAATAGTTGGACATATGTATTGCCAAAGCAATTGTTACATAAATGTTATGGGACAAATGTATGCATAAGCAAACGGACATAAACAATTACATAGGTATATACAAGAGGTCTCACTCTGTCTCTCATTCTCACAGATCACTCTGTCTCACCAGTTGTTACAATATCATGTTATCATTTCGTACGTGTGTTTGTTATATGCCTGTGTAGTGCGACCATGGTGAAATATTGGATGGTAGAATTTGGAGCAGTTACAGCATGAATGGCATTTAACATTTCTAAACCAAGCTCAATTTGTGCTTGAAAGCCATGTTGTGAAAGTGGAATGGCAGAGATATGTAGAGGTCAAGCTTAGATCTGAGAGGAAAGACTGGTAAACATAGCCTTGCCAGGGCTGACATTTGACATGCTTGGTTGACGGCTATTTCAAAGAGGTGTCTCCAGACAACTTTCACCATGTAATTCCCTTCTGGCCCTGCAAGACTTAATCCCCTGTGTTTGTGTGTGTGTGTGTCTGAGTGCTAATTTGAACGTTTTGTGTGTGTTCATCTTTTGTCTCGTGCAGCGCCTGTGCCTTCTGTGTCAGCCGGCTGCCGACTCTCCCCTGGCCCACAAGCACCTCGGCAACGACTGCGACCTGACTCTGGACCCCAGCACATACCCGACGTCCGAGAAGCTTCTCATGGGCGGCGTCATCTAGAGTAGCCCTCTCGGCTGGAAACTGGACTGTGTATGTGCGTGTGTGTGTTTGTGTGTGTGACTGTCATTGGTGCTAAAGGGTGTCACCAAAAAAGTTTACGGTAGTTACCTGAGAGTGAGTGTGTGTGTGTGTGTGTGTGCTGTTGATAGGATATAGTTACTCTAATAGCGCAAAAAAAAAATAGTAAACAAGTAGTTTATTTTTGTGAGCACAAATGCGTAATTTAGTTGCATTACATATATTCCTGAAACAAACAACCCAAAAAAAACAGAAAAACAAAACAAATATTCTGAAAGCATGGTGAAAAGGTACTAATTATGTTGGAGATATCCAGTTTACTGAAACAATGCTTAACTCCACTCCAGAAATCTTACAGTCTCACCACTAGCTTGAGATTTCCCCACCAAAAAAGAAACACTTTTTGTGTTTTTGTGTTCCATTGTAACTGTTGAGGGGAGGGTTTTTTTTGTACTCATTGCACAATAAAAAATGTCATTATACTCTTTAAATCCAGCTTTAAGATGTCCTGAATATAAAAGAACAGTGTGTGTGTGTGTGTGTGTGTGTGGGTGTGTGGGTGTGGGTGTGTGTGGGTGTGTGTGGGCATGTGCCGATGAGTGAAATCACAAAGACAGATTCGGTCACCAAGACAAAATGCTGCGAGAGATTGATTTAAAAACGATATTTTATTTCATGTATTGCACCAATATCTGCCATATGTTTCGACA
>NW_027468664.1:21501733-21509281 GCF_046254945.1 Alosa pseudoharengus | reverse complement strand
CGAGAGATTGATTTAAAAACGATATTTTATTTCATGTATTGCACCAATATCTGCCATATGTTTGACAGCAGTATCTGTAGAGAGGAGAAACAAGGCATAGACCGTGAGGAGGCGGCAGGGGGCGGTTAAATAAATGGATCTGCACGGAGAATGAGGCAGGGGAAGCCTGAGCAACCCTCTGGTTATGTAAATGCCACCAGTATCAATTGGTGCCATTGGATACTGTTTGTGTGTGTGTGTGTGTGCGCGCATGCATGACTTGCGCTGCCTGCGTATGAAAATGAGTTGTTTGTGTGCACGTGTCTGTACACGCATGTCCATATGCACGTTTACTCTGATGTGAGTCTATTCCTATGTGTGTGTGTGTGTGTGAGTGCGCATGTGTGTCCTATATTTGGCATTTGTGACGTGCTGGTGTAAGCGTGTTTTGTATCTGCACATTGAGATGAGAGGCTGGCAGGGGGGGGGGGGGGGGGGGGGTGCACGCCATTCTCTGGCATGAGGAGCCATTTCAGATGATCAGGATTATACGTGATCCTCTAAAACGTGTGTATGTGTCTGAAAACTACTATGAAAGCACACGTTGGACAAAGTGTGCCAAAACATGCCTGTACTCTGTGTGTGTGTGTGTGTGTGTGTGTGTGTAAGCATGCTGTATATCAGTTTGCTCCTTTTTGCATTCCTCCCCTCTTTTTCTCTGCATTCTCTCCTCCTTTTCTCTGCATTCTCTCCTCCTTTTCTCTGAATTCTCTCTTTCCCACATGCATTGCATAGCTTCCTCCTGAACTGTTGTTTTGGTTGAGAGGAATCTGACACCTTCCTGTTTGACTATTGACAACCTTGTAGTGCATGTAAGGCATTTTAAGCTCAAATGTCCTGTGCCGCCTCTGTTTTTCTTTTCCATCTTACACACACACACACACACACACACACACACACACAAGCCACAGAACCCAGTTCAGAGTGTGTTAAATCACATGACAGAATGAACACACACTGTGGGAACCTATTCAGTCTCCACTATTACTCTCCTCTTTTCTCTCACACACACACACACAGACGAGGCCTCAACAAATATCAAGAGGAGGAGGTCAGTCCCACCTGCCTCCCAGCAAACATATGACAACCGGGTGGGAAAGTGTGTGTGTGCATGTGTGTGATTAAGTGAGCTGGAGAGGTTGCATAAGGAGGATGTTTTTACACTGGCTGACAGCGCAACAAGAGACCTCGGCTGACGTCCGTCTTTCAGATGGGAACCCCAGTGTGTGTATGTGTGAGAGTGTGTGTGCGTGTGATATGTGCAAGAATTACTGTGCCAGTGAGCTTGCGTGTGTGCATGAGCGAGAGAATGGGTGTTGTGTGTGTCTATGCTGGTGTGTGTGTGCGTGTTTGTTTGCTTTTGTGTGTGTGTGTGTGTGTGATGGAGAAAGAGAGAGACGGAAGGAAGGGTGTGTAAATGCTTGGTTGCCAGTTTAGCCTCAGCTGGGATAGGATAACACACCCCTGCACCATGAAGCCTCTGGGCCTCTGCTCAAAGATCAGCTCCCCTCAATTACAACATCTAGAACATTCTCTCTGTTCCCTCAAAACAATCGTTTTTTTCTTCTTTATTTTCTCCATTAATCAAGTTCGAATTTCACAATCAAACTTATTGTGAACAGGATACTTGTCAAGCCAATGTGATATGAACACTTTTATCTCTAGCATTCTTGTCTTGGATGCTGGTTTTCTGCAAGGGTCTGGCAAATAATGCGAAAGGCAGTAAAAGCAGAAGACCACCAGTAGAGACATGGTGTCCAGGGTCATCTGCCTAAGTGGTAAAACTGCATGCTGTTCGGTAATTGATACAGACAGCTGCCATTGGGCCTTTCATCTCTTTTCATGTACAAACCGGAGCCACTCGAAACAGATCCCACTGTTACTGTCCTGCCACTCAGCAACTGGAGGAGGGTGCTGATGCACTCTCGGAGAGGAGCAACTGGTTCTTTGGGTGGATGCTAGCGTCTTGAAACAAGTAAGGTTAACAAGTCTCAGACCCTGCTACCTTCTTTTTTGTTTTCCTTTGCAGCCATCTGTTGGGCCTGTAACTGTCGAAACTGACCAAGAAAGCTGGTTATCTATATATGTATATATACTGTATGTATTATGTCTGAATGTCTATCCATCCATCCATCTTATTACGTGGAGACAAACCAAAGAATATTTCTGGATTGCATGTAGTTTCCCCAGGTAACCTCATTAGTTACAAAACTCACCTGTGCAAATTAGTTATCAGCTGAATTAGAACCCCCGACTGGACACTATTTACTAACACTATGCTGAAAGAAAAAACAATACCGTAATTTCCCAGCTATTAGCCACGGTTTATACATTGATTTTGCAGAATTTCTTCAGCTTTGAGGTTAATACACGGGGGCAGTTAATATGGGATTAATATGGTTTTGTTTTTTTAACTTGCATAAAATACTGTCCTGCCGTTTATACATAATGTGGCTAATACACAGGAAATTACTGTACAACAGAATATATATTTTGTTTGCAAGGCAGCACAATAGTGTCAGGAAGATACACACCTGAACTTGAAAGGCTTGAAATCATCATGATCATGTATGGTGGTTATTGATAGGAGGGAGGATTTTTATCCTTGTACTCCATCAAGCATCCGATGACAACTTAAGAAAAAGGACTTCCTGTTTGTGTGTGGCTTGAATACCACACACTCACACAAGTTCCCTGTTGGTAACTTTACCTGCGTCTTTGTCTCTTAAAGGGAGAGTAACGTCTAATAAGGCATGTTGTTATTGCCGTGCTGAATCACTTGCTTGCTCAAATATGTCTTTGTGTTTAACTTGGCAGCGGTGCAGACAATCTGCAGAGGTCGGTCTGTGATGATTTTGAAGAATGGCATCATAGTGTCAAGGATGACATCCTACTTTTGGCAGAGGACAAATAGGCTGTCTCACACTCTGGGTGCTCCTGGAACGGGTGGATCCACTCTGATTCACGTGTGTGTGTGTGTGTGTGTGTGTGGGGGGGGGGGGGGGTAGAAGGTGTGGGAGTGGACCTCCATTGTGTGACGGGAAAAAGCTGGCAAATGTCAGTGTGGGGCTGTTTTTGAGACATTGCTTCTACAATACACCCACATCCACACATAGGCAGTCGAGCATTACAAAGTGGTTGGCTATGCTGCTCTCTCTCTCTCTCTCTCTCTCTCTTTCTCTGTGTGTGTATGTGTGTGTATACACATCCTAGTGGAGCCCTTTGAGATTATATCTGAGTCCCCCCCCCCCCCCCCCCCCCCCACACACACACACACACACACACACACACACACACACACTTGTACACACAGACATGACACACACGTGCACTTTCTCTGTTTCTGCCCCAGAGCTGGAACAGATCAAGGGGGTGGTGAGTCCATACTGTGGTGTTTAACAAGGCCACAACAGAATTAGGATCCAGTGAATGAACTGAGTGGTTAACTGTGTTGCCTCTAGGCATTGCATGTGCTGATGTGTGTGTGTGTGTGTGTGTGTGTGTGTGTGTGTGTGTGTGTGAGAGAGAGAGAGATATTGAGTATATTTGACGGGTAAACTAAGGTCGTTCTGACATCATGTATTTGTTTCACTTTCTGTCTTGTCTTCCCAGAGTAAACTTTGTTGTGTTTTGATCCAAAGGGAGAGTGTCTTAATTAAGTGACTCAGCTGTTGATAAACAAACCTTAAGCTGGGGGTGCATAAAGCATGAAGGGTGAATTGGGCTTTAATGCTCATCTGAGATTATCAACTAACACAACTAATGGGTACCACCACGGGCAACAAACGCCTGCCTCCCCAGCGAGCACACACACAAGCTCGCGTTTACGCGTATGCACCCACACGAAGTAAAATGTCCCGTCTCCGACACTCCCACACTGAACGTTCTATTCCAGTGACGCCATGAATTATCCATTTCCTTACAGTGCTGGAATTCAAACGCCGTCTACAGCTTCAAAACTTGTGCCTTCAATTATTTAAAAGCGCTGGACTCACTGTTAGAGGAGGCCAGTTTGAAATAACAGAAAGAACTTGTCCAATAGGCGCTTCTACCGTCGGGCGAGGTAGCGAAGGACTGTTGTTGTTGACATTCTAGGATACATTACACTGCGTCTCTCTCTCTCTCTCGCTCTCTGTGCGTGTGTGTACGCCTGATGGTGGAGTGATGTCACAGCAGAGTGAAATGACCCACTCTAGCCTCAGACAGAGGAGACTAAAGAATGTACACCCCCCCCCCCCCACACACACACACACACACACACACACACCGCCTCTCCAATTTACAATACCCGTTATTCTGCACTGAGTGGGGCTGTCGCCGGCGGGAGCCAGTCGCTTTATTAGATGCGCTGGGATTCCCAGGAGCGGATTCCCTCTAAGTGACGGCACGTTTCTATATTCTGGTGGCTGTAAACTGACAAGAACAGAATTGCATGAGTGAGACAACGTAACCGACTGGGAAATACTTACATGGATTGGCTCCAGAGTGTGTGGATCATGGGCACACTACATATGATGCAGGTATGAAGTATTTACCACAAAACCGGAAAAACAAGAAGAAGAAAGCGTTACACAATGCAATCAGCCTGCAAAAACATTGCGTTCAGGCTTGCCATCGGTACTTCAGCTCGCCGAGTGTTTGCACCACGGCGCCGGCCAGGGACAGGGGATTTAAGAGGGTCGGTAGACCCAGCAGCCTCCAGCACTTGACTTCGCTTTGATTCTCTCCAGACACGAGACCGCAGAGTTGGGGGAACGAGACGACTCGCAAGCAGGAGAGAGAGAGAGAGAGAGAGAGAGAGAAAGAGAGAGAGGGTGGAGTAGAGAGTTAGCGACCGCAAAGGGGCAGGACTTTCCTCCCCCCTCTCTCCCTCTCCCTAGTGCTTTTAAGAGGAAACTTTGTGTTTTGTTCTTCAAGTTCAGCCTCGTCTTTGCAAACTCTGCTGCTCTGTCTGCACCTCTCTCTGGCTTTCTCTCAGCTTTGTCTTTCACTCTACCGATGCCTTTGTTCTTTCGTCTCTTCTTACTTTTCCGGGGGAGTTTGAGTATCAGGAGAAGATGCACATTCAAATAAATCGCTGTCAGTGCACTTCCAGAAGTTCTTCTATTCACCGGTGTTTGCTCTCCGCGGTCTGCTGACCGAAAGGCGAATGTTTCGGTGCGGACTGCTTGTTTTCGGGTGAAGATGGTTTGTGTTTTCCGCTCTTGCACCGGCGGTGCGGTGCTGCTGAGGGTATTGCTACTATGTGCTGTGGAGTTCCGCACCGGCGAGGCCGTGCACGGCGGGAGTATGATCACTTTCAGAGCGCTCGCCTCACCTGTGAATGAGTCGCTCCCGCCACCGGCTGAGAGCGTGGATGGACTAGTGCGGACAATAGACAGAATTTATCACGGAGGCGGAAAAGCGGGGTACCTGCTTTACCTAGACGGGAAGCGCTTCCAGTTGGATATGGAGAGGGACGAGGCGCTTCTGTCACATCACTTCAGCTCCAAATATGTGACTTCGCAGCTGGGGGCGGAAGAGGGCGCACCGGCCCTGCACCGGGAGTGTGTTTACAGAGGCACCGTGGACTCGAATCAGGAGTCCTTAGCGGTGTTTAACTTGTGCGGTGGCGGTCTCGAGGGATTTTTCGCGGTGGAACATGCCCGTTACACTATCAGACCGCTGGTACGAGCCAAAGGTCACGAAAACGATGTGCACGTGATAGAGGATGCGGACGCAGAGCGCGCGCTTCACTACTTCATCCGCGAGAGCTTCAGTTTCGAGCAGATGTCCACCGGCGAGAGCTGCGGCACAAGGGAGAGGCGACGCCGGAAAGACCCCTCAGGGAAGCGTCGGCGGAAGGGCCGGGGAAAGGGCAAGAACAGTCGTCACGGATATGCTCTGAAGGATGACGACCACCACGGAGCGCAAGGGAGGCGGTGGTGGGAGAAGTTCTCCAAGTCCGTGACATTCCAGAGCGACAATGTCAAAAGGCGCAAAAGGTCTGTTTCCCGCGCCAGGTATGTCGAGCTACTGCTCGTTGCCGACGAGTCCATGACAAAGAAGTATGGCAAAGACTTGAACCACTACCTACTGACGCTTGCCTCAATCGCCTCCAAGCTGTACGGACACGCCAGCATCGAGAATCCCATTCGACTGTCCGTGGTGAAAGTGGCCACGGTGACGGAGAAGGAGAAAGGTCTTGAGGTGTCCAAAAACGCGGCGGCAACCCTTAAGAGCTTCTGCAAGTGGCAAAACCAGCAGAACCCGCTGGATGACGATCATGAGGACCACCATGACGCGGCAATTCTCTTCACCAGGCAGGTAAATAAACATCAGTTCCATGAATCAACCTTGCGCACCTCACTGACACGCCCAGCTGGGCAAACCTGTAAACAGCCAGAACGCCTGAAAATACCCCCTGCTCTGTCATCTTGACTGTGGTACGTGTTTTCGTTTGCATTACGCACTGCCTCTGCACTCGGTGTTCAGGTGGAGGGGGAGCGGATGCGGAGTAATTTATTTGAGGTGTTTTTAATGGCATAGTAATTTAGTGGAACAGTGTAGCTCAGCTCTCTCTCTCTCTCTCTCTCTCTCTGTCTCCCTCTCTCTCTCTCTCTCTCTCTCTCTCTTTCTCTTTCTCTCTCTCCAACCATAAAATTGTTTCCTAAGCGCATGTTTTTCTGGGCAGCTGCCACTGTCTTAGGAGTCCCCCCTCCCTGTCCCAGGAGGAGGTTGTCTCGACATCGTGTGATCTCTGGTGCGCAAACACTTCTCTTCCGAGCGGCTCCAGAAAGCCGAAACAGCTTCTGGTTGGATTGGGCTGCTCTTACAGTTGTCCCGCACGCACAATAGTCAGGCCCCCGTTTTCACTTTATTTTTCCCCCTTTTCTGTATCTCTCTTTTTTCGATTTATTTTCAAAAAATAAAAGCCCGCCCGGGACTCTGAGCTGTCAGTAAAACAAACACGGCTCCTTTTGAAAACCATTCCATGCGCGAGACCACACTCATTTAAATTTTCCTCAGATCGACCCGCGGTGCACAGCACCCCGAGTTCCCTGCGCCTTTCTCACCCCCTGTCTTGTGGTTTTCGGCTACATACCTCAGCCCTTGGGTCAGATTTCCTGTCAAGGGTTTGTGGTGCGCGTAAGTCATGCAAGGTCTTGCTCACTGGAGAGCAGAGGCTTTGCCAAGATTCCCCCCCCCCCCCCCTTTTTGTCTGGCAGGCAAATATGTTTTGGAATCTAAAACATACAAAAACGAAGTTGCATCTCTTTGTGGGCTTGTTAGGTCGGGAATCCATGGCAAAAGTAGCTTCACTTGGCACTGCCAGCGTGACCTGGATTGGCATGCAGTGCCCTGGGCCAGCCGGCTCTGGGAGAGTTGGCCACGGTGCACCTGCAGTGGGTGTTCCTCTTGGCTGGGCGTCCGTATGCGGCGGAAATTGCACGGAATAGGCAAAGCAAGCCCAGAGATGGCCACTTCCACCAAAAGGGTGAAGGAGAGAGCAGCCAGAGTGTTTTTTTT